>NC_141696.1:1447141382-1447766382 GCF_964263255.1 Lissotriton vulgaris | reverse complement strand
GTAGAAGGAGACCAGAAGACTAGAGATATGTTGGAGATGGATGACACCATGCCAGACGCACACAAGACTCGAGTCTCACTCTTTCCTTGCCAAGATATGAATTCAGTGATTGTCTGTGATTGGTCTGATAGAACTGAGCCAAGATTACAACTCATATAGGAAAATGCCCCTTTTGAGATTCCAAAAAGAGACGTAGGATCTATTTATGACTTTGGCGGTCCTCCTACGGGCTGCCACACCATCACTCCGTGGAAGGACCGCCAAGGCCATATTCACACCACGCGCTGAGTTACAATTGTAATCCTTGGTGGGCGGGTGTTCCTGTGGCGGTGTTACAGCAGTGCCTTTCTAAAGGCCCATAGGTGAGCCTCCAAAAGGCACCACTGCAGCACGTTCCTGCCAGGGCACGTCTACAGGGGTGCACAACATGTGCCCCCCTACATGCACCTCCATGCCCAGAGGCACTTGGGGGCCCTGGTATTGCCCCCTTTGTTGCCTCACTACCTGCCTTCCCGTGACAGGCTCACAGAGGCAACTCTTAATATGCTTGGCGGTGCCTCTGCAGCACCACCAGCATATTACTCAGCCTGATGATTGCACCACCACCACGGCATCTAGGATCTCCGGCAGCCATAGCAGTCCACTGGCAGTACAATTGCCAAACTCTGAATACGGCAGGTGGCCCGCCACTCCGGCGGTTTGTGGACCCCCACCAGGGGTTCGGCCGTCCTATTGACATCTGAACTCGTAATCTGCCACTAAGTTTGAACATACAAACCTTAAACGGGCCAAGGCACTAAAAGTATACACTGACACAAGGACTTCCCAGGGTGCAATATTTCAATTTTCCCACTCAGAGCTTTTTTCACCAAAACCAATGTCTGCAGCAGGACCTCGTTTAATGCCGATCCCACTTTGAGACGACTTCCTCAGATATAGTCTGTAACCTGGTTCTTCTAGATAATTTTGAATTTCGTTTTACAGGCAAAGCACCTGACTTTAGAGTTTGGCGGATGGGTGCAAATATGATGGATATCCCATCTGCCTCAATACAAGTGCCTTAGGGAATAAACATGGACACAAGGATGCAATGAGCTCTAAAATATAGCCTCAAATACCAGTTTTACATTTTGTGTAATTTCACATTTGTTATTTTAATTTCACACAATCATGCAAAAGCAAATTACGTGACTATCATCCCCTCCCCCCGCCAAAAAAAAATAAAAAGAAATAAGACTAGTAGCAGGGGCTAGAAGCTGCTATAGAAAGTAAATGCAGATAAGGTCTTTTCAGAGGCTCTGGGTATCTCTCTGAGTGGCAGTGGACTACTCAGGTAAACTCAAACTTCAGACCGAGACTGAGGCTCAGATTTTTTAATTCAACTGAGTAAGGTGCAAGGTGCATATGTCCATCAATCCACATATCCACCAAACATTATCCAGTGGGTTGGTAGTCTTCCTGAAGTTGTGACAGAAAAAAACCTATAGCCACAGTGGAATCAGGACTTAGTGAAACTTTAGTCTGGTTATAATCAATTTCATTAGTTTTTCCTTGTTTTTTTCTCTTTATGGAAGCAGATTGAGGAGTGTTGAATATTATTCAGTTCTTCATTGAGAACCTTGAAATTGAGACAGTGATTTCAGTGGCTTCGCTACACACTTTGCCGCCCGTGGCGGTTCCTATCTTTGCTGCCCTGTCTTTCCAGTGGCTGCATGTAAGTATGGGGAGAGGGGATGCTACTGCCCCAAAAACTCCTGCCACTTGGGGCAGACCTCCCCCCACTCCATGTCCCTTACTATGCCACTGAGTGATTTTAAGCAAACAAAGGCAAACTAACTTTTCTAAGTTCATGCTGAGGGCCATCTTTTTTAAAAATTTGAAGATTTAAAGTTACCTAGAGAATTGAACTTGTACAGTGTTTTATCTCTTGCAATGAAACAGATAAATCAACTGATAATCAAATCATTTATAAATAATTCGACTTACACATATCAGGAAAAATATTTGAATATGTTTGCACCTGTAGTAATCAATAATTTCCTCTGCCAAGTTTGTAGTTTATGTGTTATACAGGAGCAAAAGATGAGCTACCTGACATTACCTGATACTCTGCTTATACATGAAATCACCTGAATGCATGCCTGGTTATGGTTGTAACAATGTTTGACCCAACAGCTGCATTATTATCCCATACACTTCCTGAAGTGGTCTTTCAAGCACATGCTAGGAGGTACTGAAGCTACAGGCATTATCCGTCCATCTTGATTTAAGAGCTTAGCTGACAAGGTTTCAGATTGCTTATTTGTGACATTTTCAGAATTTCAGTGTAATTATGAGTGACATTTAACGACAATGAGTGACACTTTTTCCTGAGAAAAATCAAGCAACGAAGATGCGGAAAACATATAAATATCAGAAATTACACCCATTTAAGCAAGGAGAAACTCTAAGAAGATCTTAAAGCTGCCACAAAGCACCAGAAATGGAAGGGCTCTAACATAGTGCCCGCAGTCGACATGTGAAAGGCCCCAACATGGATCTCAGCTGCCTCAACCTATATCGTAAATTAATTATGGAGGCAATAGTCAGCTGGCTCGTGGACTACAGTCGCTGCAGACAGCACAACATTGGGCGAGCCTCAGGAGAGGCTGAGGCAAACACAGCCTAGTTCACACAGCCAGGCAGGCTGCATTAATTCAAAAAGAGACACACTTTGGTCACTATAAAGAATCATTAATAGCTGAGCTGCCCACTACATGCAAATTTGCACCACCCCGACAGTGGTCCCGACTTTAAATGAGTTAGACTATTCCGCGCCTAGCACAGCTGAAAACGACAGTGAGCAGACTTACCGCCTCACTGCAGCTCAGTAACACAAGGCAGGCAGCTCTGAACTTTGTGATTGAATCTGTCATGACAGCGCTAAAAAGCACATGCTAGGAATAGCAGGTGTGTGTTTATGCCTCTTTTTACACCTCAAATGTGCAACTAGGAGATCATGCAGGCCCTGTCACTCAGGCACTTACTTCTTTGCAAGGCATGCCGGCGCTGTGAAACAGGCGAGCCCTGTAGCCAGCCCTCAATGACGTGTGGACTCCCGCTGCGGCAACCAACACCGCTGTTGCATGATTCTGGCACACACTGTGACTGCACTAATGTGCGAGCAGCGAGCTTTGTCCTTATATTGCCAGCAATGACTGAGCACGTTCACGATGGCGACAGTCAGCCAGGGTAGGATTGGTAACGCGGGCACTCGGGCAATGCCCGAGGGGCCGGTATCCGAATTCCAGCTGTGGTCTGCTTTTTTGAGTAGCCTGAGGAGGGGGGGGGGGCGATTTGGGCGGTGTTTGCGTTTTTTGGATGCTGCCAGTAGCCCAGAGGGTGCCTGAGTGTCCTTTCTGGAGGCAGATGGGCATCCACTACCTTTCTTTTATCAATGGTCAGAGGTGTCACTCCCTTTCTCACGCTGGGCTGGCCCATTAATGTGTGCATATTGAGCGGGGCGGCCTGAGCAAAAGTTGCCTCACTTGTTTTCAGGTGTGTTTCACCACTGTAAACTAATCCGTGCATTTTTTTACCCTCCATTTTTTAATAACATTTTGCCGAAGCAGTGTTTTGCGGAAAGGCAATATGCAGATGTCGGCCACTTTTTTTTGTGTACCCGGACCGATTCTTAATCACAATCCAACCCTGCAGTCAGCCACCAACATTTGGTGGGATCAGTCCGGTCGCTGGATCCATATACCTGCCGGTGCGGGTCGCAGTGCCAGCAATGAGCTGCGCTGCCAATGCCCACATTACTGCTGCAGCAGCCAAAGCATTATGAAATAGCGCCCATGGGTGCCAAGGGCAGCAGGACGGACCGTCATCTGCCTTTTAAAGTGTGGCGTCTCACACTATCTCGACTCGGTAATAGCAGTTGGGCATAACTCCTGACGTCAGTTATAGCGTGTGATCTGTGTTACATTGTAGCAAGCAGAGTAGCACTATCAGCTAGAGCTGAGCCAGTCGCGCAACACCCATTGGACTCACCGGGCTTCAGCCCCCCCGTCGTGTGTGGCAGCCCGGGATGAGACAGATCCCGGGCACTCACAGAGCGGCACCCGAACGTTTCACAGGTCTTTAAAAGACCATTTGAATGTTAATTAGGCCTTGCAGTTGTTTCACCCCTTCTAAGAGCCCCTGCAGCTCCACTCTGCCTACTGATTAAAGGTTCAGCCCCCCCCCCCCGAAATTTTTTCTTAGCCCCCCCGAAAATTGGCTCTAGTTGCGCCTCTGAGCTGAGGTGCGAGCAGATGAGTCAACCCAAGCCTGCCAGGAGCGGCACGTACAGAGCTTCTTTTCATAGTTCAGTAATCATTACGCATTGTAGCAGCGCTCCAGCTTGACAGCTAAGGAGGCGCTATAATGTGTGATTTTGAATTTCACTGCAGTGATGCGGACCACCACATGGAAATGCGTTTGTCTAATGTCTGATGCGTGGTACTTGCCAGGGCTGTAAGAGCTCAGTCCCCTTTTAGTAGTGGCAGAGATTATTACCTATTTCTTCGCCCAACATAACCTAACCTTTCTTGTTTGTGATGAGGTAAGCTTGTGATAGCCACCGAAAGGTACATAAACTTGTGCAAGCCGCTAAAAGATACGCATTAGAGCATGTCGATCGCCTTCAAACGCCAAGTACTCAACTGAGCATGCCTTAGAATCACACCCATGATATGAAATACTTCACAGCTACTTTGTTTTCAACCCTCCATGCTTACAAGCATGCGTGCATGCTTCATGCTGAAACCATTTGAACAAGGCAGGTATATTACAGGAGTGGTAGATGTGCCCTGCAGAGCACATAAGTCTACTGCTATTATACATGACGATGCAACAATGCAGCAGTGTCATTCTTTGTTTTTCGAAAGTCAAAAATTATTCTATTTACAAAGGTATGCACTTTTCAGACTGCCCTGGTGGATTTTAGGCACAAAACTAGGATTTGTACAGGTTATCGGTTTGATAATGGTTTTATGGGATGTATTTTTTAAGAATGCTATTTTTTTTATTTATAGTAATTCATTCTGGATAAAATAACTCATTTTAATGTGATTTCCACGGTTACACTGGTGCACGGGTTTTGCCCTCGTGCGCCCCTTAGCCAATGGATATATCCGATTCCCGGGCACCATAGACACAGCAGAAAGACTTTACTAAGCCGGTGACAGATTTCCTCAAACAGGGTGCGTGCATCTAACGGAGCATGTGTTTACAGGGGATGTACATGCGTGCGCATTTGATTTATGGATGCAGGCGAGACAGCTCGCCCCCTCAGACCGTTTAAGTGAAAAGCGATCTGCGCATCCACTGCTCTATTACAATATTCACAGCTTTTCCTGTCATGCACAGAAGCGGTTTCATGCGCAGCCCCTCCCCGTCGCACTTGCACAAAGATAACAGGCACAGGGCTCTACAAAGATTTGATTCCATCCTTGGCAAGATGTGATGTTGTTACAAAACAATAAAACACGCCTCCTGCAGAACATAGCATGTCCCCTGAGGAATAGGGCATGTCCCCTGTAGAACATAGCATGCCACCTGCAGAATGTGGCATATCTTTTGCAGAACAGAACGCACCTCCTGTACTCTGCAGTAAACCTTGGAAATGACTGATTAATTATGTTATTGAAATTGTGACCGTATCAGTAAGTGCTACAATTTGTCGTGCATCATACGTGGATAGAAATCCTTCTGGGAACTGCATTTTAGCTCATGTGTGCGGTATAGAGGCGCATCCCCAAAAACTATTTTGCATTCTCTTATCAATAAAGGTGTGGTGACTTAAATCAGAAGATTTTTCTAAAATAACAATAAATGTTTTTGGTAAAAAGTTGGCCTAATACCTAATGACCGCTTGACACCAGAGGGATATATCAATATCATTGAATATAAGGCATGGAATTTGACATATCAATAATGGAACACAGATTGTTGTCTCTTGATACTGTTTGACAAACTCATTGCCTCTGACACTTGGGCATTTTTTGCAATTGCTTATGGATGTAAACTGATTGACTCATTGTGTCTTCCAATTCAAGACATGATTCCAGCTGGGTCAAATCTTCATTCCTCAGAGATATAGTTTCTGCATTTAGATTTCAGGCATGAAAAAGTAGACCTTTAGCTGTCTGCTAATCCACCTTCCTTAATGCAACCCAGTCTGGATTAAGAAAGTCCAAAACAGCGATTTTGAGATTTGAAGACCAGTTCAAATGCTCGCATCCAAATAGAATGACAATTCTTTTGAGAACACTTTGCTTTTGGTTTCCTTGCCACAGTGGTAGCAGTTTGCACTCTGTTTCTTGTCACACACACGTGGCAGCGGCAGTCCCAGCATTCGGCACATATGATATGGTCATTTATTATAGAATTCCTTCCAGATTTCTACAGAGGTCAGTCCACGGTAGACCATCCTTCATTCATATATGGCTCTGTCTACCAGGTACCCGATTTATGATCTGTGTAGAAATGTATTTCAATTACCAAAATGCGAGGCTTAGCAGATGTAACATCACACACTCTTTATTCCCTACAGCACCTCATCACCACCACTCATACCTCCCTTTAGCACCTCAACAAACTCCTGGTGGCCTCTGGAGAAAATGCAAATAGAGGATACTCAAAAAGGATAAATAGAATCTTACACTTTCTCTCTTTCTTTCTTTCTTTCTTTCTTTCTTTCTTTATCTCTTTCTTTCTTTCCTTCTTTCTTTCTTTCTTTCTTTCTTTCTTTCCTTCTTTCTTTCTTTCTTTCTTTCCTTCTTTCTTTCTTTCTTTATCTCTTTCTTTCTTTCCTTCTTTCTTTCTTTCTTTCTTTCTTTCTTTCTTTCTTTCTTTCTTTCTTTCTTTCTCTCTTTCTTTCTTTCTTTCTTTCTTTCTTTCTTTCTTTCTTTCTTTCTTTCTTTCTTTCTTTCTTTCTTTCTCTCTTTCTTTCTTTCTTTCTTTCTTTCTTTCCTTCTTTCTTTCTTTCTTTCTTTCCTTCTTTCTTTCTTTCTTTCTTTCTTTCTTTCTTTCTTTCCTTCTTTCTTTCTTTCTTTCTTTCCTTCTTTCTTTCTTTCTTTATCTCTTTCTTTCTTTCCTTCTTTCTTTCTTTCTTTCTTTCTTTCTTTCTTTCTTTCTTTCTTTCCTTCTTTCTTTCTTTCTTTCTTTCTTTCTTTCTTTCTTTCTCTCTTTCTTTCTTTCTTTCTTTCTTTCTTTCTTTCTTTCTTTCTTTCTTTCTTTCTTTCTTTCTTTCTTTCTCTCTTTCTTTCTTTCTTTCTTTCTTTCTCTCTTTCTTTCTTTCTTTCTTTCTTTCTTTCTTTCTTTCTCTCTTTCTCTCTTTCTTTCTCTCTTTCTCTCTTTCTTTCTCTCTTTCTCTCTTTCTTTCTCTCTTTCTTTCTTTCTTTCCTTCTTTCTTTCTTTCTTTCTTTCTTTCTCTCTTTCTCTCTTTCTTTCTCTCTTTCTTTCTTTCTTTCCTTCTTTCTTTCTTTCTTTCTTTCTTTCTTTGTTTCTTTGTTTCTCTCTTTCTTTCTTTCTTTCTTTCTTTCTTTCTTTCTTTCTTTCTTTCTTTCTTTCTCTCCTTTCTTTCTTTCTTTCTTTCTTTCTTTCTTTCTCTCTCTTTCTTTCTTTCTTTCTTTCTTTCTCTCTTTCTTTCGTCTTTCTTTCTTTTCTTCTTTCTCTTCCTGCAACTCTCTTTGGAACCCTTTAAATCAGGAGCAGCAGGGCCAGAACAAACTCGGGGTGGCAGTGCCCAGTCCTGGTGTATCCTAAGGGATGCCCATTGTGGACATATCAGTGATTATGGCATGCCACGTCAAAGTGTTTACTGTTTAGAAGAGGTGTACTACCAGAATATTGTGTTTTCTACATCAATCCACAAAAAGTATTCACTACCGAACATCGACTACCTCCATTTCGTCAAGGTAAAAAATACAAACAAGAATAGATGTTCCATTCTGAAATCCCCTTCTGTACACTTTGATGGTATGAATATGATATGTGTGGAGTTAAGAAAAGTACATCTGTACTTATCTTTATGCACCTATCTTGAAAGTGTAGTCTTATTCGATAGTTTGCTGTTAACATTTCATAGCTCGATATTTGTGACCTTAATATTCTAACATATAAACCTGTAGACAGCACTCAACAATTTTAACAGGAGATACTGTCTGGCTTTTGGTTGTGATTTGTCATTTCGAAAATGTCTTCTGGACAAATAAACGTTGTTACACATTATTAGAACATAGGAATGTTGGGAGCCCCATGCAGACAATGGAGTGCTCCCTGCTTCTACGGGCCGGTAAAGGGCCGCAGAGCAACATTCCAATGTTCTACAAGGGCTTCTTGAAGCTCGAGGGGATTTATATCCCCTCGAGCTTCGAGAACCCTTTGTTTAATTTGTTAGAACATTCTGCCCTCTAGTGGCAGAATGTTCTAATAGCCTTATAGCCCGCCGTAGCAGGGCTATACCGGCTATTAAAGTCCCGCTGTCTCGTTAACGATTCAGCGGGCCTTTAATAGCCGGTATAGCCCGCTACGGCGGGCTATAAGGCTATATTACTACAGCCATAAAGCAATTCCAGGCTGCTCTGGTTGGGCTTACTGTGAGCCTGTCAGAGCAGCACTGGATAGCAGGGAGCACAACTTCTGAAGAGGAGAGAAGGGAAGGCACAGTGAGGGGTGGGGATGAGTGTCAGAAGGCCAGGTATTTTTTGTAAAAAAAATAATTTGGGACAGACAGGATAGGCAATGTTAGGAGTAGCATACTCAGTACTCCTCTGCCCCTGCATAGCAGGTGAAAGCATTGGGGGCCATATATAAAATACAAATTTAGGGGCATATCAACAAGGGCCTTATCTTTTTTGGCTTTAAAAGTAAAAAAAATGGAGATAAAACCATCGCCCTATTTACAAATGGGTGCTAACATGCATTAGCGCATGTTAACACCCGTTTTCCCGACGCCTCGCTTTGCATCTCTAATGAGATGCACAGTGGGCGTCACTGGGCAGTACTGCATGTAAATTATCGCTGATGTTCACATCACAATATTTACAGGGAGGCCCACGCATTTTAGCAGACGTTGCGCTATGCGTTGTTATACAGTGTTAGCATGGCGATAATTTCCAGCGATAGCCCGCAAAAATCAAATTCATGCTAAGCGTGGCCAGCGATAATTATCGCTGCCGCTTGATAATATGCCCCTTAGATGGGTAAAAAGTGATGTTTTCATTTGATATCACTCAGAACGAGACCTGGGCGGAGTTCGCAAAGTTCCACTATGCGAACTGCAAAAAGTGAGCAGAGTTTTTTGCAGCCTTGCGAGCTCCACTGAGTGCGGAAAACTCCGCGAACGGAGCGGAAAACACCGCCCAGGCCTACTCAGAACCTCTCAGTGAAAAATATCCTTCTAATTCACTCTTACTCATCAATATGTCAGTAAATAATCCTTTTAATCCTCTGCAGCAAGAGCCTTTTCTTGTGTAAAGACACCTCCAGAATGTTATACTGAAAATGTTCACACCTTTGCGGTATCGTTGAACACCTGTTCTGCGTTTTATGAAACTGATTGTGTACAAACCCTATATAGTACTTGAATCTACTGTAGGCAAAGGGCACAGAGGGAAAACCCCTCCCCAGCAAAAGAAACAGACAACAAATTGTTTTTATTTACAAAACGAATTGAATTATTTGCAGTTTATTTTACCGCTGCGGTGGGCTTAATGAGAGAAAATTATTTCTAAAATCTTGTTTCACTTAAAAGGCAAGTTCAGTGGAAGCAATTTGCATGTAAATCAACATTTACCTGACTCCTGCAATTACCCGGCGAGATAAACCAGAACATTAGCCAGGCGAGAAACAGAGGCTAATGTATAAACGCCTCCAGAGCTACCAGACATTTTTTAATAAATATTCATTAAGAGGGATGATGTTTCTTTGTCCTTCTGCCCTGTCCAGCACCTTCGTTCCAGGTCCCCTTACCAAAAAAAGAACAAGCATTGGCAAAGCCAATTAGTTTGGCAGTCACTGGGCTTTTCAGTGATTGTTTTGTTTGGTCATTTTTTTGAAACCCTTTATTGTCAGAGGAGCTACTGGCTCTCACCGAAATAAAAACATACTGGCTAAAAGCAAAAAAATATGTTTTTTGGTCCTGAAAAGCACACATAGCTATTTTAATCCCGTGCACTTAATGTATTTGTGTGTGACTGTTCTCTTTGTGAACAGAATGTTGTAACTCACATTAAAGTTATTCAATGTCTGAAGTGGGCTACACCATTGTCCCATGAGTATGCGGTAGTGGGCAGAAGAAAAAGGTTAATGGCACAACTATAGACCAATGAATAAAGAGGGCTGGCTGAAAGCCCCTAACATTATATTGTGTTTGTGTGTGTGCTTTTATTAAAATCAAAAGGGATTTGCTAACGCCAGACTTAAAAATCCTAGACCTAATTTATGTTTTTTTTGCCGTAGGGAAGCGCAGCAGGCCTTGCTGCTGCACTGCCCGAAGGCAAAAGACAAGGGCAGGAATGAGCCGCATCTGTTAGAGACAGCGCATTCCTATCCTTTTCTCTTGTTAAAAAGGGTTCCAAAGACAACCGGTAACCAAAGACCCTTTTATGTTGCCCGGCGGTATCGCCTCTATGACCCACCAATATTAATCAATGAAGAAGCAGGCGCTGGAGACTGGAAGGCGGGAAACGAGGATTTTATTCTCTCCGGAGGAGAACACATCAATTCAGACAGCAAGTATCGTCACGAGGTGCTCTAACCACATCTCTGAGGCCTGGCCTCTTATACTAGGGTTTACGACCTTTATTGCACATAACACATTCTCGCAATACTTTAGTACTTGAAAGAACATCCTTGGAATCTCCCCTTCAGACCCGTTCCCACATACATTTACAGTTGGATTCCCCACCCCGGTCACAACAGGTGATGGTTGTCGCACAGCAGGGCATTCCGCCGATTCACGGAATGCATGGGGTTTGATCGGATCTCATGGGGTGGGGGCTCTGATCGGTTCGGGGATCTTTTGATGGGGAGGGGAAGCTTCCTACTGTACGGGGTAATAAACAGTATCCGCAGGGCCAGGTGGCGGCCTGGGAACAGGGAAGACAAATGGGGACACAGGAAAAGGGGGTTTGCATCAGAAGGGTTTGAGGCCATGAAAGGAATGAGGGGAGGTGTCGCGCTGGGAACAGGATGGGATTCCGTGGTGAAGCTGCGCCGAGAAGGGGTTTATGACCCAAGGCATGAGAGAGCGGGGGTTGTCAGCGTGCGGGGGAATGCTTGCGAGGTTAAGAGAGAGAGAGAGACGCGCTGGCTATCAGCGAGGGGCAGGGAGGCCATGGTGCTCAAAATGGCTGCCGCTTACGCGCACGAATGGGCTTGGAAAGGGGCAAGATGGCGCCGATAATGTTCACCAAGTTTGTACTTATTTTCCACAGTCCTCCCTTTAACATTTCCAAGACATCTTGCTGGCCTATTTCCTATCTACACCTATATGCAGCGGTCATAAGTAAGGGAGAGGGGACTTAGGTGAAAGAACTGTACATAAACATCACATTATAAACATCATATTGAAAAATCTCATCATTTAGTAGGCGGGTTCATCGTTAAGTTGGTTGCAAAAAAGTCATCGTAATGCAATATCAGACTAGAATTATGTAGCGAGGGCGTTGGGTACAGATCATAGAATAAGAACTGGTAAGTTATCATATAAGTAAGTCCTTTTTGTATACGGCGGGTGCATAGTCAGTCCAATGGTGGTTGGGAGAGAAATGAGATACAGTAAAAAATATATATATATCAGAGTTCTCGTTGTCCTTTGTCGTCTTCTGTCGGCACTGTGGAGCACCTGGATTACCTATCAACAGAAATGTTCATGTGGATTGAATCGTCTGCGGGCAGGGGTGCATTCTGTTTGGTTTTCGCCAGACCTCGTAGGGGAAATGCGTTACGGTTTTGGAGCAGGTGCATCTTCTTCCGTAATGTAGAGCATAGATTTTGCAATGGAAAGTGCAATTGTTCCAGAATTGTGAGATCTGTTCGTTTCTTGAGTCTCTGTGGTGGGCATTTCCTGTTGCTTCCATCATCTTCAGGGTGCTTGGTAGCGGGCAGAACCACAGACTTTGTTTATCTTTTCTTCGGGGGCGACCCTTGGTGGAGTTCTAGGTCACCGTTCTGGGATTTAACATAGTTCGTGGTCTACTTAGTCGGAGCTCCCTCCCTTCTGACGCAGGGAGTACTCTTCTCTGGGTAGCTCAGTAGGATTTGGAGGAACTTGGGAGTTCGGGTGGAAAGGTGCGGGTGTGAACAGTCCTTATGGTAGGTCGGAGGAGGAGGGGATGGAGCAAGGCCGAGTCGGGAACAGATCGGGGGGACGGAGGGTTTGCGACAGGCGGGTCCGTAACCATGTTCAGAGAGCGGGGACTTTTTGGCACACGTTGATCATAGAGCAGGGGCTTCAGGTCAGCCCTTTCCTTAGCTTTGTTTGAAACAGTGCCCCGTCCTGCGACTCCTTACTGCTGTGGTCTCGCCTCGGCCTCCGTCGCTGATGTTCCACAATCCGCAGTCAGGCCGCGTGCTCCCACATCCGGTCTCTTTCCCCTCCGACAGTGATACCCTTAAATGAGTGTTGAAAAGACAGTCTTTAGAGATTTTGCAGAAAAAGGTAATTACATAAGTCTATTTTCTCTCCCAACACCAAGCAACTGGGGTAAGTACTCGCTACATTTGAGATTTTTGTGGCTTACGTATAAACAATTGATGATGGATTTTGCTGGATTCCTTACAACTTCCTATTGTTGGCTAATTCTTTGACGCTTTGATGATTATTACGTTCATTTGTCATATGTCTATTATAGTAGATGTCAGTTCTTCTGGCAGAGACCCATTTCCCTAGTACGAGTCTTGCAGGGCTAGGCTGGTCTTCAGGGCCTTGTATTTTACAAAAAGTGCAACGTGCTATTCACCATAGTCTGATAGGCATCCTTCTGAGGGAAGAACATAGGCTAAACAAGTCCTCATTACATCAAAACATCTTATTTTCAGCAAGGCTTACAGCAACAAGGTCTTTCGATTTTCGATCTAATTTTTAACTTTGCATACATCTTTCTAACTTTCTATATAAATCCTCGCAACCTGGTTACTACAAAAACTCGGGGGGTGGTTTGCGATAATTATTAAACTTATCCTCGGGGAAGGTGGGATCTTATGAAAAGCGATTAGGAGAGCAAGGGGCGTTTTTCAAGTTCTCGTTCAGGGCAGCTGATACCAAACTGGGGGCATTTTGGGTAGATGGGGGTGTCCCGATCATTTCTTACAGCTTGGGGTACGGAGACAATTTTCAATGGGGATGGTCGCATTACCACAGACACATTTTATCACAGAAGCCACTGACAAATAGTTCCCTGAGAGTGGGTCAAATTTAGGGAACCTTAGTCGTCTTACCTGTCCCTTTCTTATCGGTCAATTTAAATTTCATCCATATTTTAGTAGAAAAGGAGAGGCAGTAACGTGGTACCGATACAATTTTATTTAGGACAAATTTTTTGCAAATACTTGTGGTATTTGAGGCCAATCAGGAGGTGCACCAGGTTCGCCAATTAGGTGCCAGTCGCTAGGAAGAGGGAAAGTGTGGAGGGGTGAAAGAGTGAGAGAGAGAGAGAGAGAGAGAGAGAGAGAGAGAGAGAGAGAGAGAGAGAGAGAAAGAGAGAGAGAGAGAGAGAATAGGCAAAACAGTACGCATGGGACATAGAGAATGACCGTGTATTGTTTGGGCTATTCAGTGCGTTACCCAATGTTAGACGTTTCGGGTCTGTGTTAGGATGTAAAAGGCATGCAGTTTTGGGACAGAAAAGCATTAGATCTAGTACAAAAAGGTCGTGCATCGGGCAGGGCGTCCTTTTTGTGTCGTCTTGCAGCGGTAGTCCGTTTTCATGCATCGGGCGTGACGTGGTTCCAGATCCCTTATGATACTCTAATCGGGATTCTAATGTAACCTGCAGAGGAAAAAGGGGGAAAAAAAGGGGGGGGTAGGGGGACAACATTCGAACACATCAAATGTATAGGCACGAAAGTCCTTTACTTACCACATACTCGTACTTATCTCTTCGGGATATAATCCCTTAGGGTTCTGGTTTCCTAAAGTCATGGGGGCAGGCAATGTGATAGGTGGTTCATGGGGAGGTTCGAGGATGGCATTAAGGATCGTGTGTAGTGAGATGTATCCGGCCATCGGGATCCCTAAATCATTCCCAAAGCTGTGATGTTCTAAGGCATATCAGCTCTTCGTTCAACCCTGTACCTTAGTACCTTCGACCACCATATCTTTATAACTTTTCATCGATCACACCGTTTTACTTTACCCATTCTCGGAAGTCGAGGTCCTTCTTCATACGTCAGTTCCTGAGCTTAGTCGCATATCTTGGAGGCAGCGTATCATACCTTTGATTCGACCATCAACCCAGGGCCGAACAACCATTTCTCGGATAACCTTAAAAAAAGAGCAGAACAGTTGCGCACAGAAAAACCCTCCCACCGATACCCGCATTTACAAAAGTATGCGATGCCTATCCATAGCCTTTTTTAAGACCTTTATTTGTAGAATTATTCAGTACGTAAAATGTGAGAGCGCAATTCATATTTCGGTCTGACATGTCATCGATGGAAGCACATACAGTAGGGGGTTATTTTGTAGCACAAGAACATGTAAAAAGGTCTAATTAATTATTTGCAAGTAACCAAAAACATTTCATTGCGTGACGAAGGAATCAGGTGCATTTCAGTTCATAAATGGAAACACAGTCAAGCTCATCGTAATCACATTTCCTAGATGTAAACCGCGGGTGTGCATCATGAGCGACGTTATGTATCAGTTACAACAAATATCAAAAAATAAATTGTTCATTGAAATCAACATTTTACGGAACCCTTCTTAAATGTTCGCCAAGTGAACCCTCCTCCCTTTAACATCGAGTGCGCAATGGTTCGTATATATATATATATATCTTAGTACATCAAGTTTCATTAGCTAAGGAACACCATGAGGCATCCGTTAGTTTTCATTGATACCAGCGCCATTTTGGGCGAGGCCGGTTTTAGTCCGGAAGTAGCATCAGGGGCAAAATATCCCCGACAATTGGCGGTTGGACCAGAGTCCCTTTCGGCAGTCCAAAAGAAAACTGTGCTAACAAAGGGGCTGGTGGTGTGGGCCGTCAATCAAGAGAGGGAGGGGGTAAAGTCTCTCTTACCGGGTCATGTTGATGTTCAGCCGGAACTTGCTCGAGTTCGTTAGCCCATAATGTTCCTGGGTGGTTCAGACGGAGGCTGATGCAGACACGAGAGCACCGCCATCTTGTTGCTGTGCCGTGGTTATTTCATTTGAGATCAATGCAACTGTTCCTCACCGGAAGCCTGAAGGGGCCGAGGGCCCTTGGGACTTTGGTAGAATCTTCAAAGTCGAGGGGATGTTTGCCGATGGTGGGGGCTTGCGCCCAGGTGGGCAAGTGCCCGAGTTGCAATTTCGGACAAAGTTACTCCGGCGGCCTAGACCCGCCTTTCGAGGGCCCAGACGCCATTTTGAGACCCTGTGGCAGCCACCTTTGCCGTATCCATCAGGAGTGGAAGAAACTTCTTGTGATGGCAAAAGACAGAGCATCATGCTGCTGGAGCAGGACATTTTGGTTCGGGGCGCCAGGGTGTAGCAGTGGAGCCTTCGTCTGGGGAGGTGAGGGAGGCTCGTCCGTGCCGTCTCCCTCTCCCGGCGCATCCTACACCGTCCCTTGGAATCAGGGGCGCACATGATGACCACCCTACACCCCTGATTCCGACTCTTGGGGGACCACTGTACATCCGGTGCTCCGTAAATATGCCCATCGGACATTGTGTGTCCTGTACCACGCAAGTATACCAGCCGGGTCTTGTATATCCTGTACTGAGAAAATATACGAGTCGGGCATTGTGTGTCCTGTGTTGCGGAAATATGGCCGTCGCCCGGCTGGAGGACATCGGCGTCGGGCCAGGGCAGGGAAGCCTCCTACCTGTGGAGGTGGAAGAGGCTCGTCCGCGTCGCCTCTTCCTCCCTGCCCACCCTGCATCCGTTCGATGGAGGAATTCGTGATGGCCGGACCAGGAGATACAAGGGAGGGGGTCATTTTCATCCGCCCCCTCCCTATTCGCGGTCCGGGGGACGCCATCCCTGGAAGGGCAGTATGGGAAGACCATTTCATTGCCCGCTGTGTGGGGTCTCCAGTACCTTCTCGCCAGCAATCTCTTTTTGGCTCATGGTTGCTGGCAGGCCCCGCCCCACACGTGCTATGTGTTTCGGATGGGCGGGACCATCAAACTGTTACATTGGGAGACTTCCGGAGTGAGCATAATATGTTTTGTATTTTTCCTATTAGTAAAGTTTGTTTTTTAAAGAGTTCTACTAGTTATTCTATTTACTGTTGGTTGTGTGTTTTACCGTAATTAAATCCTAAGTTATATAATAGACGCTTGGCTTCCTTGAGTCTTTTCTCTAACGGGGGGGGTTGTTTACACTGACCTGCAGTTGTGTTTGTTTTTCAGAGTGGGGGAGCAACAGAGAGCAATCAGTCCCAGAATTCTAACATGTCGTTAAAATTGGTCTGACAAAATCTGTGCCATCGAGCATAATCAAACGGGGTGGTCCTGTCTGTACTAGTCTGATTGGTTTTTATCTCACGCCTTTTTCCTTTCTGCCGGTCCGTCCTTTCTGTCAACCTTCCATTCTTACCTATGCTTTGCAGAATCGGACATTGGGCTTTCCAGTGTCCAAGACATTTACAAAAAGCACATTGGTTTTGTTTTACATCTGTTCGTCCTGTGCGTAATGTCGGGGGATTACCTTCGGGTCGTTGTGTTCCGGGGTTGGCTTGTCGGCACATCCCTCTACACCGTTCTCTTTCCATGTCTACTCCTCGGGACTGTGCCATCGCTGGCCCTTCCCTTTGCCTACTAGACGTTTGGAGGGTTATCCGTCGTGTCCCCTCATCTTTTCTAGATTCGTCGCCTTCCCTTCGTCGTGTGGCTTCTTTGCGCCACATGCCGAGACTATCGAGCATAATAGGTGTTGTTTCATTCCTACGAAGGGCTATTTCTACCGTTTCTATTTTGTCTAGATCAAAGGATCCTCTCAGTGGCCACTGTCTTTCTCGATCCTTTTTTGTATATTTATGCCACAGCTGGCTATAGGCTATAGCAACTAATCCATGCTTTGTGAACATGTCCTTATTAGGGGTGCCTTCCAGCGGAGCCGGATGGTTCATCTCTAATAAGCGGTCCGGGCTAAACAGGCTACTGACTAGTGGGGAGAAGACAGGCATGACGGATCACAATGGGATAATAGTCAGCACTACCTATCTTATCACTGCGCGCAAAGACTAGACAGAATATTTCTATTCTACGTTGTTTGCACGTAGTGAATACCTCATGAACCAATTCTGAGCAATCAACGTTAGGTCAAAAATAAAAAATCAATATGGTCAATGGGGAGAATAAGTAGGCTCGCAAAAGTTCGCGTCACCTACCCTTTCACTATCTGTAAAGAGGGGACCTATTTTTCCCTGTTTGCAGACAGAGAATCTCCAGAAAACAATCTATAACAGTTAATCAATGTTTAGGTCGAAAATAAAAAATCAATATGGTCAATGGGGAGAATAAGTAGGCTCGCAAAAGTTCGCGTCACCTACCCTTTCACTATCTGTAAAGAGGGGACCTATTTTTCCCTGTTTGCAGACAGAGAATCTCCAGAAAACAATCTATAACAGTTAATCAATGGGGGAGAAAGATGGGTCCGATGGGTGCGTACCTATCCTTCGCTGTTTATAAAGGGAGAGCCTGTTGTTTCTCCGTTTGTAGACAGTGAATCTCTAATAAATTAACAAAAAGTAATACTAGTATTTTCTCAACAATTATCAACCACTTCCAATTATCTATCACTTTCGCAATTCGTCGTGTTTACACGACCTTACCCGGACCGCATGGACAGTTTCTCGTCTTCCGAATCCAGCGCCCGATCGTCCTCTTCTCTTCGTATTTCTCGTGGCACTTCCTGATGGTTCCCAGTCAGGACCGCAGATCACTCGAGAGAGGTCTGTTCGGAACCAGTGAAGTTCGGATGATCGGCTGTCAGACAAGGGTCTATCGGACAGGGTACCTTCCGATCGTTGCAGTCGTTCACTCTGTCGTCGGGACCTCTCCCACTGGATCCACGAGTCGCTGATGGGCCCCACGTTTGGGGCGCCAATTGTTAAAAAGGGTTCCAAAGACAACCGGTAACCAAAGACCCTTTTATGTTGCCCGGCGGTATCGCCTCTATGACCCACCAATATTAATCAATGAAGAAGCAGGCGCTGGAGACTGGAAGGCGGGAAACGAGGATTTTATTCTCTCCGGAGGAGAACACATCAATTCAGACAGCAAGTATCGTCACGAGGTGCTCTAACCACATCTCTGAGGCCTGGCCTCTTATACTAGGGTTTACGACCTTTATTGCACATAACACATTCTCGCAATACTTTAGTACTTGAAAGAACATCCTTGGAATCTCCCCTTCAGACCCGTTCCCACATACATTTACAGTTGGATTCCCCACCCCGGTCACAACAGGTGATGGTTGTCGCACAGCAGGGCATTCCGCCGATTCACGGAATGCATGGGGTTTGATCGGATCTCATGGGGTGGGGGCTCTGATCGGTTCGGGGATCTTTTGATGGGGAGGGGAAGCTTCCTACTGTACGGGGTAATAAACAGTATCCGCAGGGCCAGGTGGCGGCCTGGGAACAGGGAAGACAAATGGGGACACAGGAAAAGGGGGTTTGCATCAGAAGGGTTTGAGGCCATGAAAGGAATGAGGGGAGGTGTCGCGCTGGGAACAGGATGGGATTCCGTGGTGAAGCTGCGCCGAGAAGGGGTTTATGACCCAAGGCATGAGAGAGCGGGGGTTGTCTGCGTGCGGGGGAATGCTTGCGAGGTTAAGAGAGAGAGAGAGATGCGCTGGCTATCAGCGAGGGGCAGGGAGGCCATGGTGCTCAAAATGGCTGCCGCTTACGCGCACGAATGGGCTTGGAAAGGGGCAAGATGGCGCCGATAATGTTCACCAAGTTTGTACTTATTTTCCACACTCTGGCGCACAATGGGCTGCCGTGCTCCAACACAGGCACCTTTGCACCATGGTGCGAGGGGGCCTGCGTAGCAGGGATGATTATTTTTGTGCAGAAAGGGAAACCTTCCTGCACAAAACAATCACAAGAGGCTTTTTCCTCTTTCTATGGGTGCTGCAGGATGCTGCCTCATACTTACGATTTCTCTTAAATCTGGGGCAGTGTCAAAAAGCCATGGATGTTGCTGGGAATGCCCTAGCAACACCCATGGAATGCCCCTTTCACACAGTTTCAGCACATATTTATAAGGCCATGAAAAGCCATGTAACATGGCTTTACATGACATAAATATACCAGTGGCATATTGCGCCACCGGAACATCAAAAAAATTACATTTCGGCAGTGCAATAGTGCCAGTAGGGCATCGTAAAGGAGGTCCACCTATTTTATTTTTTATCTTGGTGCAGCAGTGGTACCTAAGTTATTTATTTAGTACAGCAAGGACCTTAAACGGTACAAAACAGTAGGCACACATGCAAGTGTTCACCGATGCAGCGGAAACTTCAGTGTGCTTGACTAGCACAACACAGTAACAAAGTGTTGGCAAAGTAAGACTCACCACCAGCACAACACAGTCACCACACATTTCAAAGCTCTCGGATATAGCAGTAAACATCGGTCAGACGAGCTGCACCCTCCACTGTACACAAATATACACAAACAAAACAAGCCTTAAAAGTGATGCTCTGCAGTAGTATTACACATTCTCACACTATCAATGTTCACAGATACAACAGTCACATGAGTCTACCCTGCCTAACTCAACCCAGCACCAAAGTCATAGAACTGACAAATTAAGATTCACTAACGGTATAGCACCCTCACTGCACATTTCAGTGCTCATAGATATAGCAGAAAACCTCAGACAAACGACCTGCACACTCTCACACACCCTATAGACAAACACCCATACACAAATAATTGTATTGCAGTGATGATCATACAACAGTGCAACATACTTCTCATACATGTCAACGCTCACATGTACTTAGAAGCAAAAGCCAATTAACCTTGACCCACAAAGCAGCAGTAAATTCATGAAGTTGATATACTGTGGCTCACCAACAGTACAAAACAAACATCACACATACCAATGCTCAAAGATACAGGAGAAATCAGCAAAAAAAGCAGTCAGTGAACCTGCACCCTGACAAATGCAACAATGCACCAAAGCCATAAAGCTGGTAAAGGAAGGTTTCCCAACCTTACATGATAGTCCTGACACATGGTAATGCGTCCATATACAAAAGAAAACACAATATCCTCGCACCCACACATACACACAACTCACCAGTTAAGCTATAGAGTTGGAAAGGAGATGCTGCCAAAAACGTAATCCAACACAACCTACCAGAAAAAGGACAACGTTCCACCGTAGTGGAACACAACAACATTTACAAAATACATACAACAAATTATATTTTCTGTGTAAACTCAAAATCAAAAGGGCCAAGCAGGGCCCATTCTGTAGATCAGTAGAAACCATCACTATTCACTACACCCAACTTAACATCGCCAAACAAACCCAACAAAACAATACCAGACTAACTGAATTCTGTACTGAAGCTTGTACTGAAAGGCTCTTCTGGGCTGCTATGACACACATGTGTGCTCTACAATTGCTGATAACATAACAAATCATGGTGATAACATAACAAATCATGGATCCTCAGGATTCTCAAGCAGAAGGCCATCCACTTGTGACATTCATCCAAAGTCATTGGGTTGAAACCTGACTAGTCACATAGCAGGTATCTTTGTCAGTAAACTCACCTATTTCAGGGGAGGAATGAGAAGCAGTGATAGAGAAGAGCGAGATGGATATTACTTTAACAAACTTCTGACAAATAATCAAGGGTTATCAGTGCTCTATCGTGCATAGTTTTTCAAAATAAATTGGCTAAGGGCCGTATCATTCAGTCCTAGATCTGAATATGAGTCCATTAACTCTACTCAAACTTTATGGCGTGGCACCGAACCCGAGAGATTTACTGCACTGCATCAGAAAATGCATTTTTCTGCTCTAACTTGAGGGGAAATCTAAAGTGAATGTGGATACTTGCAGCTATTGCACAAGAAACAATGTAAATTACTGTGGAAAGCCAGAGAGGTGCAATCGCCACTCTAGGGACCCCTAAAGTATTCCCCTTCAATATTCCATAAATCATGGTATTGCCCCCACTTCTGTTAGAACTACTGCTGAAGTAATGCTCATAATGTTTAACTTAGATACAGTTTTCTTGGCAGGAAAGACTTTCATTGATCAGAGAGTGTCTAAAATTTCACTTCCTGCTGTCAAGCCGTTGCTGTATTTTATACTGGCTGAGAGCATGGATGTCATTTAAGGGTCGCCATGGATCGCAGTTGCGACCCTGGCTTGCCCCTTGTGACTCCTGGCACTGCCTTTGTGACCCTAGGCCTCAGAGGTTACAAAATGAGTGGCAAGGAATACAAGGGCTAATCCCCATTCCTTAGTTTCAGCCCCTTTTTTATGGTCAGTCTTGACAATGCAACTGTCAGACAATTATGTGAGTATCACCAGAAGAGGGGTTTGGTTCCACACACATGTCTTGATTGGGCAGAAGTTGTGTGCTTCTTCAAAAACTGCTTGCCCTTCACACAGCTATGATCATTTTGTTTATTTATTTAGCTGACTGAGCTTGAACTTTTAGGGCCACACACACATGCCATTATAATGCTCTTAAAGTGTCTTAGATAACTAGATCATTTATAGAAGTTCTCTTAGGCAGCAGCACATATGGAAGGAGACAGGTTTGAAAGGTTATTTGATGGGTGGCGCAAACAGCGCTGCAAGCCCACCAGTAGCATTTAATTTACTGGCCCTGGGTATATGAGATACCACTGGACAAGGGACTGATAGGTAAATGAAATATGCCAAACAGGTGTAGACCAATCTTACCAAGTTTACAATAGAGAACACATGCACTTTAGCACTGAACAACAGTGAGAAAGTGCCCAGAGTCAGAAAACCACCAATAACAGGTCAGAAAATACAGGAGGAGGACAAAACTTTCTGGGATAACCCTGCAAAAAGGGCAAAGTTAAACAATGCCACTTCCTTTGATGTCATTAAGGTTGCATGCTGTGTCACTTCCGCAATTCCCGGCAATTTGGTGAATTCCCACCCATGGCTGGTGGACGTTTTCTTCCCTTGAATTTCACCTTAAGACTATACTACCCAGTTTTAGATTCTATGTTAAATCTTGTTAAAGCTGTTTAGTTGGGCCTAGATGTATCAAGCCATTTGCGATTCGCAAAGGCCGGAATTTCGCAGAATTCCGGCGTTTGTGAATCGTAAATGGTCTTTTTGCATGTTTTGGCATGCATCAAAAAATCGCAAAATAAGGAATCGCAAAAATTTGCGATTCCTTATTTTGCTATAGCATTTAAGGAATAGCAATTTTGCGATTCCTTAAATGCTATGTATGTAGCATTTTCTAATTGCGAATTTTGGTTAAGAAATCGCAAATTACCACCAACTTGTAGTTGATGGTAAGTTGCGAATTCTTTAAAAAATGCACAATTTGGCATTTTTGAAGGTGGCATGTGATGCACATACATGCCCATAGGGCATGTATGTGCACCATATGCACACACATGTTAATTTCAGGGGTGCAGCAGGGTGTCCTTGAGACACCTCTGCACCCTTGAAATTATTCTCATTTTGCGATTAGCAAATTGCGAATCGTAAATTGAGATGTATTTCACAATCATTCCTATGGGCCTCCTGGCCCATAGGAATGAATGGGAAATTATTCCTTATTTGCGAATTCGCAAATTGCGAATTCGCAAATAAGGAAGATTAAGAAATCGCTTATAAATAGCGATTTTTTACATATATCGCATTTTGCGATTTCTAAATAGCGATTCCTTAAAAATCGCTATTTAGAAATCGCAAAGGGGAATGTTGATACATCTACCCCTTGGTACATAATGTGGCACTGTGATAGTTCTGTGCAGTTTAACAAGTCCTCAAATAAAACAAGAAGTATTGACATGTCTGACAGAATGTGTAAAATAAACATATCACATTAACCTCTACCCTGCCTATTAGCTTCCATTCTTTACAGCACAAACGTTATTAAATCGCATTTATTAATGCATTCCAACTTGAGAAGAGAGAATAACTTTCAACATTTTGAGTATTACATTTTAAAACTGCAAGGTCCCATCAGTTGGCTGAGGCCATGAGTGCGCTCACTGCCCCTATAAACCCCTGGCACTGCCCTGCGCTAAATCAAAAAGAGGAAAACAGAGAAACTAAGGAGGACCTGAAACAGCCTCCCACCACACATCATGTTTGCACCTTCACTTCTACAGTTTAAAGAGGAGCTTACACTTCAAGGAGCATCAGGACAGCTGTCAATAAGGACCTTCCCAAATGTTCTAGCCTCTTTTGTGGGAACAGAGCTCCCTGCTCCCCAGTATTGTTCACACTTTGTAATTGCCCCGCCCCTCTAAGCCTGAATTAGCTTCTATCTGCCCTTACTGCTGCATAAAATACACCCTTTGCTTCCTAGCTAGATGAGTGTCACCAATGTGCACAATATAAAAGAATAACAGCACAAGTTGTGGTAGCACTCAGTCAATGCGGCACACACCTCTTCACAGGGCCCCTTAGCATTGTGGGAGATGCAGTGGCCAGTGGCCTTTTGCATCAGGTTCTCTCTTGTTTTACCATTTGAAATGTTCTGCAGCATTAAAAGTACTCCCCAAATAACAAGGTCAAGTACATCTGAAAAGCATTAATGAAAGCAAAATGTCATGATGTGAGAAGACTGCTAGTGGAAAAGGAGCTGTACTAACTGTTTAAATGAAAACACATTTCGGCTCAAAGGAAGACTAAACAAGCATTGGAAATGCAATAGGTCTCGCATCATTAGAGTTAGTGCTTTTAGAATTGTTTATGGGTTTTTTTTGTAAATCTTTAGCATTTTTGTTTCCTGTAGCCAATGCTAAAGAATTACAAATAAAAAAAGCCATAAACATTTCTAAAAGCTCTAACTCAAATGCTCCGAGACCTATTGCACTGTGTGACGGTGAGGGGTTGAGGGTGAGTGAGGGTGAGGGTGAGGGTGGGTGAGGGTGAGTGAGGGTGAGGGGTTGAGGGTGAGTGAGGGTGAGGGGTTGAGGGTGAGTGAGAGTGAGGGTGAGTGAGGGTGAGGGTGAGTGAGGGTGAGGGTGAGTGAGGGTGAGGGGTTGAGGGTGAGGGTGAGTGAGGGGTTGAGGGTGAGTGAGGGTGAGGGTGAGTTAGGGTGAGGGGTTGAGGGTGAGTGAGGGTGAGGGGTTGAGGGTGAGTGAGGATGAGTGAGAGTGAGGGTGAGTGAGGGGTTGAGGGTGAGAGGGTGAGGGTGAGTGAGGGTGAGGGTGAGTGAGGGGTTGAGGGTGAGTGAGGGTGAGTTAGGGTGAGGGGTTGAGGGTGAGTGAGGGTGAGGGTGAGGGGTTGAGGGTGAGTGAGGATGAGTGAGAGTGAGGGTGAGTGAGGGGTTGAGGGTGAGAGGGTGAGGGTGAGTGAGGGTGAGGGTGAGTGAGGGTGAGGGTGAGTGAGGGTGAGTGAGGGTGAGTGAGGGTGAGTGAGGGTGAGGGTGAGTGAGGGTGAGGGTGGGTGAGGGTGAGTGAGGGTGAGGGTGAGGGGTTGAGGGTGGTGAGGGTGAGGGTGAGTGAGGGTGAGGTGTTGAGGGTGGAGGCTAAAGGGCGAAAGAAGTGTGCGAGAAAGAGAGGGGAGGGAGGGGGCCGTCTGAGGCGAGGTGGCGTCGGTGCGGTGAGAGGCGGATGTGGGGCGACACAACAACAAAGAAGCAGCGAAAACAAAGCAACATATGGCTGGGGAGTTGCAAAGACCGTAACACGGCAGGCAGGGGAGGGGGTGGAGAGGGGAGAGGTGCGACACGGCAGGCAGGGGAGGAGAGTAGGAGGAGGAGGGGGAGGAGAGTCACTCAGGATTACGGTTTCCATACTTTTTTATGCACTTCAACTTTTCAAGACAAGTGAAAAATAAATGTATCTTAAAATCGACCAGCCATTAAGCACTACATTTAGAATGCCCTTTGAACTGAATAAACAAAATAAGAGTCCTGAAACTGTAAACACTGCTAAATGTTTCTTTAGCGCAGCATACAACACACGTAGAAGTACATGACCATAGTTACATGTATGGTTTGCAAAAAGGTCAGCCCTGTCCATCGCGGTCTACTAGTTCCTCGACAAAGAGGCTGGCGGGATGCACTGGCACAAAGGTAGACCTCGAAATCACGGCAAATTAAGAAACACAATCGCCCCCAAGCCTGAGACTGTGTCCAGCGAAGGCACGAGCCAAACACAGCGCCTTGAACCCAGAGCACAGCGCACTGGCGGGAACTGGCTGGAATGCCCAAGAACTGCAATCACTTACAGAGCTACGAGCAAATGTCAGGAGCTCGATTTTATAAAATAGTCTATCGCACCTTTTTTGCAGAGTGTCAGTTTCACAAAATATAATACGAATCTATTAAAAAGAAATCAAGCACAATGTAGTTTATATATTAAAAGTAGCATGTATTGTGCAATGAAATTAGGTGATATTTTGCATCTAAGTGCATATACACAGTCGTGCTCAAATCAGCCAAACAAAATAAGAGTGCTGAAACTGCAAACCCTGCTAAATGTTTCTTTAGCGCAGCATACAACACACGTTAGGGGAGGGCGTAGAAATACATGACCATTTTTAGGTCTCGCCTGTCGATGCGCATGCGCATCGAGCAAGCGAGACTATGGGGGCTTATCCACTCTTTATCCACTGCAAGGAATCGTGGCGATTCCTTGCAGTGCCCGTGACTTTTAAGCTCAATGCGCATGCGCATTGAGCTTAAAAGCGCGTGCACGTCCGTCTTGTTTTACCCGCTCCGCCCCCTCCCCTTCCCGCCGTGTCGCATTTCTCCTCCCCCCTCCCCTCTCTTCCCTCCATCTTGTTTATTTTACCCGCTCCGCTCCGCCCCCTCCCCTTCCCGCCGTGTCGCATTTCTCCTCCCCCCTCCCCTCTCTTCCCTCCGTCTTGTTTATTTTACCCGCTCCGCCCCCTCCCCTTCCCGCCGTGTCGCATTTCTCCTCCCCCCTCCCCTCTCTTCCCTCCGTCTACACGTTTATTCAGCATATGAGGAGGAGCGCAAGTAACAGGTCATCACTTCAAGGAGTTCACTTTCGACTGTCACTACATACTTGCATAGTGGAACTAGGACTATATCCCAGTCAGAGTCCATGACTTTGTTACTAGGTATCTCCAAACACCCCCACCCCACCACCACAGTTTTATATAAAGCAAACTCAACCCGAAAGTATTGGAGGGCTGTAAATGACCACATTACACAATGGCACGTTCATGTATAGGTCCGGGGAATTTAAGATATTTGCGCAGCACCAGGGTGTTCAGCCGAGACTCGAACTTGAGTTCCCCTTCCCCGCTCTCCATTTCTTATCCTGGACGACGAGCAGCATCTTTCTAACCAGCCAGACACTAAACAGGTAGTCGCCGCCCGGGCCCATGATGATAACTCACCTCAGGCTAGAGACGAGACTCCGACCGACTAACTAAACATCGTTCCCTATCAGATGGGCGTTACTCTGTGAGACAGTAAGAGGCTGAAACGAACAAACGCAATTCTCCAAAGCCAATCAGCACTTCCGAATTTGAAAGCCGCACTAGGATTGGTTAAAGTATCTCCAATAAACCAATCCCATTTCAACTCAAATGTTATACCGCGCACTCCCGGGCTATGTTAAACCGTCCGATTAGACGTTTTGCGACCCGGAAGTACTACAAGTACGCACAAATGAAACCAGTTAAAAGATCAACTGCAGACGATGGACACAAGACTAGAGTCACCGGCAGTCCGCGTAAGTAGCGGGCAGGTGTTTACCATACCATCTCTTTCGATTGGAGAGCACTTACCACATTACCGCCCTCCCCCAACTGGTCTCCTTATCTCTTTTCGTTAGGGACTGTCATAACCATTCTGGTCCCGCCATCATTACTGATAAGGCACCATATATACTACGTTCCTTCTATACCTTCTAAGTTTTCAGACTGCTCATTTGCGGCATTTGAATGCTTTCATCGTACGTATGTGTGCACTTGATAGAGAAATTTATCTAGAGCCCATGCTCTAGAATCGGCAAGAAAAACCGACTGATAACTTTGTAGTACCTGCGTGGGGTTGAAATACACACATACCCTTCAAATGTCATATATTCACTTACTTAAACTACTGGAAATGAGGCATCATGTTACAAGGGTACATACATTTCTTGGTAGGGGGAGATTAAATGATTTGCCCAGAATCACAGGCTGTTAAGCCAACACTTAACACCAAGACTGGAACTTGGTTCCCTATGGCCAAAGTGGGTAGCTCTGACTGTTATGCCACATCCTCCTTTTGAAATGACTTGTAGCTTAGGCGCAAGAGCTGTCTACTTGGGAATGGGAAAGGCTCAAATTGTCAAGCCTGCAGGCTCTGAACCCTCTCACCCTCACACCCCCTCACCCTCACACACCCTCAACCTCACTCACCCTCACCCTCAACCCCTTAAACTCACCCTCACTCACCCTCACTCACCCTCAACCCCTCACCCACCCTCACCCTGACCATCACTCACCCTCAACCCCTCACTCACCCTCACTCACCCTCACCCTCACTCACCCTCAACACCTCACCCTCAACCTCAACCCCTCACCCTCACTCACCCTCACTCACCCTCACTCACCCTCACTCACCCTCACTCACCCTCACTCTCACTCACCCTCACCCTCACTCACCCTCACTCTCACTCACCCTCAACCCCTCACCCTCACTCACCCTCACTCACCCTCACTCACCCTCACCCTCACACAGTGCAATAGTTCTCAGACCATTTCAGTTAGAGCTTTTAGAAATGTTTATGGCTTTTTTTATTTGTAATACTTTAGCATTGGCTACAGGAAACAAAAATGCTAAACATTTACAAAAAAACCCATAAACAATTCTAAAAGCACTAACTCTAATGGTGCGAGACCTATTGCATTTCCAATGCTTGTTATATTTATGCATCTGGGCAGAAGTAAGTGCGTTAGAATATCAAACAAGAAATGTAATGAGCAAGTAATGGGTTGTGAGGGAAGGGAGGATTCGGGAGAGAACAGCGTGTTAGCGGAAGGAGAGATGTAAACAAGGGAGGAAGGGTGATGACGAGACGCATGGGGAGCAGCAGCCTTTGAATAATTAGGGGAGGAGAAATGCCGGCCTGAGGCCGAGCGCAAAGCAACAGATGGCATTTTTCCTCACTGCATGGCCGGCCGGCACATCAAAGGCTGCTGCTCCCCATGACACTGAAGTCATTGTGACCCTTCCTCTAGAACAGCATTCAGCCTGCTATACATGATAGACTGTTATTTTATTTATTTATGACATTTATAGAGAACGATTGTCACCAATACTGGTATCCTGGTGCTGGCGGACAAGGAACGTGACATGTCATGTTAAGGATACAAATTCATTTATTCAAGTGTTTTGGCATCATGTGTACCCCCACAAAGGGAAAGATTACGGCTGGATTGAATGGCGCGGGAGTCGGGGACAGACACACCAGTCACAGTTCACCCAGAGGACAGGCTCAGCTCTCTGTGGGCCGTAAGCTGTTCAAGGAGTTTCTGGAGGGTGATGGCAGCGGATAAGAAAGGAAACAAGGCAGTGTGGACTAGATGCACCAGAGGCACAGGTCGAAGGGTAGAGTCATCACAAGGCGGTGCTGAACAGAGGGTGGTTGGTGTAGGGAAGTGCAGTGGAGGAAGCTGTTGCCACCGACGGGCTCGGACTTCTCAGGGTCATGAGTCAGATTGCAGACGGGCTGGAGGGGGGAGGAGAGTAGGGGAGGCACGGCCGCTATGAGTCAGATTGCAGACGGGCTGGAGGGGGGAGGAGAGTAGGGGAGGCACGGCCGCTAGCCGTGCAATCAGGAAGTGAGGGGGCGGAGCTGGGGGAGGCTGTAAGAGAGAGAGTAGGCAAGGCAGGCGGCTGGGGGCATGTGCACGCGCTTTTAAGCTCAATGCGCATGCGCATTGAGCTTAAATTTCTCGTGCACTGCAAGGAATCGCCACGATTCCTTGCAAGTTGGGTAAAGAGTGGATAAGCCCCCATAGTCTCGCAAGCTCGATGCGCATGCGCATCGACAGGCGAGACCTAAAAAGGAAATGAAAAATAAAAGGAATTCTTGTACCATAATATTACAGGCACTCACCTTTATGTACTGATTTGAGTAAGAGAGGCTCGATTAACTTGGGCACGGATTTACTAAACTTTCATGCAACATAACGTAGAAAGGGAACTTGCTGTGCTGTGTTGCATTGCTTGAAAGGGAGAGAGCAGAAAAGTGCCATATTTACAACGATATGGAACACTTCTGCTCTGTCCTTCTGCTGGCACAAATGTAGCAACCTTGCTCCAACGCAAGCACGCTTGATCCTCTTAGTTTGTGTGGTGCCGTATGCAGCACACATTCTAAGAGGAAGTAACAAGGAGAAATAAAGATATTTCTAATGTTTACACCAGCCTCAAGTAGGTTTTACAATTCTGGTGGAAACCCAGGTTTAGAGACTTTAATAAATCTGAGTTTGCCTCAAAATTTAAGGGTGGATGCGCAGGAACACCCATGCTCCATCCATGGAGCGCCTCCCTGATGCAAAATAATGCATGGCAGGTCTTTGTGCTGCTTGTATTACTTTTTTATTTTTTTACTAAGCCCCACAAAGTCAGACACATTGGGCATTGCGTGGCTTAGTAAATCCTGACATACATTATTCGTTGGACTGCATCAAAAACTGATGGAACCAAGATGCAAAATTCAGTGGTGTTCACTAGATACACAAAGTGGTGAGGTGGGGGAGGGTATGCGAGGGAGGGAGTGCGGGGGGTGAACGCGGAAAGGCGCACAGGGGAGTCAAGTGAGTTTAACAATAACAAATAAAGCAAGTCACATCCGGGCATTGCGCCTCGGTGTTGGTTCTTCCTTGAGCCAGCAGACACTGATGCTATGTCACAGACTCCCTGTCCAATCACCGTGCTGCTCTCAGTCTATGAGATCAGTGCGGGGATTGGCCTGAGTGGGCTGAAAAGATGCTCTGAAAGACCAGGGAGCCTGTGCCATTTCTCTAACCCAGCTGTTCAATACAGCTGGGATAGAGAAACCTAAGTGCACATGTGTTTTTGATCGGCCTGAGACAGCTGGCCAAACACACATGCACACTTAGAGAGTGCACATAGCACTCCTCCTTCCCGCTCCCATGCCCGGCCTCACCCTTCCCTGCACACACTGGCACATCGTTTTTAGGTCTCGCCTGGCGACCGCAGTGCGAAAGCGCTGTCGCCAGCGAGATCTATTTTCGCTGACTTGCCTCCCAAGGGAGACAGGAGATGGGCACGTGCAGGACGGACTGTAAATGTGAACGTGCACGTTCACCACGTACAGTCATGCTATGTGCACATCTCCTGTCCCCCTTCCTCACTGCGTCAAATACACCAAATGCCCAAGACGTGGCAGCACACTGGCGCTTAAAATAAAATATGCCCCCGATGGAGTGGCCCACAATGGCGGGACCGCTCAGGACAGGCACTCGCTATTGCCAACATGCAGCCCCACTCACCAGGCTGCTGTGCAGACTCCCTTTCCTGTTTTCTTGGCGGCCTGCGCGGGGTTCCCATGCGACGCCCTGCAGGGGCTCCCTCAGAATACGGGAGCCCTGCAGAAACAGACCTTGCCTCTACACTTCACCCGCGCCCCCTCCTGGGACCCGGGACTTTTCAGAACTTGAACCGCAACCCCGGGGCTCTCCCTTCCTCATGGGAGCCCCGCATGAACGAGCCACACCAGCCTCTTCCGGCCGCATCACAGGCTCCGCCCATATCACAGGCAAGGATGCCTGACTTCCTGGGTTCTCCCCTCCGGACCGCAACTGCGATTTTCAGAAGGCTTCACGCACGCTATGCCCTTGTGACCCTAACACTAAAGATGGCTGGCAGCATCGGTTCTTCCTGTTAAATAAATAAAACGACATTTACAAACCCAGCCATGAGGAGACAGTCGAAGAACAGCGAAGGGAGCGATGAAGAGAAACTGAAGAGGGCCCAGGTGAGAGGGAACCGTCAAGTGTCTGTGGCATTCGGGGTGCCATTTTAGCTTCAGCTGCCCACGGGTTTGTGTTCGGATGTTGGCGGCTGGCGCTATGCTGCTGGTGGTAATTGAATGACGAATGCACTTTAGTCCCAGACGTTTCTCACTTATCGCCACGGAGGCTGCGTACACTTCTGAGGAATGTCTGCTGCGGGACTGCACGGGGGGTCTTGACGCCCTGCACCCCAGATTACTACTATTACTATCGGCCGGGCATGCAGTGTGAGCTACGCGGCATGTCTGCAGACACCTCAACAAAAAAAGGCATTAGAAAAGGAACACGAGAGAGGAACACAACGAGGCTTAGGAAGGTCACGGGTGCAACTGAAATGGGAGCTATCCACCAAATGTTGGATGTCTTCTAAAAATACAAAAATGTAGGAGTAATAATAAGTCAAACATTTTTTTCCCGGAAATAAACCCATATAGAGTTGTGATCAAATGTTTTCTCCAAGAGAGTGTCACAGCTTGAAACCTTATAAAATCCAGTGAATAGTTAATATATCAAGTAATCTACAACTAGCCACACCAATGATTCCTTTTTCGTGCATGCCAGGCAAAGAAAACCCAGATTGTACTGGGAAGCAAGTTACTACTCACACTATGGGAAATAGTTAATGGTTCCATGTGGAATACAGGATTCATCATCATCATGTAAGCCCCTTAATCACTCTGCAGTGCGTTATACCTGCCAAGGCCACTAGGGTTATGTGGCCAGGTTATCCAAATTATGTGGCATGGTTATTTAAATTATGTGACAAAATGCCAAATTACTCAAAACATTATTTGGCAGTATATATCAATTCATTTCACCTCTGAACATATTTTTGTGAAATCTGCAAATGATGTGGCAAATTATGCAGTAACTGCAACTCTCTAATTATGTGGTAATTGGCTGATGCTACAGGAACACATACATTCACTGGTCTTCACCTTTGTCCATTGTTTATGAACAGTTAATCAATGAAAGTAACCCAAGTATTTTAATTCCCCTCAGTGCTCATTGTTAGGAGCACTTTGAAAACAAGCATTTGCAATGCAATAGGTCTCGCATTTGCGAGAGTTTGAGCTGTTGGCATTGTAAACAATAATGTCTTTTATTTATGTGTTGGTTTTTAAAACATAAATAAAAGGCATTTCTATTTACAATGGCAATAGCTTAAACTCTTGCAAATGCGAGACCTATTGCATTGCAAATGCTTGTATTTTTTAGCTGCTGGCTCTGAGCTAGTGGGGTGACACTCCTGGCAAAATGTTAGAAAATCTAGGCCTTGATATTTTTGAGGCAGACTGCTCTTTGTACACGGGCAATGGAATTATGCAGCATTAGAGAATAAAATCATGACATCGATGCCTGATGTGTGTAGCAAGGAAGGAAAATTATGCAGCTAGGAAATACATTTTATGTAAAACATTATTCAATTGGAGCCAAATTATGCAGCACATTCTGCGGCACTATTATTTAGCCACTTTGACATTTAAATACATAGACATTTAAAGGGATTTTAACAGGTTTCATAATAAAGTAATAAACATTTATCAGACCCTAATCAGAATATTATTAACAAAATATGTATGATTTAGTCTTTCATTGAAGTACTTAATGGCATTGTATAACTCTTTCCTTTCTATGTTCCAGAGTAAAAATAAACTGTGTAAAACAAATAATGTCACCTTCTGCTAAAACAAGGTTACATGTGCACTTTTCTTTTATTTGTGTGGACTGTTCATCTCATCTTCTGAAACTCTTTGGATACTTTTCTCTGGATATCAAGATTTTCATATATTTGTATATCTAATATTGGTCCTTAATGATTTTTGTTGTGGTTGGGACCTACAATACTATTCATGGGTGTGCTGTACCAGCTGTTTTCTTTATGAATTTTCCAGTGGATTGTTTTCAGTCTACTTACGGCACTTTTTGGTAGTAAGTGCCCACAGCTCACTTAGCATCCGCTGTATTTATAGCTACTGATTATATATCACGCCACTTACCTAATTGTTAAATACTTGTTTTTTCTGGTGATATGCGGTCTTGTCCCATTTTGGGAACACTACTACCTTTTTGTATATATGATGTTTGGATCATATGCCATGGCCCGTTGTTCCAAAGTCTTAAACACTGGAACATAATGTCCTCTTGACCATGAGGTTAAGTACACGTGGCAGAATACACCAGTTTATACCGCAATGCTTTCAGCTGAGAAGGTAATATGGAAAACAAGAAAGGAATACAGGGACCAAAATGCTTGCAAAAAATGTGTGTAACTCTCTGCAGGTGTGACCCGTAACGCAGATACTGACAGTTTATATTTTATAATCTGATGCATTGGTTGAACTCAATAATGCTCCTTCTAGATCGTGAGTTCATAGAAGATTGCATGAGGAACTAAATGTCTTCACAATGATCTTTGTAGTGACTGAGACCAATGCATTACTTTAAGGCCCTGAGTCAGTAATCTATATATGTGTTACTTCAAGGTAAAGCTGTTTTACATGGAAACAACTGTGTTTTTTTTTTGCAGAGTTTTATACAGCCGAACTTGACCCGGGTATCAGAGCACTTTACATTGCACCAGTTGCGTTTCATGAGGACACATTCATTTTTGTTAGGCATGGGGAGATTAAGTGTTTTGCCCAGCATCACATGGTGTTCAGCTTCATTGCCGAGACTTGAACCCAGTTCCTCAGAATCGAGGTTGACCACCCTAGCCATTAGGCCAACTCCTCTCCCTAAGTGGTTTGTCACAGCACTTTGCCACAAGTTAACTTTCTTGCTCCAGTGAACAACAGAAAGATCATTTAATGTGATATGTGTTGCAGCGTCAAGGATCCTGATCCGGAGCGACCTGTGTAAATCCAGAAATGACAACCCAAGCAATAATTTCAAGGTATTATTAAAAGACGTAAAAAAAAACAAAATCTACCTTGTTCTGTGATCCCCCAAATTCTCTATATTTTATTATCGTTAATAGGCCTGGGCGAAGTTTAAATTATGGCATTTCAAGTCTACTCCATACAATTTTTTTTTAAGTAGACTCAAGTGCACGTTTTAGAGCTCAATGATCCTACTACATTGATACATTGGTAACAAATGATAGGCCGAGGAGAGAACCCATTCTCTCGCCAGAACTGACCAACTTTGAATCCAGAGTCCCTATTCTGGGGACTGCATCTTCAAGGTGGCGGCCACAAGCAGACGCACCAGCAGTTGTAATGTATGCATGCAGTACAAGGGGTAGCCAGAAGGGGGCTTGCAAAACAATGCGGCTGCCCGTGGCCCACATAGGGGGCACTCAAGAGGGCGGCCCACTAGTACCATCTGCGAACCCTCTCACCAACTTCTCTATTGCGGGGACTCACGGAGGAGTCCCCCCATCCTTGCCTATGGCACGCTATGCGCGTCACTTCCGGCACGCCGAGGATTGGGGTAAGGTATATAGGCCTTCCGCTGCCATCCTGGCATCCTCTTTTGCGCCAGACACTACAGTTGGTTACAGCTGCCTGCACTCGGATCGCCTGTAAGATAACCCACCATATTGCATACTTTTGTAAGGAATAAACCTGCAGCAATACTTACCCAAACAAAAGTTGTGTTGTGTATTTATTTATGTAGTATGCATAATAATAATAACAATAATAAGGAAGCTTATAAAGCACCTGGTTACGCCCACGGCGTGTCCCCGCGCTGTAGTAAGTGGGAGAGAATAGAGCCCATGCCCCGACTAGTGACGCACAGGCCTATTAGAGAAGGTATGCATGCTGTGTGTTTATGTGGGTGGGGTGTGTTGCCAGTGGTGGCACTTTAAGTACTTGCAGTAAACTGCTGCCTGCCACAAGCAGTAGGCAGAAACTGACTGATTGAGACTGACACCTTGATGAAAGGAGTGGAAAGATCGGGGTTGGGGAACAAAGTGGAGGGGAGACCATCACCCCAGACCTAAAGTACCTTGGAAGAGGCATTTGTCTACGTCATTTAACACCCCTGAGGTCTAGAACTGATGTGAGGATTGAGTATGGACTTTTTTGCGCTTGTGTGACCTTGGACAAGGTCATGGGCCCCAAACGAAAACAGGAACAAACATTGTAAATATAGAAGAGATGTTTATTCTCCCGGCAGCCATTCTTCCCAGGGGACCAGCGATGCAGGATTCTGTCATTGGAACCGATGTATGCTAGCATCCCAGGGAATCGAAAAGAAGTCAAGTCAAGTCATTTATATAGCGCACTACATACCCAGAGGGTCTCAAGGCGCTTGAAGAATGGTGGGAAATTACTTGTCGAATATCCAGGTTTTAAGTTGCTTTCTGAATGATAGGTGGTTTTGAGTGAGGCGAATGTAAATGTAAATGTAAATGTGTTTCGATTTATATAGCGCACTTTAACCCAGGGTTCCCAAGGCGCTTGCTTAGGGAACCCGTCCTGGTATTCCCCTGTGAGATATCCTGGCCGGGTATCCACAAGGTGAAAGCCATGCATCCCGCCGCGAGGGGCCGTAGTGGAGATTAAGCAAGCTATTGCCCAGAGTCGCAGAGTGTGACCCCGTGAGTCGAGTAGGCACCGGAGCGAGAATTGTCGACTCCGTGGAATTTTGAGCCCGAGACCCGCCTAGGCGGGGAATCAAACCCTGGTCCACGGCCGATCTCAGCTTCCGGGTCTGCCGCCTCTAACCACTGAGCCACGCTTCTCGCGAAGGTGAATGCGGAGTGAATTCCAGGTTTTAGCTGCCAGGTAGGAGAAGGATCTTCCTCCCATGGAGGTTTTGTTGATGCGAGGAACAGCAGCAAGGGCTTGGTTGGAAGAGCGTAGCTGGCGGGAGGGGGTGTAGAAGGAGAGTCACGCGTTAAGGCATTCGGGTCCAGGTTCGTAGAGTGCTTTGTGAGCGTGGGTGAGGAGGCGGAATGTTATCCTGTTATTGACAGGGAGCCAGTGGAGGTTTTTCAGGTGGCCAGAAATGTGGTCTTTACGTGGGATGTCTAGTATGAGTCTGGCAGATGCGTTCTGGATGCGTTGTAGTTTTTTCTGGAGTTTTGCAGTGGTACCGGCGTACAGTGTGTTTCCGTAGTCCAGGCGGCTTGTAACCAGTGCGTGGGTGACCGTTTTTCTGGTTTCGGTGGGGATCCAGCGGAATGTTTTTTTGAGCATGCGGAGAATGTTAATGCAAGATGATGAGACGGCGTTGACTTGTCTGGTCATCGAGAGTGAGGAGTCCAGGATGACTCCCAGGTTCCGTGCGTGGTCTGTTGGGATGGGTGCTTTTCCAAGGGCCGCTGGCCACCAGGAGTCGTCCCAGGCGGAGGGGGAGGTACCTAAGATAAGGACTTCTGTTTTGTCTGAGTTCAGTTTTAGACGGCTGTGCTTCATCCACTCTGCTACTTCTTTCATTCCTTCATGTAGGTTGGTTTTGGCGGTGTTAGGGTCTTTGGTGAGTGAGAGGATCAGTTGAGTGTCATCAGCATAGGAGATGATATTGAGGTTGTGTTGGCGTGCGATGGTCGCGAGGGGGCTCATATATACGTTGAAGAGGGTGGGGCTGAGTGAAGATCCTTGTGGTACGCCGCAAATGACTTCAGAGGCCTCTGACTTGAACGGTGGGAGGCGGACTCTCTGAGTTCTTCCGGTAAGGAACGAGGTGATCCAATCGAGTGCTTTTCCTTGGATTCCGATGTTTCTGAGGCGTTGTAACAGGGTGCTATGACAGACTGTATCGAAGGCTGCCGAGAGGTCGAGGAGGATGAGGGCGACTGTGTCTCCATTGTCCAGTTGTGTTCTAATGTTGTCTGTTGCTGCGATGAGTGCGGTCTCAGTGCTGTGTTTAGCTCGGAAGCCGGACTGTGAGGAGTCGAGGGATTTGTTGGTTTCGAGGAAGGCGGCGAGCTGGTTGTTGACTGCTTTCTCGATGACTTTGGCCGGGGCTGGGAGGAGCGAGATGGGGCGGTAGTTTTTGAGTTCTGTGGGGTCAGCTGTGGGTTTTTTCAGAAGGGCGCTGAGTTCGGCGTGTTTCCAGCTTTCCGGGAAGGTGGCGGTGTTGAAGGAGCAGTTGATGACGTCTCGGAGGTGTGGTGCTATGATCGAGTCTGCTTTGTTGAAGATGTGATGAGGGCATGGGTCGGTGGGGGATCCTGAGTGGATGGAGTTCATCAGGCGGATGGTCTCCTCCGTAGAGATTGGGTTCCAGTCGTTGAGGATGCTCAAGGGGGGTGAAGTTACGGCATATGGTTGGGAGGGTTGGTCTCCGGTTTGGTTGTCGAAGCTGTTGTGGATGTCTGCGATTTTGTTGTGGAAGAACGAGGCTAAGGAGTCGCAAAGGGTTTGAGAGGGAGTTATGTTGTTGGAGTTGGCAGTGGGGTTGGTAAATTCTTTGACGATGTTGAGTCGCCGCCCGTGGAAAGTGCATTGAAGGAGACGGAAACAGAATGGAACAATCAGAGGAGTAAAGAAGGTGGACTGGCGGGTCTTGGAGCAGGAGAAGGAGCTCTCGCACCACAGTACCCGTTGTGCACCGTGCAGGGGGTGGAGCAGAGCCACACTGAAGGGAGACGACGGGTGGATCCATTAAGCATCCCGCTGGGGGGAGCAGGAAAACACCGCGGGGAAGTTGTATAATTCTACAAGGTGGTGGGGAGGGGAGGGCGCAGATTTGCACTGGAGAGGAATGTTTGTGTAGTTCCTCATTGCTCCGTGGACTGATTTACAGCGCAATTTAAAGTTAGCCTGAACTCAATCCATCGTAAACCCCCGTTCGGGATATTTGTCAGGTCTGACTGGCCGCGATTGCTATTGATTCGCCTGAATCTTTCTTTTTTTTATTTGTGAGCACTTTGTTTTTTACCATCATATTTCTGCACGTATAACAGGAGGGCACTAATTCAGACTCTGCAGTGCAGTGAGGGCTGCAAGATTTTGTAAACGACAAGCTCACTCATCCCTCGCCTCCACTCCCTCGGGCATGACAGGTTCTCCAGACAAGCTCCCACCCTGAACATGGGCTGTACGAGTACCTGTGAGGTTCAGTTCTCTGACTGCACATGGATTTTCCCTCCCAGTGGTCACAGTACAGATTCTGTTTGCCCTCCAGAGCTTTTACTCTGGCTGCCTGTAACCAGTGCACTCCCGTGGGTCACATTTACCATGGGTGCATCGCTCCCGTGTAGGTTCTTGGGTTCTCCCCACCACTTCTGGGTCACTCCAATATTGAAGTCACCCTCCATGGCCGGCTGCATATAGTAAATGCCTCTGGGTCACTCACACATGGCATTAAGTGTGCTGGGTCCCTCCGGCACTCAGCACCGGCAGTTCTAAAAAGCAGATGCTGAGACAGGTCCCTATCGGGCTCCACATTTTTGTCCTCACCCTCAGGATGAAAAATAATTGAACTCTGTAGCAGAACCACCCTTCACTGCCTTTGATGTCACTTCAAAGACACTCGTTATACTTTCAGAGTCTCATCATTTCAGAACTGAAGAATTTTCAATGTTTTATACAATTAATCCATAGTTGTTGGTTATTTATCTTACGCAATGAACAACCATTGGCAAAGCCAATAGTCCTTGCTTGTTGTAGGTGTAATGCTACTTGTTGTATTGTATATCTGAATGCAATGACAGAAGCAGCAAAATACAGGCAGGTGGCACACTAAGCTAAGCACAGATTTCCAGCTTACTTTTTAAGCCACACCCTTAATTACATCATCAACATCCCTTTGAGAGACCCACCAGATGTTTCATCTCACTTAAAGCCCTGGGTGGAGGGGTTAACATAGAGCATCTGCCCCAACTATTACCTGTATCAAGGGCTTGCCATTGACTGCTCATGTGCTGCTCTGTACGGATCCAGTGGAGACCACTCACGCAGGCACAATAAAGTGAAGTTCACACGCACTCTGTCTCTTGTATCGCCCGTTCTTTTCCACGCCATTGTACGCAGAATATCTATCCATTCTTCTAAAATCAACCTGCTCTGGAGCTCAAGACTCACCACGGGAAGTCTAAAAATCCAGAACAGGCGGTTGAATGCTCTGGTGCCTACTCCAACCGTGCGGAACAAATCACCACTAGAAAGCTTGAAATAACCTACTGTAAAATGGTACCGGAGCAGCTCAAGAACAAGCTATGCTCCAATCCAAAATAAGTGACAGAAAACAGAGACACTCCTTTGTCTAAGCGCAAGGCCACCTCTGTGGACTGCACATATGCAGAAAAGTTGACATACTCTCTGGCATGCAACAAAGGTTTTACTGGGGTTGCAATGCTATGTACACGGGGACTGCCCACTCTGTCGTTCGTTCATAAAGTTTGCAATAATGGAATAACAAAAAGACGAAACCCTGACTTTCCCAGGTCATTGGTCCCTCTAAGTCACATCGCTGTGCCAGGGTGGACTATAATGGCTACTAACCCAGCTTGGAATAGACCCTTTCCTTCACGTAAAAATATCACTAATGGCAATCGGCTCATTCTATGTCTGTGGAATTCTGCAGCACATATAGAAACAGCAAAAACAGGGAGAAATGAAAAAATGTATCCTTGTTGTGCCAGTTTAAGACCGGATTTTCTCTGGTCTTATTTTTGGCACTGCCCCATATTTACATCAGCCTTGTAAATAGAGGGCAGCATCGAAAAGCAATGAGTGTTGCAGCGGAATGACCACTGCAACACCCATTTCCTGCCCCTTTCACACTAAGTGCTACGTGAATAGGGGCATTATTTACAAGGCGGCATTAGGCCTCATTAAGTGGCTTAACAACGCTTTGTAAATATGGCAAAGGGATTATCGCCACCAGAACATCTAAAAAAGTGACGTTCTGGTTGCGATACCTTGCAAATATGCCCTTCTCTTACTCCGGTGATTGGTGGGTTTGACATTTTGTTTGGAAGGAGGCGGAGAGTGCTTGCAGAAGGATCCCTTTAGTTTTGGGATGATCCCAAACTGAAATCTTTGGCAAAGGAGGTCAAAGCAGAGACTTGTCTTGCGTGGTTGGCCCTATTTAGACCCCATAGAGGACATGCACTAAATGTTTCTTGGGTAAAGGAGGTCAAAGCAGAGTGCACATTCTCTAACCCTATGTCACCCCTGCCTTCTGAAAAATGGGTGCTTGTTGACCTGACATCCTTGGCATGGTTTTTCCCTAATTTTTTGTCTTCCACCCACCTGTTTTTGCTGACTCGATTCATTTTTGCTGGCTTTAGAACTCTGCTAACTTTACCACTGCTAACCCAGTGTTTAAAGGAGAGAGCTCAAGAACGTTAGCACTGTTTAGCAGTGGTAAAGTGAGCAGTTGCAGTGTAAACTTCCTGGATTTTGTTCTTTCCAAGTTTTGCAAAGAATACTACACCAATCGCTGCAAAGTGATAGTTTATATGCTAATGTAGGGCAAGCATAAAACTTCCCAACGTTGTGAAGTTTTCTATATAACTTTGCAAAGGTTGTGAAAAAAAATATTTTCAAAGTTTTATACTCCTATCTATGGTACTGAACTGTCTTCTAGGCCTGGATTGCTACATAGTCCACTGATGAGGCAGCGAAGGGTTGTCCTGCTGTGCATGTCAGTGTCCTTTCAGAGCACTGAATTCCCCCAAAGTGCATTTGTATGAAATGGAGGAGGGGAAAGGAGTGATATAAAATGAAGGCAGAAAGGAAAACGTGGGTGAATGGGAAAGGGACTTCAGGCCTGAGAGAAAGAGAAAGAATGTAAGAATGAGCAAAAAAAAAGGGATCAGAACTTACACACCACATAACATATATTTGTAAAGCACACGTTCACCCAGTATCTTGGCACTGAATAACAGATGTTTATTGTTACCCAACTCAATGGTACACGTCTTATCGACTTCAGAAGGATGAAAGGCTGAGTGGGCCAGGTCGGATTTGAATCTGTGACCATGAGATGGAGCACAGGCCCCTACAGTAGACATCAGTCCACTAAGCCACCAGACATGGCTTTTTGGGAAAAGAAGGGAAGAAGAAAGCAAGGAAAACTGGAAGATAAAATATGGAGAAGAGAGACAGACGATGGAGATAGGAAGGTGAGCAGGAGGAAGGAGTTGAGAGAGGGATGGAGGTAAGGAGGAAAGAAGGAGAGACAGATAGAATGGAGAACTTTGAGACCCTTAAGCAGAGGTACAGCTTTTAGTGCAGCAGGTGAAGTGACACCGAGGGCCAGGGGTGTGATTGGCAAACTGTGTTCCAATTAGATCTCTACCTTGATTGCATTAGGGGGCACGTGACACCCAGATAACCACACAGGTGCTTATGCATGGTTAGCGCAAAGCTAACAAGAAGAGGCCTTCGGGTCGCTCAGTATATATATTAGACCACATACTCCAATAGCACCCACTCATTTAAGATGGAGGAGGAGGGGGGTGTGGGAGAGGATGTGGCATAAGGGCCAGAGCTGCCGACTTTGGAACTGGGGAGCCAGGTTCGAGTCTCGGCGTTGAGGGCACATCACTTTTTCTCCCTATACCTACAAAAATGAATGTGCCCTTTTGTAGTGCACTAGTGCATATGTAAAGCGCTCTGATACCGTTGGGTCGAGTTCACACTATTTAAAACTGCAAAAAAGAAAAAGACGAGCACTGCGGGCTCCTGCCAGGCAGAAGCAGGAGCGGCTCGTGAGGGATGGCTGTTGTTTTACTGCAGGAGCCGTGGGTTTCCTAATTGTTGCTGTTTGTTTGTGTTTATTTTCCGACCCAGCGAGTGGTTAACAGTAAGACCGGCACGATCAAACCGCCGACATCCATCACTGGGGGGCTGCACTGAGCAGGCAGCTGCCGCAGACTCCAGCTGCCATTAACAGGCGCTAATGGCCCTTGCCAAGGCAATGAAGGGCCGTGGGTGCAAGCCGCAGGCACGGCGGGGACAGCCTGCTGTGGAGGGTAAACCTGCGGCAGTGGCAGCGCGAGCGCATCCGCCCTGCAGACCTCCGAGGCGGGACCAGTCTGCATCAAGGCATGGGCGAAATGGACAAGTGCCAGGGACCCCCACCTTCCAAGGGACCCCCCTGACCAGTCTGCATCAAGGCATGGGCGAAACGGACAAATGCCAGGGACCCCCACCTTCCAAGGGACCCCCCTGACCAGTCTGCATCAAGGCATGGGCGAAATGGACAATTACCAGGGACCCCCACCTTCCAAGGGACCCCCCTGACCAGTCTGCATCAAGGCATGGGCGAAATGGACAATTGCCAGGGACCCCCACCTTCCAAGGGACCCCCTGACCAGTCTGCATCAAGGCGTGGGCGAAATGGACAATTACCAGGGACCCCCACCTTCCAAGGGACCCCCCTGACCAGTCTGCATCAAGGCATGGGCGAAACGGACAATTACCAGGGACCCCCACCTTCCAAGGGACCCCCCTGACCAGTCTGCATCAAGGCATGGGCGAAATGGACAATTGCCAGGGACCCCCACCTTCCAAGGGACCCCCCTGACCAGTCTGCATCAAGGCGTGGGCGAAACGGACAATTGCCATGGACCCCCACCTTCCAAGGGACCCCCCCCCTGACCAGTCTGCATCAGGGCATGGGCGAAATGGACAATTGCCAGGGACCCCCACCTTCCAAGGGACCCCCCTGACCAGTCCGCATCAAGGCGTGGGCGAAACGGACAATTGCCATGGACCCCCACCTTCCAAGGGACCCCCCCCTGACCAGTCTGCATCAGGGCATGGGCGAAATGGACAATTGCCAGGGACCCCCACCTTCCAAGGGACCCCCCTGACCAGTCTGCATCAAGGCGTGGGCGAAATGGACAATTGCCAGGGACCCCCACCTTCCAAGGGACCCCCCTGACCAGTCTGCATCAGGGCATGGGCGAAATGGACAATTGCCAGGGACCCCCACCTTCCAAGGGACCCCCCTGACCAGTCTGCATCAAGGCGTGGGCGAAATGGACAATTGCCAGGGACCCCCACCTTCCAAGGGACCCCCCTGACCAGTCTGCATCAAGGCGTGGGCGAAATGGACAATTGCCAGGGACCCCCACCTTCCAAGGGACCCCCCTGACCAGTCTGCATCAGGGCATGGGCGAAATGGACAATTGCCAGGGACCCCCACCTTCCAAGGGACCCCCCTGATCAGTCTGCATCAGGGCATGGGCGAAATGGACAATTGCCAGGGACCCCCACCTTCCAAGGCACCCCCCTGACCAGTCTGCATCGGGGCATGGGCGAAATGGACAATTGCCAGGGACCCCCACCTTCCAAGGGACCCCCCTGACCAGTCTGCATCAAGGCGTGGGCGAAATGGACAATTGCCAGGGACCCCCACCTTCCAAGGGACCCCCCTGACCAGTCTGCATCAAGGCGTGGGCGAAATGGACAATTGCCAGGGACCCCCACCTTCCAAGGGACCCCCCTGACCAGTCTGCATCAGGGCATGGGCGAAATGGACAATTGCCAGGGACCCCCACCTTCCAAGGGACCCCCCGATCAGTCTGCATCAGGGCATGGGCGAAATGGACAATTGCCAGGGACCCCCACCTTCCAAGGGACCCCCCTGACCAGTCTGCATCAGGGCATGGGCGAAATGGACAATTGCCAGGGACCCCCACCTTCCAAGGGACCCCCCTGACCAGTCTGCATCAGGGCATGGGCGAAATGGACAATTGCCAGGGACCCCCACCTTCCAAGGGACCCCCTGACCAGTCTGCATCAAGGCATGGGCGAAATGGACAACTGCCAGGGACCCCCACCTTCCAAGGGACCCCCCTGACCGGTCTGCATCAAGGCATGGGCGAAATGGACAATTGCCAGGGAAATCCACCTTCCAAGGGACCCCCCTGACCAGTCTGCATCAAGGCATGGGCAAAATTGACAATTGCCAGAGACCCCCACCTTCCAAGGGACCCCCTGACCAGTCTGCATCAATTCATGGGCGAAATGGACAATTGCCAGGGAGCCCCACCTTCCAAGAAACCCCCCTGACCAGTCTGCATCAAGGCATGGGGCGAAATGGACAATTGCCAGGGACCCCCACCTTCCAAGGGCCCCCCTGGAAAAGTGAACTTTCTCTCTATCTCTCACATGTCTATTTTTCCTTCTCAACCTTTACCATATTATTCAATTTTATTTGGCATTTTAGGGGTTGAATTAACGTAAAATAGGTACTACAATTCAAAGGTGTTCTAGACAGGGGCTTCTCAGGTTTGTCTTGCCCCGGCCCTCAAAATCCTTAAGAAGGCACTGGTCTGCACTGGTCAGCCAGGACTGAAGGAGGAAGCACCGCTACAGCTTGGCCATTTCAACTGGTCACCAGATTATATTTTATATAACGTGAAAGACTACATTTTAGGACGACTGGGCCTTAGGGGTGTGGGGAGAAAACTTCTCGCAGTGCAACAAAAGTTGCCCCATTCCATCACTGTTCAAGTTTTTCACACCTTCTGCGTGTATTTTCTGTGTTTCGTCCAAAGTGTGTGAGTCCACTGTGGGTGCCCAACATGAGATCAGCACAGCACAGTATAAGCCCTTGCTGGTGAATGCCCTACGTGCACACAACGTTTAGTGGCGGATTGCAACTGATCGAAGACAGCCAACCAAGAGAAGGATGGTCGGTGAAGCTGGGTTTCTGATAAGGAATATGGCTTTTTTAAATATCTGTAACTCTATAAAAGAGGACGGATGATTCCTTACATAAACAAGCATTGGCAAAGCCAATACATGTGTCTTTAATGAGTCAGTACATGTAAACACAGGCGTTCACAAATGCTGAGTACCGGCATTGCATGCACAGATGCTGGGCATATTACTTTATGATCCAGTCTCTACGTTACTTTATTTGGAAACTGGGATGCATAGATTTATTTTGTGCCTTTATACTGCACAGCTCTACTTACTCAATTGCACGTTTTTAGGTCTCGCCTGTCGATGCGCATGCGCATCGAGCAAGTGAGACTATGGGGGCTTATCCACTCTTTGTCCAACTTGCAAGGAATCGTGGCGATTCCTTGCAGTGCCCGTGACTTTTAAGCTCAATGCGCATGCGCATTGAGCTTAAAAGCGCGTGCACATCAGTTCCCTCATCCGCACGTCGCATTTCTCCTCCCCCCTCGCCCCCTCCCCTGCCCGCCGTGTCGCATTTCTCCTCCCCCCTCCCCTTATCTGTCTTCCCTTCGTCTGTTCCCTCTCCCCGCTCCGCCCCCTCCCCTGCCCGCTGTGTCGCATTTCTCCTCCCCCCTCCCCTTATCTGGCCTTCCCTCCGTCTGTTCCCTCTCCCCGCTCCGCCCCCTCCCCTGCCCGCCGTGTCGCATTTTTTTTTAGATTTGTAAAGCTCTCTGGCGCCCTGTTCGCGCAATGGAAAATTTCCTACACTGCCGTACTTACTTCTTCCCTTATCAGTTGCATCCATTTAGAAACCTGTTATCTAGCTTTGCTCTTGCATGGGAGAGGCTCGTAAACTTGTGTTTTGCTAAGGGTGCAGTCTGTTTAAGTGAATGGTAAAGTGTCTTGCTCTCGTTGCGTGGGGTCGGGTTGATGGGAATCGGGAAATAGCAACATTTTGCGTTACGTGTGTGCTGGGACTACCAGTTTACACCGATTGAGCAGAGCGCTGTCTTTAGTATTCTTCCTTCGTATCTACAATTTAAATATTTTTTGACTATCCAGAAGAAATACTGTATATGACGCTTTGGGGAGACGTGTATGCGTAACCACATCCACAGAGTGTTATTGTATTGCAGTGTGTGGTAGCGCTGCAGGAGAGATTTTTCCGTCGTAGCACTAACACTGGGAGGGGAGCCTGCAAGCAGAGTGTAAGCTCTTCCTGTGGCTCTGGGGACCGGGAGGCTGTTGTATTGCAATCCTTCTCTGTGGAGTTACAGCACCATGCGGCAGTGTGAGCCCCCAGGGTTACAGGACAAAGGTGACCACTCTCATTGCGGCTGCCTGTTTGTGCCCTGCCTTTCCGCTGGCAAGTAGACCTCTGCTGTGTATGGAGGGGGTGGAGATCCAGCATGGCTTTTCCAACTCACCCGGCCAGATCTGCTTTCTCAGCCCGCTCTCCTTCCCCTCTGTGTCTGTTGGGATCTTCGGCAGAAGTTGGTACTCCTGAAACTACCTCCCCGCCCTCACAGCTGGATCGTGGCTGCCAGAACTTGGATGACCCCTTTCTATCAGTTATTGCCCCGCCTCCCCTGGCCCAACTGGTCCCCCAGTGGTGGTGGCTTTGGAGGTGGCATGTTATCGCTGACTGCTAGCATTTGCCGTTTTATACAACAACATTTGGTCATTTAAAATGTGAGAGATGGTAAAAGCCTGTTGTTTTTTTTTTTACCCCATGTTGTCGTGCCTCTAATCAAACTTTAACGTGAAAGGAGAGTACGTCTGCGCTACATCGATTTCAGAGATACCACGCAGAAATGCATTTACTTTTATTGTCCAACGGAGTCACTAAAGCAGGGAGAGTATGTAACAACAACTTTCGCTCGCACTCCCCCAGAATGTGCCCTCATTAATTGGATGCACTATGCAAGAACTTTCCAACTCTCGCATTGTAAATCGTAGTTCAATATCTCTACTTGTGCTCTTGTCATGTTAACTCTAATGTCATTTCTGTTTCCATTAATTCTAAAGGGCTACAACAACTGATAATTTGCTACTGGTAGCACGCTTGCACAGGGTATTTTTTTATTTTTTTATTTGAGTATTATTTGTTCCACCTTAGATCTTAATTCTTTAATGGTCCATACCTTTTGCAATCAAATTAATCCTTTACTCACCCTCACCCTCACCACCCTCAACCCCTCACCCTCACCCTCACTCACCCTCACCCTCACTCACCCTCACTCACCCTCAACCCCTCACCCTCACTCACCCTCACTCACCCTCACCCTCACTCACCCTCACCCTCACTCACCCTCAACCCCTCACCCTCACTCACCCTCAACCCCTCACCCTCAACCCCTCACTCACCCTCACTCTCACTCATCCTCACTCACCCTCAACCCCTCACCCTCACTCACCCTCAACCCCTCACCCTAACTCACCCTCACCCTCACTCAACCTCAACACATCACTCACCCTCACCCTCACTCACCCTCAACCCTCACTCACCCTCACCCTCACTCAACCTCAACACCTCACCCTCAACCTCAACCCCTCACCCTCACTCACCCACCCTCACCCACCCTCACCCACCCTCACTCACCCTCACTCACCCTCACTCTCACTCACCCTCAACGCCTCACCCTCACTCACCCTCAACCCCTCACCCTAACTCACCCTCACCCTCACTCAACCTCAACACCTCACTCACCCTCACCCTCACTCACCCTCAAACCCTCACCCTCAACCCTCACTCACCCTCACTTACCCTCAACACCTCACCCTCAACCTCAACCCCTCACCCTCACTCACCCTCACCCACCCTCACCCACCCTCCCTCACCCTCACTCACCCTCACTCTCACTCACCCTCAACCCCTCACCCTCACTCACCCTCAACCCCTCACCCTAACTCACCCTCACCCTCACTCAACCTCAACACCTCACTCACCCTCACCCTCACTCACCCTCAAACCCTCACCCTCAACCCTCACTCACCCTCACCCTCACTCACCCTCAACACCTCACCCTCAACCTCAACCCCTCACCCTCACTCACCCTCACCCACCCTCACCCACCCTCACCCACCCTCACTCACCCTCACTCTCACTCACCCTCAACCCCTCACTCACCCTCACTCACCCTCACCCTCACCACCCTCAACCCCTCATCCTCACCCTCACCTTCACTCACCCTCACTCACCCTCACCCTCACTCACCCTCACTCACCCTCACCCTCGCTCACCCTCACCCTCACTCACCCTCAACCCCTCACCCTCACCCTCACTCACCCTCAACCCCTCACCCTCACTCTCACTCATCCTCACTCACCCTCAACCCCTCACCCTCACTCACCCTCAACCCCTCACCCTAACTCACCCTCACCCTCACTCAACCTCAACACCTCACTCACCCTCACCCTCACTCACCCTCAAACCCTCACCCTCAACTCTCACTCACCCTCACCCTCACTCAACCTCAACACCTCACCCTCAACCTCAACCCCTCACCCTCACTCACCCACCCTCACCCACCCTCACCCACCCTCACTCACCCTCACTCACCCTCACTCTCACTCACCCTCAACCCCTCACCCTCACTCACCCTCAACCCCTCACCCTAACTCACCCTCACCCTCACTCAACCTCAACACCTCACTCACCCTCACTCACCCTCAAACCCTCACCCTCAACCCTCACTCACCCTCACTCACCCTCAACACCTCACCCTCAACCTCAACCCCTCACCCTCACTCACCCTCACCCACCCTCACCCACCCTCACTCACCCTCACTCACCCTCACTCTCACTCACTCTCAACCCCTCACCCTCACTCACCCTCACTCACCCTCAACCCCTCACCCTCACTCACCCTCACCCACCCTCACCCTCACCCTCACCCCCCCTCAACCCCTCACCCTCACACAATGCAATAGGTCTCAGACCATTTCAGTTAGAGCTTTTAGAAATGTTTATGGCTTTTTTTATTTGTAATTCTTTAGCATTGGCTACAGGAAACAAACATGCTAAACATTTACAAAAAAAACCCATAAACAATTCTAAAAGCACTAACTCTAATGGTGTGAGACCTATTGCATTTCCAATGCTTGTTTAAATATTATTCTATTTAAGATAGTTAGCGCTTGATGTCATGTGAACCAGGCACAAAGAGGAGAGGTGTCAGAGTTCTTTGCAATTTAAGGAAAAAGATCAGCAACATCAAAAGGTATTCTAGACATAGGGAGAAATACAACATGAACAATAAAAGGGAAAATAAGTCAGACAGTTCAGTGCTAATGTAGACAAATAGGAATATATGCGTCACAAAAATCCTAGACATTTGGAAGGGTAAAGATAAACTGAAGGCAATCAACAGCAGCTAGAAGGGTGAGGGTGATGATGTAGTGTGTTATACCTGGAAGAGCAAAGAGCAAGGTCCTTTCACTGGGGAGAGGAGGCCTCCCACGAGTAAATCAAGGAAGCCATCATCATTATGTGGGTAGGCGAGTTTATCAATATAGGTGAATTTTATTTTTCTTATGAACACATTGAAGGGTAGGACAAGTTTAATGTGCGTTCCACTCGGAGTGATGGATCGGAAAAATGACAATACTGTGAGACCGAAGAAGTGACTCAAAGTTTCCTCAGTACAATGCAAACTATCTACAGTTTGTGGATTTTCTTGAGGGTAGACAAGAGAAAATCCATCTCTTGAACAGCTTCTGAAAATCCTTTTACCCCAGCGCTATTGGGTATCTGCAGTGCCTTGAGGATGTCTGGAGGGACCTTCCTGATTGTGGGCGTTGTGTCAGGAAGTGGGGTATATGGTGTACTCCTCTGTCATTGCCTGAGATGACTTTGAATTGGGCTGTGTGAATTAAAATTGGCAGGTGTATGCAGCTAACATACCACCAACAAAGTTCACAATTAGTGCACTTTGTGAAGTTGTAAAGTTTGAGAACTTTGTACAACTATGCCCACATGGAAAGTAGCTTAAAAAATATTTTGAAATGAAAATCTCCAACTAAAGTTGGGTTTTTATTGACCTGGCTGGATCTTGCAGAGTATCACTCCACGGAATTCCATGGAGTTACCGACCATCTCAGCCAAATTTCACGGAAATCCGAGAGCGGACCGAGTATTGCTTGACCATCCTTAATGGAGTCCCCTTGGAAGCTGCGAGTAGTTGGGGGTCAAGAACACCTCCTTTTACCACCAGTAAGTTCCACACAGTGGAATTTCTCTGACCTCGTCAGAGGCCCCCCTTTCTCAACCACTCTGCAAATGTGCCTCTTGGCACACAGCTGGCTAGAGATGAAGTCCCCTTGGCTGCTGAGGGACTTTGGGTGCCAAGAACCCCGATTGTTGCCACCAGCAAATCCACACACAGCGGGATTGTTTTCTCAACCACTTTGGAAACGCGCCCCCTGGTGCACTAATGGTTGGGGGATGAAGTCTCCCTGGCTTCTTAGGGTAGTTGATAGCTAATAACGCCTATTGTTGCCAAAAGTAAGTCCCCCACAGTGAGATTGCTGAGACCTCATCAGAGGCCCCACCCCCTTTCTCAACCACACTGCAAACCAAACACACCTCCTGAATTTGCTGGAGGCCCTGCCCTTTTCTCAACCACTCTGCAAATGTGCATCCTGGCCCACTACTGGTTGGTGGATAAATTCCCCTTGGCTGCAGAGGGTCCTTGAGGGCCAAGAACCCCCCTGTTACCACCAGTAACTCCAGACAGCGTGATTGTTGAGAGCTTGAATGTCGGAGGTCAAGCCCCCTTTCTCTTAACGCACCTGCTGACTCACTACTGGTTGGGGGATGAAGTCTAGAGGTCATCGTGCCAAAAACTCCACTTCGCTGGCGGGCAGAGTTTTTGCCAAACTTCGACTACCAAGAGGAATGCAGAGTGGCAAAACTCCGCGAACTCCAGTCGCAGACCAGAGTTTATGACCCACACCTAGTTTTTATCCAGTTTTCCATGGAAAAAACTCTTTTCCCAGGGTTTTTCAAACTATATTTTATTTAATGCTAAAATCTGTGATGATAAAAAAATCATAAAATGTTTAGTATAATTTTCACACCATTTTTAGCAGCGAATTCCTATAACTCTTCAAACACATCTAGTTATGATTAGGGATGTTTGTTTTTTTAGATGAAAGCTAGATGTACCATGAAATTTGTAATGCTCTCAAAAGCAATATTTAAGATAAAATTATCTGTAAAAGCAATAGAATTGTAACTCTACGTAGGTTATGTAGCAATATAGATTATATTATTTCTCTTAGGTTTGGATTCCATTTACTTCTACATCTATAATGATAATGGTGAGAGATAGTTGAATAGTACCACGCGAAAAACTGGAGGACCTATGCAAAGGGCCAGACGGTAAACCATCGCCAGCCCTGGTAAAAGTGTTCAAAACCAGCTGCACACTGCAGGAGCATGTGCACTGCAGGAGCTTGTGACGAGTATGTGGCCATGAGGGTTTTCAATGGCGGTTTATCCGACACACTTCAGGAGCTGTTGAACAGTGTGTGGCGACATGGGCTTTCATGGTTGTGAATCTGCTAATCGCGGTCCTCACTATAAGAGCAGTCCCAGCTGCACTGGCAAAGGATGCTATCAGCAAGCAGATTATCTGAAACAATCAAACTTAACTCCAAATAAAAACAAATTCTCAAATTCCTATAATGTTTGCAGTTTTTTTCCATGAAATTATTCTTATCTTCTATTTTCGATACATTTCACAATCGCCAATTACAGCCAATTGAAAGGCAGTAGACCCAAGGACCACTGCCTACTCATAAAAAAAGAAACGTTAACATTTCGGGCATCATTTATGAGAAGTGACGCATCGCTGCGTGAAAGCAGCGATGCGTCACTTCTCAAAGCGCCCTCCTTGCGACACGATTGATGCTTCATATTTACTGTATGACGCATCATGTTGCAAGGAGTCACAGATATGTCAGTATTTCTGACGTATCTGTATGGCGCAAAAGTGATGCATTGCTGGAGTGTGTCATAAAAGTGACGCAACTCCAGCAATGTGTCCTGCGTCAGTCTTAAGCCTGCTGTGAGGCAGGGGTAAGATATTGACGCATTTGCAACCTAGAAGTGACGGAGTAAAATCTGGTAGATTTCACTGTGTCACTTCTACAAGGCTTACTTACGTGGGAACGCCCACCCTGCATACAATATACCTGAAGCAGGTATAATATAGCGCAGGGGTTTATAAAGTGACGCATCTGCTTAGATGCGCCACTTTGTAAATAGGGCGCAAAAGAGGGCATGTTTTATGCCACCGATGCATCACAAAAAGTGACGCAACGGAAGCGCAAAACTGTCGCAAGGCCTCATAAAAAATGCCCTTCATTTTTTTTCTTTTCAAACGCATCCTCTTTTTCCTTATGGAAAACAGCCTACATTTGAAAGAAATATATTGCTTTATTTAAAAGCAATCACAGAGATGGTGGTCAGCTGACCCCAGTATGCCACCAACCCTATGGTGGCAGCAAATTGAAGTGGGTTACAAGTTGCGACCTACCTCATTACTATTCATGAGTTAGGCCTATTTGCGACCCACTACGAATGAAACTCAAAATATTTTCATACATTAGGAATAACAGTTTCCTAATTGTGATTCGCAAAGAATCGCAATCAGGAAATCGCTATTCCTAACTTTTGTACATCCCGCCTATAGTGAATTGAGAACCCAGAGGTACTGGATTTTGCCGGATGCACCAAATCCCTGGGGGACGGATAACCAAGGCCCTAGTTGAATAATAATGTCTCTAATAATGTCTCTTATTATTGACAACACTAAGAAATGGCAAAACTGTCGCGGTTCAGAGTCTATGCATGGCATTACCTCATTTTATAACTGATTGCAGGTCTGAACTTTTACTTAATTACTATGAAAATGAAAAATTGAAGCCTATTGAAAAGACAGTCCTGGATATGTCACATGTGCAGTAGCAGCATGCAATGTTAGCCTTAATTACGTATCCTCTCTGAAATACTGGTTCATCGATCAATTTGGTCATTCTCCTGGGACAGCGGGTGTAGAAAATAAATACAAACTTGGTGAACATTATCGGCGCCATCTTGCCCCCTTTTCCAAGCCCATTTGTGCGCGTAAGCGGCAGCCATTTTGAGCACCATGGCCTCCCTGCCCCTCGCTGATAGCCAGCGCGTCTCTCTCTCTCTTAACCTCGCAAGCATTCCCCCGCACGCTGACAACCCCCGCTCTCTCATGCCTTGGGTCATAAACCCCTCTTCAGTGCAGCTTCACCGCGGAATCCCATCCTGTTCCCAGCGCGACACCTCCCCTCATTCCTTTCATGGCCTCATACCCTTTTGATGCAAACCCCTTTTCCTGTGTCCCCGTTTGTCTTCCCTGTTCCCAGGCCGCCACCTGGCTCTGCGGATACTGTTTATTACCCCGTACAGTAGGAAGCTTCCCCTCTCCATCAAAAGACCCCCGAACCGATCAAAGCCCCCACCCCATGAGATCCGATCAAACCCCATGCATTCCGTGAATCGGCGGAATGCTCTGCTGTGCGACAACCATCACCTGATGTGACCGGGGTGGGGAATCCAACTGTAAATGTATGTGGGAAAGGGTCTGAAGGGGAGATTCCGAGGATGTTCTTTCAAGTACTAAAGTATTGCGAGAATGTGTTATGTGCAATAAAGGTCGTAAACCCTAGTATAAGAGGCCAGGCCTCAGAGATGTGGTTAGAGCACCTCGTGACGATACTTGCTGTCTGAATTGATGTGTTCTCCTCCGGAGAGAATAAAATCCTCGTTTCCTGCCTTCCAGTCTCCAGCGCCTGCTTCTTCATTGATTAATATTGGTGGGTCATAGAGGCGATACCGCCGGGCAACATAAAAGGGTCTTTGGTTACCGGTTGTCTTTGGAACCCTTTTTAACAATTGGCGTCCCAAACGTGGGGCCCATCAGCGACTCGCGGATCCAGTGGGAGAGGTCCCGACGACAGAGTGAACGACTGCAACGATCGGAAGGTACCCTGTCCGATAGACCCTCGTCTGACAGCCGATCATCCGAACTTCACTGGTTCCGAACAGACCTCTCTCGAGTGATCTGCGGTCCTGACTGGGAACCATCAGGAGTGCCACGAGAAGTACGAAGAGAAGAGGACGATCGGGCGCTGGATTCGGAAGACGAGAAACTGTCCATGCGGTCCGGGTAAGGTCGTGTAAACACGACGAATTGCGAAAGTGATAGATAATTGAAAGTAATTGATAATTGTTGAGAAAATACTAGTATTACTTTTTGTTAATTTATTGGAGATTCACTGTCTACAAACGGAGAAACAACAGGCTCTCCCTTTATAAACAGCGAAGAATAGGTACGCACCCGTCGGACCTATCTTTCTCCCCCATTGATTAACTGTTATAGATTGTTTTCTGGAGATTCTCTGTCTGCAAACAGGGAAAAATAGGTCCCCTCTTTGCAGATAGTGAAAGGGTAGGTGACGCGAACCTTCGCGAGCCTACTTATTCTCCCCATTGACCATATTGATTTTTTATTTTCGACCTAAACATTGATTAACTGTTATAGATTGTTTTCTGGAGATTCTCTGTCTGCAAACAGGGAAAAATAGGTCCCCTCTTTACAGATAGTGAAAGGGTAGGTGACGCGAACCTTTGCGAGCCTACTTATTCTCCCCATTGACCATATTGATTTTTTATTTTTGACCTAACATTGATTGATTGCTCAGAATTGGTTCATGAGGTATTCACTACGTGCAAACAACGTAGAATAGAAATATTCTGTCTAGTCTTTGCGCGCAGTGATAAGATAGGTAGTGCTGACTATTATCCCATTGTGATCCGTCATGCCTGTCTTCTCCCCACTGGTTAGTAGCCTGTTTAACCCGGACCGCTTATTAGAGATGAACCATCCGGCTCCGCTGGAAGGCACCCCTAATAAGGACATGTTCATGAAGCATGGATTAATTGCTATAGCCTATAGTGAGCTGTGGCATAAATATACGAAAAGGGATCGAGAAAGACAGTGGCCACTGAGAGGATCCTTTGATCTTGACAAAATAGAAACGGTAGAAATAGCCCTTCGTAGGAATGGAACAACACCTATTATGCTCGATAGTCTCGGTATGTGGCGCAAAGAAGCTGCACGACGAAGGGAAGGGCCAGCGATGGCACAGCCCCGAGGAGTAGACATGAAAAGCGAATGGTGTAAAGGGATGTGCCGACAAGCCAACCCCGGAACACAACGACCCGAAGGTAATCCCCCGACATTACGCACAGGATGGACAGATTTAAAACAAAACCAATGTGCTTTCTGTAAATGTCTTGGACACTGGAAAGCCCAATGCCCGACTCTACAAAGCATAGGTAAGAATGGAGGGTTGACAGAAAGGACGGACCGACAGAAAGGAAAAAGACGTGAGATAAAAACCAATCAGACTAGTGCAGACAGAACAGACAGGACCACCCCGTTCGATTATGCTCGGTGGCACAGATTTCGTCAGACCAATTTTAACGACATGTTAGAGTTCTGGGACTGATTGCTCTCTGTTGCTCCCCCACTCTGAAAAACAAACACAACTGCAGGTCAGTGTAAACAACCCCCCGTTAGAGAAAAGACTCAAGAAAGCCAAGCGTCTATTATATAACTTAGGATTTAATTACGGTAAAACACACAACCAACAGTAAATAGAATAACTAGTAGAACTCTCTAAAAAGCAAACTTGACTAATAGGAAAAATACAAAACATGTTATGCTCACTCCGGAAGTCCTCGAAATGTAACAGTTCGATGGTCCCGCCCATCCGAAACACATAGCACGTGTGGGGCGGGGCCTGCCAGCAACCATGGGCCAAAAGGAGATCGCCGGCGAGAAGGTCCTGGAGGCTCCACCAAGCAGGCAATGAAATGGTCTTCCCATACTGCCCTTCCAGGGATGGCGTCCCCCGGACCGCGAGTAGGGAGGGGGCAGATGAAAATGACCCCCTCCCTTGAATCTCCTGGTCCGGCCATCACGAATTCCTCCATCGAACGGATGCAGGGTGGGCAGGGAGGAAGAGGCGACGCGGACGAGCCTCTTCCACCTCCACAGGTAGGAGGCTTCCCTGCCCTGGCCCGACGCCGATGTCCTCCAGCCGGGCGACGGCCATATTTCCGCAACACAGGACACACAATGCCCGACTCGTATATTTTCTCAGTACAGGACATACAAGACCCGGCTGGTATACTTGCATAGTACAGGACATACAATGTCCGACGGGCATATTTACGGAGCACCGGACGTACAGTGGTCCCCCAAGAGTCGGAATCAGGGGTGTAGGGTGGTCATCATGTGCGCCCCTGATTCCAAGAGACGGCGTAGGATGCGCCGGGAGAGGAAGGCGGCACGGACGAGCCTTTCTCACCTCCCCAGACGAAGGCTCCACTGCTGCACCCTGGCGCCCCGAACCAGAATGTCCTGCTCCAGCAGCATGATGCTCTATCTTTCGCCATCACAAGAAGTTTCTTCCACTCCTGATGGATACGGCAAAGGTGGCCGCCACAGGGTCTCAAAATGGCGTCTGGGCCCTCGAAAGGCGGGTCTAGGCCGCTGGAGTAACTTTGTCCGAAATTGCAACTCGGGCACTTGCCCACCTGGGCGCAAGCCCCCACCATCGACAAACATCCCCTCGACTTTGAAGATTCTACCAAAGTCCCAAGAGCCCTCGGCCCCTTCAGGCTTCCGGTGAGGAACAGTTGCATTGATCTCAAATGAAATAACCACGGCACAGCAACAAGATGGCGGTGCTCTCGTGTCTGCATCAGCTTCCGTCTGAACCACCCAGGAACATTATGGGCTAACGAACTCGAACAAGTTCCGGCTGAACATCAAAATGACCCGGTAAGAGAGACTCTACCCCCTCCCTCTCTTGATTGACGGTCCACACCACCAGCCCCTCTGTTAGCACAATTTTCTTTTGAACTGCCGAAAGGGACTCTGGTCCAACCGCCAATTGTCGGGGATATTTTGCCCCTGATGCTACTTCCGGACTAAACCGGCCTCGCCCAAAATGGCGCTGGTATCAATGGAAACTGACGGATGCCTCGTGGTGTTCCTTAGCTAATGAAACTTGATGTACTAAGATATATATATATATATACGAACCATTGCGCACTCGATGTTAAAGGGAGGAGGGTTCACTTGGCGAACATTTAAGAAGGGTTCCGTAAAATGTTGATTTCAATGAACAATTTATTTTTGATATTTGTTGTAACTGATACATAACATCGCTTATGATGCACACCCGCGGTTTACATCTAGGAAATGTGATTACGATGAGCTTGACTGTGTTTCCATTTATGAACCGAAATGCCCCTGATTCCTTCGTCACGCAATGAAATGTTTTTGGTTACTTGCAAATAATTAATTAGACCTTTTTTTACATGTTCTTGTGCTACAAAATAACCCCCTACTGTATGTGCTTCCATCGACGACATGTCAGGCCAAAATATGAATTGCGCTCTCACATTTTACGTACTGAATAATTCTACAAATAAAGGTCTTAAAAAGCTATGGATAGGCATTGCGTACTTTTGTAAATACGGGTATCGGTGGGAGGGTTTTTCTGTGCGCAACTGTTCTGCTCTTTTTTTTTTAAGGTTATCCGAGAAATGGTTGTTCGACCCTGGGTTGATGGTCGAATCGAAGGTATGATACGCTGCCTCCAAGACATGCGACTAAGCTCAGGAACTGACGTACGAAGAAGGACCTCGACTTCTGAGAATGGGTAAAGTAAAACGGTGTGATTGATAAAATGTTATAAAGATATGGTGATCGAAGGTACTAAGGTACAGGGTTGAACGAAGAATTGATATGCCTTAGATCATCACAGCTTTGGGAATGATTTAGGGATCCCGATGGCCGGATACATCTACAAAACCGGGTACCTCACGCTAGGCACCTCTGATTCCTCTTTTTAGCGTTTTCACTACACACGATCCTTAATGCCATCCTCGAACCTCCCCATGAACAACCTATCAAATTGCCTGCCCCCATGACTTTAGGAAACCAGAACCCTAAGGGATTATATCCCGAAGAGATAAGTACGAGTATGTGGTAAGTAAAGGACTTTCGTGCCCATACATTTGATGTGTTCGACTGTTGTCCCCCTACCTCCCCTTTTTTTTCCCCCTTTTTCCCTCTGCAGGTTACATTAGAATCCCGATTAGAGTATCATAAGGGATCTGGAACCACGTCACGCCCGATGCATGAAAACGGACTACCGCTGCAAGACGACACAAGAAGGACGTCCTACCCAATGCACGACCTTTTTTTGTACTAGATCTAATGCTTTTCTGTCCCAACACTGCATGCTTTCTACATCCTAACACAGACCCGAAACGTCTAAACGTTAGGTCACGCACTGAATAGCCCAAACAATACACGGTCATTCCCCATGTCACATGTGTACTGTTTGGCCTATTGTCTGTCTCTCTCTCTCTCTCTCTCTCTCTCTCTCTCTCTCTCTCTCTCTCACACTCTCTCTCTCTCTCTCTCTCTCTCTCTCTCTCTCTCTCTCTCTCTCTCACTCACTCTTCCACCCCTCCACACTTTCCCTCTTCCTAGCAACTGGCACCTAATTGGCGAACCTGGTGCACCTCCTGATTGGCCCCAAGTACCACAAGTATTTGCACAAATTTGTCCTAAATAAAATTGTATCGGTACCACGTTACTACCTCTCCTTTTCTACCAAAATATGGATGAAATTTAAATTGGCCGATAGGAAAGGGACGGGTAAGACGACTAAGGTTCCCTAAATTTGACCCACTCTCAGGGGACTATTTGTCAGTGGCTTCTATGATAGAATGTGTCTGTGGTAATGCGACCATCCCCATTGAAAATTGTCTCCGTACCCCAAGCTGTAAGAAATGATCGAGACACACCCATCTACCCAAAATGCCCCCAGTTTGGTATCAGCTACCCTGAACGAGAACTTGAAAAACGCCCCTTGCTCCGATTCGCTGTGCTCCTAATCGTTGTCCATAAGATCCCTCCTTCCCCGAGGATAAGTTTAATAATTATTGCAAACCACCCCTCCCGAGTTTTTGTAGTAACCAGGTTGCGAGGATTTATATAGAAAGTTAGAAGGATGTGTGCAAAGTTGAAAATTAGATTGAAAAACGAAAGAACTTGTTGCAGTAAGCCTGGTTGAAAATAAGATGTTTTTATGTAATGCAGACTTGTTTAGCCTATGTTCATCCCTCAGAAGGATGCCTATCAGACTATGGTGAATAGCACGTTGCACTTTTTGTAAAATACAAGGCCCTGAAGACCAGCCTAGCTTTTCAAGACTTGTACTAGGGAAATGGGTCTCTGCCAGAAGAACTGACATCTACTATAATAGACATATGACAAATGAACGTAATAATCATCAAAGCGTCAAAGAATTAGCCAACAAAAGGAAATTGTAAGGAATCCAGCAAATCCATCATCAATTGTTTATACGTTAGCCGCAAAAATCTCCAATGTAGCGAGTGCTTACCCCAGTTGCTTGGTGTTGGGAGAGAAATAGACTTATGTAATTACCTTTTTCTGCAATATCTCTAAAGACTGTCTTTTCAACACTCATTTAAGGGTATCACTGTCGGAGGAGAAAGAGACCGGATGTGGGAGCACGCGGCCTGACTGCGGATTGTAGAACATCAGCGACGGAGGCCGAGGCGAGACCACAGCAGTAAGGAGACGCCGGACGGGGCATTGTTTCAGACAAAGCTAAGGAAAGGGCTGACCTGAAGCCCCTGCTATATGATCAACGTGTGCCAAAAGCCCCCGCTCTCTGAACATGGTTACGGACTCGCCTGTCGCAAACTCTCCGCCTCCCCCTGATCTGTTCCCGACTTGGCCTTGCTCCATCCCCTCCTCCTCCGACCTACCATAAGGACTGTTCACACCCGCACCTTTCCATCCGAACTCCCAAGTTCCTCCAAATCCTACTGAGCTACCCAGAGAAGAGTACTCCCTGCGTCAGAAGGGAGGGAGCTCCGACTAAGTAGACCACGAACTATGTTAAAATCCCAGAACGGTGACCTAGAACTCCACCAAGGGTCGCCCCCGAAGAAAAGATAAACAAAGTCTGTGGTTCTGCCCGCTACCAAGCACCCTGAAGATGATGGAAGCAACAGGAAATGCCCACCACAAAGACTCAAGAAACGAACAGATCTCACAATTCTGGAACAATTGCATTTTCCATTGCAAAATCTATGCTCTGCATTTCGGAAGAAGATGCACCTGCTCCAAAACCGTAACGCATTTCTCCTACGAGGTCTGACGAAAACCAAACAAAATGTACCCCTGCCCGCAGACCTCCAACGACTCAATCCACATGAACATTCCTGTTGACGGACCGAATTGTAATCCAGGTGCTTAACAGTGCCAACAGAAGATGACAAAAGACAACGAGAACTCTGATATTTTTTACTGTCTCTCCTTTCTCTCCCAAGCACCATTGGACTGACTATGCACCCGCCGTATACAAAAAGAACTTACTTATATGATAACTTACCAGTTCTTATTCTATGATCTGTACCCAACGCCCTCGCTACGTAATTCTAGTCTGATATTGCATTACGATGACTTTTTCTGCAACGAACTTAACGATGAACCCGCCTACTAAATGATGAGATTTTTCAATATGATGTTTACAATGTGATGTTTATGTACAGTTCTTTCGCCTAAATCCCCTCTCCCTTACTTATGATCGCTGCATATAGATGTAGATAGGAAATAGGCCAGCAAGATGTCTTGGAAATGTTAAAGGGAGGACTGTAGAAAATAAATACAAACTTGGTGAACATTATCGGCGCCATCTTGCCCCCTTTTCCAAGCCCATTCGTGCGCGTAAGCGGCAGCCATTTTGAGCACCATGGCCTCCCTGCCCCTCGCTGATAGCCAGCGCGTCTCTCTCTCTCTTAACCTCGCAAGCATTCCCCCGCACGCTGACAACCCCCGCTCTCTCATGCCTTGGGTCATAAACCCCTCTTCAGCGCAGCTTCACCGCGGAATCCCATCCTGTTCCCAGCGCGACACCTCCCCTCATTCCTTTCATGGCCTCATACCCTTTTGATGCAAACCCCTTTTCCTGTGTCCCCGTTTGTCTTCCCTGTTCCCAGGCCGCCACCTGGCTCTGCGGATACTGTTTATTACCCCGTACAGTAGGAAGCTTCCCCTCTCCATCAAAAGACCCCCGAACCGATCAAAGCCCCCACCCCATGAGATCCGATCAAACCCCATGCATTCCGTGAATCGGCGGAATGCCCTGCTGTGCGACAACCATCACCTGATGTGACCGGGGTGGGGAATCCAACTGTAAATGTATGTGGGAAAGGGTCTGAAGGGGAGATTCCGAGGATGTTCTTTCAAGTACTAAAGTATTGCGAGAATGTGTTATGTGCAATAAAGGTCGTAAACCCTAGTATAAGAGGCCAGGCCTCAGAGATGTGGTTAGAGCACCTCGTGACGATACTTGCTGTCTGAATTGATGTGTTCTCCTCCGGAGAGAATAAAATCCTCGTTTCCTGCCTTCCAGTCTCCAGCGCCTGCTTCTTCATTGATTAATATTGGTGGGTCATAGAGGCGATACCGCCGGGCAACATAAAAGGGTCTTTGGTTACCGGTTGTCTTTGGAACCCTTTTTAACACGGGGACGTTTAGAGATCCTTCCGCCATTTCAGGCGGGAGTAATTGCCAGCCAGCTCGTCAATGCACTTGACAAGATGACAATAAATAGTATTTGAAAACGTTTAGTCTTAAAATCACACTTGGCAGTGAAATCAACAAGATCAAGTAGAGTTGGTTGGGAAAGTTTACATCCACAAAGCCAATGTGACAAGTCTCTGACGTCATACACTGATGGCTCGATTCACAACAGGACTTGCGACTCGTAAAGTTACGGGTGCGGATTCTCCGCACTAGGGGCGGAGTCTGTACACATGGTGGGATCTCTGCACTCGGGGAGCAATCTCCGCACGATGCACTGGAGAGAGTGTGCCTTAATGAGATTCCACCCAGATTGCGGAGTCTCCGCACTAGGGGCGGAGTCTGTACTCATGGTTGGATCTACGCACTTGGGGAGCAATCTCCGCACGATGCACTGGAGAGAGTGTGCCTTAATGAGATTCCACCCAGAGTGCGGAGTCTCCGCACTAGGTGCAGAGTCTGTACTCATGGTGGGATCTCCGCACTCGGAGAGCAATCTCTGCACGATGCACTGAGAGAGATTGTGCCTTGATGAGATTCCACCCAGAGTGTGGAGTCTCCGCACTAGGGGCGGAGTCTGTACTCATGGTGGGATCTACGCACCCATGGAGCAATCTCCCCAAGATTCACTGGAGAGAGTGTGCCTTAATGAGATTCCACCCAGAGTGGGGAGTCTCTGTACTAGGGGCGGAGTCTCTACTCATGGTGGGATCTACGCACTCGGGGATCAATCTCCGCACGATGCACTGGAGAGACTGTGCCTTAATGAGATTCCACCCAGAGTGCGGAGTCTCCGCACTAGGGGCAGAGTCTGTACTCATGGTGGGATATCCGCACTCGGGGAGCAATCTCCGCACGATGCACACTGAAGAGAGTGTGCCTTAATGAGATTCCACCCTAGAGTGTGGAGTCTCCGCACTAGGTGCAGAGTCTGTACTCATGGTGGGATCTACGCACTCGGGGAGCAAACTCTGCACGATGCACTGGAGAGAGTGTGCCTTATTGAGATTCCACCCAGAGCGCGGAGTCTCCGCACTAGGGGCGGAGTCTGTACTCATGGTGGGATCTACGCACTCGGGGAACAATCTCCGCAAGGTGCACTGCATAGAGTGTGCCGTACGGAGATTCCGCCCCGAATGCAGAGGTTCCGCAACGTGACGAGTTGCAAGTCCCTTCGTGAATCGGGCCAGATGAGTCCACACAAGCTTTACTCTGCTATTGGCAATTATTCTACTGGGATATTGCGATTTCCACATCATTTCAAGTGTAATACACAATGTGACTTCCATTCCATTATGTGTGTACACATGTTGTGATAACTTGTGGTGTGCTAGGTCTGCGATATTATGTCTTCTTTGTTTATTTAGTCCATGCACAGAATGTGTCAAAATTATCTGATTTTTAATACATTTTAGTGTTATAGCAGAATTTCCACCCTAGAACATTTAAAGACATTGAATAGGCCACAAAACAAAAAGCCTGCATTATGCAGTCATTTACATTTTTCCAATGTAACTTCTCTCACTTTTTTCAACTTTAGCAGCTCAATTTAATAATTCATAGCTGCCATCTTTCTCCCTGCGTGATATTTTCTCACATATTTTAAGTGTAAAAGAAGCACATGGTACTTTGTCACTTTAATTGAAAGCACTGTCAAAAGTCCAGCACATCAAGTTAATGTCTCCATCTTTACTGGTAACAAGTGCAACATAAATTTGGTCTTGAAATATACACAGAAATATTTATATAGCAGCCCTTACAGGAGGCGGGAAAATATCTCAGCAAAGTCTAGAAGTCTGATTTTTTTTAACAGTAAGCATGTTTTGTGTGTGTTATACCAGCCATGCTGTGTGGGTGTGGTGTTGTAGGCCTGTTAGAGCGGCCAACTTTGATGCTGGGGAACCCGGTTCGAGTCTAGCTAGAGCGTCAAACATCCTGTGATTCTGGGGAAATCCCTTACTCTCCCCATGCCAAAAAAACTTAAAAATAAATTAATGTGTCCGTCTGTAATGCAACAGGTGCTTGTGTAAAGCGCTATATCAAACTTTAAAAAAAAAAAAAAAAAACTGGTCAGCAATTTCAAAAAGGGCTGTCATATGTGTACTTGTATAGTTCTTGGGTATTGTGGTCATCTGAAAATTAAAGATAGAATTTTGGAAGTCATAGAGTAGTGATACTCAAAGTACGGCCCGGGGTCGCATGCGGCACTCCGGACCTTACATGCAGCCCCCTGGTCAACAGCCACACTGGCCTGCTGTTTACTTGACTCATCGCTAACATTAAAACGATCTTAATTTAACCAGCAAGCATTTATTTAAAGGTTAGTTGCAGTCACAGAAAGAGTAAATAGGGTGTCCTGCACCATTTAACTTTAGGAAAACCTTCATTTTCAAATACCTTTTTTGGCAAACGATGGGTAAAAATATGATAAGGTCTCATCTAAATTCATAAACTTTATTTCATTAACATGCAGAACAGTTTCACCTTAGCTTGTCTGTTGTTTGCACGCTTTTTGGTGATCAGCGTTGCTTTTATAAATGAACAACATTACAGTTTATTAAATCAAACGCAGAAGGAGGGTTTGTACAGCACACATTCTGAAGCTATGTATTTCTAGGTCCTCTTATATTTGATAATGAAGAGAAAGGAGGGAAAGTGAAATAACAAAATTGCCTTGGATCACACAATTTCATCAAGTGGGGAAGCCGGGATTAATCCCAAGTTACTTTGGTCCCATCTACATTGTGCAATTTAATTCAACCTCTAGATGTACAACTTCCCTTCCCCTACATCCACCTTACACTCCCCCTGCCCCTTTCCCACAGATCCCGCCATCCCCGGGCCACCACCCTGCTGGCATCAATTTGGCTCTCGGTCACATCACAGACCAAACTTTTTGGCCCCAGGCAAAATGTTTGTGAGCACCCATGTCATATAATCTAAATTCTAATCTGATCTTCCTGAGCAGGCATGATGGGCATTTTAGGTGCATTTTATATCTTCTCCCTCTATATTACTTGACTGGTGACTGACACTGCCCCAGCCTTCTTAGTCGTTCACAAGGAAGTTGCTTGCTATAGCAGAAGGCTATTTTTGTTTCAGGTATCTGTACTCTAAATAAGGTGTGATCGATATACATGATCTGCCTGCTACACTGAAACACATTCTAACTTAGCTTATTCCTGTTGCTGTCATATATCTATCTGTGTTTTCGAATGATGAAACATTGAGTATTGATGCACACATCTAAATATTTACTTCTCTCCACACTCACTCGGTGAACTAGTCTTTGGTGCATACCAGAAATAACTAGTTATATGATGTTTATGAAGCAGAAAGGATGGGCTTTTGAAGAAATTCACAATACACAAATGTAACCTAAATGTCGGTGTAGCCAGACCTTAAGAGTCTGCTTTTCCAATTGCATTGTCGTCGAAGAGAAAACTTTCATCACGCCCACTTCCCTGATAGTAACAGGAGTGGATAAAAGCTGGGCCGCTGGTACCCATCATCACATGCTGCATTACCTGCAGATTTTAGCATAAAAACTTGTTTTTAGCTCAAAAAGATCAAAAGTTACTGAAAACATGGCAACAGGTGTTCCCGCATGATGGAAGACCCTTCGTAAAACCTGGATAGTCATCTTTCAGATGCTTATTGCTGTATTTGGTTGTAAAAAGCAGTAAAAAGGGGACATCTATGTGCAGGCTATTTTACCAGGAATAGAAATGACAAAACAATGAAGTAATATTAACACAAAATGTGCCCCATTATTTGCATAATTTACATCTTCTTGCCGTATAATTAGGTCAACCCTGCTGCATAATCTGGTCCTCACATGCCACACAATTCCAGTGTCTTTGGGTGAAAGGTGTGGTCTAGACCCACAGCCATGCTTGTCTATGTTGCCCAGGCTGGCGTTGCTGAGCCAGTTACATAAAAAGCTCACAGAAAAGAAAACATCCAGGGAGGTTAAGGAACAGCTGACGCCCATGTCTGCAGGACCCTCACGATGCTGGTTTTTCTTTCCACAGAGAATCCACCCAGTATATTACTCCAGTCATAAGTGCCTGTGTTTTCATTTGTCAAGGTCATCATGGCTCCAAGTTCATCACACTCAGGAAGGAGGCAAATTAGCATACCTAATATTATTTGATGCAATTTATAGAGCATGTGGAGGTCACAAAATCCAGTCTTAATCAACCCCCCACTTGCTTGCCGTCGTCGGAAGTCGCACCTTTACTCCACCCTTTTCTCCCCTCCTCCTTCGTTTCATATTTTGTTTCCTTGTTTTTCATCTCCTTCATCCAAGTTCTGCCTTAGGATATGTGTCTGTCACAATCAGGCCAGCTTTAGCACTGGTGGCACCTTGTGCCACAATCTTTGTTGGCCCCCTCCCCATGACCTCCTCCTCGGATTCCCTCACTACCACCTAACAAAAGAGCCCCTCATCTCTCCATAACCCCTCTCTCACATACATTGCATTTGTTATAAAGCGTTAGTAAAGGCTGGCTTTACTAATCTACTCAGCTTACCTATCCATATAAAATACAGATCTGTTCTTTGCAGCAGGCGCATAAACATAGTGCTCTACTTTATGATGAGGCAAAATGCCACTGCACAAAACTCACCTCTCTCTCTCAAGCAAAAACATAAACCACAAGAGGTATCTTGATATTTTTATTGATGCCTGAAAGCTGGACACACAAGGAACTCTGCAGCAAGTGCTTTTAAATTATAAGTTTTTGCTAAACACAGTGCCCCCTGAGGTCAGTGCCCCCCTCTCCAGGTCGGCACCCAGTGCGGCCCACTAGCCCTAAAGCCGGCCCCAGTCACAATGAAACCCTTTTGATGATTTTCATGAATAAATGTGGTGATCTTTTCTTCTCCCTCCCAGCAGTCTGCGTCTGACTTCTGCTCCCAGAAGCCTGCTCAATTCATGACTCCAGCAGGTTTCCTTAAATACCCTGCAGCTGCCTTCTGGCGTGTAGACGCTCTACAACTCTCTCGTTCACACTTCTCTTGTTTCTTTCATAAGTCGTGTGTGACATCGCCCACCATTCAATGTGTTATCATGTTACAGTACAATGTTCATGAGCACAGAGTAACACTGGAGAGATGTATCCACTGTAAGTTCTTTGGGTGGCTTCGGTGAACTTATCTCTGGTTATCAAAGGCAGTGCTTAATTTGAGCCGGTAGTTTCCGGCTCAAATAAGCACCAGTATCGAATTGCCAGCACTGGGGTTTATGGCAGTCTGCCACATGGGGGCGCTGTCTGGCTAACTTATGGATGAGCACAACAACAGCTGTTTATTAGTTAAATTTTTATTTACAATATTATTACCTGCCTCCCAAGCAATTCTTATAGCTTTCGGGGACTGGAATAGTATGAATTGTCACACTTGTAGGAGTGTGATGGTTAGTAGTTGTGTTGATAGTGTCATTGGCAGCTGGCAGGGGAAATGTGTTGTGCAAGCTGCAGTGGCCTCACGACGAGAGCCCCGGCACTTATTCTTTTACAAATTAAGGCCTGATCAAAGGGTGGCAGGGCGTACCAGCAAGAACAAGCCCAACCAATAAAGCTTTTGGCTACACAAGTTACAATTCAGACAATTGAGATCTTAGAATGATACCAGCCACGGTCCGTGCAGGTAACATCGGTTGGGCGATGTGCTGGGTAGGGGGGGATTTCGAGGGACGATGCAGAGGGAAAATTAAATAAATAATTAATTTTCTCTCTCCATCCTCACTCCAAATCCCCCTTTACCCGGCCCCACCGCTGTTACCTGCACGGACCGCAGCTGAATGATACATTTAATGGCTGTTGGTGTCTAGCAATATGTTTGGTTAGTTGTGGGAGTAGCAGCATTAGAAGCAGGAGCCAAGCATACTTGAAACATGTAACTAATCATAGTGTAAGAGCAAAGAGCGAGAGCTGGACACGAAACAGATACTACGGCAGCATGGACATGTATAGAACAGTTATTGGGGATGATTCGCAAAGGGTCTCCGCACTTGTGGTGGAGGTCCCGCAGTCGTGGCGTTGGTCCTGCACTTGTGATGAAAACCTCTGTTCTGCACTGACCCATTGCAGAGGTCCCATCGTGACTGGGGGGCCTCCTCCATAGGTCCAGAGGTCTTTCGTGAATCAGCCCTATCGTCTGTTGTCACCATCTATGAATGTATATCTGCATGCATTGTCAGAGACAAGCAAAAGCACTGTTTCAGTGCCTGGAAACATTTCACAATGCTTGATGACACGTGACAATTTAGGTAATGTATTAATGCATCATGTTCCAGCTTCTACTGACAGATCGTCATCTCTGAATGTAGTAAATTAATTGTATTCCTTGATATTTTCAAAGCTGGTAGACAAATATCAAGACAGTATTGATAACAGAGTGAGAGGGATGTCAAGTAGCACTGTTGATCTGTTGTCACAATGCCGCCTGCTTTGCTTGGTGAAATAACCCTCCATCACATTCCTCCCATAGATGCTTCTGGGCTGTGTAGACTACAAGCCGCTCTCCAGAGGAAGCAAGTCCATGTCTCAGTGAGCCTAGAACTTGCTTGTGCAAGACAGAAGGCAAATTCTAGGCTTAGCCATTGAGCCTAGAAGTTGCTTATGCAAGACAGAAGGCCCATTCTAGGCTTAGCCTTTGAACCTAGAATATGCTTATGCAAGACAGAAGGCAACTTCTAGGCTTAGCCTCTGAGCCCAGAAGTTGCTTATGCAAGACAGAAGGCACGTTCTAGGCTTAGTCTCTGAGTCTAGAAGTTGCTTATGCAAGACAGAAGGCAAATTCTAGGCTTAGCCATTGAGCCTAGAAGTTGCTTATGCAAGACAGAAGGCCCATTCTAGGCTTAGCCTTTGAACCTAGAATATGCTTATGCAAGACAGAAGGCAACTTCTAGGCTTAGCCTCTGAGCCCAGAAGTTGCTTATGCAAGACAGAAGGCAAGTTCTAGGCTTTGCCTCAGAGCCTAGAAGTTGTTTTATGCAAGACAGAAGGCAACTTCTAGGCTTTGCCTCTGAGCCCAGAAGTTGCTTATGCAAGACAAAAGGCAAGTTCTAGGTTTAGCCTCTGAGCTTAGAAGTTGCTTATGCAAGACAGAAGGCAAGTTCTAGACTTAGCCTCAGAGCGTAGAAGTTGCTTATGCAAGACAGAAGGCACGTTCTAGGCTTAGTCTCTGAGTCTAGAAGTTGCTTATGCAAGACAGAAGGCAAGTTCTAGGCTTAGTCTCTGAGTCTAGAAGTTGCTTATGCAAGACAGAAGGCACGTTCTAGGCTAAGTCTCTGAGTCTAGAAGTTGCTTATGCAAGACAGAAGGCAAGTTCAAGGCTTAGTCTCTGAGTCTAGAAGTTGCTTATGCAAGACAGAAGGCAAGTTCAAGGCTTAGCCTCCTTTTGCTTGAAGATGTTTTGTGAGGCAAGGATACCTATAGTAGCAACATTCTCTGGGAGGTCACTGTAACTCACCATCTAGCAATGCTAGCCAGCATGGCAGGTTTTGGTCTAATTTGTCATAGTGATGCTGCAGTGTAGATGGCACTAACCTTTTCAAAATGAAGTTAAATGATGAATGACCAGGGGACCGTAGTCCGTGTGTGCTGAAAAGATGAGCCGGATCAGCTTATAACATGCTTGAAGGGCAAGGCTACATGTCAGTCATGTTGATTGCACTCTTCGAATTAAGTAGCTTTTTCAATAAAATATGCCATCCCTACTCGTGGAGATTGAGATGTTAGGAACCACTGGGACCTATTAGGTATACCTTTGGCTTGCGTGAGTCCATCACCATGGAAGCTTATTGCATTTTGTGATATGATGTTTGATGGTACTGTTGATGGAGGAGAGGAAAGGATGAGGCTCTTGAGAGATGGGGTCTTGAAGGGGACACAGAGGGAGGGATCTGCAAAGGAGAGCCAGGAACAGACACAGGACCTCTGGAAGAGCATGCAGCATTGCATGTGAACAGCCTGAAGAAAGATTAAATAAAAGCAATCTATCCTGTTGCTTGCAAATGGGAACAGAGGAAGTTTTGGGGTGGGGGAGCAGTCGATAGATGCAACAGCTGAACTTCAAACAGGTTGCAGGAAGCCATAGACAGACCGAGAGCGCTTGAGCCAGGCCCAGGGATCCTGCGACAGGAAGGTAACATTTTATGCACCTTGAACATCAGGCAATTTGTTATTTGATACTGTTACAGCTGGAGTTTGGTTAGATTCATGTTTGGATCTAAACAATCTGAGGTGTTCTTTACCTAGTTAGCATGCTTGACATTTTTTATCTGAAAAAGGTAAGGTTTATGCACCGTGTATGAGTATGATTCATGTATGTTTCACTGCCATAGAGAAGATTTTATTTTTCGACATCAGACTTTGACCCTGAGCAAGAGAGAGAGAGGCAAAATAGCAAGAAAGAAGCAGGAAGAGAAATGTGTGGAAAGAGTGACATAGGGAGAAAGTAGATGTTGGGATGGAAAAGTCCCTCGCATGGTGATGGTTGTACGCCCCTGTCATGTGTGTGATTTGTGTTGTCATGGGGGAACACGGATTGTGCATGTGCACCCTGACATAGGTCTGTCTCACAGATTGTAGTCTTGTTGGGCCAAGAGACTGCCCAACAAACTACCCTTATGGTGATGAAAGGTAATTGCCTTTTCCAGGCATCAATTAGTATGAATGAGGTGGTGGCAGCACACCATGTAGTCATCTGTAGGAGTCAGCAGGCCTTTTTACCTGTGTCACTAAAGTAAGTCCTACAAGCTCACTCATGTAAAGTTCTGCTGTGTGCTGAACTCACTCTTGGTCTACATCAAGTTAGTACGTATCGCTGTGCAATGTGTGTGTTCTTGCATGAATGTGCTATGTCCATGAAAACTCTGGGTGCCATTTTGGAAGACCCAGGGCTAACCAGAGGAGCATAAGAAGGTAGAGGAGTCTCCCTCAGACAGATGTATGGATTTCTAGATTCCTGCAAATTGGGTGGAACACTCTCTGGAGGAAGGAGAGCCAAGCTCCTCAGTGCACTTCAAAGCATGCACTTTGGTTCAGAAAGAGGTCTCTGGGAAGGGCCCTGGGTACATCTCGGGAAGGAGAAGGGGCTGATAAGAGACTAATAAAGTGTAGAGCTGGGTCTCTGGAAGTAACTTTTTGATACATATATCACTGTGTCTCACATCCAGGTGTGAACCTCCAGTCACTCCCATGGCCAGTGTTGTGAGGCTATCAGATTCAGAGTTGCTTCTTCTGTGACAGACTTCTTCCCGGAGGAAGGGCAGAGGAGTGGGTACTTCAAAAGGAAGCAGTCCTCCAGCAAGTGAAGTTAGCCATCGTTGCACCAATCTGGTGATAGCCAATGGGCAAAGTGAAGTTGGTGACCCCATATGCCAGAGGGTAGGCCACCTTGAAGATTACTGTTGTGCTGATCGGGCCATAACCTGTGCACGGAGTGACGTTGGTGACCCTGTATGCCAGAGGGGGCCACTGTGAAGATTCCTGCTGTGCCAATCGGGCTGCAGAGTGAAGTCTCTGACCCATTATGCCAAATAGAGCCATCGTGAAGAGGAAATCACTGGCATGCGGATTGAGCCGTTGCCAATGTGCAGAGTAGAGTTGGTGATTCCATATGCCAGGGGTGCCACCATGACGAACAAGGGACACTGCCTCGTTCAGCTGTCGTCGAGAGGAGAGGATGCCATGGTGATCCGTGTGTGGCAGAGCCTTGACTGAGGATCGGAACCAAAGCTATTGTCTCCCCACCTGTAAGAAGTATCAGAGGAACTTACTGTCTTGCCTGAGGAAGCGCTGTGGATGCCCAACCTGTGCCCATGTAGAGCTGTTAGTTCGCCTCACCCCCTGCAGCCGTCTGCGATGTCCGAGAGCTAAGCGCAACCCCTACAGAAGCAGGTATGACTGATCAGACTGCTGGATAGCGCTTTGGGCGTTAGACCACTCTTGACTTGGGAAAGAGTCGGAGTAGGACTCCGAAGACACAGACTAGTAGTAGTAGTGGAGAAGTGTGGCTCACTGGTTAGAGCAGGCAGACCCTGAAGCAGAGGTCAGACCCGGGAACAGGGTTCAATTCCCGACGCGGCAAGGTCGTGAGCTCAAATGTCCATGGACTCGATAATTCTCGCTTCGGTGCCTGACTTAATCATGGGTTCACACTCTGCAACTCTGGGCATTAAGCTTGCTTAATCTCCACAATGCCCCCCCCCCGTGGCGGGATGCCTGGCTTTCACCTTGGGGATGCCCTGTAGGGGCTATCTCACAGGGAAAAGCCAGGACGGGTTCCCAAGGCAAGCGCGGAGATACCCCTTCTGGGGTCGATTCTGGCGCTATATAAGAAACATAATAATAATAATAATAATAATAATAATGATAATAACTTGGATGTCAAGTATAGTGAATGGGGATTTACCATTACCATTAGTGAGAGAGAAATTGGACTCTGTGACATGTCTATCGGACACCAGAGCCCCGACCTCAGAAAACTGTGTGTATTGCATGTGTATGTCATATTTCACTTTGTGGTCGTAAATAAATACTTTTTTTACAAAAGCAAGTATTTGACTGGAGAATCATGTATTCTTGCTTTTGACCATATTTTGAATTGTGAGTCTGTATTCACCACCCTGCATGTACCTATCCCCGGAGAATTCTTGGGCTGCTCAACCCACGCTACCACTGATAGTCAAGAGCTGAAGGGGTACTTGGCCCCGTTGCTCAGGCCCCAAAATAAGTCGGGTCCAGGGACATCAGGAGTAAAAGTTCTCAACCACCTTGCTTTCCCCGTTGCCCGCCGAAAGGGCTTCTAACAGTAGGGATGAAAGTAAACCTGCTAGAGTGAGCTAAAGATACAGGAAGTGTTGGCTGGTGGAAGAAATAGGCATGAATTAGAGTCCAGAATAGGCAGCTTTGGAATCTGATAAACCCTGCATTTGAAGGCTCTTACAGAGAGAGCCTAAGAAAAATGTGTGCACCTAGACTCATTTTTGTTCAAATTAAGGATGGTGTTGTAATTAATGAAGTATTGAGCCAGGTATATATAACACACTGGTTTTAATTGAGCTCAGTTTCAAGTTAGGTTTCAAGTAAATAAGTAAAGATGACAAAAGCCACACACAGGAGCTGCCACTCTGCTGCCCAGCCTGCATCCGCCCACTGCCACTCCACACATCTCCAGACCCCAAGCCTCCCGTGACATCACACACATCCAACATTCCAAACATCATCAAGTTCACCAGCACTCACTCTGGCTGAGCAGTAGGGAAGAGACAAGTAAGTTATAACAGAATGCACCGCTCCAGGTCTCCATGGAGAGCACGTCTTCCTCTGACAATGTTATCCTTGAAATCCCTGGAGAATAGTAACACTGCCTCCTAGAGTGTCTGTCAAAATCCTGCAAAGGCAAACTCGGTGGTGCTCCATCCTATGAGACCATGTTTCACCGCATTCTCTAGAGAGAATCACAACATCCCCACCTCTGAGAATGTGTTCTTAGAAAATTCCCAACAGACAGCACTGCTTCCTCTCAAAAAATAACCCAACATATCCCCCCAGATAGTAATTTTGCCTTTAAAAATCTGTCCTCATCAACGCCTCAGGCATCACTCCCTGCCTTTCACAAAGTGTCTCTTCAATATCCACGTAGACCGTACTCCCTGCTTCTGAGAATATGTCCTTGACTTCCCCTCACAGACCACACTCTCCATCTCTAAAAATGGAACCTTGGCTTCCCCTCACAGACCACACTCTCCATCTCTAAAAATGGAACCTTGGCTTCCCCTCACAGACCACACTCTCCATCTCTAAAAATGGAACCTTGGCTTCCCCTCACAGACCACACTCTCCATCTCTAAACATGGAACGTTGACTTCCCCTCACAGACCACACTCTCCATCTCTAAAAATGGAACCTTGGCTTCCCCTCACAGACCACACTCTCCATCTCTAAAAATGGAACCTTGGCTTCCCCTCACAGACCACACTCTCCATCTCTAAAAATGGAACCTTGGCTTCCCCTCAGAGACCACACTCTCCATCTCTAAAAATGGAACCTTGGCTTCCCCTCACAGACCACACTCTTCATCTCTAAAAATTGAATTTTGGCTTCCCCTCACAGACCACACTCTCCAACTCTAAAAATGGAACCTTGACTTCCCCTCACAGACCACACTCTCCATCTCTAAAAATGGAACCTTGACATCCCTTACAGGCCACACTCTCCAGCTCTAAAAATGGAACCTTGACTTCCCCTCACAGACCACACTCTCCATCTCTAAAAATGGAACCTTGACTTCCCCTCCCAGACCACACTCTCCATCTATAAAAATGGAACCTTGACTTCCCCTCACAGACCACACTCTCCATCTCTAAAAATGGAACCCTGACCTCTTCTCACAGACCACACTCTCCATCTCTAAAATGGAACCTTGACTTCCCCTCACAGACCACACTCTCCATCTCTAAAAATGGAACCTTTACTTACCCTCACAGACCACACTCTCCATCTCTAAAAATAGAACCTTGACTTACCCTCACAGACCACACTCTCCATCTCTAAAATAGAACCTTGACTTCCCCTCACAGACCACACTCTCCATCTCTAAAAATGGAACCTTGGCTTCCCCTCACAGACCACACTCTCCATCTCTAAAATGGAACCTTGACTTCCCCTCACAGACCACACTCTCCATCTAAAAAAATAGAACCTTGGCTTCCCCTCACAGACCACACTCTCCATCTCTAAAAATAGAACCTTGACTTCCCCTCTCAGACCACACTCTCCATCTCTAAAATGGAACCTTGACTTCCCCTCACAGACCACACTCTCCATCTCTAAAAATGGAACATTGACTTCCCCTCACAGACCACACTCTCCAACTCTGATGATGTACCCGTTTGTTAAGCTCTAAAAGGACTGTCTCGGATGCACCCATTAGAGTCACGGCAGACAGCGCCACCTACCTCTCACAGCCTGTCTCTTCAAGCCCCCACAGAGGACATGCCTCGTGTCTGGGACACAGACAACATGACTCTCTCTCTCTTTTCCAAAGGCCTGCAGGCAGCGCTGCTAGCCCACAGGTGATGTTAGCATCATGAAGGTGCAAAGCCCTCATTCCACACAATCGCTGTCACTAGTGGTTGTTTGTCACTCCCAGTCTTACTGGTACTGGTGGAATTGGGTCCTTCTGGTGTTCATTTCATGTATAGGCTGCACATTGGGGGCTTTGGGGAGGTAGGTGTATGTGCTTGGAGGAAGCAGTAGCGGTCGGTGTTGGAAGTGCATGCCGGGCGGTGATGTGGTGCGGGGGGGGGGTGTGGGGGGGAGGTGGCATGGAATACAGCCAAATGCAGGTAAGTAAACATATAAATAAATAAAACAAATGTTGTTGCGCACACTGCATCGAATTTGGCGATGCAGTGCACGCAACGAAATTCGCTTTATTTATGTATATGTTTACTTACCTGTATTTGGCCGTATTGTGTAGTTTACTACCACCCACCCTGCCCCTACCCCACCCCACGTCACCGCCCGGCAGCACTCCCACCACCAACCGCTACTGGGAGGACGGCTGCTTTACTATTGATCAAACCCCCTGTGTACCAAGTCACTGATACTCTTGTTGTGAAATGCAGCCTTGACTTCCCCTCACAGACCACACTCTCCATCTCTAAAAATGGAACCTTGGCTTCCCCTCACAGACCACACTCTCCATCTCTAAAAATGGAACCTTGGCTTCCCCTCACAGACCACACTCTCCATCTCTAAAAATGGAACCTTGGCTTCCCCTCACAGACCACACTCTCCATCTCTAAACATGGAACGTTGACTTCCCCTCACAGACCACATGGAACGTTGACTTCCCCTCACAGACCACACTCTCCATCTCTAAAAATGGAACCTTGGCTTCCCCTCACAGACCACACTCTCCATCTCTAAAAATGGAACCTTGACTTCCCCTCACAGACCACACTCTCCATTTCTAAAATGGAACCTTGACTTCCCCTCACAGACCACACTCTCCATCTCTAAAATGGAACCTTGACTTCCCCTCACAGACCACACTCTCCATCTCTAAAAATGGAACCTTGGCTTCCCCTCACAGACCACACTCTCCATCTCTAAAAATGGAACCTTGGCTTCCCCTCACAGACCACACTCTCCATCTCTAAAAATGGAACCTTGGCTTCCCCTCACAGACCACACTCTCCATCTCTAAACATGGAACGTTGACTTCCCCTCACAGACCACATGGAACGTTGACTTCCCCTCACAGACCACACTCTCCATCTCTAAAAATGGAACCTTGGCTTCCCCTCACAGACCACACTCTCCATCTCTAAAAATGGAACCTTGGCTTCCCCTCACAGACCACACACTCTCCATCTCTAAAAATGGAACCTTGGCTTCCCCTCACAGACCACACTCTCCATCTCTAAAAATGGAACCTTGGCTTCCCCTCACAGACCACACTCTCCATCTCTAAAAAATGAATTCTGGCTTCCCCTCACAGACCACACTCTCCAACTCTAAAAATGGAACCTTGACTTCCCCTCACAGACCACACTCTCCATCTCTAAAAATGGAACCTTGACATCCCTTACAGGCCACACTCTCCATCTCTAAAAATGGAACCTTGACTTCCCCTCACAGACCACACTCTCCATCTCTAAAAATGGAACCTTGACTTCCCCTTCCAGACCACACTCTCCATCTCTAAAAATGGAACCTTGGCTTCCCCTCACAGACCACACACTCTCCATCTCTAAAAATGGAACCTTGGCTTCCCCTCACAGACCACACTCTCCATCTCTAAAAATGGAACCTTGGCTTCCCCTCACAGACCACACTCTCCAACTCTAAAAATGGAACCTTGACTTCCCCTCACAGACCACACTCTCCATCTCTAAAAATGGAACCTTGACATCCCTTACAGGCCACACTCTCCATCTCTAAAAATGGAACCTTGACTTCCCCTCACAGACCACACTCTCCATCTCTAAAAATGGAACCTTGACTTCCCCTCCCAGACCACACTCTCCATCTCTAAAAATGGAACCTTGGCTTCCCCTCACAGACCACACTCTCCATCTCTAAAAATGGAACTTTGGCTTCCCCTCACAGACCACACTCTCCATCTCTAAAATGGAACCTTGACTTCCCCTCACAGACCACACTCTCCATCTCTAAAAATGGAACCTTGACTTCCCCTCCCAGACCACACTCTCCATCTCTAAAAATAGAACCTTGACTTCCCCTCTCAGACCACACTCTCCATCTCTAAAATGGAACCTTGACTTCCCCTCACAGACCACACTCTCCATCTCTAAAAATGGAACATTGACTTCCCCTCACAGACCACACTCTCCAACTCTGATGATGTACCCGTTTGTTAAGCTCTAAAAGGACTGTCTCGGATGCACCCATTAGAGTCACGGCAGACAGCGCCACCTACCTCTCACAGCCTGTCTCTTCAAGCCCCCACAGAGGACATGCCTCGTGTCTGGGACACAGACAACATGACTCTCTCTCTCTTTTCCAAAGGCCTGCAGGCAGCGCTGCTAGCCCACAGGTGATGTTAGCATCATGAAGGTGCAAAGCCCTCATTCCACACAATCGCTGTCACTAGTGGTTGTTTGTCACTCCCAGTCTTACTGGTACTGGTGGAATTGGGTCCTTCTGGTGTTCATTTCATGTATAGGCTGCACATTGGGGGCTTTGGGGAGGTAGGTGTATGTGCTTGGAGGAAGCAGTAGCGGTCGGTGTTGGAAGTGCATGCCGGGCGGTGATGTGGTGCGGGGGGGGGGGTGGGGGGGAGGTGGCATGGAATACAGCCAAATGCAGGTAAGTAAACATATAAATAAATAAAACAAATGTTGTTGCGCACACTGCATCGAATTTGGCGATGCAGTGCACGCAACGAAATTCGCTTTATTTATGTATATGTTTACTTACCTGTATTTGGCCGTATTGTGTAGTTTACTACCACCCACCCTGCCCCTACCCCACCCCACGTCACCGCCCGGCAGCACTCCCACCACCAACCGCTACTGGGAGGACGGCTGCTTTACTATTGATCAAACCCCCTGTGTACCAAGTCACTGATACTCTTGTTGTGAAATGCAGCCTTGACTTCCCCTCACAGACCACACTCTCCATCTCTAAAAATGGAACCTTGGCTTCCCCTCACAGACCACACTCTCCATCTCTAAAAATGGAACCTTGGCTTCCCCTCACAGACCACACTCTCCATCTCTAAAAATGGAACCTTGGCTTCCCCTCACAGACCACACTCTCCATCTCTAAACATGGAACGTTGACTTCCCCTCACAGACCACATGGAACGTTGACTTCCCCTCACAGACCACACTCTCCATCTCTAAAAATGGAACCTTGGCTTCCCCTCACAGACCACACTCTCCATCTCTAAAAATGGAACCTTGACTTCCCCTCACAGACCACACTCTCCATTTCTAAAATGGAACCTTGACTTCCCCTCACAGACCACACTCTCCATCTCTAAAATGGAACCTTGACTTCCCCTCACAGACCACACTCTCCATCTCTAAAAATGGAACCTTGGCTTCCCCTCACAGACCACACTCTCCATCTCTAAAAATGGAACCTTGGCTTCCCCTCACAGACCACACTCTCCATCTCTAAAAATGGAACCTTGGCTTCCCCTCACAGACCACACTCTCCATCTCTAAACATGGAACGTTGACTTCCCCTCACAGACCACATGGAACGTTGACTTCCCCTCACAGACCACACTCTCCATCTCTAAAAATGGAACCTTGGCTTCCCCTCACAGACCACACTCTCCATCTCTAAAAATGGAACCTTGGCTTCCCCTCACAGACCACACACTCTCCATCTCTAAAAATGGAACCTTGGCTTCCCCTCACAGACCACACTCTCCATCTCTAAAAATGGAACCTTGGCTTCCCCTCACAGACCACACTCTCCATCTCTAAAAAATGAATTCTGGCTTCCCCTCACAGACCACACTCTCCAACTCTAAAAATGGAACCTTGACTTCCCCTCACAGACCACACTCTCCATCTCTAAAAATGGAACCTTGACATCCCTTACAGGCCACACTCTCCATCTCTAAAAATGGAACCTTGACTTCCCCTCACAGACCACACTCTCCATCTCTAAAAATGGAACCTTGACTTCCCCTTCCAGACCACACTCTCCATCTGTAAAAATGGAACCTTGGCTTCCCCTCACAGACCACACTCTCCATCTCTAAAAATGGAACCTTGGCTTCCCCTCACAGACCACACTCTCCATCTCTAAAAATGGAATTTTGGCTTCCCCTCACAGACCACACTCTCCAACTCTAAAAATGGAACCTTGACTTCCCCTCACAGACCACACTCTCCATCTCTAAAAATGGAACCTTGACATCCCTTACAGGCCACACTCTCCATCTCTAAAAATGGAACCTTGACTTCCCCTCACAGACCACACTCTCCATCTCTAAAAATGGAACCTTGACTTCCCCTCCCAGACCACACTCTCCATCTCTAAAAATGGAACCTTGGCTTCCCCTCACAGACCACACTCTCCATCTCTAAAAATGGAACCTTGGCTTCCCCTCACAGACCACACTCTCCATCTCTAAAAATGGAATTTTGGCATCCCCTCACAGACCACACTCTCCAACTCTAAAAATGGAATTTTGGCTTCCCCTCACAGACCACACTCTCCAACTCTAAAAATGGAACCTTGACTTACCCTCACAGACCACACTCTCCATCTCTAAAAATGGAACCTTGACATCCCTTACAAGCCACACTCTCCATCTCTAAAATGGAACCTTGACTTCCCCTCACAGACCACACTCTCCATCTCTAAAAATGGAACCTTGACTTCCCCTCACAGACCACACTCTCCATCTCTAAAAATGGAATTTTGGCTTCCCCTCACAGACCACACTCTCCAACTCTAAAAATGGAACCTTGACTTCCCCTCACAGACCACACTCTCCATCTCTAAAAATGGAACCTTGACATCCCTTACAGGCCACACTCTCCATCTCTAAAAATGGAACCTTGACTTCCCCTCACAGACCACACTCTCCATCTCTAAAAATGGAACCTTGACTTCCCCTCCCAGACCACACTCTCCATCTCTAAAAATGGAACCTTGGCTTCCTCTCACAGACCACACTCTCCATCTCTAAAAATGGAACCTTGGCTTCCCCTCACAGACCACACTCTCCATCTCTAAAAATGGAATTTTGGCATCCCCTCACAGACCACACTCTCCAACTCTAAAAATGGAATTTTGGCTTCCCCTCACAGACCACACTCTCCAACTCTAAAAATGGAACCTTGACTTCCCCTCACAGACCACACTCTCCATCTCTAAAAATGGAACCTTGACATCCCTTACAAGCCACACTCTCCATCTCTAAAATGGAACCTTGACTTCCCCTCACAGACCACACTCTCCATCTCTAAAAATGGAACCTTGACTTTCCCTCACAGACCACACTCTCCATCTCTAAAAATGGAACATTGACTTCCCCTCAGAGACCACACTCTCCATCTCTAAAAATGGAACCTTGACTTCCCCTCACAGACCACACTCTCCATCTCTAAAAATGGAACATTGACTTCCCCTCACAGACCACACTCTCCAACTCTGATGATGTACCCGTTTGTTAAGCTCTAAAAGGACTGTCTCGGATGCGCCCATTAGAGTCACGACAGATAGCGCCACCCACCTCTCACAGCTTGTCTCTTCAAGTCCCCACAGAGGACATGCCTCGTGTCTGGGACACAGACAACATGACTCTCTCTCTCTTTTCCAAAGGCCTGCAGGCAGCGCTGCTAGCCCACAGGTGATGTTAGCATCATGAAGGTGCAAAGCCCTCATTCCACACAATCGCTGTCACTAGTGGTTGTTTGTCACTCCCAGTCTTACTGGTACTTGTGGAATTGGGTCCTTCTGGTGTTCATTTCATGTATAGGCTGCACATTGGGGGCTTTGGGGAGGTAGGTGTATGTGCTTGGAGGAAGCAGTAGCGGTCGGTGTTGGAAGTGCATGCCGGGCGGTGATGTGGTGCGGGGGGGGGGGGGTGGGGGGGAGGTGGCATGGAATACAGCCAAATGCAGGTAAGTAAACATATAAATAAATAAAACAAATGTTGTTGCGCACACTGCATCGAATTTGGCGATGCAGTGCACGCAACGAAATTCGCTTTATTTATGTATATGTTTACTTACCTGTATTTGGCCGTATTGTGTAGTTTACTACCACCCACCCTGCCCCTACCCCACCCCACGTCACCGCCCGGCAGCACTCCCACCACCAACCGCTACTGGGAGGACGGCTGCTTTACTATTGATCAAACCCCCTGTGTACCAAGTCACTGATACTCTTGTAGTGAAATGCAACCTGTCATTTCTCGGTTTCCTTGACATCTCTTTTTATTTTCTCTCATTTAGGTAAGTTCCTTCTTTGTGCCTGTTTCTCCTGAAAGTCTTGGCAGAGGCCAGTCGGTGAGTAAGAAACCTCAGTTCTTGCTGCAAATGTTTATTAACAAGGTGCAAAATATTCACATTTGTTCGTTAACTTTACACGAGTCAATAATAAAACCCATTTTTGCGCCCATGTTTACTGACTGAACACCGTCTCAAGTAAACCTGGTGTGTAGCGACAGTGAAGGCGAACCCATCATGCGGTGCTCTATAAGCATGGGCGGAAAATCCGTTCCGCTCGCGGATTTCGCGGATTTTCGGTAAATTCGCAATCTGTGAGATTCTCGAATTTCATGCAAAATGCGCAAACGGAAATCCGCGAACGGGGATTGGGTCAAAAGTTCAAGCTGACTTTTGTAACTCTTTTAGAATGGCGCCAGCAAGCTGCCAGAGCCATTCTAAAATAGTTACAAAAGTCAGCTTCAACAGGAAGCTCTAATAGATAAAGTAAAGCAGGTGCTGCTCAAATTCAGTTACACAATCATTATTCACCCCCAAACTTGGGGTGATTACTGATTGTGTAACTTAATTTGACCTTCAACTGGAGCACTTGCTTTACTTTATCTATTAGTGCTTCCTGTTGAAGCTATTTCTAGCTATTTTAGAATGGCGCTGGCAGCTTGCCAGCGCCATTCTAAGTGGGGCTGAGGGCAGAAGGGCACAAAAGTGGGACAGAGGGCAGAAGGGGACAAAAAATTAGTGGGGCAGAGGGCAGAAGGGCACAGAAACAAGTGGTACAGAGGGCAGATGGGCATAAAAAACAAGAGGGTGGCAGTGATTAATCAGGCAAAAAAAAAAAAAACCCGCGAAATTGCAAAGCGCCTCGCGAACACCCGCGAACACGCAAAGCACCTCGCGAACACCCGCGAACACGCAAAAAAAATCTGCAAATTCGCGCAAATTCGTGGATTTTGCGGATTGCCAATTCGCAAATCCACAAATTCGCGAATTGCCAATTCGCAAAATTCGCCCATGCTTAGTGCTCTACTCTGGAGCAATTACCATCATGCCATGCTCCGATCTGGAAGGGTGAAAGTGTACATCTTCACACAGTGCTCTTGTCTGGAGAAATGACCATTACTCAGTGCTCTTATCTGGTATGGTGAATGTGCGCACCTTCAAACAGTGCTCTGGCCTGGGTCAAAGACCACCATACAGTGCTCTGCCATGGAATGATGAGAGAGCACACCATCACACAGTGCTCTCATATGCAACAGAGAGAGTGCACACCATCACACAGTGCTTTGATCTGCAACAGCGAGGGTGCACACCATCCCACAGTGCTCTGATCTTCAACAGTGAGGGTGCACACTATCGCACAGTTCCCCGATCTGCAAAAGCGAGGGTGTACACCATCACACAGTTCTCTGATCTGCAACAGTGAGGGTGCACACCATCACACAGTACTCTGATCTGCAACAGTGAGGGTGCACACTATCACACAGTTCCCTGATCCGCAACAGCGACGGTGCACACCATCACATAGTGCTCTGATCTGCAACAGCAAGGGTGCACACCATCACACAGTGCTCTGATCTGCAACAGTTAGGGTGCACACTATCACACAGTTCCCTGATCTGCAACAGCGAGGGTGCACACCATCACACAGTGCTCTGATCTGCAACAGTGAGGGTGCACACTATCACACAGTTCCCTGATCTGCAACAGCGAGGGTGCACACCATCACACAGTGCTCTGATCTGCAACAGCGAGGGTGCACACCATCACACAGTGCTCGGATCTGCAACGGTGAGGGTGCACACTATCACACAGTTCCCTGATCTGCAACAGCGAGGGTGCACACCTTCACACAGTGCTCTGATCTGCAACAGCGAGGGTGCACACCATCACACAGTGCTCTGATCTGCAACAGTGAGAGTACACACTATCGCACAGATCCCTGAACTGCAACAGCGAGGGTGCACACCATCACACAGTTCCCTGATCTGCAACAGCGAGGGTGCACACCATCACACAGTGATCTGATCTGCAACAGTGAGGGTGCACACCATCACACAGTGCTCTGATCTGCAACAGTGAGGGTGCACACTATCGCGCAGATCCCTGATCTGCAACAGCGAGGGTGCACATCATCACACAGTTCCCTGATCTGCAACAGCGAGGGTGCACACCATCACACAGTGATCTGATCTGCAACAGCGAGGGTGCACACCATCACACAGTGATCTGATCTGCAACAGTGAGGGTGCACCCCATCACACAGTTCCCTGATCTGCAACCGCGAAGGTGCACACTATCGCACAGATCCCTGATCTGCAACAGCGAGGGTGCACACCATAACACAGTTTCCTGATCTGCAACAGTGAGGGTGCACACCATCACACAGTTTTCTGATCTGTGACAATGAGGCTGAACACTATCGCACAGTCCCTGATCTGCAACAGCGAGGGTGCACAACATCACACAGTTCCCTGATCTGCAACAGCAAGGGTGCACACCATCACACAGTTTCCTGATCTGTGACAATGAGGCTACACACTATTGCACAGTTCCCTGATTTGCAACAGCGAGGGTGCACACCATCACACAGTTCCCTGATCTGCAACAGCGAGGGTGCACACCATCACACAGTTTCCTGATCTGCAACAATGAGGCTGCACACCATCACACAGTTTACTGATCTGCAACAGCGAGTGTGCACACCATCACACAGTTTCCTGATCTGCAACAGTGAGGGTGCACACCATCCAACAGCGAGGGTGCACACCATCACACAGTTTCCTGATCTGTGACAATGAGGCTGAACACTATCGCACAGTTCCCTGATCTGCAACAGCGAGGGTGCACACCATCACACAGTTTCCTGAGCTGCAACAGCGAGGGTGCACGCCATCACACAGTTTCCTGATCTGCGACAATGAGGCTGCACACTATCGCACAGTTTCCTGATCTGCTAAAATGAGTCTGCACACCATCACACACTTTACTGATCTGAAACAGCGAGGGTGCACACCATCACAAAGTTTCCTGATCTGCAACAGCGAGGGTGCACACATCACACAGTTCCCTGATCTGCAACCGTGAGGGTGCACACCATCACACATTTTCCTGATCTGCAACAGTGAGGGTGCACACTATCGCACAGTTCCCTGATCTGCAACAGCGAGGCTGCACACCATTACACAGTTTCCTGATCTGCAACAGTGAGGGTGCACACCATCACACAGTTCCCTGATCTGCAACAGTGAGGGTGCACACCATCACACAGTTCCCTGATCTGCAACAGCGAGGCTGCACACCATCACACAGTTCCCTGATCTGCAACAGCAAGGGTGCACACCATCACACAGTTTCCTGATCTGCAACAGTGAGGGTGCACACTATCGCACAGTTTCCTGATCTGCAACAGCGAGGGTGCATACTATCGCACAGTTCCCTGATCTGAGACAATGAGGCTGCACACTATCGCACAGTTTCCTGATCTGTGACCATGAGTCTGCACACCATCACACACTTTACTGATCTGCAACAGCGAGGGTGCACACCATCACACAGTTTCCTGATCTGCAACAGCGAGGGTGCACACCATCACACAGTTCCCTGATCTGCAACCGCGAGGGTGCACACCATCACACAGTTTCCTGATCTGCAACAGTGAGGGTGCACACCATTACACAGTTTCCTGATCTGCAACAGCGAGGGTGCACACTATTACACAGTGCTCTGATCTGCAACAGCGAGGGTGCACACCATTACACAGTTTCCTGATCTGCAACAGCAAGGGTGCACACCATCACACAGTTCCCTGATCTGCAACAGTGAGGGTGCACATGCACACCATCACACAGTTTCCTGATCTGCAACAGTGAGGGTGCACACTATCGCACAGTTCCCTGATCTGCAACAGCGAGGCTGCACACCATCACACAGTTCCCTGATCTGCAACAGCGAGGGTGCACACCATCACACAGTTTCCTGATCTGCAACAGTGAAGGTGCACACTATCGCATAGTTCCCTGATCTGCAAGAGCGAGGCTGCACACCATCACAGTTCCTGATCTGCAACAGTGAGGGTGCACACTATCACAAAGTGCTCTGATCAGCAATATTGACAGTGCACGCCATCACACAGTGCTCTTATCTGGTATGGTGAATGTGCGCACCATCACACAGTGTTCTAATCTTGGTCAATGACCAACAAACAGTGCTCTGCCATGGAATGAGGAGAGGGCACACCTTCACACAGTGCTCTGATCTGCAATAGTGACAGTGCAGACCATCACACAGTGCTCTGATCAGCGACAGTGAGGCTGCTCACCATCACACATTGCTCTGATCTGCAACAGTGAGGGTGCACACCAACACACAATGCTCTGATCTGCAACAGTAAGGGTGCACACTATCACACAGTGCTCTGATCTGCAACAGTGAGGGTGCACACCATCACACAGTTTCCTGATCTGCAACAGTGAGGGTGCACACCATCACACAGTGCTCTTGTCTGGAGAAATGGCCATCACTCATTGCTCTGATCTGGAATAGTGAATGTGTACACTTTCACACAGTGCTCTGGTCTGGGTTAATGCCCACCACACAGTGCTCTGCCATGGAATGATGAGTGCATAGCATCACACAGTGCTCTGATCTGCAACAGTGAGGGTGCACACCATCACACAGTGCTCTTGTCTGGAGAAATGGCCATCACTCATTGCTCTGATCTGGAATAGTGAATGTGTACACTTTCACACAGTGCTCTGGTCTGGGTCAATGCCCACCACACAGTGCTCTGCCATGGAATGATGAGAGTGCATAGCATCACACAGTGCTCTGATCTGCAACAGTGAGTGTGCACACCATCACACAGTGCTCTGCCATGGTTCCCTGATCTGCCACAGTGAGGGTGCACACCAGCTTAGGTGGGCGCACTGCTTTCATGTAAATGGCATGGGCTATATGGATAGGAAGTCCATGGTCTACAGGGTGCAAACGTCGGGATGCGGCCCCTCGTCTGTCCTCTGGTAACGGGGACAGTGACATCACTGTCCCCCTTACCAGAGGACAGACAATAAGGCGGCTGCAGGGACGCCGCATCCCAACGTTTGCGTCCCGCAGACTATGGACTTCCCATCCATATAGTCCTGTGCCATTTACATGAAAGCAGTGCGCCCACCTAAGCTGGAACATAGCAATATTGCACATCTCTCACCAAAATATAGGGAGCATGATCTCAATGTCCTACAGAATGTTTTAGAGACGTGATTACGAGCTGTGAACACCCCCGCTGGCACTGCGTAGTTGTACACACATCTCATTCTCGGGTCATTTAACGAAGAGAGCTATGGGACACTGACAGACGGGCTGTCCATATCCCGTTTTCATCTACTAAAGCTACTAAATAGATCCACTCCCGAAATCTTAATAGATATCGTCCTGGCCCACCATTGAATCAGTTTTAGGACCCAATGCAAGGTCACTTTTTTTCATGAAAACATGGCTTCCTGATGAAGGCACCAAGCCGAAACGCGCGTAGGAACGTATTTCCTAGCCATGCTTAAAATTGTATAAAATTGTATCAATGTGAAGAGAGAAAAAAATCAAAGTGCATTGTGACTGTGAACAATTTGGATTGAGCTATTTTTATTGAAAGTGAATTGTGAATTATTTTTTGATTACTATGTATTTATTGTACACTATATATATTCTTATAAATTGAAATACAAAATATATAAAAAAATTCTATTGATTGACACAGACGTCATTGATGACATGTATCGAATGCATTCATTGTTAAGAATTTCTGCTTAGGTCCACCTTAACTATCCCGTTCCTAAATGTTGATATTTACGCGCTAGAAATAGTTGATCGTCAGTATCAATGACTGCACTACCAGTGGTCTCATTAACAAAAACAGTTATTACTTCGATTGGTTTCGGGTTTGACATTTAAAGATGGCTGCCCAAAGGAAGAGGTGGAACAAGAGGTGTTAATAGAGATGGTGGAACAGAGGGTACCTGCCTGTACTCATCTGTGTTAAGAAGTGTCCCATTTTACAAACCCAGTTCCTAATTTGTAAATAAATAGATACAGAAGGGCTGGTCGTCTAAATTGGAAGATAGCTCCTGCCTTTTTTGTTGTTGTTGCAGATTTTATATTTTATATAGTGCGAACTTTATATAGTGCGAACTTGACCCGAAGGTAATGGGGCGCTTTACATGAACACCAGTTGCATTACACAAGGACACATTCTTTTTGTTTTTGGTAGGCACAAGGAGATTAAGTGATTTGCCCAGAATCACAGGATGTGGAGTCAACCCCAAAGCTCGAACCTTGGTTTCCCTGCTCCAAGGTCGGCAGTCTAGCCGTGAGACCACATCCTCTCCCCTTGAGCACCACTGCAACGCCTCTTCCGGGAATCTGCCCATCAGCTGCACTGTGCTGAATGAGCAGGGAGCACATATGCTGGGGAGAGAGAAAAAGTCCTCCTAATCTGGTGCATGAAAGTAGAAGAAAGACTGCCTTTACGACGAAATGGTGAAGGATTACTCTATTAGCTGTCTTATTTGTAGGCTCCGTGGAAATAAAGGAAGGACAATCTGAATTCCTGCACACCTGACTCCACTGAGCAGAGTTGGTTTCAGGCAGGATGAGATTTGAGAAGTAATGTTATGTAGGATGTGTACGATTAATGCAAAGGGCTATATTTAAATGTGGATTTGTGTGACTCCTGCAACATGTAACATGGTGCAAGCATGACTGAAGTCCATTCGGCGATTTATGAAGCCACAGAAGGCCACCTTGCATGGCTCTGAGTAGCTTCATTCATCTGGAGTACCACAACACAATGCAAATCTATGTGCTGCGTTTGTTTTGCACTGGGAATGCATTCCATGGGCGTTGCATTGGTGTTCCCTTGCCAATCCTTTTGGCGCATTTCCTGATTTACCAAAAGTGGGAGACCTGGGAATGCGCCAAAATGCGACTCCTGCCCAGGGGAGGCGTTTTGAGGAGAAATATATTTATTTCTCTTTCTCACCTCCTCTTTGCATTCTGCAGCAAACATACAAAGATGAATGTGCCTCAGGGGATTATTGTGCAGAAAGGTCCACTTTCCTGCACAAAAACAATCCTGCATGCAACACAGCCACTGTTGGACCAATGGTGAAAGGGTGTCTGTGCTGGCGCTAGGCAGCCGAAACGTCTCCAGTGCAGGGAAAAAGGCCGGAATGCACCCTATTCTTTTAAGTGCTGTACATTCCTACCCTCTCCCTGTAACACTGCACAGAAAGGTGATTTGCTGTGCTGCATTGCATTACTTGCCTTAAATATGGCCCTTAATACCTGTAACAATGATAATTGTATGAAAAATACACAATACTCAACATCGAATGACCGGGAAGTAAACCCATCATCGCGATGCTACCCAACCCAAGAGAAAAGAGAACTGATTCTGAAGCTTCCCCATCTTTGTGGGATTCATCTGTTTATTCAAATCTTAATTAATTCTTTCATTCTGACGTGGGCCCTTGTTCTCCAGCACCAGTGACTTAGCCATGCAGTAGCACCAGAGCCCCTGGGCTTGAGGGGGGCACTGATCCCTAGTCATGGATATCTTTTACCGCCCAATGGTGGACCACAGGAGCCATTTTCCTTTCTTGAATGAGGACCCATGGCACTCTTGCTACTTCACTGCCACAGATACTTGTCAGAATGGGTGCCACAGCCTCGCTTCGCTCGGCCATAACAGCTGAGATAGAACGCACAGCGGTAAATGGCGATCAGATTACGCCCTCGAGTAAAGGAATCGATGGACAATTTATTTATCGCCAGACCAGTTATTTGTCCATAGAGGCCAGCTGTATTCAGGTATTTACCTCCTAATGTCTGCAACCCCTGTGTAAGCTCGACGGTGGTCGTTTTTGTTCTTTATGTTTTTGTTCTTCCTATTGGTTTTCCTTTTCTCATTTTACCTCATGTCCTATTCGTCGTATGCACCGTGCACATATTGAACGATAAGAGTGAATGTGAGTGGGCGTGAGGAGCAAAGTAAGAGAAAATGATCCTATTACCTCCTCCGAATGGCAGGCCACTCTATCTCGCGTGCTCAGGAGCCCTCAGAGGTTCGCGCGATGGCGCATGCAGAGGCAAAGCGGACGGTTTATTCTGTGGGCAGGCGCGCCACCGCCCCCCTACATTGAACAGCCTGGTTAGCTGATTATTTCTTCCTCAGCCAACAGCATGCTCTAGAAGATCAAGATAGAAAGAAATCTGCGCTGACAGCGACAGCAGCTGGCGTGACGGACTACAATTCTACCAACATTTAGGCTGCGTCACGCCAGTTAGGATGGAAGCGAAGGCACTTAGGGCATGCGTGTAATCGACATTTAGACCATGATGGCGCCTCAGTTAATAGAAGAAACGCAAACAGGGTCATGTGGGGGGACATTTCTGCAGCCTTTTAGAACGGTGGACGGTCTTAGACCAATATTCTAGATAGTGCTGCAAGACGTTTAGGTACAATAGGGGCATATTTACGTATTTGGCATAGGGTAGCGCTTCAAGCCTTCTAGCTCTGTTGCCCTATGTCAAAAGAAAAGGGCAGGAACCTGCCATATCTACAAGATACAATGCATTCCTGTCCTTTCTTCCTGCGCCAGCACACAAACTGATCCCAGTGTAGCACACCTCTATATGGAGAATTTTGAGACCAAATATATCTGTAAAAGAATTGCTTAATTTTACGAGAATGTACAGTCCTGGCTGAGGTTCATGGATGATATATTTTTCATTTGGAGGGGAGAATGAACTTAACAAATGCTGTCAATGGATAAACCTTTGAGATGAGAACGTAAAATTACCCCGAAGATCAGTAAGGAGAGAGTGGAGTTCTCAGATGTGTGGATTGAATACAATTACCAACAACAAAACCTACTGTGAGGAATACCTTACTCCACTTTAGCAGCTTCCATCCTCACTGCCAAAAACAGGGAATTCCATTCTTTAAAGTTTTTAAAACAAGCTGAACTCCTTAAAATGAAACACATAGGGGCATATTTACAGGCCCCTATTGCCACCACAGCGTCACTGTTTCTCAATGTTGTGGTGGCGATAAGGGCTTTGCCTTATTTACAAGGCACTGTTAAGGCTATACTTAGCCTGAAAGGGGAGCACAATGGGTGCTGCGGTGGGCGTTCCACCACACCACCCATTGATTTTGATGCTGCCCCATATTTACAAGGGTAGCGTAAATATGGGGCAGCACCAACAGGCGCAAGGAGGAGAAATGTTTAATTTCTCCTTGTTTTTGCTGTTTTTACATCTGCTGCGTTGTGCAGCACACATAGAAACAGCAAAAGGTCATGGACTGTTTATGTGCATGAAGGGGACCTTTCCTGCACATAAGAATCAATAAAAAAATGAAGTTTTGCACCTACTATGTAAGCAGCACACAGAGAAGTTTCAAAATGCCATTTCAGATTGTTTTTGTGCAAGACGGGACACCTTCCTGCACATAAACAATCTTCTCCTTCAATGCAAGCATCCTCGCTCTAAGGTGCAAGGGTGTCTGCGTTGGAGCTAGGCATCTAAAATGAGTGGCAGTGCAGGGGGAAATGCAGGGCTGCACTGTATCCTTGAAAATACAGTGAAGCCCTGCGTTTTGGTAGTGGTGGAGCGTGGCATTAAGTCAAGGTGGTTAAAGCCATGCACCGCCACTTCCTCATAAATATGCCCCTTGGATCGAGGATGTCCCAGACGCTTGGTATGGGACTCATTCAAAAGAGCAATGTATTTCAACCACTACAGCGTGTTTGAGAACAAGAATAAACAAATAGAAGACAAATTAGTCTGTTTCACACGTCATTCAAACTTATCCATAAAATCAACAAAGTGATATACTCACAGTGGCCCCTCTTAAACATTAATTCCAATGAAAATACAATTCAAAGACCCCTTTCTGCCTTTACGAGAGATCTGAATTTGAAGAACCTTTAGGTTAAGGCAAACTGGACAAATCAGGAACAGTTTTGCCAAAAATCCATTACTGGATCCATCCTCATCATGGGTAATCACAACTGTGGCCTGTGACAATGCCATGGTTGCAGAACAAATTACTATAAGGAACAAAACCATTATTCTAAAAAATTATGACCGACTGCAGGACCCAGAATATTGTTTACCCGATCCTATGACCATGTGGACTGGGATATGTGGGCGAGATGGGGGCGTGAGTGAAGAGTAAGAATAGGGGAACACAAATCCAATATACCTAATCTATGGATTTTCTGCCCCTCTTGCCCAACACGGGCAAGACCAGGGTACTTGGAGAGAGAACTCAAGTAGACCATAACAGAAAAAAATGTCATCAAAAGGAAAAGTTGAGACAGCATACCATAAGAAAAGAGAAGTATTTTGGATTTTTCTTTTAGATTCTCACAAGAATGGATTGAATGAAATCACTCCTTGGGAGAATGCACGTTAGATTTTTTAAATAACAGAGGGCTGGCTCAACCACTATATAACACCCTCCCTTAGTGGATAAGCATCTGTGAGGGCTGGCTTACTCGGTCACTTACTCTCCACCTTCTGTGAATGAGGGTTTTTTAGATATTGGACATATGTGGCGAATCTCTGTCCTCTTTGGCTAGCCAAGGGAGTATTCTGTGTAGACTTTTACTCCCCTTGGGTAGTTCTACCATTCTGTGGACCCTTTTACTGATACCGATATATTGCTGGTTGTAGACCTATTGAGGTTGGCCTACACTCTTGATGCACGTCCATCCCCCATCTTTTTAATATGCTGTACCATGTTTCACCATCAATGAGAATGCTGTTTCACCCTTTGGCATTGGGCTAGTTAGAAATAGAACTGTTCCAGTTAGTTATTTAATCCATCTTCTAATTCCTTCTTCGGCTGGTCCCAACTTAGTTCCTGGACTTTATCTTTGGCTGCCATATGGACAGCCTATATTTAGCCAATATCATCTATAGATTAATTATTATGGAGGGGTCATTCCCTCTATTGGTCATGCGGGGGGCTGCCGCTAGTCTATTTCTGACCTTGCCCCATTTAGTTACACCTTGTATTTAAACCGAGGCATGGTTTGTGCTTTACTGGCAAACTTTTGACTGGATAGCTGGAGGCACAGTAGCATCCTCCTCTTAACCCGCTCTAGCAGCTGGAGCAGGGGAGGGAGGGGGTGTGGGGTGGAGGGCTCAAGAGTCCACTGGTTCCTTGTTCGAGTGGGCCACACCTCACTCTCAATTTCTGGGCCCAGTGCTCTTTTGCAGGAGCTGCTATTTCATCGCAATCTGTTCTTGCTTCTTCCTTCGCCAGCCCCTATCCTTCCTTGTAAAAGACAGAACTGTAAGTACTAACAACCTCAGAAAAGTAGAAAAAGAGGAGGTAAAAGCACGTTTAGAGGAAACACCTCCTGGAGCCTCCAGAGCACAGGACACTGAACTAAGGGTGAGTTTAATTCACCACTCCAGGGTTTACAAGGGGGTGCTAACTACTCTTAATTACACCCCTTCTAATTGCAGTACAGTATTTACAGGCTACTATTGCCCATAGGTAACAGGAATAACTCTTAGGTACTGGATGTCTACGTCCCTATTGTCTTCAATAGAGCTCACTCTTCTTCTTCATTCTCGCCTCTTCCTCCTCATCATCATCCTCCTCCTCTTCTTCCTCATCCACATCCTTTTTTCGGTTAAAATATAAAAATTGTTAAAACTCCAAAGTAGATGCAAAATTCAATAAGAGAAGCTGTTTGAGTCAAGTACAAAATCCTTTAGATACTTGAAGATGTACAAAATGGGATTGAGAACAACATTTCACGCAAGATCTTCTGTAACATCACAAATGAGATGGAATGAATTAAATGACCCTGGTTATGTTGTTATTATTATTATTATTATGATTGGTAATATTGCTGTTGTTGGTAGAAGTAATACTGGTAGTAGTGGCATTGGTACTATCATCTTTATCACCGTCTTTATCAAGGTTGTTTCCAGAAAGTGGCAAAGCATGATGGGTTTTCCTAAACTTGGAATCGTGGCAACCTTTCGGTGATAACTCTAGTCCTCCGTATCACCACTCCAAAACGCTTTTGGCATCATCCTCTGGTTAAGGGTGAGTGGAATGTTTCGCCAAAAGTAAAATGCACACGAAAGATCAGGGGATTCTGCTTCAATCCAGGCACATTCCATTTTATTTCCACGCAGTCGAGCCAGCATGGCGAAAGTGCAGTACTTCCTGGCCAGTTTCATGGTCACCAATGGGATATTATGATCCTAGCGTCTCCAAGAGATGCTCGGGTCTACCACGTAGCTTATTACCTCATACGCGGATTTCCCCACGCCTACGTGCTAACGTTGAAAGGATTCACTGGACCTTTTCCACATCCCATACACCTCTTCAGTGTCTGCCCTCGCATAATTATCGTATTTAGACTGAAAATGATGGCCTACATGTTATCCATTCCAATCTCACCCCTCCTCGGGGATCTCACTGTTGACACGCTTGTGGGTACATCTGACCTAAAAGACAGCCATTTTGGCAGGAATTTCCCTGATGGTCCATAGAGCAAATACTTCCTTCTAGTTCAATCATTCAATTGATGAAAAGTCATGCTTGTCTATTACATCTCAAATTTTACAAAGTATTTGATTTTGTTTGTCTGCTGGAACATTTCTCATCATTACCCTCTTGCGGTGTCTCCTAATCTGTGCGTGAAAAATGCCTCTGAAAATAAATGTTGACTGATCCATTGATTAATTGGTCTGGAGCACATTACGGTGTGCTCACTCAGGCATTCCCAAGACATGATGTCTGCCTGTGTCTAATAGAATGATGAACTTCCTCAAATCTGCGAACCAGGCAGAGGGAAAAGTGGCTGCATCTCCAGTTTTGCTGATGGGTCCACAATGCACGAAGAAGCTTTGTCCGTCCATCTTGAGTCATCTGATAGAATTGCATCCGACCTGTATCAAAAATGCAGAAGTTCTGCTGGCTGTGGTAAATAATGAATACAATTCTGTTGTTGGCTGCCAGAATGAAGGGAATCTCTGAAACTCAGATATGGAATGAGATTTCAGACCTAGAAGTTTATGGCTGAACAGGGACAACAGATGACCCTTAGCCTCACGAAGGCGTATGTATCTAACGGCCACATGCATCATTGTTGCCGTTTGCGATTCCTAAATTGCGAAAATTAAGGAATCGCAATTTAGAAATCGCAAACGGCAGTGCATGAAAAATTTGCATTTTTTTATTGCGATTCGGTATTTTTCCTTAATTGCGATTCACAATTTGCGAATCGCAATTAAGGAAGCCCTTCCCATTCATTCCTATGGGCCAAAAGGCCCATAGGAATGAATGGGAAGGCATTCATATTTTTGTAAATTTCATTTTGCGAATCGCAAAATGTGAATGCAATTTCAAGGGTGCAGGGGGGGTCCAAAGAACCCCTCCCTGCACTCCTGAAATTTTACTTTAAGTGCAATTTACACACACACATGACCCAAGGACATGTGTGTGTGTAAATTAAAACTTTCAAATATGCAACTAGTGCATGTTTGAAAGTTTTCGGTAAATTAGCATGAAGTTTAACTTCATGCTAATTTACCCCTTCCAAATTGTGAATTTGCAATTTAAAATTAATCATGCATTGCATTTAAGAAATCTCAAATTGCGATTTCTTAAATGCAATCGCAATTTTAGAAATCGCAACTTGGTTGTGATTCCTAAAATTGCGAAAACATGATGCATCCAAAATTTGAGAATTGCATTCGCAAAACGGCCGAAAATTGCGATTCACAACGTTTGCGAATGCAATTCTCAATGATGCATGTGGGCAATAGTGAGGTAAAGTATGCCATAGGACATATTACATATAGCAAAAGAGTACGCAACGTGAAATAACAATTGGCACAAAAAGAAGAGTTATAAACTTACCAATCAGCCGCACATTGAATTTACTTCATTTGAGAGCAGGTCCACCAATTTCAACATGAGTACGAAGTTCAACATTTTGCACCACTCGAGGGAGTTTCCACCTCCTTTTTAAATGTCCATGACATATCCCTAACACATTGGTGTACATGTGTCGACTCCTTGAATCTTTTTCTATCAAACTCCTATATGTATGTATGTATGTATGCATGCATGTATGGGTACTTGCTGATGCAAACCCAGCTACAGAGTACCTGAGTGCAGAACCTGTCCAGGGCCCCTAAGACATACCTGCTAACTTGAACAATAAGCATTTGCAGTGCAAGTGTTGTGTTTACGCGAGACCTATTGCATTGCAAATGGTAGGCATCACGGACAATGGGAGGGAGGGCGGATGGGCGGGGTGGAGAAGGCACGGACAAAGAAGGGAGAGCGGGCGTGGGTAGTAGGCATGGACAACAGGAGGGAGGAAGGGCGGGGGGAAGAAGGCACAAAAAAGGGAGGGAGGAGAGTAAAAAAGGCAACAAAGCATGTTGTGCTTGCAGTAGGTGAACCTCATTAACGAAACGAGTGCTCACAGTCTAAATAACACTACTGAAGTAAAGGGTCCAGTCCCCATGGGAGGTGACAAATGAAAAGGAGGCGGAATTAAGGAGGCACTAACAAGCCTAGTGATGAATCAGAAGCCAGCATTTAGGAAGTACTATAACACAAGCCAATGGCATATATGAGCGAAGAGTGGGCGGGGCTTCTATTCACTACTCCTCTACAATAAGTCTCGACCTAAAAAGCTCACAGTGTGAGGAGGGAGTGGGGCCTAGGAGGGGGCTGGACCTTGTTCCAAAAAGTACCTACGAGGCACTTATGCCTCCGCTCTGTCCCCAATTCCCCTCCACAAAAAACAATTTTTTTTTACTGAGGCTGGGGCAGATGTTGTGGGGTGTTTTCACACCCCTTAATTGACGTCGGCAGTTCAAAGCCTCGGAAAACGAGTAAGAAATCCAGTATTTACTTTGATTTTCAGCTCAGTTTTCCTGCCACTGTGTGGTATTGGCTCATCACCGGGGGGCCGTGTGATGGGAGTCGATATCGTATCTCACACGGTGGCACCGTGTGAGTCGGCAGGTCCCCCAAGATATGATTCAGGATCATTTACAATCAGGCACCCGCTTCATGGGTTTTGATTTCTGTATTGTCCAGATGTGGCGTTCTCAAATACTGTTGACTATAGCTTTGACTTGCACAGAATGACAAGGGGGGACCCATGCACCTTCAGGCCCTTCTCTGGCACTTAACAGGGTAGATGCTTGCTTTAAACTAGAATGTGATAATGATGGATCTGACTAAATCTGCAAGCTTTGGGATCAAGTAATCATTCTTCATACAAATGACTCTTTAGGTGATGTCTTCACCAGGGTGATCTCTTAGTTCTGAAGGTGTGTTAGATGTTCCAGTTCCTTTCGCTTAGAGACAGGCTCAATACTTTCATTGTATGCAGTAGGACAGGCTATATAGTCTTGTGATGGGAGTGGTTGAAAGAATGGATTTGCATTATGTTTGTGAGGGCATTCTGGAATATGCAGTGATCTTCTTTCAGCTTCAGATCTTCCGAAGGCTCACATTCCGTATACATCCCGGCCTTACCTCATCCAATGTCCCTAGCTAATGTCTGCTGCTCATTATGTACTACAGTGTCCTGTAAAAGGACCGCTTTATTTGGGGTCTTTCAATGCTGTCCTTGAGGGCTTCTGTGCTTATTGCTTTTGCTAATTTTTAATGATGTTTTGATATGGTGGTAAACTGCAATGCTCATTTTGCTACCCTAATGTCTCAGGAAAGGTCTGAGGGTGGGACATGGGAGGAGGAATGCAGAGACTAGGAAAAAGGAAGGAAGAAACAAGATTCATGCAGTGAAGGAGGCGCCTTGTAGGTAAAGTGGCTCTCCCAAACAAACTAACATTTCTCCAGAAAGAGTGGTAGTCCACTATAGAAGACAATCTTAGGCCTTCAGCCAACAGCGGAGGAAGGAGAATGAGAGGAAATGGTGGCGTATAAGGTAAAATGAGTAGGGAAAAGAGAGGGGAGGAGATGGACATCAAAAGGATCGGAAAAGGGTCTGGGTCTGAAAGAATGTGAGAAATCCTGGTTCTGTGTTCTAGAGATACCATATGGATCAAAACTCAGTGTGACATGAGCTGTGGTTTCAACAACACCCATCTCACCCGCGGTTGCCTCACTGGAGGCTCTTTGGAGGCCAATATCGTTTAAGCCCAATGTGGACTTAGACTGAAAGTGTCTAAGCACAAGTTCAGGGTGCAGTTGAGACACATGGAGGGCTCAGAGTGCTGAAGTTTATGATCTTCTAACTGGAGGACTTATGGGGCATATGTAAAAGGAAGATGCGTTGAGACTAGTGGGGTGCTAGCACAGTAGGGGAAAGAGCCTACAGTTGTAAAGTAATACAATACCATGCAAAATATGTCCGCGGCATGGCAGTTAGACAAGCTTCGCTGATGGATGTGCTCCGGCTGCCAACAAGGTGCTCCAGGAAGTGCGAAGTGTCCTCTTCTGGCACTTTGGAGCTCCTGCCAGCCAAGAGGACCCTGAGCAGATGGGAAACTGGTTTGAAAGATTGATAGCTCTCAGTTAGAGAAAACTCTCCCTAGCAGGCTAATTGAGGTTTCCAGTCCAGTTCTCTTGGAAATGGTTTATCTTCTCCTCCAGACAAAACTGGGAGTGCCGGGGAGCAAGCTTTGGTTCCTGGATGAAGCATTTTAAGAAAGTAGGAAACAGACACAAGCAAAATCAGAGCATGTCGTGCCACGGGTAAACAACGTTTACAACAAAACTTTTACAACGCACTACCATTACGACGCAACTTTTACAACGCAAACCATTACAACGCATTGCGCTGGGGGTGCTCTAGGATAGGGAATAGGTTTAATGTACTATCCAACACCTTCCCTACTATCCACGGGGACTGGAGTTGGAATAGTAAATTAAACTATTCACTATCCAGCGCCCCAAAGCACTATGCGTTGTAAAGGCATGCATTGTAAAAACCCCGTTGTAAAGGCATGCGTGGTAAAAGCATGCGTTGTAACGTCATACATCCCTTGCCACGCCCAGGATCATGCATGCCTGCTCTGGCAGGTTAAACAAAAGCACTCAGACTGGGCTGGATTAGTGGTCCAGCCTTGCTGGACTCTGCCTTGCAGTACTCTGGCCTTCCCTGTTCTCTAGCCGGCCCGCTGTCCAGCTGGAAGAATGGCTCAGTGAGTTAAATGCTTGTTCCTAAGATTTTCCTGTGATCTTCAGATCATGCCTTTCCCTCCTGGCAGGGTTGACTTTGCCTTCCATTCTGCTGAAGTTGGTAAACTGAATGGCATAAGATTGACTAATAGTAACACCTATTATTTACAGCACAAAAGTGCAGCATGAAGCGCTATATTAAAGCGCGTTAATGGGTCTGCTCTAGGAAAGATGAAAAATCAATTCTGCCGACACATCCTTAACATAGTGGAGTGGCCGTAAAAGACATCCACAGATGAGATGCCAAGCAGGTGGGAGGCCATTTTGTTTAACCCTCACAGCACCCTTCTCTCGCAGCGTTTCGCCATGCTGATGTCTCTATAGTTTCTCCACCTGTTCTCTCATCCTTCCCAGTATATCGACACCCCCCGCCCTCTGCACCCCCACCTCACCCTCCTCTCTCGCGTGTTTGCAATTCGCTGTAATTTATAGTGAGCCCGCCACCTGATTGTCTTTTGAAAGTGGTTTCTGCAGCTGGGTTGTTTATCAGCAGCGCAGACTGCAGCCCCTTAATCTTGTTAGCCTCTCCATTTATAAAGGCTTATTGTGCGCTCCAGAGGTATAATGCAGTTATAAGGTATAAGTGCATACCATTTCCATTCCTCTAAGCGCCCCATTCCTCCCCAGTATATGAAGTGCTGTCACATCTCGAACCATCACTGGCGGTACCGGCAGAATGCACTGAGACGGATCGCTAGGGAGAGGCCCGCGGAGAGGCACGAAAACAATAACTTTTCAGGGAAGCAGGGTTTCACCAGCACCTGAAAATGAATAACCCAACAAAAAGAAAGCTCATTGTCACCAAAAAGCAACACTTCTCCGCAGTGGTGCGCGATAAAAATCAGATAACCTGTAGGTACCAATGATTAGTTTCCAAGCCTGGCTACCTCCATTTGTGAAATGTAATGCTGTCTTGTGTTTTATGGCTGTGGTGTGTCGTTATATATTGGGCGGTCGTATGTTCTATGTTAGCGTGTGCAGTGTGCAAAGTGTTTTCTCTCCACTTTAGCGAATTCTCCTAAACAGTGGCGGCTAGTGAAGGGTGGAAGTGGTGAGACATAAAATTAAAGCATGAATTAGACTGTGCGGGCATGATTATTCTGAGAGAGGTTCGAGGGTGGCACTTTCCCACAAGGATTTTTTTTCTTTACAAATAGGGTAAAACAGAAAGGGGCAACTGATTTTATGTGCTCCATTGCAGGATTGCTTAGTGCCTCCGATCTGAAAGCAAGCTATTGAACACAGCAAGTGATGCTGTGTGTAAAAATCGCATTTCATTTAATGATGGGCGCTTCGTGATGATTGTAAGCAGCAGAAGGATGCGCATTATAAGATAAGATCCCAAGTGGCCTGCTGTGTTTCTTCATGTCTCATTTAGGCATGAGCGGGAAATCCGTTACGCCTGCGGATTTTGCGGATTTTTGGGAAATCCGCAATCCGTGAATTTTGCGGATTTCCCGCAAAATCCGCAAAAAAACAATCCGCGGACGTAACGGGTTCAAAAGTTGAACCCCCACTCATGTAACTATTTTACAATGGCGCCAGCAAGCTGCCAGCGCCGTTGTAAAATAGTTACAAAGTTAGCTTGCACAGGAACCACTAGATAAATTGAAGCAGGTGCTGCTTTATTTTATCTAAGTGCTTCCTGTGCAAGCTAACTTTGTAACTATTTTACAACGGCGCTGGCAGCTTGCTGGCGCCATTGTAAAATAGTTACATCATACATGCCACATTTCAGAAGCACCTTTTCCTCCCAAGCTGTTATTTACAGAGGTTTATATTTTTAGGGAAAATGTTGATCTATTCAAAATAAAAAAACAATTCTAAGAGGTATTGTCAGTTCTAGTTTTTTCCATAAGGTGCACAGAAATATGTTATTAGTCTCAGTCACAATTTAAAAGGCACACAATTATTTCATACACTGTACTACAATAAAGCAGAGGTATCTAACCATCACCATTGTAATACCTGTTCTTATGTTTTGGCTCATACTATGCTGTTTTTGCAGCTACTTACGCAATGGCAGGCAGAGAGAGGGTGATGCAAGTGCTGTGCACCCCCCACCCGTGGGCTTTCCAGGGCGCACACACAGCCGGCATGTCTGTTAAGTAGGCTGGGCACATTGTGTTCGCACGGGTTTCTGCAAGTTCGCGAGGGTTTTGTACAATTTCGCAATTTGCGAAATTGTACAAAACCCTCGCGAACTTGCAGAAACCTGTGCGAACACAAAAAAAAAATCTGCAAAATCCACGAGAATTCACGGATTTTGTGGATTTTCGCAATCCGCAAATTCGCAAATCCGCAAATTCGCGGATTGCCAATCCGCAAAATCCGCCCATGCCTAGTCTCATTGCATCAGTAAAAAGGAACAAAGATAATGTTTGCACATGAATTGATACATGTGTCTGCCAGCCCTGCTGTTCCTCTCACAACCCTTGGACTTCCTTTGCTGCTTTTGCTGTCATTTTGACTCGTAGTTTATGGAACAGGTGGATCTACAACAACATAACCACAAAAACGGAACCTTAGGCCGCTGCTGCTCATATTTAAAACCAAACTCGCAGACAGTGATTCGTTTTGAAGAGCATTTACATGGTAATCCCTAGGCGTGGGTCATGCTCTCTCAAGAATCTTTCCCATGGGGAAATGTAGGCTATCATAATGTTTGTTGCACCCTTTGCTTCATAATAATTCCAGCGTCAGGGTTTTGCACAGCTTTTAGAGCCAGTGCCAACCATTACCCTTACCTCTTTAATGTTTATTTCAGGGACAATTGCCTGAACTTTATGCCCGGTGTCCGGGAATAGTCAACGCCGGGGTAAAAGCTAAACTCTGCGACACAATCTGTCCAGGCAGTTTGATTGAGCATCAAATCAGACTCCCCTACGGACCCAGTGTCGCCTAAAATACGGGTTTGATGCTATTCTGCGAGAATGTCCAACAACTCCTATATCTCTCCTTTCGCTGCGGGAAAGTCCCATTGAAGTGGAAACAAGCTATAGTCCTCCCGCTGAAGAGAAAACCTTCTACCGACCTGGGTTTGGTAAAAAATATTCGTCCTATTTCTCTCCTGCTCTATTTTGCCAAAATTGTGGAGAAAGTAGTGAATACCCAACTGATCAACCACATCAATCTTAATAATATATTCCATTCCTTGCAATCTGGCTTTCGAGCCACCCATTCCACGGAGTCAGCTCTACTTCTCGCTACGAATACTCTGCATAAGTGTGCTGATGAAGGCCACACTGTTGCACAGGTCTTGCTGGACCTTAGTGCAGCCTTTGACACTGTCTTCCATAATGTGCTCCTCCAGAGACTAAGTGTCTGTGGTATTGAGGGTTCGGCCTTGTGTTGGCCGACCTCCTTTCTCCGAGCTTACAGCTTCCAAGTTGCACAGCATCCGTTTATGTCTAAAAACATTGCACTTATGCAAGGGGTCCCGCATGGCTCAATATTGAGCCCTACCCTCTTCAATCTGTACATTGGACCCTTGGCAAGGAGTGTAGACAAATACAATGTTACCATTGTATCTTATGCGGATAACACACAACTGATAATCACCCTATCTCAAGACTCGAGGATGCAGCTAACCAGTTCTCCTCTTGCTTAGGAGAGTTTGCCACCTGGATGACCAACAACTGCCTTAAATTGAATGGCAGTAAAACTGAGGTAGTGATTATGGGAAGGCCACCTCTGTCTGGTCCTCGGCATGGTGGCCTCAGACCTTGGGCCTAACCCCATCCCCCAGGGAGGAAGCTAAAAATCTCAGAGTTTGGTTTGATCCCAAACTCTCTTTCGAGACTCAAATTAAGTAGGTTGTTGGGAAATGCTTCAGGACGCTTAAAGTCTTAAGAAAGGCCTAGACCTACTTCCCCTATCGGCTGGGAAAACTTTAGTACACACCCTAGTCACATAAAAGCTGGACTACGGCAACGTCCTGGACTACGGCAATTTAGGAGTAGCGAAAAAATGCCTGAACAAACTGCAATGCATTCAGAATGCAGCTGCACGTCTGTCCTTAACCTTCCCAAAGAGCCTCCCCCGCCAGAGCCCTGGATACCCTCCACTGGCTGTCAGTGGAACAAAAGATCTTCTAAAAAGCAATGTGCCACTGCCACAGAATTTTGCAGAGAAGAGGTGCGAGCTATCTTCACCCCATGTTAACTCCTTATAATCCTGTTCCCAATTTGAGGTCGACAAGAGCAAACTTGGTCAAAGTGCCTAAAGTTCAAAGGGACAGAATTGGGGCATGCTCCTTTGGTTATTTGGCAGCCAAAAAGTGGACCTCCCTACATTTCAGCCTGAGAGCAGAGCCGTCTGAGAGGACCTTCCGGAATGGCTTAAAAACCTGGCTTTTCCACTCCTAATATTAGTCTACACCAGAGGTCTTTAATCTGTGGGGCACGACCCCCATGAGTGCCGTGGAGTCAGGGGAAGGGGGTCGCGCTTTCCTGGGTCTCACTTCTGCCGGGACTCTTGGAAAAACAAAAAAAAACGTCCCCGGACAGTTCAATATGAAATTAAAGCTTTAAAAGCTGTAATGCCATTCTGGGAGTGTTCACTTGTGAAACCGGAGCTGATCAGACAGCTAAACGAGGTTTCCTTCCAGGATGCCTGCTTGTCTGAATGGAACGGAAATATGTGCTACCAGTTAATTTAAAAATTTAAAGGACAATTTGCAGCTGCAAAGAATGATTGGGAGCCGGTACTGGCTTTCATTGATGCAATCACTGGAAGTGTTGTGATGAGCTGTAAAGTGTCTGCATCTAATGGTAAATATATTTAAATAGTGCTTACTATCCCAGAGGAGGTGTTGAAGGCCAGTAAGGAGCGAGAAAGCAAGCATTTGCAATGCAATAGGTCGCGCAATTGAGAGATTTTGACCTATTGACATTTGAAATAACAATGCGTTTTAGTATTGTAGGTGTTTTGTAAACACATAAATGAATGGCATTGTCATTTACAATGCCAATAGGTCAAAATCTCTCAATTGCGCGACCTATTGCATTGCAAATGCTTGTTCTGCCAGTGGCCAAGTACAAAAAAATGAACAATTCTGGAATGTGGCCACTTTGTTGGAGAGTGCCCGGCCTAATTATGAGCCCAATCAGACACTGATGGCCTATGGTGGCCACATGCATTAATATTTGGTTCTGACCCAGAGAAAGAAAGAGAGAAAGGGGAGGACAATAGAAAGTGGTGACAAATTGAGAAAATAAGCCTGAAAAACAACCAGCAAAATTGAGTTAAAGAGGGTGGTGGTAAAAAAAACAGGTGCAATCAAGACTAGGATCCTTGGTGAGCACAGCATTCAGTATAGCACTAGCTATGGACTGCTAAGAAAAAATGTGGGCCACTACTCTTATGTTTATTACAAATTAAGCACTGGCCCAGTGCCTAAACACAATGAAAACGAGACAGCAGACTGGGACTTATTACTATATTTGGGTATTTATAAGGTGCAAACACAGATTGACCGTCTCTCTGGAGAAAAATAAGCACACTCATCACTTTAGTTCAGAAAGGTGTTAAAATCCAAATAAGTTTTGCCAAAATATGTTTTATTTGTGAAAAGGTAACATTGTGAATTTTTGGGTAGTTCTTTTTGGAGACTTTTTGTTTGAACTGTGTAGTAAGCCTCTGATACCAATCCGTTTATGGTTGTCGAGGATGGATGTACCAGGTTAGAGAAATTTTTGTCAGAGGGGGTCCTTACACCTAAAAAGTTTTGACAGGGGGTCTCAGCATCAAAAAGTTTGAAGACCTCTGGTCTACACTCTGTTGCCTCGGCTTTGGTTCATTTTCTGGACTCTTCTGGTCTCTCTTCCCTCTGTTCGCGGGGGGCGGGATCCTGGCACGGGGACACACCATTGGGCGTAATCAGGCGCTCTATAAATGGAATTATTATTATTATTATTTATAACGAGGGAAGCTGTGAACTGGATTCTGCACCGTGGAACCATGAAACTTGAGTGGATCCAATGTGCATAATACAGTTCTCAGCTTCTTGCTTCCAGACTCTAATCCGACCCTTGCCCAACTACTCACAGAGTGGGGTGGGGTCAGTGAGAGATCCCTGATTCCATGCCAATCTGTGACGAATTAGGGAAGTGTGGAGAGTGGCCAGGCTTCAGTCCTTGACTGACGTGAAGCTCTGAAGGGTTTTAACCTGAAGAGCCCAGAGCAAACTTTTACAAAACGTAATTGAGGGGTGGAGCCCAGCACAAATGGATGGTGCTTTGCCGGGCTGGTGACCTCAAAGGCTTCAGGGCTGTGAGATCATCAGCCCGGCAATTTGATCGCAAGTAGGCCATGCAAAGTCTGCATGCGTACTATCCGTTAATTCTAGGGACCGACTGGACAGATGGTGAGTGTTGTGCATGCATGCGTGTGTGTGAGAGAGTTGCTACGAGTAACTGTGGCCATGAGTGTGTGAGACTGTAAGCTTGGGTGTGTATGTGCCTTTTTATTTTTAATCCACATTGAAGTTTTTTTACCAACTTGGGACAGAAGTGTGCGACAGGAAAGCACACAAAAGAAACAGGGGCAGCTGCCCCTAAAAACCAGGGCTTTAAGTGGGGCGGGTCCTGCTGGGGTTCAGCACCGACAGTTCGAAAAACCAGGTGCTGTGATGATCCCCTTTCGAGCGCTCTTTTATTGCCCTGACCCTCCGAGTGAAAAAAATATCTTAACATGACAGTAGTAATACCCTCCACTGCATTTGATGTATCCTTAAAGGAATTCGTTAAAGTTCTTTCACAGTCTCATCATTTCAGAATTGAAGTATTTATACAAAGATGCCATTGTTATTGCTTATTTATCTTATGCAACTAATAAACTTTGACAAAGACAATAGTTCTGGCTTGCTGTAGGTGTAATGGTACTTGCTGTATTGTATATTTGAATGCAAAGACAGAAAGAAGCAGGAAAATACCAGTCAGGCAGGACAAAATGCTAAGCAGATATTTCTAGCTTACGTGTTTTAAGCCACACCCTTTAAGTATATCAGCCACGCCCCTTTAGAGTTTTTTTATCCCACTAAAAGCCCTGTATAAAACCTCAGCAGTTCTATGGATTTGGACTTTTACATGTCTGAAAAAAGCAATGAGCCCTGAGTCGGCACTGCTATGAGCATGCTTTTTTTGAGACGCAAGTGTACTGCTTTGGCGGGACTTTTCTTCGCGAGTGTCAGTGTCATCCATTTCAAAACTGTGAGGAAAATGCCACAGGGGAAGCCCACATCATCGTGATTAACAGCAATGTTGCAAAAAACCCATGGCATAATCAGCAAAACTAACACTCGCGATAAAATATAACACCACAGCGATGAGAGGAGGAAAAACAGTGCAGAGAAACTACACAAAGGCCAATACTGTACAATTTCTCAAAACCTCTTTTGCATATGAAAAACTTCATGCATTCACAAGGGCAGATTTATGAGGCCCTTGCGCCACGTTTACGCCGCTGTTGCGTCACGCAAGGCGGCGTAAACGTGGCGCATCCCTACGAACGATTTACAACGTGACACATCTAGGCAGATGCGTCACGTTGTAAAGCCCTGCGCCGCTTGTGGGCGTTCCGGCGCAGGGTGGGCGTTCCGGGGCAGGTGCGCCTCGCAAAAGTGGCTGAGTGAAATCTATGAGATTTCACTCAGTCACTTTTAAGCCAATGCTGCGTCAAAAGCCTGCGCCTGCTTGAAGCAGGCGTAGGTCTTGACGCAGCATTGTTACAATGGGGCACCCCCGAGCCTTGCTGGAGCTGCGTCGCGCTTGCGACGCAACTCCAGCAATGCGCCACATTTCCGGCACAGATGCGTCACGCATCTGTGCCGTTTTTGCACCATGGTGCGCAGCATTATAAATGCGGCGCACCATGGCTGGCGGAGCTGTGGCGCACTGTGGCGCATGTTAACTGGCGCATCCCTGGGGATGCGCCAGTTAACATAAATCTGCCCCCTAGTTTTTTGCAACCTTTCTTTTATTTTTCTGCGGGGGATAGAATGAAAAGAGTTGCTGTTTGCTTTCTCACGGGGGCTCGGTGCAGCGCCTCGAGACCCTCACAGGTGATTTGCCGCACTTTATAAATGCTTGATTGTTAGATTGACATCACACTGGCAGTGGGTACAGCAGGAGAAGGACATGCTGTGTCATCCTTCCTGTTCAGTTTCACAGAGGGATTCGAGTGCCACAATTCTGGTACGCGCGGTCTTCTCCAGAACCAAACTTAAAGACCAAAAGCTATGAGAACAAGTTGATAAAGGCAATACCACCACCACAAGCCTTAGCAGACATACTTTCTGCAGGTACTGGGAGGGAAAGTGGGGGGGTCAGAACTCCACTGCACAACAACCAAGCATCAGGAGCGTGCAGTAGAACCTTAGGCTGAAGCATCACACATGAATTGAAGCTGAACAAGAACCAAATTCAACAGATAGGAAGCAACAACATTCGGCCTCTAGTACTGACGATTACCCCAAGGAGTGTGGTGGACACACACAGTTCAGTGTAACCCTGGGCATATCTCCGCTACGTAGCCCGCCTCCACCCCCTATTTAAGATACTCATTAGCTGTAATTTAAAAAAATTAAAAACCACTTACCTCTTTACGCCGGGCTGCCCTCCTCCTCTTCCTCGCTATTCGGATACACACCGTTTAAGAAAACTGCGCTTGTGCGCACGCCCGCGCATGCTCATTTCTCGCGAGCGGTGCTTTCTGCCCACATTTAGTTCAGTGTCCAATTCTAACACTAGCATTCTTGCTTATTACCAAGAGAAGATACAGGTACAATGTGAACACTGACAAATGCACATCGATTCCAGTGCACCAGGTCAGTGTGACCGAGGCACGTCAGCATGCCTGAAAGTATCACAATGATTTTGATTGTGCACACAAAAAATTTCAAATTGTTGGCCAAGGAGCTCTTTTTGTAGACTGATCAGATTGTGAGAATCTGAAGGCAGTTCTAGTTCAGCTCTTATTAAACCATAGTGATACCTTCTTTTGTCATAAGGCTGTACCTTTGTTACCTTAGCTAATGGTATTGCAGTGGGGGGAAAAGCACTTGATAAGTTTAAAGATTCTTGACCATGGATTTGTGGGACAGTGTTCAGAACCTTGAAAACATGGCTTACACTTTCTCATTACATGCCATACAGCAAGATGGCATGTGTCTAACTGTCTCTCACCCCTAAATGAACATACACGGCTCTGAAGTTAAATCAAACAAGTGAATTAACTTAAGAAGGAACCTAAAAGTCAACCACCCAATAGCTTCCGGTAGGAATTGCTGCAGCTGAAATTGCTCCAATATATATTTAGAATTGCAAAAGTAATACACATATCATGCTGTTTACATCATCTCTTCCTTGTGGATCTAAGGTTTCAATTCTGTGATCTCCTGTAAACCTATCAAGGACATGATTCATTTTGCCAAGAAGATTCGCAGTGAAGTCAGTTGTGCACGTAGCACCTAGAGACCTCGGTGCTGACCTTAATAAATGTTGTTCATGTCTCCCCGGAAAGTGATGCTGAATCTTCTATTGCAGCCATTTTTTATGCCTTACTTTGATCAGACATAAAATATTCATCCATTTGGACTAATGGAACTAATGATATCATGTCTGCAGTTTGGTACTTGTACTCCAACGGGAGCACCTTAATCATATTTTAAGTATCTCAAAGACATTCTCTATTCAAAAGCAAGGCTCATCTCTTTCCACAAGGAAATATGATCATATCTACACTATCAACTCCACAAACTCTTCCATGAAGCAAACATTACATCAAAAGATGCTGCCTCGCATTTAAAGTGATCAACCTAACAAGTCACCACACCTCCCCAATCTACTGAACATCTCAGGCAGCTAAAATAGCCTCATAACTTTCCCCAGCAAGAAACAACCACATGCAATATCTCACATGTGCAGAAGCAATCACTCCAGCACAGCAACAAACTAATAGAATTCCCTTAGGGCCACCAAGCAGTCAATATCCACCCTTCTTTTCATAAGGAAATCTTAAAAATCCCATCTAGATCCACCTGAACTGTATCTAAAGTCTTGCTATATTTGTTTACTTTGTGTTTTGAATTTCCTCCTCAGTTTACCATAGTTTCCTATGCACTATTTTATTTATAAAGTGCACTAATAACCCATAGCTATTGTAAAGATAAGAAAACTGTTAAATAAATCCCCATGATTTAAACTATTCACCTTCTACATCTCGCGATTCCTAACACTGACGGCCTGTACACGCTATCTGACAACCCACGGCTGTGTATTGTCACACAACCTCACCTCCTCTAGAGACTAGATTGGTTTGCAAATCATATGCATCGTCAATAAGCAATGACTAATCACTTTATCTGTCCTTCTAAATCAAAGACCAATCAGACCTCAGAGTACATTGACGTCATCCCCAGTCTGTGACCTCTCTCTGTTTATGTAATGACAGATCTGTTTGAATTAAGGTATCACTAAACACCTTCACTCCTGTAGCCCTCCCTACATGTCTACACCACTGGGACTTAGAGAAGTGTGTGCCCTTCCCAAGGAGAATGCAAGAGTGTTGTTACTACAAAGTTGCTTTGCTTAGCATAAGCATGAGTGGAGAGATGCACCTGTTATAAACTAGTACCACTGAAGCCAAATTTCCATGCCTCTTCCCAGAAGGGTATGCATTTTGGGACAGATTCACTAAGGACATGTGCTTTACTTGCATGACAGAAGATGTCTCAAGGCAATGCAAGTCCTTAATTGGGATTTACAAAGCCATGCAAGGAGTTACTTACATTGCCGTGCACTACATTGCCAAGAAATGGATCGCAACACAGTGGCTTACTCTGCATTACCTTTCTTTCTAGTAGGCCTTCTATGGGTGGAGCATGGGCATTCCCATGTATCCACCCATGGAATCTGAAGCAATCTCAGATTTATTAAAGTCAGTAAACCAGGTATTTTGCATCATGCATAGAAAGAGCAAATTGACTCTTAGGATTGTTTATGTGCATGAAGATATCCCTTCCTGCACAAATATAGTTCTGTCTAAAATCAGGCACCCATGCAGCATGACACGAGGGAACCTGCATTGGCATTAGGCAGCACACAGTGCACCAGGACTAGGAGAGAGCCGAAGCACACACTCTCTCAATAGATATGGTGCATTTTTTCTCTCTCCCTCATGACACAAGGGTACCTGCATTGGCATTAGGCAGCACACAGTGCACCAGGACTAGGAGAGAGCCGAAGCACACACTCTCTCAATAGATATGGTGCATTTTTTCTCTCTCCCTCATGACACAAGGGTACCTGCATTGGCATTAGGCAGCACACAGTGCGCCAGCGCTAGGAGAGAGCCGTAGCACACAATCTCTCAATTGATATGGTGCATTTTTGCTCTCTCCCTTTCACACAATACAATGCAGCAAGTTGCTCTGCTGCGTTGAGTGAAATACTACTAAAGCTGTCCCATAACATTTCATTGCTCCTCTGAGGTAGGCCACTTGCAAGTGTTTCTCAGCCATTACCAGCGAGAAACACAATTGTTTTTCCAGCCTTTCCCTTCAAGACAAACCACTTGAACAAGCCTCAAAAGCCAAAATTGGAAGAAAAATTGCTCAATGCCTCCACTTCCTGAAACCTTACACATAGAACAACGAGTTGTGCAACTTTATCGTTTTAAGCCACATGAAGTGTAATTGTTGGGTATATCAACTTTATGTATGAATTCATGATGCAAAGTAGCTGTTTTAAGGCATCTGATGAGGTGGTCAGGTCTGAAAGAAGAGCCAATGCGCAGTGCACATAGACGAGTCAAATATTAGGCACTAAGCCATAGTTTCCGCCTACAAGCCATTTTACTCAGGTACTGTTTTGAAGGAAAACTCAGAGAAGGATTGCAAATGACCTACAGAAGGACTTTAAATGACCTGGAGTGTGCTTTGTGATAAAACTTTTAAATTCCCTACTCACCCTCACAGCTGGATACAATACCAGTTACTCTCAAAAGTAACAGGCTGCCTCAGCCACAGAACACACGAATCCACCGCAGAACACATCTTCAACGTAGATTAATTTACAATCAGAATTGAGAGATAGCACATACTGGCATCTTCACAATGTGGATGTATGACGTTACAACGCATGCATTTACCACGCATGCCTTTACAACGTGGTTTTTACATCGCAATCCATTACAACGCATAGCGCTTTGGGGTGCTGGATAGTGAAAAGTTTAATTAACTATTCCAACACCAGTCCCCGTGGACACTAGGGAAGGTGTTGGATAGTAAATTAAACGTATTCCCTATCCTAGAGCGCCCCCCCCCCCAGCGCAATGCATTGTAATGGTTTGCGTTGTAATGACCGCGTTGTAAAGGCACTGCGTGGTAAAAGTTGCGTTGTAAAGGTTGTTCACCTCACAATGTGTATGAAGATCGTTCACTTAATGAACTTTGTGATCTTGCTACAAGACATGCGTATATGCATTACCAGTTGAGGAGCTACCACTTATAAATAACAAACTTAAAGAGAGACCACCACATGGCCCCAGGAATCAGCGGTCACAGAGCTGTAGCATGCTAACATTGACTGCTAATACCATTGCTGTACATGTAGTGACCATAGGTTCTGTTGTCATCCCATCTCCTACAAGCACCGCATAGTTGCAATAGCAGCTCCAAAAAAACAAAAAAAGTCACTCAGTGATATAACACCATACCAAAGTACAACAATATTGACACACAGGCTTTCCAAGATGTATATGGGATGAAGTCCCCCCCCCCCCTACTGTACATCATAATGATACTACAAGTCACGAGGAGTTCCTTTGTAAGGTTATGGGCCTCTGAGGGTGACTAGCAGTATCCTTATCATGTACAACAGGGGATACTTTATTCCTTATAATTAGGGCTCTAAGTTTTATGGTATGTGTTTATGGGGACATTTCCTTCTGTATTTATTCGCATGTCTTTTTTGATTCTTTTATTTGTATTTATTCATATTTATTTTGAATTTTGTGAAACAATTAAGCTGAAACTAGTATAGTTTCACAATTATTTAACCAATAAATTTACACTGATACTTGAACATCAGACATGTTTCAATAATATAAGTAACTGAGAGAGCGCAAACTGACCTAAACGTATAAGTACATCACACTTACACGTAGTAAGCACAAGTCATGAAGAGAAATGCCATGAGTGCTGATAGTACATGCATCTATATTCTGAAATGTGCAGTTAACTCAGAGGTTTAAGTAGAAGTGGAACTAATGCAGAAATGTGTGAAATTATATAACTTTATTAGACGTGATTAATCCTGAATCCATGTCGTGTAGCTGCTAAATTGTAAGATGGCATGCGGTTAAAAACGTAGAACGTGGTAGGCCTCAGGGCCAGAGCTGGAAGGGATGGGAAAGGTGTTTCCTTTCACGACATGGATTGCACTAATGTCTTTTAGTAGTAGCGTTAATGGGCCTTATTTTATAGATGTGTTTACCGAATCATAGAATTGAGTATTAACATGCTATTAATTAATGAAGGATTTGAATGCTATAATCATTATGAGAAATGCTGTAGGCCTGAAATGTTTATAGACATTGATTTACACGTATTGGTCTGGGCCGAGAAATGTTGCAAACTTTTGTTGGAAGTCCATGAGAATTGGGATCTTGGCTGCAGATGTCTGTCTGCAAGAGAAAGGGGGGATCCAATTATAAATGAAATGAATAGAGGTTTGTTCAGGAGACGGCCCAGACACGGAGGAGGGTTCCGGAATGTTTTAAGGGGTATCAGCGGGCCGGAGAAGAGTCTGAGAAGCAAGGTCAACTCTAACGCACGAGGCCTCATCATGGAAAAAGCCAGAAGCTACACCACGTGAGGGGCGTCTCACGGGGGGCGTCTCAATGCTGTTGTATGTTTTGTATTAGGGACAGCACCCCTGGGTGGAGTTAGAGCAGATGCCTGAGGACCCTTTAGAGAGCGGATGGGTAGGCAGAGAGGGGTTCATGACTGGAGAACTATAGGTTTCCACCAAGAGACTAAGAGTGGGTGACTTCCCTAGGGGGTCATTCACCGCTGACACCTTTTGATAGGTTGAGACTTTGTTAAGTAGGGATACCATCCAGAGCAGGGTAGGGACAGCCTAACCTGAAATTTCCCTCCAGCCTTAAATGACGGAGAGATCTCAATACGTGTCCATGCTTATAGCTTTATTATTCTTAGAACTTGTACTCGTAGTCTTCTTTGCTCGTCTGAGGGTTTTCAGAGAGCACATGTATGTAGTTGGGCCCGTGTATCTTGTGAATCTCATTCTGAGATGCCTGTACTTGCAGCTTATTCTAACTATATAATAAACCTTTGAAAGCTAGAAGTTGTTTGTGATCTTTCAGAGCGGAGTCCTTTATTGGGTGAACTAACTTGGTAAGAGATGCACTTTCTTCCCTCAATGACAGGCAACAAAGGTTCAGTCGACCAGAACGGGGTTTTAGATCAGTAGTGATAAGGTATCGATCAAAATCTCGCCCTTCCAGTTGGTAGCTATAGAGGATGGTTGCCTTCTTGAGGAAGGTGATCTAGGCCAGGTTAGATTACCCCAAGGCCCCTAGAGATCGATGATCGGAAGAACCGCCCGCCGAAGAAGGTCCGGATGACGTGAGACAGAAAAGCAGCAGTATCGGTCGAGAGTGAGTATAAAGGGTCATGCATGTTAGATTGCGGTGTTTTTGTGTTGTATCTATGTTGTAAATGTCTGGCGGAGTTGAATGCCTGTAGAGTGACTGTGGAACAGGTTGTGAGCGCGCGCAACCGGTGGAAATCTTAAGTTCAAGGAGAGCTTAAGTGGTTCGGGTGTATCGGACATCCAGAGTAATTGTCAACCAGTGCGAAGGGGGTCATGAGGTACCATTGATCACCCGAAAGACCGAGATAGGGGGAACGTAAGAGTGAGTGCGTGAGTAAAGGACGCTGGTCGGAGGTTACTGTGTGTGTAAGCAACCTATCAGAGAGACGATAGACATTTCGTCAGTTGTGTTGACAATTACAGATAGACTGTGGACGTACAGTCGAGGGAAGTGACCGCTTGGTCGGAAGTAGTCATTTTTCAGGGTATGAATGGGACGCATGCATGACCGGGAGAAGAGCTGAGAAAGGAGGGGTGCTGCTGCGAAGCGGAGACGAGTGACGTCAAAAAGTGCCGCGCTGGGATTGGCCGGCCGGAGAAAGACCGCGCTGCGATAGGCCAGCTAGCAAAGCCGCGCTAGGATTGGTGGATTGTCATCAGGAAGTAAACAGAGTATTGAGGCTGGAAATTGTGCGTATAATTATGAAGTGTTTTAAATGGTTGAGAGCGGCGTTTAAAAAAGAGAGGCGGGGATCGTATGAAGGGGAAGAAGCCCCGCCGGAGGGTACGCCGGCTCGTTACATGGCGACAAATGTTGGGCTGCATACAATTTTGTGGATCTCAGAGTGGAGTAAGATTACAGAAGGAAATGAGGAACTGACGTTCCCGAAGTACGGGACGTTCAGACTAGAGGTGCTACACCGATTAAAAGCAGTTATGACCTCAATGAGACCCTTGCCTAGACCGACCCAGTTTGAAGCTCTCAATGCATGGATTAGGGCAGCGCACAAGAAGAACATGAACAGACGGCAAGAAAGGGTGAAACGATCGGTAAGGGCAGTGCAGGATGCCAAGTGGGATGCGGATGCTAAAAGATGGAGAGTGCATAACATGGAAGTAAATAAATTGTACCCAGTGTTAGAGATGCCCGGGAACAAAAGCCCCCTAGAAGAAGATGATGAGAGCGAAACAGAGGACAGCCTGATAAACAGATTATTGACAGATAGGCCACCCCCGTATAACAGAGCAGGGGGAGATGTCGAGCATAGTGAAAGGGAGGGGGGCAATGCAGGAGAGCATGGACCGCTTCTCAGTTCAGATTGGGATCCCGCTGCAAAGAAAGAACTGTCCCAGCCTAGTCAGGTGCAGCAGGTAGTCGGGAGGTTTGTGGTACAAAGGGCGCCGGAAACGGAGTGTGCCACATCCTACGCATTGCCAGATGCACTACAGGTACCTGTTACCATAGGTCCTATAGTATCGATATATGACCCAGAAAGGGCCAGAGGGGAGGAACGGGTACGGAGGGACAGAGAAAGAGCAGAGATGGCAAGGAGGAACGATACGATTAACTCCCCAAGCCAGTTGCCGATACCAAGAGAGTGGAGCACCCCAGTACACACAGCAGGGGATCCAGCAGGGGATCCGGGGGACCATAGATGGCCAGTGGATATGAGGGGATCAGGACGGAAATCCTTTCAGGAGTTGAACGAGTACCTGAAGAAGTGGGATGAGGCAGTAGAGGCTCACAAGAGCATCATAGCTGCGGAAGCTGGAAGAGAAAGTCAGGATAGCAGAGCCCGGACTCACAGCGGGTCTGAGGAGAGCAGTCCGGAGTGGGACGGGAGGGAGAAGGATAGTAGGGGAGTCACCCATTGGGCCCGGAGTGGAGGTAGATCAGACCTGGAAAACGGGGGCCCCGAGAGCGGGGGGGGTGTCTCGCCCAATACACAGTGAAGAGGACAGGAGGACACGGGAGTACAGAGACAGCTTTAAGTGTATCCACTGTGTGCCCGGCAACAGAGAACAGAATGGGAGTTGCGAGGGGCCGCGCCACAGTCCCTGTGATGACGGACATGAGCGCAGTCTAGGGAATATGGGGAACCAAGAAGGGTCATATCAGATACTGAGTGATACTAGACCGAGAGAGAATGGAGACCGGAGGGAGAATAGCAGAGAGTCCTACTGTGAAAAGAGAGAAGAGAGAGAGAATGGACAAAGTAAGATAGGGGGTAACAGGCCCGTGTTCCATCACCTTCCAAGATCGGATGGCCGAGCATGGGACCTGGAGAGATGGGAGCAAGGGAGAACACTCCTTAACTCTCCCGAACCCAAACGTAGGGCTCGGAGTTGGGATGAGAGAGAAACCTGTGAGCCTCCGTCGAAAGAGATATTGCGAGCTGAGATAAAAGCCAAGAGACTCGATGTCGCCAGCTTAAGGTCAGACCTGGATGACATGGTAGATGGTACCCTGCCTTTAGAAAGAATGGAAATGTATGAGCAGGATGAAATACTGTTCATGGCAAAAGACATCACTCGAAAAGCGAGAACAATCCATGAGAAGTTAGTCGAACTAGCAGGCAAATATATGGTGGACCTGTCAAGGACCAAAGCATTACAGGGTAACCACAGGCTACATTATTCAGATCGAGACCTAGATGAGAGAAGGACAATAGGATTGAAAACGCACATAAGGGAACTGATTACGGGAATAAGGACATGGAGGGCACTAGATAAGTGGGAAGAGAGGTGGTCCAAGAAAGGGACCGTCAGGAGAAGCACGCTTGGTATGACACCAGGAGGACTGCAGAGAATAGAGGCATACCCTTTGCGTGAAGTTGCAAATGGGAACTATGTGCACGTGCCATGGAGTAGGGGAGATTTAGCTGCTTTTACCACCTCCTTCCCCAAATTGCGGGAAAACCCAGTGGAGTGGTACAAGCAAGTTGAGAGATTTGTAAAAATCTCAAAGGTCCTCTGGATAGATCTGAACACGCTATTTGACATCGTAGTGCCAGGAGATTTGTGGACCGCATGCAAGGTTAGCGCTGAGTGGCCCACAACAGAGCCAGAGAGAGATGCAAAGACTAATGGCCCGTCCGAGACTGTGATGGCAAAATACGAAAGAGTGATGACATGGCTGAAAGAGAAAGTGCCAATGCAAGACATAGATTGGGTCAAAATAGATCGAACTAGACAGGAACCCAAAGAGACAGTTCACGAATACTATGAGAGATTGCTGAAGGCGTTTAAACAGTATAGCGGTCTGGATGTAATGGATCCAAAAGACATAGGGCAATTCGTGTCCAAGTTCGTCCTGGGCCTGAGACCGGATATTAGTTTAATGATTCAGCAACACCTGATTTGTTGGCAAAACAAACCCTTAGATGAGATCCTAAGATATGCCAGGTACTGCTGTGATGAGATAGACTCCAAGGCGAAGAAACTAAAGGAGAAACTGATGGTGGTACAGATGCAGGCAGCCGGGAAGGGGGGACAGCAGCAACAGCAACAAGGAACAGGTACTGGAGGAAAGAAACAGTATAGCCAGAACAAGGGCAATGAGGAGAACTCCACCTTTAGACCCAGAATAGACATAGCTGCCTTGAAGAAAACAACTCGGTGCCACCAGTGTAACGAGGTGGGGCATTGGAAACGCGAGTGTCCCTACAATGTTGAGATAGGAGAACAGGAGGTAGAGGAGGAAGAGGTCCAGAGTGCGCCTACGTGAGGGGTAACGCAATACCAGGGAAAGGTGCTCAAAGGGGGGGGCCCTCCTCCCCGAGCCCAGTTCCCTCAGCCACCCAGGGTAGGGACTATGGGTAAGACATATAGACAGATGCCCCTGTTTGTAGGAGGAGAGGAGTGCTATTATGTGGACCCACTAACTGGGCAGAGAGTGGAAAGGGAAGACTGCACCCTCGGGGCAGCCTTGGAGGTGGACCAGAGGGGACCCTATGTTGAGGCCGAAGTGGCAGGGTGCCCCACGACATTCCTAGTGGACACAGGAGCCACTAGATCCACGATCAGATCAGCCGCAGTCCCAGGCTTGCCCATGTCTGGAGAGACCATACACGTGGTAGGGGTCGCTAACAGGAGAATGACCAGCCCACTGACTGAACCCGTGCAGGTGAAAATAGGGAAGTACAGTGATGAGCACCAGTTTGTGGTTTGCGATTCTAGCCCTGTATGTCTGCTAGGAAGAGACCTCTTGTGCAAATTAAATTGTACCATATACTGCACACCACAAGGAGTGGAGGTATTGACTAATGACGATGATGCTGACTTCAAAGTCGCAAATTCCAGAATATGTGTGGAGCTGTATCCCACTCTGACAGTAGATGAGCTCCCCTGGGATCTGAGAGAGACAGTAGCTCCAGAAGTGTGGGATTTCACTGGGGAAGAGATTGGATTGGTCAAGGGGGTGGACCCAGTGAAGATTGTAGTGAAACCGCATGCTGAGTTTCCAAGAACACCCCAATATAAATTGACTCCAGAAACGATTGCAGGCATAAAACCCGTGATCGAGTCCATGATTAAGCAGGGGATACTGAAAGAAATCGTGGGTAGTCCATGTAACTCCCCGATTATGGGTTTGCAGAAACCAAATGGGAAATTCCGGATAGTGCAGGACCTCCGAAAGATTAATAACATAGTTGTTTCATGTTGTCCAGTGGTACCGAATCCATCAGTGATACTGTTTCAGATACCGTTCCAAGCAGAATGGTTCACTGTGATTGATGTTTGTCAGGCCTTCTTTTCGATCCCTTTGGACGAAGAGAGCCATTTTCTTTTCGCATTTAAGCTGGAAGGTCGCGTCCTAACATGGTGTCGTATTCCTCAGGGGTATACAGAAAGCCCATCGATCTTTAACCAGCTTCTGAAGAAAAATCTTGAAAGTCTAGTGCTGCCCCAGAGGTCAGTTCTGGTCCAGTACATAGACGACCTGCTTGTGGCGTCAGAAACTGAAGAAGCTTGCAGGGAGGACTCTATTGCTTTGTTAAATCACCTAGCTGAAAATGGGCACAAGGTGTCCCCGGGAAAGTTGCAGTACTGCCTGACAGAAGTGCAGTACTTGGGACACAGAATTGAGAAAGGCAAACGAAAAGTGTCACCAGACAGGATAGAGGCCATCATGAAGATGAATGCGCCTAAAACACAGAGAGAAGTCAGGATGTTCCTAGGGATGGTGGGGTATTGCCGACAGTGGATCGCGAACTTTTCACTGAAAGCGAAACCCTTGCAGAAACTGACGCACAAGGAGGTGAGCGATCCGGTACCATGGGACAAGGACTGTTTGATGGCGTTCCTACAGCTGCGAGAGGACCTGTGTCGTGCTCCGGCTTTGGGAATGCCTGATTACGATAAACCATTCTTGCTTTATTGTTGTGAGAGAGAGGGTTGCGCGCTGTCTGTGTTAGTCCAAATTCATGGGAATGCCCGTAGACCAGTCGCTTATTTCTCGGCTACTTTAGACCCAGTAGCCGCAGCGTTGCCCGGATGTCTCAAATCCGTTGCCGCAACAGGTGTCAGCATCGAGAGGTGTGAGAATATTGTCATGGGGCATCCGTTAGAGGTGCACGTGCCCCATTCTGTTGAACTGTTAATGACCAGGACCAAAACACAGCATCTGACCAACAGTAGGCTCACGCGCTATGAGCAAGTTATTCTTGCTGCAGAGAACGTGACCCTCAGGAGATGCTCTGTTTTGAATCCTGCTACCTTGATGCCACTCCCAAACGATATCGATGATGATGATGAATGTACAGACCATGACTGCCTCGATGTGACTGAACTATGCACCAAACCAAGACCCGACATCGTAGATGAGCCACTGACTGACCCAGACAAAATTTTCTTTGTCGATGGCTCATGTGTAAGAGATGAAGTTGGGCAATTGAGAGCAGCTTACGCTGTTTGTACAATTACTGGAGTTGTGGAAGCTGGATGCCTGGAAGGAGTACACTCCGCTCAGGTAGCCGAGATTATTGCCCTAACGCGTGCTTGCTTGGCAAGCAATCAAATTCGAGTCAACATATACACCGACAGCCAATATGGTTACGGGGTAGTTCATGATTACGGGCAGTTGTGGTCTCAAAGAGGTTTCATGACCTCTTCAGGCTCTCCCATTCGCAATGGAGAGTTTGTGCGCTTGTTGTTAGACGCGTTGCAATGTCCAGCAGGTATCGCGGTTGTGAAGTGCACCGCCCATACCAGAAACATGGACTACGTGTCACAAGGCAATAGATATGCCGACGAAGTCGCGCGGTATTGCGCGGAACAAGGGTACTCTTTCACAGAGGTGGAAGTGGGTGGAACAAATGTAAGAACTGAATTAGCTATGATACTAGAAACTGTTGACTCTTGGGACGAACTAAAGTGCATGCAAGAAAATGCTCCTGATTTTGAAAAACAAACATGGGAAAAGGCAGGATGTGTGGTGGGTGAGGCCCATTTCTGGGTCTCAGCAGATGGCAGAGCAGTGTTACCCAATGAGATGGTGAGCCCAATGGCTAGACAAATACATGGTCCCGTACACCTAGGAAGAGATGCTATGCTGAGAGTATTTAGGCAGACCTGGTACAATCCTAAATTTAGGGTAGCAGCCGAAGCAGTGTGCCAGCGTTGTGTGACCTGTCAGCAGTTGAATGTAGGGAAAAAGACACCAGTTGCACTGAGCCACATAGGGAGGTCAGGGGTCCATTCAACCGCATGCAATTGGATTTTATTGAACTGCCAAGGTGTAACCGCCTCCGGTATGTTCTGGTGGTTGTTTGCGTATTCTCCAGATGGGTTGAGGCATACCCTACACGTAGGTGCGACACCCTCACAGTAGCCAAGTTACTGCTTAGGGAGCTCATTCCGCGCTTCGGGGGACCGGCCTCTTTGGAATCAGATAGGGGAACGCATTTCAACAGCGAGCTTGTGAAGATGATTTGTGCGGCTTTGAACATAGATCAGAAATTGCATTGCAGTTACCGACCAGAAGCCTCAGGAATTGTGGAGCAGATCAATAGCACTATTAAAGCCAGAATTGCAAAAGTGTGTTCATCAACGTCCTTGAGTTGGCCTGACGCTCTGCCATTGGTCCTTATGAGCCTCCGTAGTACCCCAGACAGAAGAACGGGGCTGTCACCTCATGAGGTGTTGATGGGGAGAGCAATGAGGTTGCCATCTGTCCCAACTGCCGCGCTGTTAAATATCACAGATGATATGATCCTGGACTATTGTAAGGGGCTGTCTGACGCCATTCATTCTGTGTCCCTTCAGGTGCAGGCTGCCGAGGTTCCATCGTGCCAGGACCTGTGCCATGACCTGTGCCCTGGAGACTGGGTGCTTGTACGAAAGCACGTGAGAAGAAGCTGCCTGGATGTTCGTTGGCGTGGGCCCTTCCAGATCATCCTGATCACGAACACTGCTGTGAAGGTGGGAGGCCTACCCAATTGGATCCACGCGTCGCATACGTGGAGGGTTCCAGCACCTCTGGAGGAAACAGCTCCTCTCTCGGATAGACGTCCAGCTGTGGACCGAGAAGCCATAGAAGGGGCCAGCCAAGCTGTAGAGGTGCCAGAAGAAGCGGGGAACGAGTCTGACCAAGCTGAGAACGGTCAGTACAACAGCGAAACGGACGACGCTACTGAAGGAGAAAGTAGCTGGGAATACGAGTCAGACACTGACCGGTCTGACAGAGGGTGCGAACAGACCAGAAGAAGAAGGAGTAGAAGGGTACGTGGAGAAGCTAATTGGCCACAAAGAAGGAGCTCCAGCCTGAGGTCAACTCCAGAGAGAACCCTTCCTCCGATATCAGAGGACTCAGACCCGGAAGAAGGTGCTCAGGGCGCTGAAGCACCGGACTTGAGAAGGTCAAGAAGAGTGCGTGTGCCTAGCCGAAGATACTCCACCCCTGAGTGGACATATCTGGCGACAAATGTCTTTGGAACAGGAGACAGGGAGGATACGAGCGGTGGTGGTGTCCAGCTCTGAGCCCATCATCACAGTGGAAGTACAACTGTTAGTACCCGGAGTCGAAGCAGAAGGGTCACTAACTTTCATACTCCCCAGCCCTCCCCGCCTCAGCAAGTTAAAGCACATGTTTTTCACAGAATTGCAATTCCCCGACTTTGGTACAAAGATAACAAGCCATGAAGAGCACATTCTTCGTTTGGAAATATTGAATTATGCCGTCAAAGCTGCAGGCACAAGCCTGATTGTAGATGCTTAGAGACTTTGTAAATAAATCAAGAAAAAGAAGATTACCTAGCGCCCAGGAAGCAGAGAATCTTAGGGACCTTCCTTTGAGTTGACGGAGAAGGGCTAGGGTTGTCTGTATTGAACTGTTAAAGGACTTTTTGCGAAGAAGGTTGTCAGCTTCCAGTTGTGTGGATCTAAGGACAAAAGGAGTAAAAGAGACTGTAAAGGAACGAGAAGGAAAGAACTTTGTGCTGAGATAAGAGAGAGCCATACTGTCTGACGAAATGGAAGCCGGCACCCCGAACCGCAGAGCCAAATGTATAATAGGCACACTAATAGTAGGAGTGATAATTTTAATAGTTTTAGTAGTCATAGTTTCTTATGTAAAGGGACATGAGGAAGAGGCAAAGGTAACCGATGTGAAACCTATAGAGACACCGAAACCCACCGTTGCTGGTGAGAAAGGGGAAAACATTCAAGAGAAAGCGTTATTAGCTGCAGAAGCTCGCAGGTTACACGTAGATGAGTCCCAAGGCGACTTTAGGTCGAATGCTTATGCTAAACTTTTATATGAATACGTGGATGCCATGGAGGTTAAGGACTGCTATGTCTGCATGCAGTTGCCGGCGTCTGTAGATGAAGGCATTCGATATCATCACCTCCCGCTGACATATGGCATCACATGTAGCTTATTGCTAAGTATATTCTATGGGAGGGATAGTTTTGAATACTATTTCTCCAATTATGATTCAGTGTTACCAGAAGTCCCAAATTATAAGCAAATGAACAAATGGGACTACTGGAAGAGTGAAGACAGGTTGGGCAAGTTTTTCATTCCTTGGATTACCTTAGATACTTCACATGCCCGTAGAAACAATCTGACATGCAAGGTGTCAGAAGTCGAGAAGAAGTTCATAGGGCAGGTGGACGATCGATACAGGAGACAAAAGATTTTGAAAAAATCAGGACAATGGAAAACAGATTGGACCGAGGAAGAGAAGGCACACAAGAGAAAGGGTAGTAGTGGTCCAATAGCCTTAGATAGAACACAGAGAGGAAAGCTATGTCTTCACCGAGCCAAAACGTATTATGAAAATGTATACGTGGGAGAAGTTAGCTGTGAACATGCTTTCAATCTAGAATATTATACTAAGGATTTCCTAAAGGGAATGCAAGTGATTCCAAATGTGTATTTTGTATGTGGAAGAAATGCTTACGTGAGGCTACCTGATAACTGGTATGGATCATGTTACTTGGCAATTATCTTCCCCAAAATATATCATGCCCAAGACTTAGAGATCATCAAGGGCAAGACATCATCGAGAGGAAAGAGAGATATTGGAGATGCAGAAATGGTTGGAGATGTATTTGGAGCTGTGTTCCCTCTTTTGGGACTAATCCTTAATGATGTCAAAATTAGACGACTGGCAACAGTCGTAGACAGGTTGTCTGCCAGCACTGCTCAGTCCTTAATGCTGGTAGAAGGAGAGATGCAATCGATAAGGGCCATGGTTCTCCAGAACCGTCTTGCATTAGACGTCCTGCTAGCAAAGGAGGGCGGAGTCTGTAAGGCTTTGAAGGTCCAGGAATGTTGCACTTACATTCCAGACAATTCAAAACCCCTTGAGAAAGTTATTATGAACATAACTGACATTCACAAGGAGATCGAAGATCTAAGTAGAGAAAATGTTTGGGAAAAGGTGGGCCATGGAATGAGTGAAGCTGGAGGTTGGCTCACCACATTAGGCAAAAGCTTCGTGTGGTATATACTGAAACCTATCATCATAATATTGATCTGTGGGATCGTATTGTGGGGATTGGTGAGGGTATTCAAATGGTACAGAGCAAGGAGGTCAGAGAGGACCCAGAGAGAACAGCTGCAGAGATTAGCTGCCATACAAGATAATCAGTACAGGAGTCTGAGGGCTCTGGAAACACAGAAACGAGGTACACTAGCAATCACTGCAGTTTAAGTGTTAGTGATGACCCCGAGAGGTCATCAAAGGGGGGAACTGAGAGAGCGCAAACTGACCTAAACGTATAAGTACATCACACTTACACGTAGTAAGCACAAGTCATGAAGAGAAATGCCATGAGTGCTGATAGTACATGCATCTATATTCTGAAATGTGCAGTTAACTTAGAGGTTTAAGTAGAAGTGGAACTAATGCAGAAATGTGTGAAATTATATAACTTTATTAGACGTGATTAATCCTGAATCCATGTCGTGTAGCTGCTAAATTGTAAGATGGCATGCGGTTAAAAACGTAGAACGTGGTAGGCCTCAGGGCCAGAGCTGGAAGGGATGGGAAAGGTGTTTCCTTTCACGACATGGATTGCACTAATGTCTTTTAGTAGTAGCGTTAATGGGCCTTATTTTATAGATGTGTTTACCGAATCATAGAATTGAGTATTAACATGCTATTAATTAATGAAGGATTTGAATGCTATATTCATTATGAGAAATGCTGTAGGCCTGAAATGTTTATAGACATTGATTTACACGTATTGGTCTGGGCCGAGAAATGTTGCAAACTTTTGTTGGAAGTCCATGAGAATTGGGATCTTGGCTGCAGATGTCTGTCTGCAAGAGAAAGGGGGGATCCAATTATAAATGAAATGAATAGAGGTTTGTTCAGGAGACGGCCCAGACACGGAGGAGGGTTCCGGAATGTTTTAAGGGGTATCAGCGGGCCGGAGAAGAGTCTGAGAAGCAAGGTCAACTCTAACGCACGAGGCCTCATCATGGAAAAAGCCAGAAGCTACACCACGTGAGGGGCGTCTCACGGGGGGCGTCTCAATGCTGTTGTATGTTTTGTATTAGGGACAGCACCCCTGAGTGGAGTTAGAGCAGATGCCTGAGGACCCTTTAGAGAGCGGATGGGTAGGCAGAGAGGGGTTCATGACTGGAGAACTATAGGTTTCCACCAAGAGACTAAGAGTGGGTGACTTCCCTAGGGGGTCATTCACCGCTGACACCTTTTGATAGGTTGAGACTTTGTTAAGTAGGGATACCATCCAGAGCAGGGTAGGGACAGCCTAACCTGAAATTTCCCTCCAGCCTTAAATGACGGAGAGATCTCAATACGTGTCCATGCTTATAGCTTTATTATTCTTAGAACTTGTACTCGTAGTCTTCTTTGCTCGTCTGAGGGTTTTCAGAGAGCACATGTATGTAGTTGGGCCCGTGTATCTTGTGAATCTCATTCTGAGATGCCTGTACTTGCAGCTTATTCTAACTATATAATAAACCTTTGAAAGCTAGAAGTTGTTTGTGATCTTTCAGAGCGGAGTCCTTTATTGGGTGAACTAACTTGGTAAGAGATGCACTTTCTTCCCTCAATGACAGGCAACAAAGGTTCAGTCGACCAGAACGGGGTTTTAGATCAGTAGTGATAAGGTATCGATCAAAATCTCGCCCTTCCATAAGCATTAATGATAAATTGATACACTGGTATGAAAATGTACATTTTAGTATTAACCTTGTATACATCTTCAGCTGTATAAGCCTTATTAAGAAACATTCTCTTTTTTTTACTCCTTTACCTAAAAATCTGCACAACTATTGACCTGGAGGTCATTACTGTCAGCATTTAGAATCACTCAAATAATTAACAAAGTTCATTTTTATGCATATTTAAAAAGAAATACAGACAGAAAAACAGATAGTTTTCTGTCTGTATTTATCTGTAAAAATCAGTGTATATGAAAAGCTGAGAGCCTTACTTATGATACATGGTTACACCACCACCTTTCCCACAAACCACTTACATCTTTGGTGTGTAGTTCTTTCCTATGAAAGCAAGAGCATGTTTGCAAACATGAAGAATAAAAATGTAATCTCTAGTGCAAAATTAAATACATCAAAGAAGCAGTTAGAAATTTGTTGTGAAAATATTTCAGAAGCAGTTTAATACAAGTTCGTTTTTTAGGTCGAGGGCTGCGTCGCACTACGTAGCAGTGTGCGCAGAGCTCCGAGATTTAATGTTTCTTAGTTAGGGGCCTTGAGCCCGCCCCTCTTCTCCATTGGCTGGCCTCGTAAATGCTGGCCAGCCATTGGAGGAGAGGGGCGTCACTCCCTTTAAGCCATGTCTTTTTCGGATTCGGGGCGTGTTTTTTAGGTTCTTTTTATCTGTGACGTCTTCAGTCACTCAAACCTAAAAAACAAGCCCCCCAGTCTGAAAAGGACAGATCCCCTCCCCTCCTGGACCTCGATGAACTTGCTGCCCGACGCTGTTTTGCCCAACTCTGTTTTGTTGAGGTGAGTTGTCCTCCCCCCCTCCCATTCCCTGCCCTGGCTTATTCTTCGGGGACCCTCTCTTGTTTTATGGTGTATGGGGCACTGAGACAACACAGCACTGAAATCTAGCCCAGCTCCCTCAACGTATCAATAAATGGAAAACAGCATTTCAATGTACACCTGCTGGCTGCGTTGGTTATGTTTGGCTACGTCTGGTTGTGGATTAGTCACGCTGTTTTTAACATGCCTGGACGTTTCCGTTTCTAGTAGTCTGGCAAACTCACATTGTCCTTCTTCTGTCTCCATGTAGCTTAGAGTGCTAAAGGTCATGTCAGTGAGGTGACGGATGCAACGTGCGCCCTTCTTCAGCTGCATTGGTGTACAGTCTCAGAGCACAATGTTCCTAAATGTGTACTCTGTAACCTCCCTCCCCACGGTGCCAGAAAAAATCTCGTACACCTGGTAGCACGCCCGTAGTATCTTAAGCTTCACCACATATACCCGTTTTCACTGTCACACTTCCAAGAAAGTTATCTCATGCTATCTGCCGGGCTGCGTCAACACCTCATGGTTTCGCTTTTGTTTAGTGACGCCATTCCGAGTTGCTCACACCTTCGTTACAGATCGAAGGGCTTTTACCCTCCTGTAGCCTTAAACCCCCCTCTTTCCAGAGATCTAGACACAGGGAATGTCGGTGCTGAAGTCCTCCATCCCGGCTCCTGAGCACCCGTTTCTCTTCAGACATGTCCGCTACGAGAATCTGCTGGCCGGCCTCAGCGGGGGCTTGGTGTCCACACTGGTACTGCACCCCTTGAACCTCGTCAAGATCCGCTTTGCAGGTAATCTCTCTTACCTATCCCTCTTTCACCAATCTCAATCTTCTAGTTTATTTTATGTGACGTTCCTGGTTGAGCGCCCATGCTCACCATCCATTCATGACGGGGTATGCCTCAACGGTGCCCTGTAAGAACTGTAGAGGTTTACTGTTGTGATGTTTGTGGCGCTACAATAGTAGGGGAAAAATGTAATGCAGAACATATTTCAAGCTTGCAGGATTGGAAACGTTTTTGTCAGATAAGGAGGATCAAAAAGAGTTGTCACTAAATGCCAGAGATGGTGTCAATCGCTCTAAAATTCTGAGAGTCTGGGTGGAGGCTTGTGGATGGAAGAGAGTAGTGGAATGAAGGAGGGGAAAAGAGGCAGAGATCAAACTGGGTGGTTTACATTAGCAGGTAGAGGTAGTGCACTTTGGGGATAGAGGAACTAAAGTATAAAGGCAGCTACGTAGTACCGACTTAACTAGAGGAGCAGAGGTTGCTGAGCACAGCACATCAAAAACAAGCATTGTCAGAGCCAATAGTCTCACCTATGAGAGAGCTATTGGCTTTGCCATTGTTTTTAAGCCCTGTTGTACACTAGCATGATTGCTGTTCAGCATGTCAATTCAATTCAATTATCTATAGTCGATTCACACAAAGTGTATCATAAAAGAATACATAAGGTTAACATTTCTTTAAAAACATGGGCAAACTTGTAAAATTTATTAGCATCAAAAGAAACACAAATGTGTGTGGCTCTGTGTATGTGTGTGGCTCTGTGTGTGTGTGTGTGTGGCTGTGTGTGTGTGGCTATGTCTGGGTGTTGCTCTGTCTGTGTGTGGCTCTGTCTGTGTGTGGCTCTGTGTGTGTGGCTCTGTCTGTGTGTGTGGCTCTGTCTGTGTGTGTGTCTCTGTCTGTGTGTGTGGCTGTGTGTGTGTGGCTCTGAGTGTGTGTGTGTGTGTGGGTGTGTGTGTGTGTGGCTCTGTGTGTGTGGGTGGCTGTGTGTGTGTGTGGTTCTGTATGTGTGTGTGTGTGTGGCTGTGTGTGTGTGTGTTGATCTGTGTGTGTGGCTCTGTGTGTGTGTGTGTCTCTGTGTGTGTGTGGCTCTGTGTGGATAGCTTTTTCTGTAGGTGGCTCTATGTGTGGGTGGCTCCGTCTGTGTGTGGGTGGCTCTGTGTAGGTGGCTCTGTGTGTGTGGGTGGCTCTATGTGAATATGTGTGGGTGGCTCTGTATGTGTGTGTGTGTGTGGCTCTGTGTGGGTGTAAATGCAATAGGGCATGCATATGCGAGCGATTAAGCTATTAGCATTGTAAATGACAATGCCATTTATTTAACGATTAAGCTATTGACAATGTAAATGACAATGCTATTTATTTATGATTTAAAAAAAGAAAAAAAATGTCATGAGCAATGCCAATAGCTCTACCTTTAATAAGGCAGAGACCATTGCATTGTAAATGCTTGTTATAAAAGAGGGGAAGTAGAAACATGCAGAAAGAGTCTACCTTTTCTAAAATTACCTAAAGAGTGCAAAAAATAAACATGTTGCCATAAATATCTCCTTACTTGTTAATGTACTGCTAGAAAAACAGTGGAGTATTATGCCCATAATACTGGAAATTAGAAACAGGATTGTACACAGGAAATACAGAATCCCATGTATTATTCACAGAGAACAGACAACATGGTACAAATGACTAATGCAAGGTATTCCACAGTTATGCCTTTGGAGACAGGAACCATAATCCTAATACATTTCAGAAATTCCACAACACATTCACATTGGCAACAGCTTGCAGGCTGTACCAGAGTCGTGACACTAACAGGAAGTTATTAGAAGTGGAAAAGGTTCTGTGCAAGAGAGATGCTGTTAAAATCCACTTTCTGCACCATGGAAAATATGTGTGTTAATGCGCAATGACTACATTAAGATAATTGAGTGATGTTCTAAATGTTGGCCAAGTATAAAAGCTGTATATGATTTTCAATAGGTTTCAGAAAATCACAGACTTAAAATCTCTTAAAAGCAATTGGTTATTCTACATTTTGTCACCTTCCTTCAACAGTTAAAATAGGAAAACATGAGATAAGGGTTAGGAAATCAGACAAAATATTAGCAGTAAGGAGCAACCATTAAAATAAAAATTCTCTTTAATAGATACATTGACATGATTCCAATATTTTCACAACTAAATTCACATTAGGTCTGCAAAACGAGAAACAAAGGTGTGGGTGTAATTCATCGAATAATGATTCACAGAATCTAGAGCAATGGATATCCGTGCTGCCACAAGGATAGTCCAACCCTGAAAAATCTGCAGATATGGCGCAATATCTGGAGTCACACATTCAGTGCTCCAGTTTTATTAGGGGTTGGAAATTAATGTTTAGTGGAGGATGACAGGCAAGTTGGTTTGAATGATAGAGGCACACATGGCTAAACTACGCGTGCCTCTACTACACAGCCCGAACCATAATTGCGTCTTAACCATGCATTTCTTTACCATGCAGTTTTGTCAATGAGCCCTGAATGGTAAAGGAGAATGCATGGCTAAGGTCGTAACCCTCCTTCCCCCGCTTTAAGCTATAAACCCTCCTACCTGACCCCCCCCCCCCCGATGTCCAAATACCTCGACCCCCATGCTGGCCCTAATGCTTAATATAGACCACCCGGACCCCCTCCCAACCCCAGGCTGTCCCTAAAACTACCTCAACCTCTTCTACTGCCTGTAGGCCTAAAACCCTTACCCCTATTTTAAAAACTACTCTGTCCAGGGAAGACGTGGCTTGGCAGTTCGGGCTGAACTGTTCCCATGAGGCACAGGGTCAGACTGATTTGCATATAGCCATGTCTGAACTGGGTGGCAGAGTGGGCTAAAGAACGGTGATGGATTAAACCAAGATCTTTTGACTGGGTGTGAGTGTTTGATTGATTCAGATGCTCCGTCAATTACCACCCCCTTTTGTACCGTTACTATCATTGGCAGCATGGCAATTATGTTTTTTTTTACAAATTAAGCACAGCAATTTGGCAGTGGTTTTACTGACTTCTTTATAAAGAATGTATAGGTTCTTCCTATGACTGAAAGTGTCCAAGACAATCTGTAACGAAACAATCTTTCAGCAAAGTGCAGGAGGATTTGTAGGTAAACCTGTTTCTAATGCCTGAGTGCGCAGAATGTGTTGCTGGTGGAAGCAGACACTGATGTAACCTGAAAACAGATGGAATGTCCTCAGTTTGGCTCATAATCAGTCAATCTTCATTACTTCTTTTAGAACAGAGTCTTTAGATCAATGACTGAGGCTGTCTGTCCGGCAAGGAAATTACGCGTCTACCTTGGCTCTTTGGGGTACCAGTTCCTATGTAGTTTTGTAGATAGTTCTTGGCGCTTATCAATCAGCGATTAACAGATGCCCTGTTATACTTCATTTTGGTGGTTCTTACATTTTCTTAGGGTCAGAAGACTTTGGCACACAAACTGAATTGTCAGAAGCTATTTTATTCTGTATGGGAATCTGATATTTGTGTGGTGAGTTGATGTTTGTTCTACCGGAACAAAAAAAGTTCCCCTTATTCTTAGTTCCAAAATTGTATTTGCTGTTCTCTCTCTTTCCTCTACTATTTCAAGCCTTCGTTTGTTTTAACTGTTTACATTCTATTTCTTCTCCCTCTCTATCTTCCTTTCTTCCTCCAGTTCTTATTTCTATTCCTTTCTTTGCTTCCTTCATACTCATGTTAACAATTTCTAATATTTTTCTTTGTTTTTCCATCCCTTGCTCTCTTTGACCCTCCCTCTTTCTCTTTCCAAGCTCTTTAATTTAGATTCAAATTAGATTTGTATCTCTTTTTTAGCACTGCTCAACCTGTATCATCAACTACTCTACCCTTTTTATGTTTGTATGTACAAAACGTTCAATTTGGGTCATATTTACTAGGATTAGTGTTATGTAGGCTCTTCACCCCCTCCCACCAGCAAGGGAAGAAATGAATGAGATTGGCACATGCAGATCTTGACAGCCAATCCTAATCTTTCCCTTAGGGGGCCGCAATGAGATTCTAGGCAGCGCTTGCGAGCCCAAGGCAGGACGCCTGCGCTCTCTTGGCAGCACGTGACCTCTGCCACTGCCAGTTCTTCCCGCCAAGCGCTGGCTTCAAGGTCATGTCCAGTGCTTGCCTTGTCCTCCCGGGAAGCCCGCGTGCCCCGCGCTGTTAATTACTCTAAGAGCCGTAGAAATTATATTGCCTCGCCCATCGCCTCTCTGGATTGATATCTCCCATCCGTCCGCACAGAGGGAGGGTAATGGTATTTTTATTAACTGATGACCTGTTGACTGCTATTAGAATATAGATTGTGCGCGTACGGCAGGTCAGGGTATGGAAGATATAATTATGGAGCAATTACCTTTGCGGTCTCTGTGGCTCCTAATCAGGGCTGGCAGGAGCACTTTGGAAACCCACAAAACACCGGGGCATCTTCAAGAGGGAGCGGGCTCCGGGATCAAAGCGTGTTTGTCTCCAACAAGCGCCTTAAATTAAACTTCTGAAATTAAGCGGCGTCTATTTTTCATGTTTATCCTGGGTGGCCATCTTGGATTTGTAGACGCGAGACGCCAGCGACAGACCGCTCCTTGCAGGCAGTGGCTTCCCGCTGTTGCAGTTTGTTTAATTCTAGAGTGTCAATGTCAAGTCTTAGCTAACATTTAATTCAAGAACTTCTCAAACTTTCTTATCATTTTACTTAATGTACAACGTGTGATAGCTACTTCAGTGCAAATACATTCATGAACGTCCGTTTGGTGTAGCAGATGGTGTTGAGCAAAATGTTGGGGCCCCCTGCACAATGGGCTCAATGGGGGCCCCCTGGAAGGTTGGTTCCCCCCTCCTACATCTCAGGGACCTGCTCAGTAAAGTAGATTGGCTTAACTTTGTTTAACTTTTTCTAATTCCATAACATGGCACACTTTCTGTAAGGCATCCAAAGGCATGGCTTAGAGGGTGAGGGGACCGCCTTCAAATCAAGAAACCCTAGGCCCCGCGCAGCACCTGTGGTGTAGCCACCATTAATAATGGCTGCTATATTGGGTCTGACTTTTGATGCACTGGGCACTGCCCTTGCAGCCCTTGTCTCAGAGGTCTTAACCCCTTCCATGCAGCCGCGATTCTGCGCCTGTGCGGTAGAATCGTGAGTGGGCGGGTTCATGACGGCCCCCAGCCGTCATCAGCACATGAGCACCGTAGTGCATGACGGCTGGGGCCGTCATCAGCATGGAAGGGGTTAAAGGGAAAATCAGGAAGTGAACGTGGGTCAAAGATGCTTATTTTCTGTAATTTATACTTCTAGCCCTTAATCCTCACATAGGAGGTTGTTGGGAGGCTGTGATGTCATAATTGAAGAAGGGATCAAAGCTGAAGGGATCAAGGGTGGAAGAGCATGATAAAGATAGTTTTTCAGACAAAGAGCACCTCACCTCAGACAATCAGAACTTGTTCTGCATCCTCCAAACACTCTCGGTAAGAAGGCAGGCAGGGATTTGAGGTTCTGGTACATTGCAGATCATTCATTCCATATATTTTATCGGAGACAAACCCATCTAGTCTAATGGAAGAAGTTTAAAATCCACTTCTTACCACTCGCTCACTAAAATGAGTCTGAAGCAGAACACCCAGCTGCACAGGCAGCAAGGGAATATCATGTAAAAGTGGATTTTCATGAGTCTCAGGAAACAAAACCAGTTTAGTTAAAGTTGTGCTCTCAAAGCTAGGTTGAGCATCGTGTGGACAAATATCACCATTTGCTCCCAAATTTCTTGATGTTCTTGTTCTTATCTCAACACTTTCTCATACCTAGGACTCATCTAAAAGAAAACTTAAATCTTTTCTCCCCTCTAGTAACAGGTGAACTCCAGGAGTGGGCAATATCTCCCAGCGGGATTGGCAGAATTTTGGCCACTCCGCGTTAGACTTGTTTTGTGGAGTTCCAGCCAAATACAACAGCCGCTGCGTGGCAACGTTTTTTCTCGCACGTGGCTCGAAAATGGTAAATTGGCGAGCACGATCGAGATTTTGCATCCCTCATGCGATTTTCGGTCGCTGGGAGGGCACTCGGCGAGATTTCTCCAACAAGGGCCGTCGTGTCTATTCACGGACAGAAAGCTGCTGCTCAAATAGAAAATCTACTGAAGCTGCAGCAAAATGAACTTGAGAAGCTGCACACTGCGGCACGCCAAGCGGTGCCATTCGTACTGATTGTTCAGCGCAGAAGGAGCTCTCGGCTCTCAATCATAGAACGAGCAGGGCAACCATTTCCGAACATTTACTGAATTTCACAGTTTTTTTGTAACTCCACACTATTCCAGAGAGTTAAACTCCACAAGTGCCACCCAGCCTAGTAATCTCTTATAGAACACATGCATTAGAATAATTCAGATAAAAAACCTCTGTTCCCATTTGTTTTCTATTTGGGGACATTGGCATACAGAAGAAGTGAAGTGTAATTTATTGCACTCAAGACAGTAATGTTTTGGATTCTGTTATTTTGTTTAAATTCATACAAGTTGATGATTGAATTAAATGTATGATGTTTGAGGGAGAAGATCAATCAGGCAAAGGACGTACCAGGTTTGAGAGTAGATTGTGCATTTGATTCGGGGAAAAACCCAAGGAAGTAAATTCAGAGACAAAGAGACCATTTGAAACCTTGTTTGGACTGGACTACAGTGAGGACACTAAGGAGGAAGACAGTGATGGAGAGAAAGATTGGAGTAGTGGAGTAGGATGTGAAGACCGACACATCAAAGTTTTTCTCCTCGAAAATTGAGGCGGCAGATAACAAAAGCAAGGAGATTTTTAAAATAGTGAGAGAATTCTCCTCCCCCCGAGCGGCCGCTAGGACTTTCACACCCTCTGAGAAATGGGTGGGACATATGGCCTCGTTCTTTTTTGATAAAATCAAAAAGATTCAGGACACCTTTTCCCCTCACCTCCGTGCTCTAGTAGCAGTTATCGAGCCTACCCTCAGACCAGGATCCCATTCTTTACGGAGTACCCCCCTCCCCTTGGCTACTGCTTCTGAAATTATGAAAACATTGAAGTCGGGGCTCCCTCTGACCCATACCCTACTACCACCCTAGCATCAATAGCTGTGACCATCAACCCAATGGTAAATTGGATTTTGAATGTCTCTCTGGAGCTTTGGCTGGTCCCTGCTAGGTGGAAGAAGGCGCTAATACAACCCCCTCCTGAGAAGCCGACTTTGGACCCAGAGATAACCTCGACCTATAGACCTATATCTCTTTTACCATTTCTCTCCAAAACATTGGAAAAATATGTCAACTCGGTTACCACCACCTTTGTGGAAACTAACCACATACTGCAGCAGAGTCAATCAAGGTTCAGGCCAAATTTCAGCACTGAAACTGCGCTCCCAGAAATCTCGGAGGCTGTCAAGGACCTCCTTGACAGGGGTGGGAAAGCCATATTGACACTACTGCATTTATTGTCGGCCTTTGATACTGTCACTCACAAACGACTCCTGTTGAGGCTCCAGGGATCGGGTTCTTGACAGACAGCCAACAGACAGTCTGGGCTCCGCCTTTCTCAGCTTCCATTCCCCCCTTAAAGGTCGGAGTCCCGTCGGGCTCTATTCTCACCCCTATACTGTTTAATATTTACATGTCTCCCCTAGCGAATCTGCCTGAGATCGATGGAGCAAAAATAGTGTTGTATGCTGATGACATGCAGCTGCTCTTTACCTGCGACAAGGATGCAGACTTCAGAGGCGAAGCAATCAACTCCTGCTTATCGGAGGTGTATGCCTGGCCCCAGCTAAATCAACTGAAATGCAATTCCGAAAAATCTGAAATTATATTTTTCGGTCTGCCCTCCCATCAATATGTGGCGCAACTGGTGGCCACAGAACATGCATCCGCCTTCAACCTCGGTTAGCTCAGTAAAATAATTGGGGGTGAAAATGGAATCACAGATTCAAATGGTAGCCGGACAATGCTTCGGCTTTCTGAAAATGTTAAAACAGTTTTTAACCCTCCTTCTGGTCCTCCACAGGAAAACAGTGGTCCAGGCCCTGATCGGATTCAGGTTAGACTATGTTAACATACTGTACCTAGGACTACCAGAATACTTACTTACCTGCCTACAGGTGGTCCAAAACGCTGCAGCCAGGGTGATACTCTTACTCGGCCCTAAGACGCGGATGTCCCCCCACCTGAAATCTCTTCACTGGCTCCCGATCCGTTTGAGGATCCACTTCAAGGTTCTTGTCTTGGCCTTTAAGGCCCTACATGACATGGGAGCACCCAATCTTAGCAAAAGAGTCCAGTTCTACCATCCTTGGCGCATCCTGCGCTCTTATTCGTTGTCGCTAGCACGCACTCCAGTGTTCCCCCGCTCTCGAATTAGAGGCTAATCTTTTTTAGGTACAAGTTGCCAAACTCTGGAACCGCATGCCGCCAACTCTAAGACAGATGCACGATCTTCTCTCCTTCAGGAAGTCCCTAAAAACTTGGTTGTTCAAGCAAAAGCCTCTGTGTCGACTTACTTAGTTACCTATGCCGCACCCACCTAGCGCTGGGACACTCTCCTTAGTAGCTGCGCGCTCTACAAATACCCTGTTAACATAACATAACAGACAAGGTTCAACTAAGGCAAAGGGCTAAGTTCCCTTTCCTTTGAGTGGTGCCGATTTCACAAATTGATGAAAACAGTGAGACACTGGGAGAATGTGTGACAGAGAAACAGGTTGGTTACGATGCCCGGAGAAGACCCATTCTTTGGAGTATCATGAGTTTACTCATTAGTGAGGGATAGAACCTCCTTGACTGCTTAATTAGACTACACGAGTACTTTTCCACCTCGTGACTATGATGTACATTGGGGCTGCACCAGCTATAGGAATGCTTATTTTTGTCAGCCTGAAGGCTCACCATAATTTCTTCTTCAGATTGGGGGTGTATTTGCAATGTTTTCTGGAAGATAAAAGACTCATGGTAACATTCTCAAGTGATCTGATGACATAACGCAGAACTCTGGGGCATATTATCAAGCACGGAGTTAAAATGATCGCCGCTTTAGTGGCAGAAAACTGAGGCTAAAGAGGAGATATTGGGCTCGGTAATATGCCCTTAAGAATTCCAATAGAAGCTCATGTTCACGCCAGAACATGGGCTTCCATTGGAATTCTCAAGGGCATATTATCAAGCCCATTATCCCTGCTTTAGCAGCAGTTTTCTGCAGCTACAGCTGTGATAATTTTAACTCCGTTTCTTGATACTATGCCCCTTAATCCCTTATTCTTTGGTCATACGTTTTGGAATAGTGAAACAGTTTGAGCCTCTCGACAAATATGTGCAAGTTCTTTAGGTTCACTCACCATCCAATGACACATCATTGATTTTATCTGTGATGTCACAGCCCTAGATGTTGCATTTGACTCCAAAGCCAGAAATAACTATCTGTGGACTTTATAATACTTATACATATATCATTGTCTTCAGATTTGAAACAGAGGTTTCAGTTACTGGTAATCGCACATAGTAAAACCACACTAACAAACCTGAACAAATTAGGGTTGGACAGCAGTTTCATGGTCACGCATATGCCACAGGAAATACATTCAGTGCCATTTTATCTCAGGTCTCTTTATAGTGTGTGTGTGTGTATTTATATAGCTAGAGAACAGCGCAATGGTAAAAAATTACTTGAACATTGATACAAGAATGTTTACAGGAGGTCGCCTGAATTAAGGATGGGAGATAAATTCCACTCAGCTGGCATAGTTGGTAGAGTTTTGGCCACAACATTAAGGGGCAGATTATCAAGGGGGTTTATCCCCGCTTTTTTGGCTTTAAAAGCCAAGAAAGCGGAGATAAAATGATCTCCGTCGCGATTCAGCTATATTCATGCATTTCGGCCGATTTCGGCCGATTTTTATCGCTTAGGAGATAAACCTTGATAATAGCAAGGTTTCTAAGCGATAAAAATCACCGCAGCTCGGGGATAAAAATATTGCCGCTAAGCCAACATAGCAATAATTATCGCCAGTTGTTGGTAATATGCCCCTGAATTCCAGCCAAATTCCACCAACCGTCGCATGGCAGAGGTATTCATCATGCGTGTCTCGCGAGTGTGAGTGAGAGTTGGCATCCCCTATCACAATTTTCCGGCAGTAGGAGGGCAGCCAATGAAATCTTTTCCACACTGGCAGTCACAACCATTTGAGATGAGAAAGCTGCTGCTGTTTGCATAGAAAGACTACTTGACGGGCAGCAAAGAACAGTGCTCTCTGGAGTGCCGCAAGCTCCCAGAAATAGAAATCAGTGCGATCAGCTCAGCCTACAGATTTCAGCCCCTGCACAGAACGCCGCGGAATCTCACAGAGTTTTCATGTAACTTGGTGTCATTCTGCGAGTTCCCCCACTCCTAGTCTGAATATGGATGATGAGTCTATCTCAGTAATACTCAAATTATGGCCCTGAGGCTGCATGGGGCCCTCATGACTTTTACATGCAGCCCCTGGTGAACAGCAGCACTGGGCTGCAGTTTACTGGAAGGAGCACTAATATTCCACTGAAATATGTTAACTAAAGGGGCATGCATTTATTTCCAAATAAACTAACTTCTGAATTAAAGTTAAAAAAACAAGTAAAGGTGTCACTTAAGTGTAGGAACACATTCTTCTTTAAAACATCTTGCAACAAACGTGAAAAAAAATTGAAAAGCTCTCTGCAAACATTTTTAAAAAGTGCATTTCATTAACTTGCAGAAGAGTTTCCCCTTATTTTATCGGTGCACTGGAAAGTATGTTTTTTTTAAAGAATGATAGTTTGCAAACATGAATATAGAAACCTTCAATGTACCCCCAATCCTGGCAATAATGTAAATAGTGAACTCAGAGGTAAGTCAGTTGTTGTGTTCACCCTCTGAGTGGCTTGGGTTTCTATTACACAGTGACAACACCTGCCACCCTGCTGGCCTCAATGCGGCCCTCAGTCTCATGACAGGCCAAACTTTCTGCCACCCCAGAAAAATGCTTGTGAGTACCCATGGTCTATCATGTAAAGATAGTGTTTTGAAGAAATTGGTCTTCTGATCTTTTTGAAATGCAGGCAGAATGGAATAGTCTGGATGTTAACAAGGATGATATACAAGATCATTGAAATGTAGATTGGAAATGAAATTAAATGAATTTGTACTTGTAAAGCGCACTTATACCCCAACCGGGGTTTCCTGGTGCTGTACGCATAACGCTGTGGAACCCTTCCTGGCTTTTCTCTGTGAAATGACACCTCCTGGGCACCCCCAAGGTGAAGCCAGTCATCCCAGCGCTGTTGGGGCCATTGTGGAGATTAAGCAAGCTGTTGCCCAGAGTTGCAGAGTGGGACCCATGATTAGAATAGGCACCGAGGCGAGAATTATCAGGTCCGAAGAAATTGAGCCCGAGACCCGCTGAGGCGGGAATTGAACCCTGATCCCAGGCCAGGCCTCTGCATCAGGGTCTGCCGCTCTAACCATTGAGCCACACTTTTCCACAAATCCATGTCTTTTCTTTTTTTTCTTTTTATTCTGTGTTTAGTTTCTAATCTGGAGATGTTCTGGCTTCTTGCTTTTGCGATATCCTCCTGAGGTGGTTATTTTCTCTGCGAAGTATGCCACTTGCAATTTCTGGTGAATTTGTATGTGAAACATCTGAACTTGAAGATGAACATTAATAGAAGTTAGGCCCCAGCTCCTAATATGTTAAGCAGACTAGAGACTTTTTCATCTATTGTTACAATAAGTGACAACTTTGAAGCCACAAGGACACAAAATTGTAAAACCTCTAATTGGACTTGAGTGTTGCTTTCTCTACAATGCTCAACTAAAGCTCTGACTGATATTAGATCTTTGAATTTAGGTGGGTACTCAGATGAGCAAGCCCAATTAGCTAAATTGGTTGGCTAGATCACACCTTTAAAATCCAAGTCCATTTTTCTTGCTAAGAAATATTCTCAGAAATTATTCATGCAGATACAGTTTGAAGAAGAGGAGAAGTTAAAATAATTTGATCTTGAATAGAGGTATTGCATCTCTGCAGAACTTGAGAAAATCATCTTCCTGAATAAAAGAAATAAAAGGATGTTAACTAGAAAATGTAATTATACAAATAGCATTTTTTCCTTCAAATATATCTAAAGTTATATGTTTTATTTTTAGAGTGTGCATTCATTGCAAAACCTATTTTCCCTAGTTGTTTGTTCTGTAGTAAGCTTACCAATCGTCTTAAAGTGTGCAAAATTCAGCAACATAATTCAGGGCATGTACTGTGACTCATGTTTTGATGATGTAAATGAAATATCAAGACTACCAAAATGTCAAGTCTTTTTTTATAAGTTTTAACTTTGCTGAAGACTCTATATGTTTCTGACAGTAATCTATACCATTGCTTTATTTATTCTCCCAATTGTCTGTGCAGCTCAAGAATGTCCAGCAATGTAAGATGTGTAATGTTTCATTTGACTGAGTTATCCCTGGAAGACATCTGTAAAACACTTTTACTACCTTCAAAAAGTATTTTCTCTTCTTGATACCTTGAGATTGTTGTGCCCAGGTCCACTGGAATTATGTGACAGGAGAGGGCTAAATTATGCAGCACGATAGAGTAAATTATGCGGTAAGAAAAGCCAAATTATGTGGCATAATGCGGCACATTTTGTCATAGTATTACTTTATCATCTTGTCATTTTTAACCTTGGTAAATGTCTCTGGACATTGGTTGCACCTCATTAGTCCCACTTTAACATTAAAATAAAGTAATAAGCAACAGAAAGGTGACTAGTCCAGCTTTGCTAAGAGGCTTCCACTGTGCTGCAGCATATGTCATCACATTTTTCGTAACACCTGTACTGTTTGAACTAGAAACACTTTTTTTTCTTCAAAAATCTGCAGATTATGCATCAGATAATGGATTATGTGGCAAATGCGGCAAATCTATAATTATGTGAAAATAGCCATGGTCGCAAAAGCACATAATTCCAGTGGCCCTGGTTATGCCAAATGCCTGGGACTATGTCATTATACCACATTGTGTAATTCAGATTTCATTCTGGCAAAAATCATGTTGCTAGAGCATGGGGAACAACATGAACAAACAGGACGTGCGATTTTGCACTATTGTTGAACGCAAAATGCATCCTCACGTCCAAATAGCACAAAAGGCCAAATCGGCTTAATAAAGCATGATTTCTTGGGCATTAAGCTAATTTTTACAAAGGAAATTAAATAAATTCCATCCAGGCTTGCTTTAGATGTAACAGGCATATCTCCATTTTCTGAAGTAACTACCTAATCTAAAGGACAATCTAGTGGTGGGATATCCTAGACTATATAAAAGCTGTGTCTTTACCACTTGGTACTATCTACAGAACTATGAATAATGAAGTAAATGGAGAGTTGTTTCTATGTGGGATTCAGGGTATTGATCTTCTTGGATGTTACACATAACTGGGGCCATAATGAAAACTTTAAACTTTAAATTAATACTGTTATAGTTGCCTGTATATGCAGCATAGTTAAAACACAATGGGGCTTATTTACAAGCCCTTGCCCTTGCACATCACCTTTCCCATGTTAAAAATTACGCAAAAGTAGCGCAAGAGGCTTGTAAATCAGCCCCAATATATTTAATATTGCCTTCTATGTAAACATGTATTTAGTTCAGAAATTGCCATTTTAAAGTTCTGAATTGTACTGTTTTTCAATACAAGAACTTACTTCAAAAAATTGTAAGACTAATAGTACCATAGGAAAAGGGATCAGTAAAACATTTTTTGACCAAAGGGTGAATCTTGATAGACTCAGTATATGGAGTTATCAGTCCCTTAGGGATTTCCAGTGGTGGCTAGTAATTTGGACAAGCAGTGGGGTGAGCACACAAGCACACTCATTTCCACCTATCCATAAGCACATATACTCAGACCCAGCCATTCACAGGCGCATGCATGCACACACTTGCACATACCCATTCACAGCACTTGCGTGCAAATTCATATACATTCATATATACATAAGGGTGTTCAAACATTCAATAAAGCACTCACTGCGGTGGTGAAGGCAGAACCACCTGGAGGTGGGAATGGAGAAGCACGTTGGACCATGAAAGAGCTGGAGGATTTGGAGAGGGAAGGAAAAAACTGAACTTCTTGCCTCTCCTTGGCTAACTTTGTCATGGGTCAACCAATGAGATAAGGACCTTCCCTAACTCAACATAGATTGGAGTGGAGTCAATGAGGCTTATGGATCCCATCCTGCTCTGCGACAAGTTTTGAAAGGGCGATGTGAGGCGTCATTGATAAAAACTCAGCCCTGGGCACTTCAGGGCTCAAGCCAGAAGAGCCGAGGACTGACTCTATCAGTGACACTCCCCCTTCAACGTCCGGGACAGATCCTTACAGAGCTTTGCCGAGCTGATGATGTCACTGCCCTCAAGGCTGTGAGTTCTTCATCCCGATTCACCTTGTTCAGACAGTCCTTGTGGCCGGACCCTGGAATGATGAGCGTCTGTCAGGCTGACCAATGCTTAGCCTGACAGACATTCATCCTTCTTTGTAAAGGAGGTGGGCTCGGCCCAAGTGCCCATACTGATGGGCCACAACTGCAAGAAACGCTGTTACACTGGTGGTCAGGAGTTCTATACACACTTATCTTGTTGAAAGAACTTGAAGTGCTCAGGTGAAACGCTTGGGAAAATTGAGAAAAGTGTGTGAGATTTGGTTCTAAAACATTGATTCCATGATGTTATGCCAATAAACCACGAATTCTTCATCTGCCTCACCAGGATTACTAATTCCTGCTCTTGGAGTAACTTGGGAGTAGCAGGTAATACCTGGCCCTTTTCTGATTCACTCATAAAGTGCCCCTCAGTGGTCAGTTAAGTACTAAATTGTGTTACTCATTACACAGTATACATGCATATAGATACATGTGTGCAGAATTAAAATAACATAGGTGAAGTTGTACATTGAAAATAGCACTTTGATCATTTGGTACGTATATGAACTTTATTAGCAGGCTAAATTCCTGCAAAAAAGTTTCTAAAACTTTGCAAGATTTTCAGTTTAAGTAAAAACAAAAAAAAAAGCTTCCTTTAGTTTCTTAAGAAACTTCTCCCACTGCACCAAAGCATGCACAGGGCAGTGGGTGGGCTGCAGCTGGTTTGCAGCTGTCCCCAGTTACCTGTGAGCATAGTCCAGAGTCAACCCCTGCACAATAACAATGTGGCTGGTCTGGCCACAACCATATCCAGAGCTGCCTGCAAAGGAAACCCTCACACAAGAGTTGTCCTGTGGAATCTTCCCCAAATGGCAGGGCATCCCTTTATTTAAACCCTCAGCCGCTCCTGCCCCCCGGTGCATGCTACCACACAGCGTCCTGGTCGTAAGTGCCGAGTGGCTCACTATTACCCCTGGCTGAAACAGCATCTTCACCAACTGTTTCCCTTAATGTCTTCCCTTGAGCAGTGGTCGAAGGGGGTGGGATTTTAGGGGCACGATGTGCCCACAATTTTCAAATTTAAGAAAAACAGATACCCACCTTTTGTGATAAGTGAACCGCCCTGGGACAATTAATTCCGAGAGTTGCATTGTTCAGCTGAAATGTAAGGCAGGGACTCCCCTTTGATGTGAAAGCGAGGGAAGAGCAGACAGCTAAGCAAGCCTTTTTCCCAGGGTGACTGCTTGCCTGCAAAAAAAGTAAATGTGCACAACTGGTCAATCTACAAATGTAAAGCATGCCTGAAAGCAGGTATTGGCTTTAATTGAAGACATCTCTTTAAGCTTCCTGATGATATAGACTTATTCTTTCTGTGCTGTATTGGAAGGGAGTTACCAGCTGAGGTGTGAAGTGTGTGCTTGTAATGGACAGTTATAAAAGACATGTACTCTGGAGTGCATTAACTAATAGAGGTTTCATAATGTATGATAGTGCATATCCGACTGATTAAATTAACATTCACTTATATCACATTTAAGCGGTGTCTTCTTTTATCTATAGTTACCTAGAGGTGAAAGACCCCCAAAAAGTTGCTAAGTATTTCGTTTTTTAGCCACATCTTTGACCCTGACCCCACTTACTGACCTGCCCCATTTGTACACATTGTTACAGTTCCTATACGTTTTTTAATACAATTCGACCACTGCCTTCCATATTGTCTGCATGCTCCTCCCCGCACCTTGCACCTGCACAAGGAGGCATGCAGCAGCTGCCCTCTGAATTTCTTGATGCAGAATTTTTCACCCAAGAGACATCCTTGTCCAGGATATCTGGTGCTCTAACAGCCCAGCAGGGTTTATTTAGTCCTCGGGCCATGCCAGAAACTTTGCATGCTTTACCCACTGACTTTGTGAGCGTGTGTAATGACCCGATTACTCTGCCAATCACCAGGCATACTTACCTCATCCCTTCTCAGGACCCAACAGAATACAACACTTTATAATACTTACCCAAGAAAGGAATAATACTAATAATTACCTAGAATATATGGCTATTGCAGAGGAGCTCGCAAACAGCAATAACAATGCAAGTAACAACAATGCCAGTGGCAACAACAATGCACACAACCCGGGAAACAACGCAAACAAGGGCGACTCGGTAAAGCAAAGCAACAAAACCCACCCAGGTGGGACTGTATAAACAACGCATACCCCTCCTAACAATGCCTCGGGGTAGATTACTTACCGGTTTTGGTTTCCATGGATAAGAACGGAGCCCAACCTTCAACAACTGCCTGCAGGAAGGAAACTTACCATCCTTCCGATGCTACAGCACTTGGACCAGAAAGGCCCGACCTCCCATCCCAAGGAATACAGGCGAATAATGGTATTTATTCTGGGGTTTCTTTATTACACAATGATAGAAGCACAAAAGAAAGAAATCACTACTATTTCACGATAGGCCTTCTTCACATCAATCCCTAAGCAATTGCTAATGCAATTAGAATACACATATGTAGAGTTCATATGTAAATCAGCATATAACCTGAAAACAGGAGACAATAGTTAGATAAGAACAGTTAGGAAATAAGAGGTAGTGGAACACTTCACCAATTTTCTCGACATCCCGCTTCCACTTTGCCAGAGGGGAGTTCGTTTCTCCAGCTGAATCAGGATTCTCTGCTCCACCGTCATATCTACACATCTGTACTGTGATGAACTGCCTCCTTAAGTACAAGTGAAAACGTTGGTCGAAGCTTCTATCAAGCCTCACCCCCTGTTCTCATCAGATAACTGTACCACCCCACGCCAAGGTCACAACTTCAGCTAGCTAGGCGTCTGTTATGACTTCGAGGTAGAGTGAGCACATTCCTCCGACAAAAAACGGTTCCTACTAGTATACGAAGTGCGAAAAAAAAGTGAGAAGTAAAACATGACTCCTCACCCAGAAAAGCTTAGAAGATGGTGATAGCTTAGAAAATGGAGTTGCTCAAGCATAGGCCACTATTCCCGCAAAGAGCCAGTATGCAAGATGGTATTAGAGTATGCCAAAGCCAATAAGTAAGCCCAGCCTTTAAGCAAGATATAGTCAGACACAGAAACAACATTATCAAGTCCTATTTACAGCTAATCTATATTATGTAGACCTGCATGGCACTATATTAGAACAAAATATACTGAGATGGTAGTGGGCAATGGTCATAACCGAGCCAATCATTCATAAAAATGGCTCGATCACTACAACGTGGGAAAAATCTTCTCCAGGGATGCTTTTTTCTTGCCCAACCCACTATTAGTATGTTTGTTGTTTTCAAAAACGTCCTAAAATTTTCAGACTTAGCAAATTTTTTATTTACTGAAATTTGCAGATGTCATTGAAGTTTGTCACATCTTAATGTGGTGTTCAGTCACATTGGCCGAGATGTACAAAGCCTTTTTGCAGTCGCAAAGAGCCTGATTTTTTTTTCAGATGTACAAAAGGCTAAATGTGATTTGGTAACTAGACTTACCTCATGAGTATTAATGCAGTAGGTCACAATTTGTGATCCATTAGGAATCGTAGCCATCACAGGGATGGTGGCCTGCTGGGGTTAGCAGACCACCATGTCTGTGATTGTTTTTAAATAAAGTTTCCTTTTTTTTTAAATACAGCCTGTTTTCCTTGAACGAAAGCAGGATGCACTTAAATAAAAAAAAAAATGAAACTTTTAAGTTTCATTTTTTAAGGGTAGGCCGTGGTCCCTTGGGGACCCCTTCCCATTTGCGAATGGGTTACCACCAACTTTCAATTGGTGTTAAATTGTAAATGTCTGTGACCTCATTAAGCTTGCAAAACATTTGTACATACCATTCGAATTTAGTATTAAGAAGGTACACCCTCAACACCCCCCTTCCTGGTACCGAAATGCAAAACCAAAAGTTGCGATTCGATAACAAGTTACAGAATAACAATTTGGGCATTGTACATCCCAAAAAGCATTCTTGCAGACGCAAATGGTTTGGTTCTGCGAAGGGTGCCGGTTGCGACCTCAAAAATGCTTCATACTTGTAGTCCTCAGTTTATTAACTTTTAACATATGAATTATACTGGAACCACTATGTACAAACAGAAAAAAGCTGTTGTACATTACGTGGCATGCAATGCAATTTGTGAATACAGACAACAATGGCCTACATTGGGCTGAATTAAAAAAATATATATATATATGTATATTTAATGGTATTTGATTAAATGCTGGTGAGATAAAAAAAAGGAATGCCCTTATGGTGACCTTGAGATTGCTGAACACATCTTCCTGTGGCAGGGCACAGCCTTGGGCTGGTACACTTAAAATACACAGCGGTGATTAAGAATGTGCGGGTGCGCTGCCGCTGGTTTGGGAAGCCCTCCCTGTAGAATGGTTGACATTTCACTGTCCTCTGCTCACCCTCTCTCTCCTCTCACCCTCTCTCTCCGCCTGCTCAGTAAACCTTATTTCACCAGCCATCTGATTAAACAACAGAGGGGCCAACAAGCGCATGTGAGAAGCCTGCACTCCAGGGGGCTGATTGCTCCACCACGAAGAGCGAGGAAATGGGTCTGATGAGCTGGCGCGCGGAGAAAGGGCGTGAGGGCGCCTTCGAAGCTAATTGGAGAGTGGTCTTAAGCACTCATCGATGGGCAGCACACACGCGGGTTGAGTGTATGGTGGGGCAGTGCATTGGTTTCTTTCATTGACAGTACAGTGCATTATCAGCTGGGATGCCTGGACCTGGTTCCAGGTTGAGACCAGGCTGGCTCTGTGCAGCAAGGGCCAAGGAGGAGCCATAACTTGTACAGAGGCCTGGGGTGGCAAACAGCGGGCAATGGTGCCCAGCGTCAAGTGCAACGGCACAAAGGGAATGTGGATGGTATGGAAATTGTCACTCACCATTGTGTGGTTAATCCATTTATCCCCTTTGCCATGGGGGTAATTCCCCTACGCCGCGGGGGGAAGGGAGGAGGGGGCCGTGGCACCGTGGTGCTCAGCTCAACTGTGCCTCATGACGAGCTGGGCTCGTCACGACTCCGCCCACTGATTGATTCTCCCGCACAGGCAGGGAATCAATTGTGCGTGGGAGTGCTGCAGCCGTTATGACGAGCTCAGCTTGTCATGACCACAGCTCCACTGTACCTCATGATGAGATGGGCTCGTCATAAGCATGGAAGGGGTTAACAAGCTAACCAGGCTGGGCGCCTCACAGCTCAAATAGGGAAAAGCAGCCCCAGGTGAATATTCCGGCAGCCACCGGTAAGAGGTCAAATCGACCGAGTATATATCGTATCATATTTTGATAATCGGTCAAGTTTGATCACTTATGGGAGGCTGCAACAGTGTTCATGTCAAATGACTAATAAAAGACTACAGCCTTTTTCTCCAAACTGTGACAACGCAGGCCTTAGTGGAGCAGGGTCACTGTGGATGGTGTAAGAGGAAGCCGAGTGTCAATAGCAGTAGAGTTAGAATTCATAATCACATTTAAAACACTCTGCACTATGAGGAAAGGATACTGGGACAATAGCCTCAGTTGCCTTCAAAAACTGGCATGCCAGTACACTTTAGATAGGTACCTCTGAGCCCCGCTGGCTCACCTCATAATTTTCATTGTAGACATTAACCCCTTCCACGCTCCTGACGAGCTGGGCTCGTCATGGTGTAGCCTCCTCGCACGCTCATGACGAGCCCAGCTCGTCATGTAACATGGGTTTTTTAAAATCTCAGCATACGGCCATAATTACTATCGCGCCCATGAGGTTAAGGTGTGATTGAATATTCTTATGGGTCCTGCATTCACAATGATGAAACAGCCTTCCCCCTGTGCTCAAACTTGAGCCCAGCTAACTTTGGTTCAAGAAACTCCTGAAACCAAACTTCTCAAACAGATACTCAACTAAAATTAAAATGTTACCATCAAAGCAGCCTAAATGCCAGATCCAAGCCCGTCCAACCCATCAGGCTGAACTTTAATTCTCATTTTCATATCTTTACCCTTCTTGTGCCAGTCCTCTGAAGAGGGCTAAATGACGTGAAGCACTATACAAAACTTCCAATAAATAAATAAATCCCTAACCAAATAATTAGAACCTGTTACTCATTGTGCTCTGGTGAGCAGTAGTCACTCTACCGGGCACAGATGATTTATGCTGAAGCTTATTAGATACCAGGATACGCTGCAATTCGCTTTCCTCTCCATGAGTGATGCATTCCAGTATGTAGTCATCATTCACAGTGGAAACATAAAGAAGTGCATAAGGTGTCAGACATCTGGTGCTGATGTTATTGCCTGGCAGTATCTGGCTCCCGTTGGTCACTGCAGTGCTATGTGTGGCAGTGTTAGCCCCCATTGAGGGGCTGGAGCTCATAAAAACAGAATGACCTGTCAGGGTTGTTGAGAGAAGTTCAGGTGGCAGCCAGGAACCTCCAATGTTTGGTGTTCAACTATACAATCAGGCACCGAACCAGGAGCCAGATACTCCAACCGAGTGTGGCACAAGCAAGGCCCTGCTATTGGTGTAGTTGCAAGGTAAATCAGAGCCCTCATGGGGTGTGGCTCCAGAATATCATTGTCACATTTTTGCTTGACATTATTAATTTGTCCTAATATCACCTCATTAGAGGAAATCTACACCCACTTAAATCTACAACCACTGAAATCTACACCCACTGAAATCTACAGAAATCTACACCCACTGAAATCTACAACCACTGAAAATATACAATCACTGAAATCTACACCCACTGAAATCTACACCCACTGAAATCTACAACCTCTGAAATCTACACCCACTGAAATCTACACCCACTGAAATCTACACCCACTGAAATCTACAACCTCTGAAATCTACACCCACTGAAATCTACACCCACTGAAATCTACAACCACTGAAATATACAAACACTGAAATCTACACCCACTGAAATCTACAACCTCTGAAATCTACACCCACTGAAATCTACACCCACTGAAATCTACACCCACTGAAATCTACAACCTCTGAAATCTACACACACTGAAATCTACACCCACTGAAATCTACACCCACGCCACGGCCAGGGTGACTGACTCCGGAATCTGGGGATCATGGTTCGATTCCCGGCGCCGGCGGCAGATTAGCCCAGCACCATGTGACTCTGGGCAAGAGCTTGCTTAATCTTCCCGACGGCCCCCAGCGCCTAGAGACCCTTACGGGTGATTGTGCGCTTTACAAATGTAGATTATTATTATTATTATTACAACCACTGAAATCTACACCCACTGAAATCTACAGCCACTGGGATAGTATTTTTGTAAATTATATTTAGGGCACAATATTTATGTCAGATGATCATTCTAAGTATAATATTCTGGCTAACAGGCCTCCTGCTCTGGGTTCTTCACACTGGTCTTTGGGTATTTGTTGAAGTTTCCTTAAAATTTGCACTTAAAAGGTCTGGATGGGTCCTCTGCGCATAAAGACCATTAACATAAAGGTAAGGCTAGATGAAGTATTTATTTGCGTACCAGTACCCAGCTTTACCGCTGCATCTAATTCATCGTGTCCATCCAAACTCATTTTTGCAAGTACCTGAAAGAGGACCAGTTTCCTGGTCGGGCCGCCTAAAAATGACAATAGAAACGCGAAGAAGTTTCTTACAATCAAAACTTATTTTCATGCTTTAAATATGATATAATTGTCTGGAACTATGGACTTCAGACTGTCCCCTTGTTTTATTTATTCCAACCAATAGGGTCAGAAAAATTGTCTAATTGAGATACACCTTTCTTTCAACACAGCTACTCAACCTGACTTCATTTATTGCAAGCCATGGCTGTTATTTGTGTCTAGATATGACATCAATTTCTGCATGTACTGGAGCAGTATGAAGGCAGACCAGGGCATTATAAATACATTACAAATGAACCTCTTTCTCACGATCTTGCCATCACTCCCTCAGTCAAGAGCGGGTGAGCCCCCGCTAGCTCCAATGCACAAATGCAGGGATGAAGTGGGTCTCAGATTGGAAGGTCATCGGCCACACATAAGCGGTGTTGACCATGATAATATCTCGAAGTCCTAGCCAATGATGACATAGAACACATTTGATGTGTTTTACCTGAGTACAAGTGATAGTGCGGAGTCTTTCTTAGTTAGTATTAGCTGTTAGCAAGCTTTCGGAGTGTTGTTATTTTATTTAAGGGATATTATATCAAGTTCCTAAATTCACCCTCTTTAAGGCCTCTTGGCAGATAAGAAATACTACCAGACTCCAATTCAGATGAATGTGAGGACAGGGTTAGATTAGGAGAAAAGCAATGTTTTGAGTTTTTTTTTTAAATTTAAGTAGAGAGAGCTCAGAACGCATATCAAGGGGAGCTGAGTTCCATGGAAGACTTCTATATATTGTAAAGATGTGACCTCTCTTTTTCTTGTGCTTGTACTTTGGAACATCAAAATATAAGTGGGAAGGAGACTGTACTGAGAGGCTGAGGTCTTTCCTATAAAATAAATGGGTTACATAACGCGGGTGGAATTCAAAACTATTTGCTTTCTGACTGTTAGCCAATGTAATGTAGTCATTTTTTTCTGAAAGACTGGAACAGGCCGACTAGAAGGAACAAAGGACCAGATGTATGAAGCTCAAATGGGTTCGCAAACGCCGCAATTCGCAGAATTTCGGTGTTTGCGAACTCATTTGAGCAAAATGGTATGTATGTAGCAAATTTCAGTGCAAAATAAGGAATCGCAAATTTGCGATTCCTTAAATGCAATGTATGATGCAAATAAATTGCTAATTGTCCCTAAGGAATCGCAAATTACCACCAACTCCAAGTTGGTGGTAATTTGCAAATTTCTTTAAAAATGCCCATTTTTGCATTTTTCAAAGTGCCATGTGATGCACATACATGCCCTTAGGGCATGTATGTGCACCACATGTGCATCCATGCTTATTTCAGGGGAGCAACAGGGTGTCCTTTGGACACCCTTGCACCCTTGAAATTATTCTCTATTTGCGATTAGCAAATTGCGAATCGCAAATTGAGAATAATTTCACATTTATTCCTATGGGGCTCCTGGCCCATAGAAATGAATGGGAAATTATTCCTTAATTGCGATTAGCAATTTGCTAATCGCAATTAAGGAATTTTAACAAATCGCTAAAAAATTGCGAATTTCTACATACATACCATTTTGCAATTCTCAAATATCGATTCCTTAAAAATCGCTATTTGAGAATCTCAAAAGTGTATCTTGATACATCTGGCCCAAAAGACGCTGGCTATATTGTGATTATGATAATGTTCTCTCTCTTCTTCTTCAGGAACTTTTCTAATGCACTTCTAGGTGCCTTTTGAGGGCACCTTCATTACACAACCCCAGCGCAGGTAACAACGACATCACCCCATCGCAAGACCTCTGCAACTCCCTCGCCTCTTACTTCCACAACAAGATCGCGGACATACACAACAGCTTCAACAACCAACCAACGCACACCACGACCGAACAACCACCCCCCACCACCACCCTCCACGCCTGGACTCCGATCAGCACCGAAGACACCATCCGCACGATGAACTCCATCCACTCCGGATCTCCGACCGACCCCTGCCCTCACCACGTCTTCAACAAGGCCGACGCTGTCATCGCACCCCACCTGCGAGACATCATCAACACTTCCTTCGACACCGCCACCTTCCCTGAGAGCTGGAAGCACGCCGAACTCAGCGCTCTACTCAAGAAACACACAGCGGACCCCACCGAACTCAAGAATTACCGCCCCATCTCGCTCCTCCTGTTCCCAGCCAAAGTCATTGAGAAGACCGTCAACAAGCAGCTGGCCGCCTTCCTGTAGACGAATGGATCCCTCGACCCCTCACAGTCTGGCTTCCGTGCCAACCACAGCACCGAGACCGCCCTCATCGCCGCCACCGATGACATCCGAGCCCTGATGGACAACGGAGAAACAGCGGCCCTCATCCTCCTAGACCTCTCCGCGGCATTCGACACCGTCTGCCACCGCACCCTAGTACAGCGCCTCAGCAACGTTGGTATCCAGGAGAAGGCTCTGGAATGGATCATCTCCTTCCTCGACGGAAGAACACAGAGAGTCCGCCTACCACCATACAAGTCAGAGGCCACCGAAGTCATCTGCGGCGTCCCTCAAGGATCCTCGCTGAGCCCCACCCTCTTCAACGTCTACATGAGCCCCCTCGCGGCCATCGCACGCCAACACAACCTCAGCATAATCTCCTACGCCGACGACACCCAGCTGATCCTCTCCCTGACCAACGACCCCACCGCCGCCAGAGCCAACCTGCACGAAGGGATGAAAGAGGTAGCCGAGTGGATGACGACCAGCTGCCTGAAACTGAACTCAGACAAGACGGAGGTCCTCATCCTGGGCTCTTCACCCTCCGCCTGGGACGACTCCTGGTGGCCTCCCGCCCTGGGCACCGCACCCAAACCGACAGACCACGCACGAAACCTGGGCTTCATCCTGGACTCCTCCCTCTCCATGACCAGGCAAGTCAACAACGTCTCCTCGGCGTGCTTCAACATCCTACGCATGCTATGGAAGATCTTCTGGTGGATCCCCACCGAGACCAGGAAGACTGTCACCCAGGCCCTCGTCACTAGTCGACTGGACTACGGCAACGCCCTCTACGCCGGCACCACCGCCAAGCTTCAGAAGAGACTCCAGCGGATCCAGAATGCCTCAGCCAGACTCATCCTCGACAACCTACGAACCAGCCACATCTCCGGACATCTGAGAGACCTGCACTGGCTCCCCGTCAACAAAAGAATCACCTTCCGCCTCCTCACCCACGCACACAAAGCCCTACACGACCAAGGCCCGAGCTACCTTAACAGCTGAATCAACTTCTACGCTCCCAAACGCCACCTCCAATCGGCCAACCACGCCCTCGCCGCCGTCCCCCGCATCCAAAGAGCGACTTCAGGAGGAAGATCCTTCTCCTACCTGGCCGCCAAGACCTCGAACGCCCTCCCGACCGACCTGCGCCTGACCCAAGACCACCTCTCCTTCAGGATGAAACTGAAGACCTGGCTGTTCGAGCAGTAGCGGCACCCCCCTCCCCCCAGCGCCTTGAGACCCTACGGGTAAGTAGTGCGCTCTATAAATGCCATTGATTGATTGATTGATTGACAATGCATATTAGAGGAGTTCTTCTGTGTCCGCTGCTCTAAAATGCATGGAGGGCCCTTTTGGAGCGATGAGCGCAGCTTTTACACAGGTGACCAGGACATTACATCGGTGCAGGGCAAATTTAATAGGGCTGCCCTGCTCAGTGATAAGTGCGGCCATTTGAACCATCACATATATGTGGACGTGCCTCTTTCAGGACACTTTATACTGAGAGGGTGAATGCAGTGTGCATCCCAGACCATGGGCTAGATCTTGTGAGTGGCACCAGTGACAATAAATGCTGTGGGTCAATTGTGTACCAATCTTGACCTGATATTAGCACTGACACATGCAGAAATAATTTTTTTTTTCACTAAAGTTTCAGTGTAAATGTAGTGTTGAACTGGTCGTATGAATAATTCTCTCTGCAAAAATTATCCACCAGCAGTGCAAAACCTGCCTCAAACCAGTGCACAATGATCTATCACTAGTGCAGATTATATTCTGCTATCCGATGTTTCCTTGAGAGTTAGTGTTCAGCAGCCTTTAAAACTAACGACTAGGTTATCGTTCACTTATCAAGGGCAGGAACTAAACCATACAACTAAACATTTGACAAGACCCCTTCCCCAACAACAGCTCATTGAGTTGGGATGGGTTACATGCAAGGAACTACTAAGATTGGAGGTAAGTCATTAATCAGTTAATTGCTACAGATGGATGAAAACTGAAAAAACTAGCATTAGGGGTGATTTCATAGCATACTTGTAAAATGTCGATTTGTGCATGGTTCCCCATTTCTTGTGCCAAAAACATCTGGCAGGTGGGACCTGGATAGGTGGGTATTTTATATGGCCGTTGCTTAAACAAGGTTGGCTTAGGAGAGATGTGTGGATGGAGCGATAGGTACAATAATGAATGAGATGTTTATTCAGTTGGATAGACACTACAGTAATGCATGTCTGCAAAGCGATCTGTACACATTTGATAACATTGGCAGAAAGGTGTCAGAACACTTGTTTGAGAAACTCAGGAGTTATTGCCAATCATAGATTACTTTACCTTTCTAACAATTCTGCATGGTCATTTTCAGAAAGCTGACTGGTACATAAGAAAATAGATCACTTACTTGCTGCTTGGCGAAGAATTCTTATCTATATTAAAGAAGGCTGTAAAGTTGTTTAGGCTCTGCCTTGAATAACTTGGACTGGAAAGGTCCTTCCAGGGCTAGGGAGATAGGGGCATATTATCAAGGGGGTTTATCTCCGCTTTTTTGGCTTTAAAAGCCAAGCAAGCGGAGATAAAATGATCTCCTTATTACCTAGCTGTCGCTAACACTAGTTAGTGACAGCTAGGAGGAGATAGCGTCCATCTTGGGCCCCGCTTAGCATGTCAGTGATATTTATCACTAATGACATGCAAAGTGGGCGTGCCAAAATGTTAGCGACTGGAAACAGTCGCTAACATCGGTATCTCCAAAAGCTAACACCTGCCCCTGAGCAGTTCTTAGCCATGTTATCCAATGGTAGGTGGATAACATGGCTAAGAGCATTAGCTCGGTAATGCATGAATATCGCTGACTTTTCAGCAATATTCATGCATTTCGGCCGATTTTTATCGCTTAGGAGATATACCTTGATAATAGCAAGGTTCCTAAGCGATAAAAATCGCCGCAGCTCGGCGATAAAAATATTGCCGCTAAACCAACATAGCTATAATTATCGCTAGTTGTTGGTAATATGCCCCATAGTTTCTAAATTCTCCCCATGCACACCTTGATCCCACTCCTGTCCAGTTGTCTCTACTTGCCCTGGTGAGCTTTCTCGTCAACACCCATCAAAAGATTTTTACGAGAGAGGAGCTAAGACTGTCTGGAAGAATGACCAATGAACTAGCTGCTACTAGAGAGTTAAACTGAGGAATTGCTGGAAATTCTACTCTTTGCCTGGTGAGTGAAGATGGCTCTTTGGACTCAAAGAAGAGGATGTGGCCTAACGGCTAGAGATTCGGAGTCGAAGTTGTTGAACCAGATTCGAGTCTCGGCAACAACGCTCAGCATCCTGTGAATCTGGGCAAATCACTTAATCTCACTGTGTCTAACAAAAATGAATATGTCTGTCTGTCTCAAAACTGATGTTCATGTAACACTTCTGATACCTGATATCTTCGGGTCGAGTTCGCCCCCCTTAAAAAAAGTAAGCAGTTGCTGCCGCGTGGAAGTCTAGAAGACCAACTGGACCTAGCCATTTTTTTGTGGACCTGAAGTGTTGATAAGACCCCATTACACTGGATTAGTGTCTTATGTAGATTATTTTACTAGATTTAGATATGTGGTAATAAGCACAATTCCTGCTCCGACTTTCATGTGGAGCATTATTGTATTTAAACACCAAAAATGAATGCTTTTCGTAAACATTTTGGAAATCAAATCTGATACATTCTTTGTTTGACTTTGCCTTTCTCTTCTTTATGTAGTACAGGCCTTTTTTCATTAAACATTACAATTAGTGTCTGCTATTCCTTTTAACTTCGTATCACATTCCCTTCACTTTTATGGTCTTTTGATTTTGTTTACTTTTAACTAGCTTTGTGCCTTTTATGATTTTACTGTCTTAAATGTGTAGTTGTTTTAGTCAATGGGTGAACTTGCAATGCATGCATTAGTCTGAGGAAAGCCTTGCATCTTTGGTCAGTTATCACTGGTGAGCCAGGTGCTCTTCAGACAAAAAGAAGTTTACTCACCAGGATCCAGGTTGTTTGGACTATGTGAGCTCACATCAGTATTGTACCCTCTCACCTCTGTACTTTTACAATCCAGTTCCCATCGACAGTCGTGAGGGTCTATTTATAGAGGGGTCAGTACCCATTGGGTTCTGTGGGCTGTGAGTTGGGGTTCTTCACTGTGCAATCCTTAACCCTTTAAGTGCTGCCGTCGGCCAACGGTCGTCACGAGCACTACCTTGCCAGTGCTGCGCACGACTGTTGGCCGACGGGTCAGCATTCGTTATTCGAACGTTCAGCACTGGGCGCTGAACGTTTGACGCTCGGAAGGTGTTAAAGCGGCCAAATAATAATAATAATAATAATAATAATAAATGAGCTTGTAAAGCGCCTGGTTACACTAACGAGTGTGTCCCCACGCTGCAGCTATTGATGCTGTCAGTGGCACCCCGATTAGAGCAGGTTCAGTTTGGCTTTATATCTGAAAGAGACATGTATTTATTTTTTTCCGGAATCAATTTTCGGATTGTTCTATCCTGAGGTCCTGGTTCCAATGTTTAGCGGCTAGGAAGCGAAAGGATGGACCTCCCATTCTTTCTCTTTTAATTTCTGGGATCTGAACCTGTCCCGAACCCCGGGATCGTAAGGCCCTGTTAGGAGTGCAGGGGAACAGTAGGTTATGTAAGTAGTTCGGACCCTTTCCCCGCAGTATACGTTGACTGATGCATAGAGCCTTAAAGAGAATTCTCTCCCTCGCTGGGAGCCAGTGAAGAGTGGCTCGGGCGTTCTTGGAAGAGGCTCTCCTGGGAAGCATCAGGACTAGACGGGCAGCCGCGTTCTTGATACATAGTAGTCTCTGGACGCTCTTACCACTGGCTCCTATGTATAGCGCATTCCCATAGTCCATGCGGGAGGTTACCAGTGCATGGACTACAGTTTTCCTGGCCGCTACCTGGAGCACATCTAAAATTTTCCCAAGGCCTTCTTTATACCGAAGCACTCCCCTGCCACTGTCCTAGTATGGTGGTCAATACCCATGCAGCGAAAAGATGCTTGCGTCGGGGGAAAAATGCATAAGCAGCAATAGAATTAATTCACTGACATTTTCTTAAGTTGGCCTCATGCTGATAGCTTTCTAACCAACTAGCTATTAACAGTTCCAGCGAGTAATGAGATCTGATGAGCTCATTAAATTGATATTTTTAAAATGCACATTTTTAGATTTTATTTCATTTATGTAAGCAGGATGCGTAACTCATCTATATAGGCATAGGAGCGAACTAATCACCCCTTCCTGCATTCTCGTATCTGTAACCACCCCCCATAGGGAAAAAAAATAATTACTCAAAATGAGAGAAGATTAGTTACCAGAATCAGGCGAGTGGAGTGGGATTTGCTGTCAAGCGTTAAGCTTAAAGCAAGTTCTCAGGTCTTTATTGAGTTAGAATTAGGCAAGTGTTATCTTCATCAAAGTTACACACACCAGAAGAGAAGGAGTGTTGTAAAGTGGGTATGAGTTCAGCGAAGACTGTGATCTGTAGGTTTCAGACGACAGTAAAGTTAAAAAACACTAAGTTTTACACCCCAACGAGATGGTGTTATTGCGGCACCCTGCTCGCCTAATGTTCAGCAACGAAGGCACTTGCTCACCCTGCATGGAAGGAGCATCTACCCTAATATAAACATTCAATGGTGACACTTTATTTATTGGGTTGCTTGAGACTAAAATGTGTCAGCTCTGGCAAAATTGGTATTTCCTGGAGTATATCAATATATATATATTATATAATGGGGAGAGGAGTTGGCCTAACGGCTTGGGCGGTCAACTTCAAATCTGGGGAACTGGGTCCGACTCTCGGCAATGACGCTAAACATCCTGTGATTCAGGGCAAATCACTTAACTCCTTAACCGCGGAGCATATTCCGATGCGGTGCGGGAGTTTTAATAAGTGGGCGGGGCCACGTCGGCCAACGGACCTGTGCAGCACTAGGCAGGTAATGCTCGCGACGGCCATTGGCCGTCACGTGCACAGAACGGGTTAATCTTCCTGTGCCTAACAAAAATGAATGTGACCTCATGTAACGCAACTGGTGCTATGTACAGTTCTCTGATACCCGATTCAGGTCAAGTTTGCACTATATAAAACTCTGTAAAATAAAAATATATATATTTTAGGTCGATTTAGCCTCAGCCCTATTTATGAATGAGTGGGACTTGTTCTCCTGTTAGTCTCAATAAAGCACCAATTTGTAAAAAGGTCTGCTACCTCCCACACATATTTTCCAAGACACCCTTCGCTCATTTAGTCATTCCCTTTATTGTATACACAAACGCACAGTTTGTACAGTCTCTGATCAGTCATTCATAATCTCTCGGCACTCAACCAGCTGCATGTATTCATCCACAGGCCCTAGCTCCACTCACACTACTGATGTCGCCATCTAGCCTACATCAAAAGCCATTCTTAGCGTCACTCTTGTAGCACATAAGCATGTACTTTGTCGCACCGTTGACCTCCCCCTCAGTCTTCTTAAGGTATTATGATTCATTCACTCTCAGCTATTCACATTCTTCTCATATCAGTCAGTTGTGCTTACTCATTAGAGCCCCTCAGCCCATTTCTGTTCCACAGTCACACAAGTACCTCTGTTTAATCCAAATTCTTGAACCACGTGACTCACCACTGAATGTAGCACGCTACAATGCGTGCTTTTACAACTCTGTACTTGACAATGCGGTCATTAGAGCGATCGCGTTGTTACCACGCGTGTCATTACAACCCAAGTCATTTCAACTACTTGCTCTAGGGGGTGCACTGAATTTAGGAATAGTATTGATTACTATTCCTACTCCAGTTTGCACACCTGCAAAAACAACAGTTGATGGACAGAATGCAGAACGATGTCATACATTCACCCCAGTACAGAGATCTGGGCCTAAATCCATCGTATGTTTGCTCACCATGCCATTCCAGTTTGAACCCGGCCATATGCAAATCAGTCTTGACCGTGTGCCCCATGGGAACAGTCCAGCCCGAACTGCCAAGCCAGGTGGCATGGAGAGCACAGGCACAACAGCAGGGAAGGTGTTGGATTTAAAATACAACGCATTCCCTGTTGTTGCACGCTCCCTAGAGCAAGTCGTTGAAACGACTTGCGTTCTAATGACACACGTTGTAAAGTACTGTGTTGTAAAAGTTGCGTAGTAAACAGTGTTTCCCCTCACCACCAACCACGCCCACTTACACATTCACACATGATAAACTCACCTCCTTTTTCCACATTTCCTCACTCACTATTCAATATTCCTTGTACAGCCACATACTCACTCCACTAAGCCCCTCTTGCATGGCCATGGGAGGGATTAGTGGAGCTCCACATTCTCACCTGACTGATCCCCTATTGCACAGCCATATTTTCACCACCGAGGCCACATCACAGTTCTACATTCTCAAAATGAAAGAGAATGCAAATCTCTCCTGTTTCATGCAGTGTTTGAAACTGTGAGGTCCATGAGTGTTACTCACTGCCAATTTTGGCAGCTGTCACACGTCAAAGTTAGATACAATAGGAAACTGTCCAGGTTTAGTTAATGTGGTCAAGTGAGGATTACAATGCAGATAAACTCTTAACTCTAGGCAGCACTCCTCCCTATGACAAACATCTGGGCTGGCTAACTAGGGTGCTTCATCTGTGACAGTAGTAGGATCCCACAAACAAATATTACCCTTTATTCAAGGAAAATTATATTCTACCAGCCAATGATTTAAACCTATGCTAGGCATTTGTATTTGAATCAGGACCATTTTGACTATTTTGAATCAATGGACTGACAGGCATCACCGATCCCAAGGAGCAGAGGTGGCTCAGATATTTTGTTTACTCTACTTTGATTAAAGATATAGTACCTGTGCTACGTCAAAGTTACAGCAGTACATTTTCCAGAGGGACAAGTGGACAAGAGCAGTTTTCTGAAACTGCCTGCTACCTTGTTAGACAGGCTGGGACAGGCATGAACCCTGCAGTACAAATGTTGTAAAGAATGAGAACACAAGCAGGAGGTCTCAGGAGGATTGTAGAACATACTGTGTGTCTTCCAGGTGTTCATGATTGAGTTGACTGAGGGTTGAATTGTGCTATTCGCTCTTTCCTTTCGTTTGCCATTTGATTGTAAATCGTAATAACCTTGAAGTGGAACATCGAAGTCTATACAAGCAACTTTAAACTAGGACTACATTTCTGATTAGTCTTGTTTCTATGTCTTTTATAGAACGTTTACAGCATTACTTGTAAAAACATAAGTTAAGTCATTTAAAAAAAGAAGTGAAATACTGAGGATGTGTATGGCACCTTAAAAAGCCAGCACACAGGTCTGATAAAGCAAAGGAAGCAGGCGTGCAAGGGAGAGGTCCAGCTGACTGGACCCAAAGTTTGATGGAATGACTCAGGAAGATGTCATGGATCACAGGGCTTCCCCACATTTACCCTCAGTGTGCACCGATGCGGTTTAGCAGGGCTACCACAAGCTTTCGGTTCAGCGTTCACAATGGTAGTTGTAAATGTCTGGACCTCCTCTTGTTCTGACCAATCACACTGAGTCTTTGGCAAATGGCATAATGTAAAAAAACATAGTGATAAATGCAAAAAAACTGTAAGTGATAACTTATATTGACTATCCAGACCAACTAGTTAATCTTTCCCACCAGGTACTCGTTCCTAATAGATAGGGAAGATACAAAGGCTAACGGTGCACATGTAATCCATTTTTAATTTTAGGTACAAACCGAAACGTGTTATGGGATATTTTAATCCCTAGCATTAAGAAGATTTGCACTTATCTATGTGGCTGGTGTGGTAAAGCTGTAAATGGAACTTGGCTTGAATTTGTACCTCATGGACTATCACCAAGAGTCTCTCATTGGCTTTGACTGGAGATATTTTTGAAGTGCAAGTGAGTTACAGTAGCCAATACTGAACTGGTATGTCTTCTCGCGTGAGTCCAGACCACTGCCTACAGAGTGCTTGTGGTAAAGGATGCTATATGAATGCCCCGTATGGCCATTGGTCTAATTCTTCAGCTCTGCTTCAAGACAGAATGGCCTAATATATGGCACTCCCCTTCAGTAGAGATTACAGGTCTCAAGACATGTTACATTGGAGTGAGTGACCATGTATCACAACTTTCAGTCAGATATTCCTGTCCCTAGAAGCATCAGCAGTAAATATACCACAAGTCCAGGGCTACTGGAGTTATGTGGAAGGAAAGGACACATTTATGAGGCAGGGTTGACTAGATTACGCAGTAGGATAAGGCAAATTATGCTACTTAAGGCCAAATTTTGTGATACTATTACTTCAATGCTTTGTCATTTTTAGGGCAAAATCTGGTTTCCGAAAGAGTTCTTGGGCACATTCTTAAATCTTTCTTCAGAATACAGTCCACCGATTGCTTACCATTGGCTTTGTGTTTTTTAACTCGCAGTTGCTTGCTTTCTATTTGCTGTCTTTTTTTGTTTTAGGCTGTCCAGCATGTTTAAGTCCCTCCCGCGGCACATAGCCTATTTACCCCCGCGATGACTGGCTCCTTTTATTTTTCCACAAGTGTTTTCTTTCTGTAAACTGGCCTTTAAATTAAAATTTTATCTTGTCAAATTTGCTGTGCATTCAAAGACAGAGCTAAAATGCAGGCTCTTCAGAGTGAGAGGATTTATGTGACAATGTTGCTAGCTACTGGGGTTGTGAAAGAAAAAGGCTTTTTTTCGAGCACATAACAAAATATAAATATCTGCAAATTAACTGTGCAGATATTTCAGAATATATCAGAATTAGGAAAGCACATATGAATCACATTTGTTTTTGTAATTCTGAAGTGTGTTGATTTTTTGTAATTCTGAGTTGTGGCGGAAACAAATATTCGAATAATATCAAAACAAATCAACACACGAGGAGATGCCATTATTGTTGTTGTGTTGTATAGTTTTATTAGTAAAACTGTTTGTCTGTGCAAATATAATGGTCATTTCAATTGAAAATTGCAGTACCACACCATGAATACTTCAGACTACCCTCTACAATCTGTAACACTCTGCTTCACTCTATGCCTCTCTACACCTTCTCCAATCTATTTCACTCTACTCCACTCTGTGCCACTCTACTACACTCTGCTCCGCTTCACTCTACGACACGTCACTCCACTCTATGACACGCCACTCCATGCCATTCCATGCCAGTTCATGCCAGTCTACTCTATGCCACTATATTCTATGCAACTTCATTCAGCGACAGTCTGCAACACTCCACTCTACAACACTCCTGTGTATGCCACTCCACTCTAAGCCCCTCCGTTCTTCTCCACTATACTCCATCTGCGACACTCCATGACACTGCACTCTACTTCCTTCCAGTCTAAGACTCTCACTCTAACAACCTCCACTCTATGACCCTCCACTCAACACCACTCTACTCTACTCTATGACATTTTATGACATGCCACTCTACTTTACAACATGCCACTCCACTATCACTCAATCAATCAGGGAGTTCTGAAGTATGCTACTCACCTGTGAGGGTCTCAAGGCGCTGGGGGAGGTTCTGCAGCTGTGTGCAGCTCTGTCTTACCCAAAGAGCCAAGTCTTTAGGCTCTTCCTGAAGGTATTCAGAGTGGGGGAACATCTGATGCTGAGCGGGAGTTTGTTCTACGTTTTCACCGTGATATATGAGTAGACTATTCCACCCGTTCTAGCTCTGCGGATGTGAGGGGTTTAGGCCAGGGCAAGGTCGGCAGAGAGAAGGGTTCTCTTGGCTGTATAGAAGGAGACTCTTTTGTTGAGGTACTGGGTTCCAATTTTATGGAGGAATTGAAGGCGTGAGTGAGTAGTTTGAGGGTCACTCTCTTCTCAACGTGGAGCCAGTGGAGGTCTTGTAGGTGCTGGGTGATGTGGTCTTGTCATGGGAGGCCTAGGATGAGTCTGACGGCTGTGTTATGGATCATTTGGAGATTTCGGAGCAGTGATTTGTTGATTCCAGCGTAGAGGGTGTTCCTGTAGGCCAGTCTGCTGGTTATGAGTGTGAGGGTGATGGTCTTTCTGGATTGGGGGGGATCCATTTGAAGGTCTTGCGGAGGATGCAGTGGATGCTGAAACATGCCGAGGAGAAAGCGTTGACCTGTCGGGTCATGCATAGGGATGGGTCGAGTATGATGCTGAGGTTGTCCTCTGTATCATACTCGATACTCAATACTATGTGATACGCTACACCACTCTACCCTACGACATGCCAATCCACTGTATGCCACTCCACTCTACTCTATACCATACTACCCCACTGTATGCCGATCCAACACTCTACTCCACTCTTCAACACTCCACTCTACAACACTTTACTCCACTCTAAGCCACTCCACTCTATGACAGTCTACTCCTTTGTATGCTATGTCACTCCACTCTACGTCATGCCACTCTACTCCATGGCACTCCACTCTATGACACTCTGCTATACTCTGCTGCACTGCACTGTACTCTATTATACTCTGGTCCACTCTATGCCCCTCCCCTCCATAACACTTCACTCTACGCCACTCCACTCCACTTTATGACACTCTAATTCACTGTATGCTATTATACTCCAATCTACACAACTCCCTCTAGGCTTCTCCATGCTATTTTACTCCACTCTACTCTACAACGCACTTCTCCACTCTATTCATTTCAGTCTACCCACATCTGACACTGCACGACGCTCAATGCCACCACACTATACAACACTTTACTCCATTCTTTGAAGTGGAGCAGTGCTGTGGAGTTGAATGGCATAGAGTAGAGTGGAGTGTTGTTGTATGCTACTGCTCCACTTTATGCCACTCCACTCTACTCCACTCTACTCCACTCGATGCTACAACTCTCCATTTTATGACACTCCATTCTATCACACTCTGCTCCACTCTGCAGCACTCAACTTCATTTTATGCCACCTCACTCTACGACAATCTACTCCATTCTACGACGCTCTGCTCCGCTCTACAACACTCTACTCCACTCTATACTACTCCACTCTACAACAATCTACTCCGCTCTGCTGTGGCCACTCTACTTTAATCTACACAACTCTCTCTATGCCACTCCATTCCACCTTACTCCACTCTATGCCAACCACTCTATTCTACGACACTCTACTCCACTCTAAGCCCCTTCACTCTTCTGCACTCCACTCCCACCATGACACTCCACTCTACTCCACTCCATGACATCCTACTCCACGACACTCGAATCCACGCCAATTTACACCATTCTGCACCATTCTATGCCACTTTCAGCAACTCCACTCAACACCACTCAACAACACTCCACTCTACTCCTCTATATGCCACTCTACACCGCGCCACCCACTTGACGCCACTCTCCTCAATGTCACAAACTTTTAGCATGCTGAACAGCAGCCCTATTGGTGTAAAACATGGATAAAAAACATGGGCAAAACAAACAGCTCTTGCATAGACGAGAACTATGAGCATTGCCAATGCTTGTTATGCATGACAGCACTGTCTGGAAAAAAAATACACATTATTGATACCAGTTTAACACCCAAATACAGATATAAGGATCTGAAAGATGACCAGTCAATATTTGCAAAGTACCGTCCACTGCACGGGAAAATGTGTCATCACATTTTTATTAACTTTTTATCCGTTTGAGCTAGAAACAATTTTTTTGTTTAAATCTGTAGATTATTCTGCAGATGGTGGATTAAGCGGCAAATGCAGCAGCTCCATATTTATATGGAAAATGGTGAGGCTGCAGAATTCCAGTGGCCCTGGGGTATCTATGCCGGTGGCATCTCTGGCTGCATCAACCTATTGGCATATGTTTGTGCCACTTGCGTTTACAATGACATGGTACAAGACTACTGGTACCTGGCGAAACTCAGGCACTGTTGCACCTCAGTGCAACACGGGTGTTCATTGTTTACCTCTAACAAGTGCTGACATTGCTTGGTTGTTAATAACAAGTATTTCGGGACCTATAAGTGACACACACTTGAAAATGCATAATTTGAGAAGATACTTGGTTGACTTTGAATGTGAGTTTTCCAGTTTCTATTTAACGTAAATAGTCCCACTTAGCAAACGTCAAAATGAGCAAAGTAGCTGGTGTGACAGCAAAACAGCTTTTAAGATCTCGGAGTGACACCCACACAACACTTTTACTGTGCAACAGTTCGAGTTAATGGGAAGAGAAGTTTGTCATCTTTCGAGAGTGGTGTGCAATGACAGGTGAGGAGTAACAAGTCGAAGACCAGGAAGTACAGCATAATATTTTGTAAAAACATTAAAGCTGACTGTAAATAAGTTATTCAAATTTTAGAGCAATATGAAAATATCAGCAAACTTATGAACAAATTCAAGCATGCAAATTCAATGCATTTTGTCTGTTTGAGGGCACATTGATCCAAAGAGGAGGATGAGTTGTGGTGTGCTATATTAAATTAAAACATCTAGGTCATCTCTTTGTGAAAAAAATGTTGGCTCCCTCTATTTCAGAAGCCATTAAAGCAACCTCATTTGAACTTTAGATGCTATATCTGTTTGAGAGATCAGTGGGTCAACTCTGGGGGCTATCATGGTCTGAAAAGCAAATAGGTCAACTCTATATGAACTCTCATATCTAGCTCTGTGAGATGTCTGAAAGACATCTACATAAGAATTCTGAATGCTCTATTTGATAAGCCTCCAAGCATTCTGCATTTGAACTCTAGACGCTATATCTGTTTGAGAAAACAGTGGGTCATCTTTTTGTGAACTCTGAGGCCTATTTCTGTTTTAGTAGCCAATAGACCAGTCTATAAGAACTCTCAGAGCTAGCTCTGTGAGAAATCTGTAAATCATCTCTATAAGAATTATAAGTGATTGCTCTGTTTGAGAAGACCCTAAGGGCCACATGCATCAAAGTTAGGAATTGTGATTCCTAAATTGCGATTTTTAAGAAATCACAATATAGAAATTGCAATTCCTTATGCATGTCGGAATCGCAAAGAAAATTGTGATTCTACACATTCCTTATTTGCGTCTCGCAAATTGTGAATCACATATAAGAAATTGCTTCCCATTCATTCCTACGGGCCTAGAGGCCCATAGAAATCAATGGGAGTTGCATGAGCAAGTTGAGAGTACCAAATAGGTACTCGCAAATTGCGCATGCAATTTCAAGGGTGCCAAAAGGACACACTGATGCACCCTTGAAATTGCAATTTAAAAACCTGTTGCACACACTCATGCCCCAAGGGCATGCATGTATGCAACAAAGAACTTTGAAAAATGCACCTTTGTGCATTTTTCAAAGTTCTCGCAAGTATTTATTTAATGAGTTTTATATAGCGCTGACTAGAACCGTAGGTATCAGAGCACTTTACATTCGGTTACACAATGTTACAGAAAATGATAACAATTACACATTACGTCAAAAAAATAGGCAACACATTGAAAGAGGGAAGAAAGAAGTGAGAAGTAGGGAGGGGGGAAAGGGGAATGATGAGGGGGAAGATGAGGGAAAAGACGGCAGGAGAGACGAAGAAAATTTGCCCAAAGACCGACTGGGTAGGTGACAACCGAGGAAGGAGTCCACAGCCTGTCTCCCCTTTAGCTAAGCAAGGTAGCTCCATCGGGCATTAGTCAAATATCTAGGTCTCAAACTGATGAGGGAGAGTTCATGTGAGATAAACAGGGTGGGAACTGTGAGCAAGGACGGGTGAGGGCAGGGGTCAATGGCTGGAAAGAAGAGAAGAGTAGAGCGGTGGGGGATAGGGTGACTGGGAAGGAGGCAGATAAGGTCAAGGAGAGATGCAGGAGAGTTTACCCAAGGACCGGCTGGGTAGGTGATGGCCAAGGAGGGAATCCATAGCCCATCCCCCCTTTAGCTCGCGCGGTAGCTCCACCGGGCATCAGTCAAAATGGCTGGGTCTCAGCTGTCGATGGAGAGTTCTCAGAGTCATTGACTGAGGTGACCATCTTGAGGTCAGGCAGGGGGGGGGGTGAGTCCTTGATGTTACATAATTACATAACCAAGTATGGACATAGGAGAGAAACATGAGATCACACAATAGTATGAGTTATTAGCACATACACACGTCTTAAGGGGAGTGAAAGGTAGAGGGGGAATGGAAAAAAGGGGTAAGGATTGCAGGTGGAAGAGAAAATGTGGAGACGAGGGTAACCAATGTGGAGACGAGGGTTTGCATTTCTTAAATACACAATCACATTTTTTGTTGCATTGTATTTAGAGAATCGCAATTTGCGATTCCCTAAATGCAATCACAATTTAAGTAATCGCAAACTTTGCGATGACTTAAATAGCCATTTTTACATTTGGGATGATGCATCCCAAATGCAGAAATTGCAATAGCAAAGAAGAAGATTCTGCACATCTGCCCCTTTGCGACTGCAATTTCCACTGATGCATGTGCCCCTAGGTCACCTGTATTGGAACATCTGGAAACTATCCCTGTGTGAGAAATATGTGGGTCATCTATGTGGTAACTCTGAAAGCTATCTCTACCTGAAAAGCCAGTAGGCTATCTCCAAAAGAGATAGATCACAGAGAGAGATCTCTTGGAAGCCTGTAGTGTAGGTCATATGTTTAATTATTGTGAGTGCTCTCTGTATGCGAGAAGCCTCCAGGTAATTGATATATTAACGCCGAAAGCTATCTCTGTGTGCGCAACTTGTGGGTCATCTCTATAGGAACTCTTGAGCTATCACTGGGATGAACGTATAGGTGTGAATTCTGTAAAATATATGCAGACATGAAGCCTGTAGGTCATCTCAATGTGTTTACCTGTAGACTATCCCGGTGTGAAGACTGATGGTCATTTTCCTCCAAAACTTCCAAAAAATCAGGAACTTCTATCTCGCTATATGTTAGTTGAGAAGTCATGTTCTCCATCCTCATCCCATATGATCATCTTCAGATTTCCTCTGAGGTTTTTCACCAAAGAAGATGGATCCAGAGGATCTCTCCTCCTCTGTTTCTTCCTCCTCCTTAATTATGTTGCACCTACAACGAGTTTACTGATTCAGTTTGAAATGTAATTAATACCGTGAAGTACTTATGCTACATTTTCATATGAGATGCCATTTATTGTAATATGGATGCAATTTGTGTGTGTTCTGTTCATCTCGCTCATGCTCATTCAACCTCCTAATCACTGTCCCTCCACAAACCATCTCTCCTCTCGTTTCCTCAGAGCATTGAGTGAATGATGCCAAAGATTTCAATTGGACTATTTAATATATTCAAGGAATTCCTCTGGTAGTTCTGCTGAAGGCATGTTAGTTCTATGAGCCATTGTTTGAGAAATCTTTAATTTTGTGCTGACCACCTCTGGAATGCAGTTGCTGAGAGAGTAGGTGGAAGACTTCTAATACCTTAAGAAATGGTTTGGCCTTAAAGATGTCAATATTACTTTGCTCTTCCTGATTTGCCAACCAATGCAACCCTAACCATGACCATACCATGCTGTATTTTCAGACTCTAATAATAGAATGTATGATTTGTGTATACGTTTTTTTCCTTTAGTATTGATGGGTTCATTCCATTTCCCGGGGGTGGTCAATCTTATAGCATCTGCTGGATGTCTTTTTAATTCCGTCTGGAGACTCTCTCCATTTGCCTGAGGTTTTCTTACGGGGTTGTTGTCAGATCATTTCATGAGTTTGGCCCTTTGGGGTTGTGCCTAGATTTATTAACTTTTGTGATTCTGTATTTCTGTAAATGAGCCTTCATGGCATTTTCATGCATTTTTCTCTTTCTGCATCTACTAAACATTCTTTAATGAATCCATTTTGCCTTATTTTCATCTAGAACTCAGTTATTTGTGTTTCCTTATTTATGCTGTTTTACTCTTCTGAAATGTAGATTTTTTATGAGGAGTGTAGTTTCTCACCGGTAGATCAATTGGAGATTCTGGAGCTGAATTAATTAGGTAAAATATGGGATGTTCAACTATTGGGTTCAGATAATTATTGGGATTCGGCTCCCATGGTGACATTTCATCAATCTGAGTTCCTCCGTGTATCAACTGGCCCAGCTCCTGGATCTTGTTGCATTGCTCTGTTTACGGGTGCCCAGGAAGTCGGGGCAGGAGGTGATCCAATTGTTGAATTATACCCCACACAATGAGAGACAGCTATTAATGTGCTGCAGAACACTCCACACTCTACCGGGGCCAAGTCCCATCGCATCTCCTGTACTATTAACCCCTTCGACGCTCATGACGGAACGGTTCCGTCATGAGCATCTGTTGGGCTGTGCTCATTACGGAACCGTTCCGTCATGACCACACCCGTTTTTAAGAACGTTCAGCACAGCGCGTTAATTTGCGCCACGCTGAACGGGTTAATAGCATTGTCTCTGACTCTTTGCCTTTCTTCAACGTGTTTCAGTTTTTGGTTCCTCTCCTTGTCTGCTCACAGCATTCTTGGCAATGTTCAATAATCAATAAATACTGCCTTCGTTATAATCTACAGAATATTCTAGCTCGCTGGAGTCAGGATTCCTTGATTTCTGCATGAACCACGCCCCTCATATTTCAGAGTCTGACTTTGACAAGATCATTTAGGATGAGCTTTCAGCCCCCCTGCTGTCTCAGCACACTTTGCCTCCAAACAAGAGAGTGCCCACTGATGCCCCGGTGCCAAGCACAAGCGCGGGCTGTTTACCGCCGGATTAGTCCCATTCCCTGCCTCCGTGCTGCCTGACTACATTTCTGCTTCCGGTAATGAGGCTAGAATCATTCACGCCTCAGGTTTATGAGGTCTCCCTAGTCACGTGGCCCGGCTCAGCTATGAATTCTTTTTCAGAAGAATCGAAATCAGAAATTCGGACACATTTGTTCTGCCGTTGCCATCAATGCGAAGGGCCTGTAGTGTTTGGACCATAACATGGAACACAGGCACTGGTGAGGTTGTAGCTGAAGCGGCGGCCGGCATAGGTAAACGTGGTGAGGCGGGTTGGGAGGGAGGGAAAGTCGACAGACGACGGAATAGGTATAATTAAATAAATAAATAATATATATTCAGTCAGTCGTCATCCCACCTTGGTGCGTCCTGCCCTGTCCTGTCCAAGCGCGCTTACCTGTGCCAGCTGCCGCTGTGCAGCTGCTGCGGCCAGCCGACTGTAGAAGATTTTATTAACAACATGATAGCACTTGGAGCGAAATATTAAGTCACTAACAATGGGGTTAACTCGCCTACACACAAAATGTGACACCACTCAGCATTGGCACATGCACAAACTCTACAGTGCCCTCATTGGAAGGTGTGAAATAGTTTGGGAGAAGAAATAGAGGGCTCAGTCCCTTAGACAGAACATTGGCTCAACTCCAGCTGTGCCAGCCAGATCAAGAGTATAGGACTCGTGCCCTCGAATCATTGTGCATCTGATAAAATTGGACACAAATCTCTATACCACCTTTAAACAGACTACCTATCCTCTAAATCAGTACAGCCATACCTGTTTTGATAGAAGTCACCTTCTGCCTGTAATCATCTCTGCATACAGAATCAGGAACATTGCAAGGGCTTTCAATGCTCCAGGGAAAACAGCTTGCTGCCTGTTGGCGTGCTCTGCGTACTTTGAAAAGGTATTTTTTTCTGGCATTTTATTGGAATTTGTCATCACCAGCAGACAGCTCCCTAATGCTGCTGCCTTACCTCGCCTTATTGAAGGCGCCTACACAGAACACATCGGAATTCAAAATTGAACAACGAGCACATCAAAGGTATCAACCTATTGCTTCAGCGATAAAAGAACGCGTGGGTGGTGATGGGAAAGTGTGGGATGCGAAGGTGAAAATGAGTTACATGTGTAGTAGATGAAGATGGTATTTGGTTAAGGAAGGGAAGAGGAGAAATGGGGGGGGTGAATGGAATCAAGGAATCAAATGCAGCATAAAAGAGTGCTGTCATGCAATTAATGGAAGCCGAGTAAGGAATCCATTGATTATCTACTCCTTGTCTTCAACACATTCATGTGATGAGGCTAGTGCTTAATTTGAGCCAGTGGTTGCAGGTGACACTTATTTTTCTTCATCAAACTTTGACCCACAGCAAGACAGAGAAAAAATAACACAAAAGGGGGAAGAAGAAGCAGAGAAAGAAAGACAAACTGTGACAAAGCAGGAAAGCAGAGATGAGAAAGAACCTGCAAGAGTGAAACTAAGGCGGCAGGGAGGGTTTGGTGGTGGATGAAAGAGGCATGAGGTGGAGTAAAGACAAAGCAGACTTAGGAATCTGGCACCCCAGCTTTCGATAGCAATGCCTTCAGGCCGCGGAGCAAAACCTTGAACCTTTTACAAATTAAATACTGGACATCTTGACTATGTCCACCTTCATAGAAAAGGTTTGAGAAGTTGAAGGGAGGAACGGTGCTGTATAACCCATGGTCTCCTGAAGATGAAGTAGCAACCGCCTTCAACGTATCGCTTTTGATGCATTCTCCCTTTGCCAGTGGTTCGAAATGATGGGGTCCCCCTGCAGAATGTGATAAGGGACCCGAGTCTCCAATATCTCACAAATATTCATAGGCTTTGGGCTGAATTGGACACACTGAAGCATTGAGCTTCAATGTGTCCCCTGCAGGGACCTGTTGTACGCCCCTCTCCTTTGACTCAATGTCAGGGATCTCCTCAGAGAGGAGTTACCATCTGCAATCTGTCATAGTAGGAGGGCCACTGTGTCCTCAACCATTCACTTGAGTCAGACAAATCATGTCTGTTCACAAGGTATTGAAGAACATTGATGAGGGTATAAGCATCTATCGGAGGGCTGACAGATAAACATGCACCTATTGCCGTGGAAAATGGTTCAGAAAAGATCTTGCTTGTGGCACTTGAAATGTATATGGTGGTACCTGTTCCTGACTTCTGGTGAAGTCAAGATCTGGTCTTTTCCCTGGACTGTCTGTGATGCGCCTTGGAGGCCTTCATTTAGAACTACCCTCCATCCTTCCACTTGTTTAGTTCCATACTGTGTCTTTGAAACATAAGTATGTCCTGAAAACAATAAAGAATTGATTTGAAAAAAATATATATTGCAGGACGGGATTTGGTGGACACTGAGAAATGAATCATGGTCACCATGGACAATTACAATACGCATACGTTGAGGTCGAAACATGGCTTGTTGATGTGAATTTAACCCGATAACCGGAGTAAATTCCGCCACGGTGCGGGTGATTTCTTGGGCGGGCGGGGCTGCGTTGGCCAACGGACGAGCGCAGCACTACGGAGGGAGTGCTCGCGATGGCCGTTGGCCGATGGGCGCAGCGAACGGGTTAATATTTAAGTGCGTTGGAGTTGTAGATGAGAAGTCCATGTTTGGTGGCGGACTCCATGCTGTTTCTCAGGAAAGGTAAAATGGGATAGTATAAAAGCAGGGAAGAGATTGGCGACTGGTTCAGCATTCTCTTAGGAAGACGAAGGAGTGCATCCTGGGTGTTACTGCATGATCAAAATGGGAGAATAGCAGTTTGAGATGGTCATGGTATTCAAAGTGGAGACAGTGCACATTGTGGTGTACTGGATGCTGAGTGGTGGTTGGTTGAGATGCGCAAAGCATGTGAAATTTGGAACTGTGCATATTGTGTTGGTACTAAATGCTGGATGGTGATTGGCTGAGCTGGGCACAGAAACTGAAAGTTGGAAGAGTGTATCTCATGGTGGGACTGGATGCTCAGTTGTCATTGGTTGACAAGGGCATAGTAGTGGAAAGATATAATTGGGCATGTTGTGCTACGGGATGCAGGGAATGGAAGAGTGGTGGCCTGAGATGGGAGTAGTACTGAATGGAGTATACAGTGTACGGATGAAGTACAGGAGGGTTTAATATCAGTAGGAATAGCTTCTAGAGAATTGCGGATTCAGGTCATTCTGATGGTGAGTAGGCGTGGGCGGAAAATCCGTTCCGCTCGCGGATTTTGCGGATTTTCGGGAAATCCGCAATCCGCGAGATTTGCGAATTTCCCGCAAAATCCGCAAATCCGCGAGCAGCGGATTTTGCTCGCACTGCTCGCACTGTTCGCGTGAGTTCGCGCCCCGCGAATAAGTGCAAAATTGCAGAAATACGATTTTAGCAAAACTGAAAGTAACTACTTACCAGGTTCAAAAGTTCAGGCTCATCATTAGTAGCCATTTCCTGGAGTGCTTCCTGAGGGGCCCCTCCAGAGTTCAGTTGCCAGTTGAAACTAGTATGTGACCCTGCTCTGAACCTCAGAATAGTTACACATATGCCACAAAGGTCCTGAATTACAGCTAAGGGAGACAAGCAGGAGCCAGGCTGGAAGTTAAAATCCATTAATCAGCCCCTAATTCATTATTGTCAGTTGGGGCAGGGCAGGTGTTGTAACTAATTTTGCAACAATGAAAGCACTTAGCAAGTGCAAAAGATCACTAATCAGGGCGCACTAAGGAAGCAGGTGCCAGCTAAAAAAATATTCTGTGACACATGAATCAGCCCCAAATTAATTCAGGTCACTTGAGGCAGGGAAGGTGTGCTTTGCTTTGCCGAAAATAATGTACACTGGACAACCAGAGGGTGTGGTGATGAAACAGAGGGTGGCATGGGTGGGCCAGAGGGTGGCATGAGTAGTCAGAGAGTGGCAGTGGTGACAGAGAGTGGCAGTGATGAAGAAGAGTGTCCCAAACAGGCTGGACACGTAGAAACAACAAGTTCGCGAAACTTGCGACCCGACAGGTAAGTTCGCAATTTGCGAAAGTGTACAAAACCCTCGCGAACTGGCAGAAACACGGGCGAACACAAAAAAAAAAAAAATCCGCAAATTCGCGGGAATTCGCGGATTTTGCGGATTGCGAATCCGCAAATCCGCAAAATTCGCGAACGCGAGATCCGCAAAATTCGCTCATGCTTAATGGTGAGCTGAAAACAGATTCCAGTATGTTCCTCTAGGGACCGGGCACAAAGGCAGAGAAAGGAAAGATGTGAACATGGCCAGATTGAGGCATACACAATGCAAAGCTTCAACAGGATGAATGCAGTGTTTACCACAATGCATTGATGTGCGCATAACAATGTCTGTATTTCAAAGTCGGAAAACATTTTCTGACATTCAGTCATATAAAGGGACAATTCTGATGTGTTAAAGAAATTGATTATTTATTACCTTATATTTTCTTTGATGGTAATCAATCATTGCATATATTTTAAAATCGCATTCTGTACATCGTGCGCTCTGGATTGGTTTTACCTGTAACAGTCTGCAGGAGTTCCCGTTTGTAGACAATATTTTAGGGGTACGTGCAGGAGAGCTAGAATGGCCTTCGAATGGAGTGCTTGAGTCAAAGGTCGAGCTGTCTCCTCTGCCCACCCCCAGTTCTAAGAAACACATCAGTTCTAACTAGGAGAGTGCTGATAAGAACAGCAGCAAACATGACTCCTCTGGCAATCAGCTCCTGAAGTCACTTATCACAAAGGAGGCGTTCGCTCCTGCTGAGTCCTAATTATCTTTTTCATTATGACTAACCATATTGCCTTTCAGAAGCCTGCTTGACTTAGAGGAAGTTTATTTTTGGGCATTCTGTAACTGTTTAATGATCTGGTTGCATCCGAATTGGCTGGACCCTGGAAGTGAGCCTAGAACATGGGAGAGAGAATGTTGGGTGCTTTGGTGAGGAAAAGCAGGTGGCTTCAAAGGTGCATTGTGCCCCCTGTTGCACAAATGTATAGTGCATGTCCGTTGTGGTGGCTTAGTAATGTATCCACTTTAAGGGCCTGTGTTTAACCTCATAGACCCATGTTCAAATCCTGATGGCAGTGGCATAGCAAGGGGGCTGGGGGTAACGGTCTACCTAGGCAGCACGAGTTTTGGGGAAGGCGGCCAGCGGCCTTTTCTCTCCCCTCCCCGCTCTGACCTGCGGTCTCCACCCGCTGCCGCAGGAATTACTCCCCCGCTCTTACATTCAGCAGTCCACAGGTGGCAAACACATGGGCTGCCACACGCGGCCTACGGCCTAACTACAACACTGCCTTGTGGGTCCACTCAGCCTTTCATCCTTCTGAGGTCGGAAAAATGAGTACCATTGAGTTGGGTAACAAACATCTGTTATTCAGCCCCAAGATACCCTTCTGGGTGAATGTTTATGTTATGTGCTCAGTTATGCATATTACCTCAACAGGAAGGGGTTGGGAAATGCAAAGATTGCCTTTCCAGTTCAGATGAACCGCTCCCATCAATTTCTGTTCCACAATTTCAATGTTCAGGATCCTTGAGAGAAGAACTCCTTGTCACCACAGCTGTCATGAGAAAAGTCCATATGTTGAGGTTGAAGCATGTAGTTGATTTAGTCTAAAGTTGTAATTGACGAGTAAGTCTCATGCACCCCGCCCCATCATGAGCTCCAGATGGTAGTTACTCTACCCCGCGAGTGAGACAGTCCGCTACCCTTAAATGAGCACATTTGACATCCCAAGCATTGTACACAGATAGTAGGCACCCCTGAAACTCACACTCTTATATCACAGTATGCCGCAACATAAGGCACAAAAGAATTCCAAGAATTACTCAGTGTTACCACGCCGTCCATCAATCAGGATTTATAAAGCACGGCTACTTCACCCATGAGGGTCTCGAGGCGCTATCTGTGATCTTTACATGTATCTGGGAGATCATGAACTTCCTCAAAGTTAAATAAGGCAGACCCTCGATCCCCTAACTGTACCATTACGGGCATCAGATTTTGCCCATCAATGAATACGAGTATGGAGAAATAACAGACTGGAGAGGAGGGCCGGACTGGGAACCACAATCGGCCCTGGCAAAGTGCTCGACCGGCCCCCCTCTCCCCACTCGGGGGGATTGGACGTGCCGCTGAGCTCGTTGCCGGGGCCACTTTCCGGACGATTTTGGTACAGGGCCGATTTTGCAGCTATGCCGCCAAAATGGCCCTGTAACAAAAATGGCCCCCAGGGGCCCAAAACCGGCTGCCACCCATGCAGCGCACCGGAGGATTGCCCGGTGCCCTGTAATGGCCAGTCCGGCCCTGCTGGAGAGCACTGCCGGTGCCTCGGCTCCCTGTCTTGAGTGGTAGGACATGTCAATGGAAGTATTTTCAAGACTTTTATACAGAATGTAAATGTTTAGGTTGACCATGACTATTTCATGGAAGCACATAAGGCTTCTGTGGCTACAATAATACATTTTCAATTCAATTAAGAAAGATATTTCAGTGTGCGACACCCAGTTTCTATCCAATCATAGCATTAGCACCAGATTCCAAACTAGGGTTGCATAACCTCTTACAGGCGGCTGTTGGGACATCATTGGTATAAAAGATACAACTACTGTGAAGCTCTCCAGCTGGGTTGATAAATGGATTTAGGTTGTCTTGGATTCTAGCTGAGCAGAATCTAGATGTGCAATGCTGCAAACTAGGGATGCCAAGAATAGCTTCTTCCATTGGTGGGTGTAAATGAGTAGAAAGCAACATCCATTACCTATGGCAGTTCATCTTCTGATATTAGATGATGGACCTTCTTTCACAACAACAGAGTAGCACATCCTGACACTCAAGGCCGGGGCAGGGTCTGCCACCCTCAGATGTGGCCTACCCCATAGCTCCCTCCTCTGAGGTTCAATGGGGGGATCTGCTATGTCTTGGCTGCAGCTGGCCAGCGTGGCATCCACCATGCCTGATGTACAGACTCCTCCACAGCCCACAATGGCTCCGCTCAGGCACGTAGGTGGTGTCCCCAGGAACCCACAAGGTCCACATTATCTTAGGTGCAGTCTCCTTCGTAGCTTCTGGGGGCTCGAAAGAGAGGTCTCTAGGTTTCTAACCTCCAGGGTGCCTCTATGACATAGCCCCTGCTCCCTTTGCAGCCTCATGGTGAGATGCTTTCTTTGGTTGGGGGAATCTATGGGGAAACGTGTTCCTGCAGAGTCTTCCTTTGTACGCAGACGTTGCACAAACTCTGAAGAAATCCCCAACAGCCTTAAAAGGAAGCCTGTCATAAGCCACAACCATGATACAGGTGTGCATATTGAGGCTTGACACTGCCAGCCAATAGCTAGGCTTCAAACTCTGAGCCAATAGCCAGAGGAACACTAAATCTGCCTTACCCTGGATGCAGTAGCATTGCCTTTTAGAAGGCAGTTTAATTGGTCACAGGCATGGATGTGCACACAATAGTAGGCTCCAACTGCACAAGACATGGTCCATGAAAAGGGAGGTCTATTACTTGAACATAGCGGCCATCGACACTAGTATGGAATGAAATATGATATATACAGATACTCCGATGTTATTCTTTAAATATGTGCTGGTTATGCTCTAATTAGCATATCGATCAATAAGTCATAATTTTGGCGGGCCACATTGCGGTTGGTTTATGCGTCTTGGTGACTGGAAAACCCTCTCAGTCAATAGATTAGAGAACACTCTCAGCAAATATTACCATCAGCTTCAGAGCTGGTTTTCTGCTTGAAAATCACTGCACCATTACATCTGAAAGCATCATCCATCTTAGGTAAGGGACCACCAATCACAAACCATCTAGATTTTATGTTTTGTAAAGCACACAGTTACCCCAACAAGGGGTGTCCTGGCCCTGAAGGAACTGTACTACAGCACACCACACTTAGGAAGAGAAAAGACAGGTATTGAGTAGCTTTCAGAAGGGTTGGGGACACTTTATTTCAGAGATTGCTAATGGGAGAGTATTTAAAGCTTGGGTGGTGACCACAGAGAATGAGAGGCTGCCTATAAGAGATTTCCTAAATTTGCTAAGGTTAACAAGGTGCTGAGCGCAGGAACAGAGTCTGCATACAGTAATGTAGGAAGAAAAGAGGGAGGCCATGAAACTGTCAAGGGGAAGGTTGTGTAAAGCTTTATGAAAGAAGGAGAGGGCCTCAGAGAGACAGTGAAGGTGCAGAAAGATCATCAGTAACACTTGCTTCCTACTCAGACGTAGGAGAAGGAGAGCTGCAGCTTTGTGAACAAGGTGCACCTTGTAAAGAAGGTAGTTGGGTAAGATTAGGAACAAAGCACTGAAATCATCTAACTTCGAAATAATCATTTCTGGGAGCAGAGTTTTTCAGGAGGATCCAGAGAGTAGTGGAATAATTTTTCTGATCACCTTTATCATGATGAAACACATAGAAATGAGATTATTAATATGAGTCTGAAAAGTAAGTTTATTATGAAATATAAACCCCAATTTCTGAGCAGAAGAAGGGATGGGATCTGTGCACAGGACATCAGGCCTCCAGCTGGATGATCAGGTGTAAGGATTGACAAAGACAAGAATCTCCTTTTTCAACAGTATTTAGCCTGAGGGAGTTAGAAAACATCCATGCCCAGATTTACTAAAGCTTTGTGCTGGGCTTGCATTACAAAAGTGGCACAAAGCGGTGGGATGGAATACACTGTCCAATACAAACATTGGAAAGCTCCCCAATGTAACCCAAGGTTGCTACTGTGATTCAAAGGGACATTCCGGGGATGGGACATGAACATTTCCATGCGACCACCAACAGGATGTAATGCAAATCCCTATCTACTAACATTCATGGACAGGGAATTGAGCCAAAAGCTTATGCCATCCCGAGGGATGTACCAAGGAGAAATGATTTCATTTCTCTTTATTTTTCCAAATTTGCATGTGTGCTGCATTATACAGGACATAATTAGAGCGGGAAAAGTCTTAAAGGACAGTATTTGTACTGGAAGGATTTACCTGTAGTGCAAAATATATGCTTTAGAGAACACACACAACCTTGCTCTATAGCACAAGCGCGTGTGCATTGGAGTAGGGCAGACAAAAGTGCGCCAGTGCTGCGGAAGAGAAAGAAATATGCCATATGTTAGTAGATAGGTGCATTTTGGCTTCTTTCCCTGTGATGCAAGGCAGCACAGCACCTTATGTTGCACCTCTACTTTGCATCCAATATTAGTGAATCTGGGCCACAGTTGGCAATTGCACTGAGACAATCCTTGAATTGGTTCTGTAACAAAATGAAGGTCTCCATCAAGGTGGAGGATGTGTATGGTGTCATCTGCATAAAAGTAAAGACCAAAAGAGAAATGAGAGAGGTCAAAGGAGTTACACAGAAAGTAAACTTGTGGTGCTGGGGGAATCTCACAAGTGAAGGGTTTGTAATCAGAGCAAAAGTAAGCCAGTGCCACAGCTTGGGAATGTCCATGAAGAAAGGATAAAAACTAGATGTTAACAGTTTCCTTAGTGCCAAGAGTATTGAGTCTGTTTAGCAAGAGCTCATGGGAAACTGTGTCGAACGCTGCCGAAAGGTCTAAGAGCATGAGTCAAGGAGCAGCCTGATGTCTTTGGCATGATCGCCGACTCTGAAAGCGTGCGACTGGTGAGGAAATCCCCTGGACATCAACTAACAGATTCGTCACTGGCTCCTATTCCGAGAGATCGTAAAGAGCGTTGCTGATTCTCTGATCAAGTGATCATAAATAACTGGTCCCCCCTTTCGACACATATAAATCTTTAAAGTTGAATGTATCCAACCGCCTATATACCATTGCTGCGGTTGTCGAGCATTAATAAGATCTCCATTTAAGCAACAGGATCTTTTTAATCAACATTCACCACGTCCTGAAGATGGTCAAGTGGACAAGCGCCAAAATTAGACTGAAAACATCTACTTTGACACCTATTCTCTACTGAAACAAAAGAGAGGCAATAGTAGTTTTGTATACATTTTGCAAATTGCTTGAAAAAGATTTCTATGAAAAGGTGTTCACAATTGTGACTGTGAAGGATTTCTACAGTTTATGCCAACATTACTTCTGGTCACATTGTGCTGTTCTTTTTATGTACCCTTCACAAATGAATTCTGAATTAATACTACATTTTGTTTGAATATGCACACCTGTGTGTCTTCCTTCTTACTCTTTTCTTATTTTATGTTGTTTTGATGTTTGATTCATCGGTAAATTAACGTTATTTTTTCTGTATGATTTTTTTATTAGACTTGATGCAAGTTCTTGAATAAGAACTTACATCGAAGTACTGAAGAATTGTTGAAATAAATCCCTTGTAGGCATTCTTACCTGCATACTTACCTGCATCTTTGGCAGCAGCCACTACAGCAGTCAAGAGTCCAATAAGGACATCAGCCCTCTGATGGAGATGTGGACAGGGAGAAGGACCCTTTTGACACTCATGATGGTCGCGCACAGTCATACTGATGTTCTGGAAATAAATTCTGGCCCACATTAAAGGAACACGAGGATACCTTATTGCAGCAGGCCAACTCACGGTCCCTCTAGACGTACTGCTCTCCACTATGTAGGGAATAACTAGCCATGATAGGATATTAATCCGCAAAATGGCCGGAGGGCCAAATAGCTTATAGCACTCTTCTGGGAAAAGGAGGAGAACCCTCACAGGGCGCTTTAGTTTCATAAATGTGGAACTTGCTTGCCATGGAAAACATGTTCTACACACTGACCTACTCAGACCCAAAATTTTCACTCACACGACAACCGTTAATAGGCTATATGTCGAGGCTAGGATTTTGCTACTTCACAACTACGCGCCTTACATTTCTTTGATTAACCCATGAATGTTCGTCTTCCCACCACAGACCACTACTGGGGGGGCTCCCCTCCTAGGCACAGAAATGGGACAATCTGGGCCTCCATACCCAGGGCAGAAGTAAGACAGCAGGTTGAAAGCACCTACCGATGACGCCATACCATTCCACAAATGTCGGCATCTACTGTGATTTTGTTTGCAGCTGGTGGAACTCATTCCTATCTAAATAACCACCCGAACCCTCAATTCTCATAGTGAAAAACCGGGATTCCTCCCCACCCCTCATCCCTTCTGCCTCCCTACCATTGTTTCTTTGTTATTGTTGAATTCAGTGACCTTATCCCCCTAGGCACATGAGGCCAGAAGGACAATCATATGTATATTAACAAATTTGCGTTAGTAGTACACTGGCCTTAAAGCATTTATTGATGCAACTGCTATTGTAACTTTGAAAACTAATAAAAAGGTTTAAAACGTGAGTACAATGAGCACTCTATTAGGTGCAAGCACACAAAATCCACCCAATCAAATGCTGTATTCTAGATAACCAACATGTGGACAAATCTCCTTTCTCAGACGTGCTTCGTAAAGGTGTAAAGGTATTTTTGGGCTGATCACATAATGCCTTGGGGTAACTAAGTTGTGAAAGTAAGCCTTAACAAGCATTTGCAATGTAATAGGTTTCGCATTTGCAAGAGTTTAAGCTATTGGCATTGAAATGACAATGCCTTTTATTTATCTCTTTTGATACTCATCACACAAATAAAAGGTATTGTGATTTTCAATGCCAGTACCTCAAACTCTTGCAAATGTGAGACCTATTTAATTTCAAAGAAGTGGCCGGCATTGTCCCGGGCTGCTTAGAAAGTGAAAGCGCCCATGGCGAGCTAAATGTTGCGGGAAAGCATGTCATGTCTGCAGTAGGAGAAACTCATTATAGAAAATAGTGCTTACAGACTAAATAGTACATACCGTGTAACAACCGAAGTAAAAGGGCCAGTCCTCATGGGAGGTTACAAAAGACGACAAGGCGGTACTAAGGAGGGACTAACAACCCTTTTAACAAATCAAAAGCCAGCATTTATGAAGGACATTGACACAAGCCATTGACAAATATGGGTGGAGAGTGGGCAGGGCTTCAAGTCTATACTCGAATACAGCATGCCTCCCAGCGCATGCGCTGCTCAAGCTCGACCTAAAAAGGATTGCTTTCTGTTTACAATGCATCTGTGCCAGTGGCGACTGGCATGTCCCGATAGTGGTGTGGCGGCTGGCAAAAAAATACATTAAATACATTAAAACACACATAACTTCCTTCCTGCAACAAACCCGACGTCCCCAATCTTCTTCTCGTCTTGAGGCAGGTTCCCAAGCCAATCCTGGTGCTGCTTTCTTGCTCATGAGTACAGTGCCCTGATTGCAGGGATTGGCTCCCAAGGCACTGGATGCTTGCACTTATTCTTAACCTAGCTGTCTTAAGACAGCTGGGTTGAGAGTTTTAAAGTGCACATGTCTGGCTGGCCGTCGCAAGACGGACCGGCCAAAGTGACATGCGCACTTTAAATAAGTGCAAAAGGCAGCCCACCCTCCTCCCTGCGGCTGTCACTCAGCAGGCCCCGCCCTGTCCTGACGCTCTGTTCCGGAGAGGGTGACGAAAAATAAAATGGTTCTGAATTGCTTTTCATTGGGGCGACAGTCCTCGAGGCCGCCCTGATATTCAATGACAAATGTAATGCATCATGATTCAGTAAATTGGTTCCTCATGCTTTGCAATGCAAGGACTCGGTAGGAGGCAGAAAGAAAGAAATACTTTCACTTTCATTTAATTGAAGCCAGTGCCCACTCTATGCATGTTTTCAACAGCCAGCATCAACAGGTCATAACAGCAACGCTGTCTAGCCAGATCTAAAAACTCATATTTCCATAAGAAAACATAACTGATTGGCGTAATCTAACAGTGTAGCTTCTGAGTCTATTTTTTTTTAACAAATTCAAGCTCATTTGCTTTCAGTAGCCAGCAATGCATGGTATTTCTACTCAGCAAGTTTTAACAAAATGTCCTTTTCGTTTTTTTCTAATGCTATTTTGTTTCTAACTTGCATGCACAATTATCTGTGCCCAAATGACACATTCTGGTACTTATATGGATTGCAGGAACATTGCATTGCCAAGGAAGAGTGTGTGAACCTACTCCTTAAACATTTTCAGCTAATGAGACCCACTTGTATTTTCTGACAGTGCAAAAGCTGAAAAGCCCCACAGCCACAATGCGTTTTCAGATAACACCAGCGCTGTGAGGTTCTGGACTGCACTCTCCTCTTCATTTCTTTCCAATTAGGAGTAGGAGGTCATTGGTTAATACTTTATGTCACCAAAACCCAATATCGCGTTTTACAGCCATAATTATGTGTCTGGGCATTTTTGTAGCTAGAGTTGGACCACGGCCATTATCACACTAATTGTCTTCCATCCTATCTGTCGTTTCTAATACTTCTTTTCCCACGATTAACTCCGAATTTAGTTTGGAACTTTCAAAGCAATTATTTTCTAAAGTTCGGGGGCTCAACCCTGCTTGTAATTGGTCAATGGTTCAAAGTGTATCTAGCGGTTCATCTGGTCAAGGTTGTGTGGATTCACCGCCCGCTGTTCTGCATAGACTTTTGCAATATGACTTTAATGAGCCCTGGGGCTGTGGGGCAGAACTGATCTATTTTTACTAATGTACAATGTATGTCTTACTTTCATTCATTGGTGATTACTGTATTTACTTCCTTTGTTTGATAGCTGCTGTGCTTTGCAGCAGTGCTTAATTTGTAAAATACTTAGTGCCGGGGCCCTCGACAGGGGGACTCTAGGTCTTGCACCATCCATTGCCCCTGGCAGCACTGCCAATTACGGTACCCACACACTACCAATCATCACACTCTTCAAAGTGTGACAAGTCATACTATTACAGGCCCCCAAGGCTATAAGAATGGCTTTGGAGGCAAATACTACTAATTGGAAATTTACATTTAACCCCTCCCATGCTCATGACGAGCTCAGCTCGTCATGAGCCACAGTGCTCGTGTGCTCATGACAAGCTGAGCTCGTCATAACGGTCATAACGCTCGCACGTGGGGCTAATTCCCCCGTTGTGCTGAACGTTCTGAAGAAACGGGAGTGGCCGTGACGAGCTCTGCTCGTCATGAGCACACGACCACCGTGGCTCATGATGAGCTAATCTCGTCACGAGCACCGGGGCGCTGTGTGCACCCCTCCACCACCCAGCACAGCGGGGAAATTACCCCTGCGGCCAACGGGTTAAGTAATAAACAGAAGTTTGTGTGCTTGCACCTAAATTGGTAGACACCACTACCATGTGGCAGACAGTTATAAGCACCGGTGCTTGCAATTAAGTGCTGGTGCTTAGCACCGGAAAGCACCAGCGCAAATTAAGCACTGTTTTGCAGACCCGTGCTCCAGAACACTACTTTTTTACTTCTGGAAATCACTCTTGGTAACCACCAAACTGCTTGGAAAGCTCATATGTTCATATGATTTGCTAACTGCAAAAGGTCATGCCTAGCTGAAAAAAAAAGCATAATAAATGGAAGGCTGCAAGCCTTGCATAGAACACTTCCACTGATGTCCTATTACAGCCCACTTGTGACACCACTAAATTAAAAAAGATTTTTTTTTCCTGTAATGATTTATTACATACAGTTCAGTGGTGAAGTCACAATGCCTGATGGCAGAGCAATGTGAAATGGAATGCCACCACGTCTGCAAATCAACATCATAAGCACAAGCAGATTGTAACTCCTTTTCTTTTTATATTAGCCTGAAAGTCCCCAGTCAGTAGCTTATAAGCAGAGAGGGGCGATAGTATATTTATTTCACTGCTGAAGGTAACTGCAGCAGATTAGACACACTTTCTAAACCTCAAAGCCAGACTTGGAAGTGACTGAGAGCAAAATGCATAAATAAGTGTGCACAAAATGATACATTGCCTATTGCAGGCTTCTCCAACCAGTAGCTTGTGAGCTACTTGTAGCTCTCCAGCTACCAGCGAGTAGCCCCCCTCTGTGCAGCTCAGCCTAATAAATGGGAAGGTGTTGCTTAATTTAACTAATATATGTATATACAATTTGAAAATGTGTGTTTTTTCAGAACTCATAAGCTGATAATCGTAAAAAGTACTTGAATTAACCAAAAATATTAGAAGCTGATATTTCAATGCTAAATTATGTTGCATTGGGAAGACATTGCTAAAACTATTACGTTGGTAATATGGGCATTGCAGCTATGGCTGTTGTGTTACCCACGATGAGGCTTCTTTTTTTTTTACAGTACGTCTGATGCACTAAGGTTCTTGCTACTGGTAATCTTGCAAAAGTTGTCCACTAATGTTTTCTTGTCTGATGTAGCCACTATTACAACAACGATAATATTTGTTAGTAGCTCAGGACAAATTTTATTTAACAGAAGTAACTCTTATTACAGTACAGGTTGGAGACCCCTGGTCTATTGTGTGTTTATTTAACAGAACATATTCCATGGGTGATCTACTTTTAAGTAACCGAGGGACCAATTCATCAATAGAGCTAGGAAAGAAGGGTTAATAAGTAGGGAAGGCAGTGAAGGTGCAACTATGTGTTATAAGGAATGCCATGTTTCTGACAATGAAGTAAAGGGATACTATTCTAAACTTTTAAACTCAGTCTTAGTTAGGCCTCACCTATTTTTTTAGACATGGATCTCGCCTGTGGCTTACAATATGTACATCCATTTGTCCCATACATAAAGTGCACACAAGGAAGAACATTAACCAAAAATTATTGAATTCAAAAGCTTTTGTTTTAACTTGTATTTTGGCTGTAAAATGAATAGGGTGTTACAGGTACCAAAAGCCTTGGGATTTCAACTAATGCAGGGTTATGATGCACATGTACATCGTAAGGTGCCAAGTCAAATTATGTTTTACAGGCCCAGACACACCAATCTCACATTGCGTCTTATTCCTTCATGTCTTCTTTCAGTTACATGATGATCCCTACAAATAATCAAATTTTATGCTAAGCATGCGACCTTCACTACTGGGGCTGCTCACTATTGTCACTGTCCATTTGCATCCATCTCTTCTAGACAGCTTTATTTATTGCCTCCAGAGAAGTGTTACTGTCCATGGGCTTCCAACATCTCTCTGGTGTTTGATCATACCTGCATTTCTTCAGGAACATTGGACCCGATTCACAGAATAAATTTAAGACTCAGTCCTAAACTTACTACTATTTTGGTATTCACAGAATGCACTTACTACTTTTGGTATTCACAGAAGTTAGGATTTTGTTTTAAGTCTGTCTTAAGTTTGTCTTAAGAAAACTTAAGACAAAATCCTAACTTCTGTGAATACCAAAAGTAGTAAGTGCATTCTGTGAATGCCAAAAGTGGTAAGTGCATTCTGTGAATACCAAAATAGTAGTAAGTTTAGGATTGAGTCTTAAGTTCATTCTGTGAATTGGGCCCTTTGTCTGTCGCTAACCCGTTTGCCTTTTGGGACTGTCTTGCAAATCTTTAAAAAATCAGGGTTCATAGGGGTAGCAGCACGAGACCTAAAACATCAAGGCTGCCCCTGCCATCCAGCTGGCTGAAGACCAAGCACATGTGGAAATAAACTCTTTTGACTTTTTTGAAAATCTATTATAACAATTGCTAAATTACCTGAAATTAGAGCCTTGGGCCTGCAAAGCCAGGATGCTTAATGTGGAAAAGTGAGACATTCCAAACAGGTGCTGGCATGTCTCTGAGCAATAAGCTTCAAAGAGCTACTTACAGCATGGGCTGGACCAGTCTTTGTATCTTTAGGTATAAAACGATATTTTTGCATAACTAAGCATGGTGTAGGAACAGACGCCGCATCTAAGCTGTGCTCTGTTAGTTAATAAAAATTCAACTCATTGGTGAATTTAGACTTTTGGTAAATATGCCCCAAAGATGAATTTTAAGGAATGTATATTCCTTTACCTGAGCCTGAACATCCTCCCATCATCAGTGTCAGAATTGCTCACTGAGAGTCTCAACCTTTCAGGTGCGTCCACTGGCTTCCTAGAGCTGCATGGCAGACTGTGGCTTCCTGATGGCTTTGGAGACAAGGCCAAATGGCCATACTGGGCACCTCAGAAGTGCTTAATCTGTAAAATAATAAGTGCCAGGGCCCTGATCAGGAGGACCCTGCTGCTTGCAACACCCATTGCCCCGTCATCGCTGCAAGTGACGGTACCAAAACAATTACTAACCATCTCTTTCGCCTGCAAGTGCGACAGTTCGGATTATTCCAGGTCCCCAAAGGTAAAGGAATGGCTGGGGAGGCAGGTATTAGTAATTTTTTATGTATATTGTATTCACAAACATGTTCTGCTCATCTCTAAATTAGATGAGTAGCGCCACCAGTTGGCCGACTGTCATACGTGTGCTGTTGACAATTAAGTGCTGAGCACCAGAAACTAATTAAGTGCAGGCGACCAGTACTGGAAACCACTGGCTCAAATTAAGCACTGGGCACTGGGCATTTCCCCAGGAGGTTGGAACGGTGGGGGCAGTGTTGTTACTGGGGGCCGGTTTTGTAGCAGAGCAGCAGTTTTAGAAGCACTGAAAATGTCCTCTTATGTTTAGCAGTTTACGGGCAACAATAAAAGTGTAAAGTTACCTCTGTAGATTATTGTACCTGCTGGAGAGAGATGGGAGTTTTGTCTAGTGGCAGTTTTGACTACTTTGAGGTGCTGAGGAGGGTTAATATGTCTGTTGCAAAGAATTGTACCATGCATATCAAAGAACAAATGTTCATGCACATAGAATAGCTCAATGGGTTACTGCTCTTGTCGCAGAGTTTCTTTTGTTACTCTGCAGTTCATAAGTTACAATCATAATCTAGCACAGTGAGCTATGAACTGTAATCAAAGAACAGGATACGAGCTGCATAGTACAGTTTAAAATGTTATGTTTTTTTCCCCAGTCTTTCATTATCCTGATGTTGCTAAAAAAAAAAAGGTTTGTTAGGGTAGAAATACATACATACATACATACAAATACATTCATATTATTAAAGTGAACCCTAACCGCTGTGCAATGTTCTGAACCCTGAGTTTGTGCTTCTCCAGCCAAAGTACTTTTAAAAAGGGCCTGCCAGTATGGATCGCATCTGAATCCTACACCTTGTAGTCTCCTTTGCCTTATGTAACATTTGTCTATACACTGATTTACACATGTCTGATTGATTGTCTCTGTATGTGTGTGATGTAAACTGCTCTGGCAACCTACACTGGTATGAGAGGTGCTATAAAACAAATGCAATCCTTGTGAGAGAGGGGCTGTGGAGAGATGAGAGGCACTGTTGGAGGGTGATAGTGAGTGGATCATTGAGAAGCCCCAACAAAGATTGAGGTATCCTGGTGCACAGTAAGGTCCTCATTTTCTATGCTTTAAAAGCTAAAACAATTGAATTTTTAACAACAGATGTGTTGTAGAATGCACGATTCGTCCCCAAATGTTCCTGGTGGAGAACCCTCCAAAACCCCCCTTTGTAGTGGTCCGACTCCCTCACTGCATTCTGGGGGGTTCGTCTGACAACATTGTGAGGGCTGCTTTGGGTTCCCAGTCCGGCTCTGTTTGGAGAACAAGCACGGGCAGCAAAGCATCGTAGAAGAAGGCATCCGCTTTCTTTTATCTCTGGGGGTTGATTGCAGATTTTGCATGCTGTATCAGGCTCTCCCTTGCCTGGGCTCTTTTTGCTTCCATTTCCACTATGCCCACCGGCCCAAATACATCATTGTTATATGCTTTTATTGCACTTGGGCTTACCTACTCCTGGTGGAGGACTCTGCTCCTCCTGGTCTTTTCTCTCTTGCTCACTCAGGTTCCACCAGCCCTGTAATACACTGACCATCTGCAAGGTTCAGCATTTGTTCCACAAGAGGGTGGTGAGTATATAGTCCTTCAGTGCTACAATTGTGATTCTGCCGCTGTGGGTGATTGGGGTATGACGGGGGTATTGCTGTTTACTCTTCTGCCCTTTTGTGCTGTAAAATGGTATTTGACTCTACCGGTGCAAAAATCAAGAGGGCTAGTAGGACCCACAAATTCAGCATCTCCTGAGTTGTGGAGTCCTCACTGTCCACAACCGCTTGCCTTGCCCTGCTGGAGGATGTTGATTTTCTTCTAAGAGACTAAAGCCAAGATTTACTAAAGCTTTGAGCCAGCACAACCCATGCGACTCAAAGCAATGCAAAGTCTCACGATGGTATTTACTATCCGTACAGAAAGGTGGGTTCACTGGGAAGGAGCTAACGCAGAAACCCCTTTGCTCTGTGCCACTGTGCATCAAGGGGGAGTTACTGGGGTACGATTAGGCCGATAGCTATAGGTTTTGATGCTAAAATTCAGTATATTAAGATGGCCGTACTAGGCTTTGTGTCAAGACTAACAACACTGCCAAGCAGGTGGAATTGCTAAAAAAATTAACATTGCTTTAACCCCTTCGATGCTGTTGACGGAACGGTTCCGTCATGCACGTCGGGTGAGCTGTGCAGATGACGGAACCGTTCCGTCATGACTCCGCCCGCGCAAGGCGGAGTCAGCCTGGGCGGGGAATTCCCGCTGCAGCGATTAATGCTGCAGAGCACAGCACACCCCAAAAGTGTGGGAACCTTCTGAGTTTGTCTAGGTATAAGAATGTGTATCAGAAGGGTATGCTTTCAGTCAATGCACACTAGCCTTCGCACCATGGTGTGAGTTTGTGCATCGCACAAGGCAGCCTGCTTGTGTGCCAATGGAGGGGGTGACAGCAGAGCAGGTCAATCTAGGAGATACGGCTCTGCGCGATACAGCGCAGCGGTTCCTATGCTCCATGAAAAATGAGCAGATTTGGCCCTAGTTCCTAGGTCAATAGTTGTCCTATTCCTTTGCTTTCTTAGATTCTGACAGTGCAACCTATTTCCTGCAGTTATAAGTTATTTCTCGCACTTGTATGTTTATTAACATGTTCATCTCCTCTCTGGCTTCCGGCCAGGTAGTGATTCAATAATTGGTCAAAAGAACACTTTAAAATCTGAGGTACATGAAGTTCAATGAGTTTTTGCAAACAAACAAAAAGTCTTGTGAAACCTTTGAAGCGCCATTACAATGATTTTTGCCTTTTTCGTCAAAATGTCGAATTGCCACCTCTTCCCCTGACAAAAATGAAAAAGCAGATTGTGAACCGAGGCTTTCCAGTGTCCACATTCCCCACTCTCAAGGGGAAATGTGGACACTTCCAAAGTTGGAATAAAATGCTCATAATGAGATCAATATTGGGGTTCGTCATACAGGGCCAGGGCCTGTGCTTGGCAAAGGCAACGCCAGGCTGAAGTGTAAAGGGCATAGGGAACGGAGCTGCAGACTGCCCCTGCCTTATGCCCCCTCTTCCAAAGTAGAAGCAGCTTATAAATACTTCACTGAAGGAGGAAATAATCCTTCCACTGACCAGACACAGGGCCAGATGTATCAAGATACCGTTTTGCGAATCCTAAATAGCGATTTTTTGCGAATCGCTATTTAGAATTCGCAAAACGGTATGAATGTACAAAATCACAATTTTTTTGCGATTCCTTATTATTCTTTATTTTGCGAATTCGCAAATAAAGAATAATTTCCAATGCATTCCTATGGGCCAGGAGGCCCAGGGGAATGATAGCGCAATAATTCTAAAATTGCGAATTCGCAATTTGCTAATCGCAATTTGAGAATTATTTCAAGGGTGCAGGGGTGACTCAAAGACAGCCTGCTGCACCCCTCAAATCTACATGTGTGTGCATGTGCCACACATACATGCCCTATGGGCATGTATGAGTGTCACATGCCACCCTTACAATTGCCAATTAGGGCTTTTTTAAAAGAAATCGCAAATTACCACCAACTACAAGTTGGTGGTAAATTGCGATTTCTTAACACAAATTCGCAAACCAAAAATGTGTCATACATATCATTCAAGGAATCTCAAAATTTGCGATTCCTTAAATGCTATGGCAAAATAAGGATTTAACAACAAGGGGTGGTGATGGACAGAGTTTCTGAATTAAGCAGAATACTCTCACCCAGTCAAGAGATCAGGGCTAGATCCAACACCGTTTTTGAGCTCACTGCACCATCCCAGTTCAGAACCTAGCTATATGCAAATTAGTCTGTTCCTGTCCCAGTGCATGATGGGAACAGGGCAAACCAAACTACCAAGCCAATTCTTACACTGGGAAGGAAACAAGCTTCCAGGGACCGGTTTCTGGCATTTCAGCCGTCGTCGGCCCGGCTTGCTTGAATCCTGATGGTGCAATGAGCAAGGGACTCACATCTGAGTATACCCTTCCACGCTTAGGGTGGACAAAATATTTAACAACAAGGGGTGGTGATGGACATAGTTTCTGAATTAAGCAGAATACTCTCACCCAGTCAAGAGATCAGGGCTAGATCCAACACCGTTTTTTAGCTCACTGCACCATCCCAGTTCAGAACCTAGCTATATGCAAATTAGTCTGTTCCTGTCCCAGTGCATGATGGGAACAGGGCAAACCAAACTACCAAGCCAATTCTTACACTGGGAAGGAAACAAGCTTCCGGGGACCGGTTTCTGGCATTTCAGCCGTCGTCGGCCCGGCTTGCTTGAATCCTGATGGTGCAATGAGCAAGGGACTCACATCTGAGTATACCCTTCCACGCTTAGGGTGGACAAAATATTTAACAACAAGGGGTGGTGATGGACAGAGTTTCTGAATTAAGCAGAATACTCTCACCCAGTCAAGAGATCAGGGCTAGATCCAACACCGTTTTTTAGCTCACTGCACCATCCCAGTTCAGAACCTAGCTATATGCAAATTAGTCTGTTCCTGTCCCAGTGCATGATGGGAACAGGGCAAACCAAACTACCAAGCCAATTCTTATACTGGGAAGGAAACAAGCTTCTGGGGACCGGTTTCTGGCATTTCAGCCGTCGTCGGCCCGGCTTGCTTGAATCCTGATGGTGCAATGAGCAAGGGACTCACATCTGAGTATACCCTTCCACGCTTAGGGTGGACAAAATATTTAACAACAAGGGGTGGTGATGGACAGAGTTTCTGAATTAAGCAGAATACTCTCGACCAGTCAAGAGATCAGGGCTAGATCCAACGCCGTTTTTTAGCTCACTGCACCATCCCAGTTCAGAACCTAGCTATATGCAAATTAGTCTGTTTCTGTCCCAGTGCATGATGGGAACAGGGCAAACCAAACTACCAAGCCAATTCTTACACTGGGAAGGAAACAAGCTTCCGGGGACCGGTTTCTGGCATTTCAGCCGTCGTCGGCCCGGCTTGCTTGAATCCTGATGGTGCAATGAGCAAGGGACTCACATCTGAGTATACCCTTCCACGCTTAGGGTGGACAAAATATTTAACAACAAGGGGTGGTGATGGACAGAGTTTCTGAATTAAGCAGAATACTCTCACCCAGTCAAGAGATCAGGGCTAGATCGGACACCGTTTTTTAGCTCACTGCACCATCCCAGTTCAGAACCTAGCTATATGCAAATTAGTCTGTTCCTGTCCCAGTGCATGATGGGAACAGGGCAAACCAAACTACCAAGCCAATTCTTACACTGGGAAGGAAACAAGCTTCCAAGGACCGGTTTCTGGCATTTCAGCCGTCGTCGGCCCGGCTTGCTTGAATCCTGATGGTGCAATGAGCAAGGGACTCACATCTGAGTATACCCTTCCACGCTTAGGGTGGACAAAATATTTAACAACAAGGGGTGGTGATGGACAGAGTTTCTGAATTAAGCAGAATACTCTCACCCAGTCAAGAGATCAGGGCTAGATCCAACACCGTTTTTTAGCTCACTGCACCATCCCAGTTCAGAACCTAGCTATATGCAAATTAGTCTGTTCCTGTCCCAGTGCATGATGGGAACAGGGCAAACCAAACTACCAAGCCAATTCTTACACTGGGAAGGAAACAAGCTTCCGGGGACCGGTTTCTGGCATTTCAGCCGTCGTCGGCCCGGCTTGCTTGAATCCTGATGGTGCAATGAGCAAGGGACTCACATCTGAGTATACCCTTCCACGCTTAGGGTGGACAAAATATTTAACAACAAGGGGTGGTGATGGACAGAGTTTCTGAATTAAGCAGAATACACTCACCCAGTCAAGAGATCAGGGCTAGATCCAACACCGTTTTTTTAGCTCACTGCACCATCCCAGTTCAGAACCTAGCTATATGCAAATTAGTCTGTTCCTGTCCCAGTGCATGATGGGAACAGGGCAAACCAAACTACCAAGCCAATTCTTACACTGGGAAGGAAACAAGCTTCCGGGGACCGGTTTCTGGCATTTCAGCCGTCATCGGCCCGGCTTGCTTGAATCCTGATGGTGCAATGAGCAAGGGACTCACATCTGAGTATACCCTTCCACCAGGTGTGGCAGGGTATACTCAGACATGAGTTCCTTTCTCACTGCACCATCAGGATTCAAGCAAGCCGGGCCGAAGACGGCTGAAATGCCAGAAACCGGTCCCCGGTAGCTTGTCTCCTTTCTGGTGAAGAATTGGCTTGGTAGTTTAGTCTGCCCTGTTCCCATGATGCACTGGGGCAGGGACAGATTGATTTGCATATAGCCAGGTTCTGAGCTGGGATGGTGCAGTGAGATAAATAACGGTGATGGATCAAGCCCTGATCTTTGGACTGGGTAAGAGTAGTCTGCTTAATTCAGACACTCTGTTCATCACCACCCCCTTTTCTGAATCGTTTTTGGCCACTATAGGTGTGGCAGGGTATACTCAAACATGAGTCCCTTTCTCACTGCACCATCAGGATTCAAGCAAGCCGGGCCGAAGACGGCTGAAATGCCAGAAACCGGTCCCCGGTAGCTTGTCTCCTTTCTGGTGAAGAATTGGCTTGGTAGTTTAGTCTGCCCTGTTCCCATGATGCACCGGGCCAGGGACAGACTGAGTTGCCTATAGCCAGGTTCTGAGCGGGGATGGTGCAGTGAGATAAATAACGGTGATGGATCAAGCCCTGATCTTTGGACTGGGTAAGAGTGGTCTGCTTAATTCAGACACTCTGTTCATCACCACCCCCTTTTCTGAATCGTTTTTGGCCACTATAGGTGTGGCAGGGTATACTCAGACATGAGTCCCTTTCTCACTGCACCATCAGGATTCAAGCAAGCCGGGCCGAAGACGGCTGAAATGCCAGAAACCGGTCCCCGGTAGCTTGTCTCCTTTCTGGTGATGAATTGGCTTGGTAGTTTAGTCTGCCCTGTTCCCATGATGCACTGGGCCAGGGACAGACTGATTTGCATATAGCCAGGTTCTGAGCTGGGATGGTGCAGTGAGATAAATAACGGTGATGGATCAAGCCCTGATCTTTGGACTGGGTAAGAGTGGTCTGCTTAATTCAGACACTCTGTTCATCACCACCCCCTTTTCTGAATCATTTTTGGCCACTATAGGTGTGGCAGGGTATACTCCGACATGAGTCCCTTTCTCACTGCACCATCAGGATTCAAGCAAGCCGGGCCGAAGACGGCTGAAATGCCAGAAACCGGTCCCCGGTAGCTTGTCTCCTTTCTGGTGAAGAATTGGCTTGGTAGTGTAGTCTGCCCTGTTCCCATGATGCACTGGGCCAGGGACAGACTGATTTGCATATAGCCAGGTTCTGAGCTGGGATGGTGCAGTGAGTTAAATAACGGTGATGTATCAAGCCCTGATCTTTGGACTGGGTAAGAGTGGTCTGCTTAATTCAGACACTCTGTTCATCACCACCCCCTTTTCTGAATCATTTTTGGCCACTATAGGTGTGGCAGGGTATACTCAGACATGAGTCCCTTTCTCACTGCACCATCAGGATTCAAGCAAGCCGGGCCGAAGACGGCTGAAATGCCAGAAACCGGTCCCCGGTAGCTTGTCTCCTTTCTGGTGAAGAATTGGCTTGGTAGTTTAGTCTGCCCTGTTCCCATGATGCACTGGGCCAGGGACAGACTGATTTGTATATAGCCAGGTTCTGAGCTGGGATGGTGCAGTGAGATAAATAACGGTGATGGATCAAGCCCTGATCTTTGGACTGGGTAAGAGTGGTCTGCTTAATTCAGACACTCTGTACATCACCACCCCTTTTTCTGAATGGTAAAATAAGGAATCGCAAATAATTGCGATTCCTTAAATTACGATTTTTTGATACATATCAAAAATCGCAAATCGGCCGTTTGCGAGTCGCAAAGGCAGAAATTCTGCGAATTTCGGCCTTTGCGAGTCGCAAAAGCCTTGATACATCTGGCCCACAGTCTGATAAAAGAATGATTAAACGAGATCCCTTTAGAACCATTTTTTATGGATCTAATTAAATCAATTTGCTCTGGACAGATGTTGTCTCTAATGAAAAAGGTATTATAAGAGCTTTCGGTGGGCCCAAAGTTTCCATGCTCTTCAATTATGTAATGTGAACTCAAAGGACCATCTCTATGGCTAAAACATAATAAGTAGTTAAAATACAAATATATAGCCAAATGAACCCACACCTAATATCCTCTTTTCTGCACCCCTTTGATAATAATTGCATAGGAAACCTATTGCAAGAGCACACACTGGTGTCATCATGCACTATTTATGCCATTAGAGCTTGGCGGTCTTCAGAGAATTTCCAATGTTGTGCTTATTTACTCATGCAGAAGATCAAGTGCACTGTCCAAGGTCACATGTTTCATCAGTGGACAGCTGTGACCAAAGCCAACAGCAGCCATGGCATCGCTAATTCTAGCCAACATCTGCTCTTGTGAATCAAAGCACTTGTGCAGCACCCTCTTCTGGGGTGTAGTAGGCGCGTGACATCTCAGTGTTAAGCTACGTAGGAACAGCTGGAGCCCAGGCAGAGGATGGGTTCCCTTGGGGAGATGGCAGCCGCGCAGACTTTTAGCCCCGGGACCTTCTGTACCAGAGCTGATTTATATTCATGCAGCCTAGCTGCCTGAATCACATCTAGCCCTGGAAAATAATGCATATATTACAGATCTCCTGTAACAGAAACACTGCTCGCTCCTCTACAAATTGAAGAAGAGAATAACACGGGCACGGTAGGTAGCACAATGCAAAAACACGCCTCGCGACCATCTACTAACCTTGTTAGCATTATTAAAGTCCCTTCTTCTGGTTGCAATTTGTAACACCTGCACCTTGATGAACAATTGCCTTCGCAGTGTGCTTGAATAATGCACATTAAACTGCCAGCAGTGCTGTTACTGTTACCTCACCGCAAACATCAGTTTTTGTCTGCTGCTTAATTACACCGTGTCCTAGTTTCAAAGGATTTGTCCTCGCGCAGGCTGATAGAATCTCCTTTGTGCGCATAAAAAGTATGATTCCACCCACGTCTTTGAACTGCTTACCTGGAATTTATTGATTTTTGGACTTTTGGGAAACTTAGATATATTTTTTCGACTCCCGTTGCAGCCGTTGACCACTATATCAAACTGATCATTACTTTGGCCTTGTCCATTGCTTCAAACGGGCAGAGATACTGTCCAAACTCCAGTCCTACCCAAATTGTGAGTTGCAGCCAAGGCAATGGCAATTAAACTTATGGCCACGCAAGTCATGGTATGAGCAAGCTTATCAACATATGGCCAAGAAAATCAACGCATGGACAAGCAAATCAACATATGGCCAAGCAAATCAACGTATGGCCAGGCAAATCCACGTATAGAAAGCAAATCAAGGTATAGCTGAGCAGGTCGAGATAAGGTAAATCAAGTCAGGAAAAGGCCCGTAAACTCAAGGCATGGCCAAGAAAATCAGGGTATAGTCAAGCAAGTTGAGTTATGGTCAAGCATGTCAACGTACGGCCAAACAGCAAATCAAAATATGGCCGAGCACATCAAGGTATAGCCGAGCAAATCAATATTTGGCCAAGCAAGACAAGGTATGAACAAGCAAGTCAAGGTATGGCCAAGGAAGTCAAGGTGTGGCTAAGCAAGTCAAGGTGTGGCCAAGCAAGTCAAGTTGTGACCAAGCAAGTCAAGGTGTGGCCAGGCAAGTCAAGGTTTGGCCAGGCAAGTCAAGGTTTGGCCAAGCAAGTCAAGGTTTGGCCAAGCAGCAAGTCAAGATAAGGCCGAGCAAATCAAAGTATGGCCAAGCACGTCAAGGTATGGCCCAAGAAGTTAGGGTATGACCAAGCATGTCAAGATGTAGCCAAGCCAGTCAAGTAAGGCTTATTGGTGCTGCGGTGGCCACTCAATGCAATAATATTGATGTAATACGGGTTCATGGAGCATGCAATGTTTAAAAGCCAACATTACGCTGTTCTTGAATTGAATAGAACAGTAACTATATGTTACGGTGTAAGGGCCTACGGGTTAACTGGGCTGAGTGTGGTGGTATTGAGCTGTGTACTCTTCTTGTCATTAAATTGCCTTTACGACTGATTAACACACTTGTTTTCACTATGAACAATGATCATTGTCTCTTCACTGGGGTGTATGAAAGAGGCTATACAACACTCATGTAATGGCTTTAATAGTGTGCTGTCACAGCATCTATGTCACTATCCTAAACATTCAATTTTTCTTTCCCCCTTATGGTGCTTATATATATTGTAACGGATCAAAGAGGGTGCAATATTTCACTGTGACTCGATATGAAGAATATAACATAAGAGATCTGATGATGATAAACAGAAATTGTGATCAGAAGCTTCTTTGGTTGCGGTAAATTCAGGTGCTGGAGTGACAGAGGGGAGTGAACTAGTGGAGCCATAGAGGCAAATGGTAAAAGGAGTCCATCTGTGTGAGCCACAAGCTCTACTATGTGTTCTATTTCTGTGCATTCAACCAGGAACAGTTAAAATGTTATTAACCCCTTAAGTGCTGATGACGGAACCGCTCCGTCATCAGCTACGGGTGAGCTGTGCTGATGACGGAGCGGTTCCGTCATGGCCCGCTCGGCGCACCTGCGCGGCGTGAATTTCGCGCCTGCGCTGAGCGTTCTATTGAGCGGGGCGGGCCATGGCGGAACCGCTCCGTCACAAGCACAGCTCAACTGACGCTGGTGACGGAGCAATTCCGTCACCAGCATGCGGCCGCCGCGCGGCCGCCCCGCCCCCTTAGCACTGCGGCGGAATAGCCGCCGCAGTGAAGGGGCTAAACAATTGCGGCCAGGAATAGCAGCCACATCTCTCACAGTTGTGTGCTAGAATTCAACTTGCATGAGGTACATGGCTTGTCAAATTACATTTATAAATGTTAAATTTTCATTTATTAAAGCGCTTATCACCAGAGGTCTCTAAGCACTTTATACTGTACAGCAAGTGCAATAAAGAGAAGCTTGTATCCCTTTGGGCAGGAAATACGGGTACATTGGCCCACAAATTGCGTGTTTAGATGAGCGATCCCACCCTGATAGAAGTGGCCATAAATACTAACCGGAGGTCACATTCTGAGGTGGTCCTGGTGACTGGTTGTGCCGTGTGGGTTAGCTAGTGTGCTCTTACTATTGGGCTTTATTTGAACTTTATCTGATGAAGACAACTGACCGGCTGTTCTGGTATCACGTCCTTGGGCCGAATGCAGGCCCTCTGCTGTGCATTTGTTTGTGTTTATGAGTGTGTGCATCTGATTCCTTTTTTTTAGGTATTACTTCCTGGGGCCACACATGATTTATTGCTATAATCTTCCAGATGTGTTTGATGCTTATTCCATCTCTCGTGTTTTTATCACAGGAAGCACTAGGGGTGGACAGAGAGCAGTTGGGCTCTGTTGATTTGATAAAAAGGTCCCACTGAAACTGTAACAAGTGATTTATTGTGAATTTGGGGAGCCCAAGCAACACTTGCACTGTGGTCTGCTGTGCTCCTAAAAGCGGGATCATTTTACAAATCAATGTGATGCTAAAAGCATCATGCATGCTTCAGTCTGGTGGTGATTTGTAGCTGATGACACGCAGCCCTTGATTTACCTGGAGTGGCCCTGAAGAGCCTCATGAACAGGAAACCATGTATAGTTTACAGGTACTACAATGTATTGTATTCTATCTCTTTGCATCATGCTTACTGAACATCAGTTGTGATTTGTAGTGGATGGCACACTGCTCCCTAAGTAACCTCTAGTGTCCAGTAGAGTCTACTGACCAGTGCTCAGTATTTATTTTACAAGCACCAGAATGTGTACTGTTTCTTTGCATCATGCTTATTGCACATAACTTGAAATTTGTAGTTGATATCATTCTGCCCTTTGAGAAACCCTGTAGTGGCCCAGTAGAGTATAGTGAACAATATTGTCTGTACAGGTTCCATACCCCATAATGCTTTGTACTTCTTTGCATGTTGCTTTATGCATACTGCATGTTGGCTGGGATTTATAATTGATAGCACAAAGCCCCAACATTGACCAATGAACAACATAGTATGTATAGTTTATAACACTATGGTGTATTCTGTTTCTTTGCATCATGCTTGCTTCTTTCTGTTTGTGATTAGTGGTTGATGGCCCAGTCCCTTTAGTAACCTGTAGTGGGCCAGTAGAGCCAACTGAACAGACCAGTATGTATAGTTTACAAGGCGTGACTATTTATTCGCATTGTACCTGCAGCATAATTAAGAACATGTGTGTTGCAAAAGACCTGTAGCGAGGTTGCATGGGTATTCTCCTGGCATAGTGGTGGCTATTGAGACTTATGATGCTTTGAGCTTCCAGGCTCCATGCTTGAGGTTCAGAGATGTGCTACAGTTGTGGGCAGTGAGCAGTTGGTGCAGCAATGTCAGGGAGCTTACTATAGGTTTCTGGGAATACACAAAGGGCCTGATTCACAAAGGTAAACGTACATGTTTGCGCAGTTTACTCTTTTTATGTATTTTTAAACAATATAGTAAGTTTATGACTGCAGAGAAGCTGCAGTTGGGGTGGAGAATGCGGCACACAAAAAGAAAGGCCTGCCCTATCTTTTTATGTGTTGAGTTCTCTGCCCCGATTATGAAGTTTCTACTGGTATAAACTTACTATTAACTCGTAGTTTGTGAACACAAAATAGTGAAGCCATACAAATATGTAAGTTTACCTTTGTGAATCTGGCCAAAGTGTCCACTTTGTTCCTTTTTTTTGGAGAGGGTTCAGGAGAGACAAAAGTCGGATCTTCTAAACAGTGGAAACATTCGTAAATCTATACAAGAAGCAGAAACAAGTGTTCTTCTTTAAAAGCAGATGTTGCTGTTTTAATGGCACTACCTTTTGAACTTTGCTGAAGAATCATGTTGCTGCTTCTAATGATGACGAGTTCTCCTCGTCCTGTTTAATTCTGGAGTAAACCAGACAATTCTAGGTTTTGAAGGTCTCTTAGAAAAGAATGTCAAATAGGCCTGCTGATCAAGAGTGGGAGTTAGATGTTGTTTATAACAGCTTAGAATCCTATTTGGATATTCAGAGGGAGAGATATTTGCACAGGTTGTTAAGTGTACAAGACATTCTAAAGTGAAACTGTCCCACTTACAACATTGAATCAATTCCGGGCTCCCAGTTTTATTGACGGACGTTGAAAGATATAGCTAAAAAAATGAATACAAATATTATTTGCCCATGCGGTCGAAATTTGAGACATAGGCTGAAGTAAGGAGAAATCTGTACAGATAATGTTTAACCCCTTGCATGCTTGTGACGGAACCATTCTGTCACGAGCCACGGTGGTGCTGTGCTGGTGACGGAATCGTTCTGTCACGGACTGGCCGCCGCGCCTGCGCGACGCTGATTCCGTGCCTGCGCTGAGCATTCTATTAGGCGGACGGGGCCGTGACGGAACCATTCCGTCACAAGCACAGCGCCACCGCGGCTGGTGACGGAGTGGTTCCGTCATGAGCATGGCGACGCCGCGCGGCCCGCCTCCCCCCTTGCACTGCGGCGGAATTACCTCCACAGCCAAGGGGTTAATAAGTGACTTTTACAATTAGTGAATGAATGAAACAACTTGTAAAGCGCAGTAAATACCCGGAGGTGACTTGGTGTTGAAAATTACAGGATCGATGAGGCCCAGAATACATCTAATGTTTAAAGACCCAGGTTTTTGAAACATTTCTAAAACCTGAAATGGAAGTATTGGCTTTGAGCTTCTGAGGGAGTTCATTCCAGTTCAAGGCTGTGCAGAAGACGAAGTCCTGCCTGCCCAGGAGGAATGTTTAAAAGGAGGAACCACCATATTATTGGTGGAGCTGGAATCGAGAGTCCTCCAGGTTTATACCATATTATTCTCTCCTTTAGATAACCAGGACCTTGTCCATGAAGAGACTTATAGGCAGAGCAGAACGCTTTAAAGACTTAACCCGGCTCCGGCAGGGACGAGTTTGCTGAGCGCAGCTTCTAACCAGTCTGCATAGCACCCTGACATCTGATCTAAGTTTTTTGATTTCTCAGGCTTAGAGCTAGATAATATGGACATCAATTTGAGGGCCTACGCCTTGTGCCAGGCACGATCGACTGCGGTCTTTAAGGGGAAAGTTCTTTGAGGGGACCTAATTTCCCAGAGTACCGCACAGTGGTCAGACCATGTCAGAGAAAAAATAGCCAGGTTAGAAATGGAAGGGTTATTTGTAAATATCTGATCGAGGGTGGACCCAGACTGATGAGCCGGGCCGGCTCTAGGGCACTGCGAGCGTTGCAACGGTCCGGGCATTGACTAGGGGTGGGGTGTCACATTTGAAAATATATATTATCATTTTAAAAGCACCTGCTGCCACATTCCTGGCCTCCACCATTGTTCAGCCATCAATTAAAATGTCAAGATAACTCTGTTGATTTGACTCATCCTAAGGTAGTGCAGAGGGTTAAAATGCCTGCTGCTAAGAACATGTACCATGCGGGTAATACAATGCATTTAATGTAAATAGGTCAGTGGGTTACTGCTTCTGTAAGAGAGCTCCTTTTTTTACTTGTTGTTTATAAGTCACCCTGCAATGGTACTAAGTTTAAAAACTTAGCGCCAACGTAGGCACCTTTGCACCAGAGTATCAGGGTGTCGTGTGCAGGGGAGCATTGGTTATGTGAAGGTGCCCCTTCCTGCACATAAACAATCCTAAAATGCCATTTTGTAACTTTCATGAGTGCTGCTTCATGCAGCTCACATGAAAGTTACAAAATGGCATTTTTCAAAAAGGTTTACTTATGTACAGGAAGGGGCACGTTCCTGTACATAACAAACCATGGCATTTTTCTTTTTTTATATGTGTGCTGAACAAGGCAGCACAAATGGAAAAAGACAAAACGAGAAAAAATAATACATTTCTCCTTGTTTCGCCAATTTAAGACTAGGATTTTCCTGGTCCTAATTTTGGTGCTGCCACCTATGTACGCCACCCTTGTACATAGGGGGCAGCGTCAAATACAATGGGTGTTGCAGCGGAAGACCCACTGCCCCTTTCATGCTAAACATAGCGTGAAAGGGTGCCTTATGTACAAGGCAGTGTTAAGCCACGTTCAGTGGCTTAACGCTGCCTTGTACATAAGACAAGGCCCCTATGGCCATGGAAACGTCAGAAAAAGTGACGTTCCTGTGGCAATAGGGTTTTGTACATATACCCTACAGTGTCTGGGCCCTGTGAGTGGACACTGTTACTGTCAGTATGAGCTTAAATAAAGAAAGTATTTACTCCTCAATGAAATCTACGTCAAGCCAGGTAATTTCGAGCAATTCATGTTACTGCTGCTATGTGAAATTCCTGAAATTAAGCCGTTATGCCACTTGTGTAATGATCTGGCAATTGGAATAACAATTTACCACAAATAAAACCATTTGTGGTAAAAAAAAATGTACTGAGAGCACAGGAACAAAAGAACGGGAACGTTTGTTCACTGTGCTTTTGTTTAAATGCGTCCTCGTGATAAAAAATAAAGCACAAAATGACAGATGTGCATTTTGCCAAATTGCACGTAATTTTACGTAATTTTAATTTCTTTTTACTTAATTACCTGAAAAGCAACTTAAGCGATTTTCATACACTCATAAAAACAATGCCATGAAGTCAATGTGCAAAAGCATCGTATTGGTTTTCCCTGAACTGATGTGTGCCAACTTTAGAAGGAGAGTGTTAAACACCATCCAGGTGTCTAGTTTTTAGTGATTTAATAATAATAATGGGCCCAACCCCAAGTTTGGCAGCTCTGTTTGAAGATCGCTTTACATATCCAATGGAAGTAAGATCTCAGAACTGGGGCACAATCCTCTCTTAATCATGTTTGAATAAAGTGCAAAGTATTCAAATTATGCTAAAAAAATTGGTCTATGATATTTATGCAGTTCTTTAGAGCATATATTACATTTAGGACCATACTAGGAATTAATTTGATCTAGAACATTTTTGTTGTTGTTAAAGTCAGCAAATTATGCAGCAGGTGATGGACTATGTGGCAAATACGGCAAATCCATAATTATGCGAAGAACGCCTCGGCTACAAAATCTCATAGTTCAAGTATTCCTTAGTAGACTGTATGTATAGAATTAGAGTGCCACATAAGAAATGCGAAAAGCTATGCTTCTGTCTCACAGATTTCACATTCCAGTGACTTAACTAATGAATACGTTTCTGGTAATGCACACACAGTATATGCAAAAGTGATTTTACCTCAATTAATTAATTTAACCTGATGTGCTCTGGTTCTGCTTAAACAGTGAACATAAAAAACAACATGGCGACATCATGCAGCATGCACATGTCTGTCAAGAGATTTTATTTATTACAGAGGGAACGAATGGGTATCATGACCCACTCAAGGACAAGATGTTTATGCGGCATGGCCTCTCTTACCACTTAATAACAGGAATCAGTATGACATGACGCTCATGACGCTCCTCACAAACTCTAGAAATTGCCCTCATGACTTCTTGAAAGTGCTGGGACCGCCTGGGGTTGTGGGGATGTGTGGTCATTAGGGTGAGTGAATGGTAGGCTGCGTTCTTGTAAGTTCAGTGTGTTAGCCTGACTGAGCTTTCCTACTGACAAGCTGAACAGGGAGGAGGGAAACTTTTCAAAGATGTTAAGCTCTATAGCAAGAAGTGTTTCTATGGCACAAAGATAAAAAAAAGATCAAACAACAGTGCATTCAAGGAAGAACAAATGCAGGGCTCAAAACAAATCAAGGCAACTTTTATTAACCTCTAACAAAATAAAATGAACATGTATACCTTATCAAATTACATCAGATTATCATGGCCACCAGTAAAATGGGCATTCGTATTTGAATTAATCAGAGAGGGATATGAAAAAAAGAAGGCTGGTGAGCCTTTAACCGCATCGCTGCAGCAGCTTTTCCCGCTGTGTGCTGCATTTTTTAAATTACCGCGTTACATGACGAGCTCAGCTCGTCATCAGCACACGGCAGGTAAGCCTGATGACGAGCTGAGCTCGTCATCAGCATCAAAGTGGTTAAACAGATACATACATAAATAAATAAATAATAACTTTGCGCGATTACTTGAAAACCACCTGCTGTGTGCACACAAAGCCCATTACCCAGCACTAAAACACTTGACATGATCCATAGATCAACTGGTAATATTTAGAAAATATCCTCAGAACGGCCAGCATCAGGTATTTGGCTATAAACCTCTGTGGCCAGGGCCGGACTGGCTAGCGGCCATTTCTTAATAAATATTGTCGAACAAATGTTTTAAAAAAACCTCTTTAAAGCTATTTGTTTCGTATTGTTCATTTAGAAGCGCCAGCAGCTCCCCAGCAACAAAGTCAGTCCCCTCAGCAGTGAACCTGGATCACCCCAGCCAAACGCCTGGTAGCCAGTCCGGCCCTGTCTGTGGCCATACTGGGCCTCTTGGTCAACGTAAGGTGTCCTTGCAGGAAATGCCCCCGGCAGGACCCAGTAGTGGGTCACAGAGCACTTTGATCAGTCAGGGCAGAGTTTCTGCACATACACAAAGTTCTGACTGGCACAAATGACAGGAAAGTTAAGAGAAATAAGCCCGGTTTCGGACCATTTCATTTCCGTGAATATATGGCCAACATATTTGTAAACATGATAACTAATATGTCAGTTATAAATAGACTTGTGTTAGAAAGGATCACAAAAGCATGAAACGTGTCTTGCCACCTCCACATATTCTATTCCTATTGAAGAATAAAGCCAGCCTTACAACCCGAAAAGCCTCGCACCCAGCAGCTGTTAACAAAGAGAAACCAATTAGCCTTTCACAAAGCATTGAAGACCTGGCTGTTCTCTCACACCTGTGCCAAGTGCTGTGAGCATCACAAAGATCCTGTCCTTTAATTGTCATTTGTGAGCAGAGGCAGCTCTGAGGTCAGTCTGGTCACCCATGGTCTACAAGGTTCTATGGATCATGGTGAAGTGGGGCGGCTGCCAGTTGTGCCGTGTTCATAATAGTGAACATGTTGTAAGGGCAGATACGGGTTGGTTGTATATTACTCGGTGCAGAAGGTGCTGTAGGCCAAATCGAACTAGGCAAGCTACAATCTTTGTTAGTGCCTGTTAGAACTGGGGGTCTCTAGTTGGCAGAGGTAGGTACCACTGTCCAAATAGGGACCCTTGCTTCTAGTCAGGGTAAGGAGGATACACTCTTTAGATAACCCCTGTTCACCCCCTTGGTAGCTTGGCACGAGCAGTCAAGGCTTATCAAAGGCAATGTGTAAAGTATTTGTACCAACACTCACAGAAACACAGTGAGAACACAACAAACTGACTCCACAACAGTTTAGAAAAATAAAGGTATTTTAATCTAAACTACACAAGACCAAAACGACAAAAATCCAACACACACAGTTCAAGAATACATTTGCAACAGAGTTCTTAAAGTTGTGATAGAATAATCCACAGTTGCGTGAAAGGTTCACAGGTGCGTCACGTTTAGCCAACAGTACCTTTAAATGTGACAAAAGTTTCCAAAACAGAAGCTGGTGCGGTGGAAAACAAGTGATGACCTGATGACTCCTGAGACCCTGGGGAGGCGATGCGACAGCCCTGATGGATGTAGCGGGCGTGATGCGGTGACTCCGGTCTGTATGGAGAGGGATGCGTTACCTTGTATGGATTCAGGTGCGGAGGTTTTGAAGTGAAAAAGCCTGCAAAGGCACGATGCAATGATCTTTGGGGCTGCGACGATCTCCGGGGCGACGATGCGCAATCCAGCGGAGCGGTTCTGTAACGAGCAGGGGAGCGTCGCGCGACCCCGCCTCCCCCTTAGCACTGTGGCGGAATAGGCGCCGCAGCGAAGGGGTTAAGGATTTAGATCAACATTTTAGAGTATCAGTAGAAATACTTTAAGAACAACATTCTGGTGTTTATGTACAGTGGAGATGTGCTGCCTTGCCATTCAGGAGAAGTCAGCACCACCTCATTAATGGAGGCATTTAAAGATAAATGTGCAAGCATTATTTTATTCTCTTTTTTCACAAATACTGATGTGAAATTGGCACAAGCGTTTTGCTTATACTATGGTACTGCGGGGAATGAGATTTTGATATCAATTTATGATCAATTTAATAACTTATCTCATTCGACAATTTTGGATCGCTCTTTATCTGTCATTGAGTAAAAGACAAACCCCGCTTAGGTTAGATAAACCCCATAAACTGACGCCACTCTGAAGAACCACTTACAACTGGTAAAGTCTTTAAGAAGTTTATATAAAAGTCAAATTTAAATGCGAATACAATCCTCTCAGGATAAATCTCAAAAGTATACAAAAGAATACAAAATCAATTCGAGAATCAGCAAATTAAAGCATCGATGTGGAGTGGTTCCTTTGCGTCATCTACAGAAAGAGAAAATTAATCAAGTTAAATCTGTCCCTACTCTATACTAAGTGACATCCCTACTTCGCAAGTTCCTCAACCTAAAAAGGTGTCAGCAGTTTGACTCCCAAAGAAGTTCAAACTCTCTTAGCCTCTAAAGGTAACTTAAGTTTAAGAAGCAGTACCCTCTCTGCCTACCCATCCGCTCTCTAAGGGTCCTCGGCCTACTGCTCTCTTGCGCTCTGATCTCTCTCAGCGCATCTGCTCAAGTCATCTACTCTTCGCCCTTCGCTCTGAGCTCCCTCTGAGCAATTCGCTTCGCTGTTCCCTTCGCTAATTGCCAATTGCTATCTTCACCCCGGGGTGCTGTCCCTAAAATACACAATCACAGTGTGGGTGGAACGCCCCTTCGACGCCCACCACGGACTTTCCCCGTGAGGTAATCTTCTAGCCTTTTCCTTGCTTCGTCTCTTCGCGTCGTCCGTTAAGTTGACCTTTCTCCTCAGATGTCATCTTCGTCTTCTTGTTGGTAACTTCATTCAATATTACAATTGACATTTTCTGAGCACAAGTCAACAACCTCAACAGAACTTTAATCTTTATAGTTATGCATATAACCTTTCTTGGTCCTGTGAATGGACTTCTCAAAACAACTCTCAAATTCCAAGCGCTTCTTATCACGTTTAAGCCATAAACTCTGTCCAGCGTTGTCACCTTAAATCTAGCAAGCACTAGACTCCTTGGCTCGCACGTTCACATCAAGGCTATTCACGACTCCTGTGAGCCCACTAAATTACATACAGCGGACTACCCTCCTGTGACCCCTTGGTCAGTCAGGTTAAAACCACAAATGACCTAAACCTTTCTAACATTCTTACACGAAGCTTTCTACACAGTATAACCTTTAACACACATTTATATACAACCGCATTTAGCAAATCCCTTACGTATAAGTGAATATATTGTACATAGAATATAAACTACGTAGAGTATAGTTTTATATTCTCATTTGTTACATCGCCGTATATGTTCTCTGCACATTTCTCCATGTTACATTTCACGCCGTTTCTCCATTTAAAGTTATACACGTACATGAATTCTACTTTGCACGTTCTACATTTCGTAAGCATTTCTACACATCTCTACATTAGCCCACTACGTATACGGGCCTTCTAAATCTAATGCATGTTCTAAAGTGAATACAGTTACATTTCCTATATTACTTTTGATTACATCGGTTAACTTTATACTATACGTGTCAACTTCATGTTACCATATACATTTCATTCCTACGTTTATACGATGTGCTTGTAAATATGGCTCATGCATATTTTTTATTCAAATTTGCGCTCTCTCAGTCCCCCCTTTGATGACTTCTAGGAGTCATCACTAAATGCAATTTGAATAACATCTCTACCCAGAACTAGTTACAATATTCCCTCTTTTCATTGTTTCGAGAGCTCTTAAGCTTGTATACTGTTGATCTTGTAACGCAGCTAATCTCCTTTCTTGTTCCCTCTTTGATCGTTGTAACTGGTTCGACCTATACCATTTATACAATTTTACTAAACCTAACAATGTGATTATGCAAATTAATACTATTAATACAGGTTTTAATATATACCATACTATGCTTTTACCAAGGTTGGCAAACCAACTCCCAACCTTTCCTACTCCATGACCGACTTTTTCCCAAACGTTTATTTTTGATAAATCTTCGATTTCTTGATGAATCTGTGTAATGTTGCTTATGACCTTCTCAAGTGGTTTTGAATTATCAGGAATATAAGTACAACATTCCTGAACCTTCAAAGCCTTACAAACTCTGCCTTCTTTTGCTAGCAGTACATCTAAAGCAAGTCGGTTCTGAAGAACCATTGCTCTAATCGACTGCATCTCGCCTTCTACCAACATTAATGACCTTGCAGTACTTGCAGACAATCTATCTACAACTGTAGCTAGTCTCCTGATCTTAACATCGTTAAGGATTAAACCTAACATAGGAAACATCGCTCCAAATATGTCTCCTACTACTTCTGCATCTCCTACTTCCCTTTTCGCTCTCATCGAAGCCTTTCCTTCTATGATCGCTAAATCCTTTGCATGATATATTTTGGGGAAGACAATTGCCAAGTAACACGAACCATACCAATTGTCAGGCAGTTTTACATAGGCATTTCTTCCACATACAAAATACACATTAGGAATAGCTTGCATCCCTTTCATAAAATCTTTCGTATAGCACTCTAATCTAAAAGCATGTTCGCAATTTACTTCACCTACAAATACACTCTCATAATATGTCTTGCTTCGAGTTAAACATAACTTTCCTTTCTGCGTTCTATCCAATGCTATTGGACCATTGCTACCTTTCTTTTTATGTGCCTTCTCTTCTTCGGTCCAATCTGTTTTCCACTGTCCTGACATTTTCAGAATCTTCTGCCTTCTATATCTGTCATCTATTTGTCCTATAAACTTCTTCTCTACCTCTGACACTTTGCAAGTTAGATTATTTCTGCGTGCATATGAAGTATCTAGTGTATCCCAAGGAAGAAAGAATTTGGCTAATCTATCCTCCTTTTTGTAATAGTCCCACTTATTCATCTGCTTATAATTCGGAACTTCAGGCAGTACCGAATCATAATTTGAAAAGTAGTATTCAAATCCTTCTCTACCATAAAATATACTAAGCAGTAAACTACAAGTTATCCCATAAGTCAGTGGAAGATGATGATATCTAATGCCTTCGTCTACAGAAGCCGGCAATTGCATACAAACATAGCAATCTTTGGCCTCCATGGCATCGATATACTCGTACAATAGTTTAGCATATGCGTTTGACCTAATGTTTCCCTGTGACTCGTCTACATGTAATCTACGAGCTTCATCTGCCAGTAACGCCTTTTCACGTATCACATTGCTCTCCTCATTCTTCTCCAAAAGAGCAGTTCTCAAAGTCGTTACAGGCTTTACATCTGCTATTTCTTTATCGCTTTCATTTACTATTATGTATGATATTGTCACTACTGTAATTATGAGAAAAATTACTACTGCTATAAGTGTACCTACTATACATTTAGCTTTTCGGTTTGGGTTGCCGTTCTCCATGTTATCAAAACAGCGTAGCTCCTTCTTTTGCGAAAAAGTTTTTCTTTCCAGTCTTGGTTTGCTTTATTTGCTTTCTCAGTCTGTAAAGTGCTCTTTATCTACAAAGTTTCTTTTTCGCAACAATGTCTTTTTCTCTTTTAGCAACAGACAACCCTAACCCTTCTCCGTCCTCTAAATGTAATCCCTAATTTTATTCTTCTTTCCACTCGGCTCTAAGTTATCTTCTTCTTTATAGCTTATATACAAAAGTCTTTATGCATCAACAATTATTCTTGGACCTGCAGCTTTCACAACAATTTCCAATAATTCAAAACGGACGACTTTTTCTTCTTCTTCTGGAATTTGATGACCAAAGGTCGGAAACTGTAATCTATTTAGCACTAGATCTTGAATTTGACTCAAATATGGGGGTATGGGAAGTGTGAAAGTCAATAACCCCTCAGTCTCGAGTCCAGGCGTCAACATCCATATCTCCACTGCCACAAATGGATCGTGATCGATTACTTTCACTTTCTTCACTCTCCCAGATTTCTGTTCCCAAGACATCTGCTAGATAAGTCCACTCTGGGGTGGCGTACCTTCTGCAGGGCACACGTACCCTTCTCGATCTCCTTGGACTTTCAGTTCCTGAGTCTGTAGTTTCCTCTTCCTGATCCGATTCTTCAGCGATCGGGACAAGAGTTCTTTCTTGATCTGCTTTTAAGCTTGGCCTTCTCCTTCTCTCCGGCCAACTAGCTTTGTCACTCCTTGTCCTCCCGCTCCTTGTTCTTGGACTTGTCTCGTGGTCACTCTCTGCTTGTTCAGTATCTGATTCAATCTCCCAATTACTCTCTTCTCCTGAGGCGACTTCGGTCCCACTGGTGTCCTGACCTTCGTCGACCTGTTCCGTCTCAATCTCAGCCTCTTCGATCACCTCCACAGCTTGGCTTTCCCCCTCTATGGCTTCTCCGCTTTCCGCTGGATTCTCATCCGAGAGAGGAGCTGTTTCTTCTAGAGGTGTTGGCACTCTTCGGGTGTGTGAGGCATGTATCCAGTTTGGCAGGCCTCCACACTTTACTGCAGTGTTCGTCACAAGTATGACTTGAAACGGTCCTCTCCAGCGCACGTCTAAGCAGTTCTTCCTGACGTGCTTTTTCACCAAAACCCAGTCCCCCGGACTCAGGTCATGGCACAAATCTTGTGCTGATGGAACCTCCGCAGCCTGGACCTGGAGGGACACAGAATTAACGGCATCAGATAGTCCCTTACAGTAGTCCAAGATCAAATCGTCTGTGATGTTCACTAGGGCTGCAGTCGGAACCGATGGCAATCTCATGGCTCTCCCCATTAGCACTTCATGAGGAGAGAGACCTGTTTTTCTATCTGGTGTGCTACGTATGCTCATAAGAACCACTGGAAGTGCGTCTGGCCAACTCAGGGATGTTGCTGAACAAACTTTGGCAAGTCTGGACTTGATTGTACTGTTAATTTGCTCTACAATCCCTGAAGCTTCTGGTCGATAGCTGCAGTGTAACTTCTGATCGATACTCAAAGCTGAACATAGCATCTTCACTATTTCGCTGTTAAAATGAGTTCCTCTGTCCGATTCCAAAGAGGATGGCACCCCAAACCTTGGTATTAACTCTCTAAGTAACAATTTTGCTACTGTAAGTGTATCGCACCTATGTGTAGGGTAAGCCTCAACCCATCTAGAAAATATGCAAACAATCACTAAAACGTATCTGAGTCTATTGCATTTAGGCATTTCTATGAAGTCAAGCTGCATTCTATTGAAAGGCCCCCCAGACCTCCCAATGTGACTCAATGTAACTGGTGTTCTCTTTCCTACGTTTAGTTGCTGACAGATCGCACATCGCTGACACACTGCTTCTGCCGCTACTCTGAACTTTGGGTTGAACCACGTTTGTCTGAATACTCTCACCATAGCATCTCTACCTATGTGTGCTGATCCATGCAATTTCCTTGCCATTGGACTAACAAGCTCATTTGGTAAAACTGCTCTCCCATCTGCAGATATCCAGAAATTCATCTCACTTCTAATACAACCAGCTGTTTCCCAACTCTTTTTCTCATCATCTGGTGCATTTTCCTGAACACTCCTTAGCTCATCCCACGTATCTACAGTATCTAACAACATTGTCAATTCAGTTCTTTCTTGGATTCCCCCCACTTTTACATCAGTGTGAGAATATCCCTGTTCTGCGCAGTAACGCGCTACCTCATCCGCATAGCGGTTACCTTGGAACACAAAATCGACATTTTTTGTATGCGCTGCACATTTGACAACTGCAATGGCTGACGGGCCTTGCAATGCCTCTAACAAAAGTCTCACAAATTCTCCATTCCTAATGGGAGAACCCGAGGAGGTCATATAACCTCTTTGAGACCATAACTGCCCGTAATCATGAACTACCCCGAAACCATACTGGCTATCGGTGTATATGGTGACTCGAAGGTTGTCGCCTGCTAAACAAGCACGCGTCAAAGCAACAATTTCAGCTACCTGAGCGGAGTGTACTCCTTCCAGGCAAGCGGCTTCTATTACTCTCGTAATTGTGCAAACTGCATAAGCTGCTCTCAGCTGACCGATATTGTCTCTTACACATGAACCATCAACAAAGAAAATTTCATCGGGATCAGTCAATGGCTCATCTACGATATCGGGTCTCGGTTTGGTGCATAGTTCAGTCACATCAAGGCAATCATGATCTGTACAAATTTCATCATCTATCTCATTTGGAAGTGGCATCAAAGTTGCAGGATTCAAGACGGAGCATCTTTTTAGGGTCACATTCTCGGCAGCCAGTATGACTTGCTCGTAGCGTGTGAGCCTGCTATTTGTCAGATGCTGAGTCTTAGTCCTGGTCATTAACAATTCTACAGAATGGGGTACGTACACTACTAACTGATGTCCCATTACCACGCTTTCAGAACGTTCAATGCTGACACCCGTTGCAGCTACGGATTTGAGACATCCGGGCAACGCTGCGGCTACTGGATCTAATGTAGCCGAAAAATACGCCACTGGCCTGCGCGCATCTCCATGTAACTGGGCCAAAACTGCTAACGCGCATCCCTCTCTTTCGCAGCAGTAAAGCAAAAATGGCTTTGTGTAATCAGGCATTCCTAAAGCCGGGGCACGACATAAGTCCTCCCTCAGCTGCAAAAACGCCATCAAACAATCTTTGTCCCATGGTACCGGATCACTTACTCCTTTGTGCGTCAGTTGTAATAACGGTTTTGCCTTTAGTGAAAAGTTGGCTATCCACTGCCGACAATAACCGACCATGCCTAGAAACATCCTGACTTCTCTTTGTGTTGTAGGCTCGTTCATTTTCATGATCGCCTCTATTCTGTCTGGAGACACCTTCCGCTTTCCCTTTTCAATCCTATGGCCCAAGTATTGCACTTCAGTCTTACAATACTGCAATTTACTTGGAGACACCTTGTGTCCGTTCTCGGCCAAGTGATTTAGCAAGGTTATGGTGTCTTCTCTGCAAGCTTCCTCAGTTTCTGACGCAACTAGGAGGTCGTCTATGTACTGGACTAGAACCGAGTTCTTGGGCAGTACTAGACTCTCAAGATTTCTTTTTAATAGCTGGTTAAGGATCGATGGGCTTTCTGTATACCCCTGAGGGATATGACACCATGTTAAAACGCGATCTTCCAGCTTAAAAGCGAAAAGATACTGACTCTCTTCATCTAAAGGATTCGAAAAGAAAGCCTGGCACAAATCTATCACGGTAAACCATCCAGCTTGGAATGGTATCTGAAATAATATCACTGATGGATTCGGTACCACTGGACAACATGAGACAACAATATTATTAATCTTTCGAAGATCCTGCACTATCCTGTATTTACCACTAGGTTTCTGCAAACCCATAATCGGGGAGTTACATGGACTACCCACGATCTCCTTCAGTATTCCCTGTTTAATCATGGATTCGATCACAGGCTTTATTCCTGCAATCGTCTCTGGTGTCAACTTGTATTGTGGAGTTCTTGGATACTCAGCATTGGGTCTTACCAAGATCTTTACTGGTTCTACTCCTTTGATCAGTCCTATTTCTTCTCCAGTAAAATCCCACACCTCAGCTGACACTTTCTCCCTCAAATCCTGTGGAAGCTCCTCCACTGTTAAGGTAGGATATAGTTCCACGCACTCCTGCGAGTTTACAACCTTAAAATCGGCATCCTCATCATTGGTCTGCACTTCTACTCCTTCAGGTGTACAATGTATTGTGCAATTCAGTTTACACAACAGATCTCTTCCTAGCAAACACACAGGGCTAGAATCACAGATCACAAACTGATGTTCGTCACTGTAATTCCCTATCTTTACTGATACTGGCTCGGTCAGAGGATTCGTCATCCTCTTGTTTGCGACTCCTACCACCTGAATCGTCTCTCCCGATATTGGCAAACCTGGGACTACCGCTGATCTCAACGTGGATCGAGTGGCCCCCGTATCTACCAAAAAGGTTGTAGGACATCCAGCTACTTCAGCCTCTACGTATGGTCCTCTCTGATCTACTTCCAGGGCTGCACCTAGAGTACAGTCTTCCTCCCTATTCACTCGTTGCCCTGTAAGAGGATCAACGTAGTAGCATTCTTCTCCTCCTACAAACAATGGCATTTGTCTATAGGTTTTCCCTCCGTTTGTGATGCGAGGTGGTTGAGGAAACGGGGCTCGAGGAGTCTGAGTCCCCCCTTTGATAAACTTTCCCTTCGGGCCTGTTGCTCCCTTAACCACGTTATTCTGTACCTCTTCCTCCTCTTGTTCTAATTCCCCTGTCTCAACATTGTAAGGACACTCGCGTCGCCAATGTCCCACTTCGTTACACTGATGACACCTCGTTGTCTTTTTCAGTGTCGCAATATCCATTCTCGGTCTTGGTCTTTCTTCCTCATCTCTGCTCTGATTATTCTGTTTCTTCGCTTGCGTTCCTGTTCCCTGTTGCCGCTGTCCACTCTTTCCAGCTGCTTGCATTTGTACCAGCATTAGCTTTTCCTTGAGTTTCTTTGCCTTCGAATCTATTTCATCGCTACAGTACCTTGCATACCTCAGAATCTCATCTAAAGGTTTGTTCTGCCAACAGATCAAATGCTGCTGTATCATCAGGCTTATGTCTGGTCTTAATCCTAAAACAAACTTTGACACAAACTGTCCTATGTCCTTAGGATCCATTACATCCAACCCACTGTATTGTTTAAATGCTTTCAGTAACCTCTCATAGAACTCGTGAACCGTTTCTTTAGGCTCCTGAGTTGTTCGATCTATCTTAACCCAGTCTATGTCTTGCACTGGCACTTTCTCTTTTAGCCATGTTATTACTCTTTCGTATTTTTCCATGACTCTGTCTGACGGACCATTTGTCTGGGTATCTCTCGGAGGCTCACAAGTAGGCCATTCAATACTAAGTTTGCATGCCGTCCATAAATCTCCGGGTACTACGATATCGAACAATGTGTTCAAATCGATCCACAGTACCTTAGAGATCTTCACGAACCTCTCTACCTGCTTGTACCATTCTACAGGGTTTTCTCTAAGTTTCGGGAAAGAGTTAGTGAATGCCGCTAAATCCCCCCTACTCCAAGGTACATGAACGTAGTTTCCGTTCGCGATTTCTCGCAAAGGGAAAGCTTCCATTCGCATTAGGTCTGTATCCTGGGACTTCACAATTGTACTTCTTCTGACAGATCCCCTCTTAGACCATTTTTCCTCCCATCTATTCAGATCTCTCCATATCCTAATACACATGACTAGTTCCCTTATGTGTACTCTTAGTCCAATCGTTCTACGTTCATCCAAATCTCGGTCTGTGCAATTTAGCCTATGATTGGGCTGGAAAGCTTTAGTTCGTGACATGTCTATCATATATTTTTCTGCTAATTCGGATAGTTTTTCATGAGCTGCCCTTGCTTTTCGAGTAACATCCTTGGATAAGAACAATATTTCATCTGGTGCGTACAACTCTAATCTCTCTATTGCCACTGTGCCGTCAATTATTTCGACCAAGTCTGATTTCAAACTCATTACATCAATCCGTCTTGCTTTTATTTCAGCTCTCAGTATGTCAGTCCTAGGTGGTTCGCTCATACCCCTCTCACCTCCACTATGCGCCCTACGCCTAAACACGGGTGAGTTATGAGGAGTTTTCCTTCCATCTCTTTGTTCCCACCTCTCTAGATCCCAAGACTTTCCATCTTCCCGTGGGGTGTGGTGGAACATTACTCCATCCCCCATCCCTACATTGCGCCTTTTCGGCTCGGTTTCTCCAGATACGAGATAGGATCCACCGTTCTGTTCAAAATCACTGTAACTCGCTTGCTGTCTGGTGTCGCTCAACAAAATGAAAGGCCCTCGCCGGTCTTCCATGTTCCCGTGATCTCGTTCTTGATCACCAGAAGTATGGCGAGACGTTTCGCGACTCCCTATATTCTCATGACTTCGCTCGCGGTCACCGGATGCATGGCGAGACCCTTCACGACTCTCCATGTTCCCGTGATTCCAATGCTGCACTGTTTCACTCGGGGTATGGTGAGTGCATCTGAAAGTATTTCGGTACTCCTGCGTCCTTCGTTCCCCCTCACTAAAGGTGACGCGAGGCACTTCGCCACACCCTGCACTCCTGTCGTCGCACATTTGCCTATTGCCGCTGCTAGTAGGACAATTATTTCCTCTGCTTTCCTGACTCCCTCTCTCCCACTCCGGACTGCTTTCGCCAGCTCCACAATGAGAGGGGATCCTGTTATCCTGGTCTCTCCACTCTGCTCCTGTTTCTAAACTTTTATTCCGGATCTCTTCGGCAGTATCCCATTCTTTCAGGTATTCCCTTAATTCCTTATGGGATTTCGGTTTTGGTCCCCTTAAGTCCATTGGCCCTCTTTGACCCCCCTGTTCTACCCAGGGACCTGTTGCGGCATCTAATGGGGTACTCCGACTCATCGGTGCTAGTATCTGTCTCTGAGGATTCATCATGGTATTCCTATTCTCCATCTCTGCCCTTTCCCTGTCCCATCGTGCCTGTTCCTCCTGCTGGACCCCTTCTGGGTTGTAGATTGACACAATAGGGCCTATGGTAACCGGTACTTGTAAAGCGTCTGGCAGTTGGTACGACCTTGCATGTTGCGTTTCTGGCATTTTCTGGACCACGAATCTTCCCACTACTCTCTGTTCGGAACTAGATTGAGGTACTTCCTCATCTTTTTTGGCATCCCACTCTGTTACTGGGATCGATTTATATTCCCCCCATCTAGCTCCGTCTTCCTGTTGTAATATGGGACTTGCGGCCCCTCCGCTGTACGGAGGTGGTCTATCTGTTAATAGCCTCTCTATCAGATCTTCTTCTGTCTCGCTTTCCTCATCTTCCTCTAGAGGTTTCTTTTCTCCCGTAACTTCTAGCATCGGGTACAGTTTGTCTGCTTCTATCTTCTGCACCCTCCATTTCTTAGCTTCCTCATCCCATTTGGCATCCTGTACCGGCTTTACTGATCGTCTCACTCTTTCTTGGCGCCTCTTTACGCTCTTTTCATGTGCTGCTCTAAACCATGCACTAAGGGCTTCGAACTGTGTTGGCCTCGGTAGAGGTCTTGTTGCAAGCATTACCGCTTTCAGTTCGTTCAACACGTCTAGCTTAAACGTTCCGAATCTCGGAAACGTCAGTTCCTTATTCCCTTCAGTCAGCTTATTCCACTCGGAGATCCATAGTATCGAGTGTAAGCCTACATTTACTGCCATATGATAAGCTGGTGTGCCTTCTGGTGGAGCTTCTTCTCCGGCATATAAGTTTCTTCTATTCCCCCTAAAGAATGCTCTTAAACTCTTAAAACACTTCATTTTCGCTACTCTACTATTTTCCTCTTTCTCTTCCTTGTTTGCGTCCCGATGACAAACCAACCAATCCCTACGCGGCTCTCGCTAATCGGCCTATCTCAGCGCGACTCTACGCTGACCGACCAATCTCAGCGCGACTCTTCGCTGACGTCTGACAAACTAACCAATCTCAGCGCGGTTCTATGCTGACGTCACTCGTTCCCTCTGCAGCAGTTCTCCTTCTTTCTCAACTCGTCTCACGATTTCGCATGCGTTTTCATTCATACACTGAAAAATGACTACTTCCGTCCAAGCGATCACTTTTCTCTGACTGTACGGCCACAGTCTAACTGTAATTGCTACCTCAACTGGCGAAACGTCTTCCCTCTGACGGTCGGACAATTGCCTCAACTGATAGGTTACTTACACACAGTAAACGTACGACCAGCGTCCGTTACTCATTCACTCACTCTTACGCTCCCCCTATCATCGGTCTGTCGGGCGATCAATGGTACCTCATGACCCCCTTTCAATGGTAGACAAATTACTCTGGGTGTTCGATACACCCGAACCACTTAAGTCCTTCCCTGGAGCTTAAGATTTCATCCGGTTGCACGCACTCACAACCTTCCCTCAATCACACTACAGGCATTCAACTCCGCTTGACATTACAACACAGGAACAACATAAAACACCGCAATCTTACAACGCATGACCCTTATACTCACTCTCGACCGACTCTGCTGCTTTTCTCTCGACACACCGTCAGCACCGTCTTCGGCAGGGATTCTTCATCTGGTCGTCGATGACTAGGGACCTTGGGGTAAACTAAACCTGACCTAGGTTGTCTTCCTCAAGAAGAAAACCATCTTTCTCTGCTACCAACTGCGGGGAATGAGATTTTGATATCAATTTATGATCAATTTAATAACTTATCTCATTCGACAATTTTGGATCGCTCTTTATCTGTCATTGAGTAAAAGACAAACCCCGCTTAGGTTAGATAAACCCCATAAACTGACGCCACTCTGAAGAACCACTTACAACTGGTAAAGTTTTTAAGAAGTTTATATAAAAGTCAAATTTAAATGCGAATACAATCCTCTCAGGATAAATCTCAAAAGTATACAAAAGAATACAAAATCAATTCGAGAATCAGCAAATTAAAGCATCGATGTGGAGTGGTTCCTTTGCGTCATCTACAGAAAGAGAAAATTAATCAAGTTAAATCTGTCCCTACTCTATACTAAGTGACATCCCTACTTCGCAAGTTCCTCAACCTAAAAAGGTGTCAGCAGTTTGACTCCCAAAGAAGTTCAAACTCTCTTAGCCTTTAAAGGTAACTTAAGTTTAAGAAGCAGTACCCTCTCTGCCTACCCATCCGCTCTCTAAGGGTCCTCGGCCTACTGCTCTCTTGCGCTCTGATCTCTCTCAGCGCATCTGCTCAAGTCATCTACTCTTCGCCCTTCGCTCTGAGCTCCCTCTGAGCAATTCGCTTCGCTGTTCCCTTCGCTAATTGCCAATTGCTATCTTCACCCCGGGGTGCTGTCCCTAAAATACACAATCACAGTGTGGGTGGAACACCCCTTCGACGCCCACCACGGACTTTCCCCGTGAGGTAATCTTCTAGCCTTTTCCTTGCTTCGTCTCTTCGCGTCGTCCGTTAAGTTGACCTTTCTCCTCAGATGTCATCTTCGTCTTCTTGTTGGTAACTTCATTCAATATTACAATTGACATTTTCTGAGCACAAGTCAACAACCTCAACAGAACTTTAATCTTTATAGTTATGTATATAACCTTTCTTGGTCCTGTGAATGGACTTCTCAAAACAACTCTCAAATTCCAAGCGCTTCTTATCACGTTTAAGCCATAAACTCTGTCCAGCGTTGTCACCTTAAATCTAGCAAGCGCTAGACTCCTTGGCTCGCACGTTCACATCAAGGCTATTCACGACTCCTGTGAGCCCACTAAATTACATACAGCGGACTACCCTCCTGTGACCCCTTGGTCAGTCAGGTTAAAACCACAAATGACCTAAACCTTTCTAACATTCTTACACGAAGCTTTCTACACAGTATAACCTTTAACACACATTTATATACAACCGCATTTAGCAAATCCCTTACGTATAAGTGAATATATTGTACATAGAATATAAACTACGTAGAGTATAACTTTATATTCTCATTTGTTACATCGCCGTATATGTTCTCTGCACATTTCTCCATGTTACATTTCACGCCGTTTCTCCATTTAAAGTTATACACGTACATGAATTCTACTTTGCACGTTCTACATTTCGTAAGCATTTCTACACATCTCTACATTAGCCCACTACGTATACGGGCCTTCTAAATCTAATGCATGTTCTAAAGTGAATACAGTTACATTTCCTATATTACTTTTGATTACATCGGTTAACTTTATACTATACGTGTCAACTTCATGTTACGATATACATTTCATTCCTACGTTTATACGATGTGCTTGTAAATATGGCTCATGCATATTTTTTATTCAAATTTGCGCTCTCTCAGTACTAATGGGCACACAATGCAGTACTTTACTCTTAATTCAAGAATACACTTAAATGCTCTGAAAAACAACTTTTCACGCATTTCACTGGATTTGTATAGCTTCCCACATTTTCTACATGACCCCTAAAGTAATATGTCTGTGAATGGCAAAATACACCAAGTATCAGTGCATTATTATTGTATTTTTTGTATTAATGGCCTCTCTAGATAAGTTAAAGTTCCCTTTTTAGATGGGATTTAAACAGTACAGCTGTGCTGGATGACATATCTGTAGCAATTCCTTAAGATGTTCATAGAGTGGGCTTTATCTTGGCCCCACTCAAAAGTATCAATCTCTCACCTCATGCTGTCAGCTGGTGATGTATTATTCTAACTTCAAATAAGGGCTTCCATTACAATCTGCAAGGGATTATTCTAAATCCGAAAAATAAACTCGGTGAGGGTGTTGGTCACAGTCAATTATTTTTCTCCTATATGCATTCTCCACTGACAGCAATTTTTTTGCTACTTTTTTCCAGCGTTAGTAAAAGCGGTAGGACAGGCTTTAATGTGATAAACATCATTTGTGCATACAAAGCATTTGTGAATGCCTGTATTTATATTTGTTGGCAGACATTAGCTTTGCCAATGCTTGTTTCCCTGCTCTTTTTGTCTCATTTTTACCCTTTCTCCGTGCACACACCGTTGTCTGGTATAAAACAAATCTTCCACTCTATTACTCCATTATTTTCTCATAATTATAGCGCACTAATTATTTTGCATAAGGAAAAGGTTATGAAGGTGGCTTTCTCAGCAGGTGTGTGGGCAGTTGGGCCCTGCTGAGGTTGGCAACAGGGCACGTGTGGGGGTGTGGGTTGCGAGTAAACGTGCTGCCAGTGCTCATTAGCGTAATGGAGAGTTCGAGGCAGCTTCCTTACAGCCGCAACAAGTCCGCCTGGTCGCTTTGCAACAGACCCACTGTAGGGATAATTGTCAATATGTCGGCTGGTACACACAGGAGCGAACATACTGTACAGAAGCCCATGCGAAAGAAACCCAGCTACCAGGCCCGAATCCAGCTTATTAATCTATTTCTGTCCTTCAGAAAGAGATGGCAATCCTTGGCTCTATGCAGCAATATGTTGGGTTTGGGGACATATGGTACAAACTAGAATACATTCTCGTTTTATTGAACGTTTTATTGAAGGCGTGGTTCACAAACGGTTTGTAGTGAGTGTAACTTATGACTAAAAATGTTGACTGTAGATTCCGCCTTCCCAAATTCTTTTTTCTTTAATCATAAATGCCATTTATGGTCACAGAAAGTCTGCAAGTGTTTCATTTGCATTTGCACTTATGCCGCGCTTTCTACTGCTGACGAGGTGCCGAGCCGTTTTGTGGCAGGGCAGCGCATTGAATTCCATGGGTCAATACAACATTTAACACTAGAGATGGTATCTTGGCTATAAAATTATTAATTTGTTGTGCAGAATGATTGCATAGGCGCATATGAGTGGTTAAGGCAGATGTAAAGGCCGTTTCCTCTGCCATGCAGTTTATGAATAATCTATTATACAGATTATTGTGTATGATAGTTACGACTGTTGTGAAACTTCTTAGCACATTAAGGACTTGACACTAATGTGCAGGTAAAACCAGTGTGGTAAAGGAACATTATAGTGGCATCATGCATGTGGAAATTATGATTTTACTTTTTAAGCTCATCATTGCAACATCTGTGTTGTAATTTGCAAACTACGTTATGCATGCCAGCCACATATATATGGTTGTCACAACTATCATACAAAGAACTGCACACAATCTACTTTGTATTCCATCTTGAAAGGCTTAATGACCCAGTTGGAGTTCTTTGTCGGATTGCTCATGATATTGCGGGTCCTGGCCCATGGACATGCAAAGGACATGCATGAAGTCTAAGCGTGTACAGTAATAACTCACACATTTCCTAAGGAGTTTTAAAAGAATGTACTGCACTTCAGCAATGTGAGAAATTATCCCATTTTTCTCAATATCCACCAATTTCTGGATGTCTGGTGTTGATGCCTTTAGAACTCTGTGTACTGTTCCACTGCTCAACAGTAGTAATGTGTGTCCCCTTTAAAATACATACTGTATATTGGTACTCCTTATTTGGCCTACTTTACATTCTTCCAAGTCCCTTGTATATGGTGCCTTGTGCGCACCCTATGGCATGAAAAGTTAAATATCATATGTGGATTATTGTATGTATTTACACTCCCACATCTATAACAAAAATATCTTCTACCGGCTCTGACTTTTCATTGAATCTGGCATTCGCATTGGGTGATTGTTCTCTGCTTACAACTCCCTTAATAACAAGGTTACAATATTTGTATCCTTTAAAAGGTAGATACTTATAGGAACTTTTCCAGGTATTTTTCAATATATCACAATACAGGACTTCTTACTGGGTTATTAGTTAAGAAGGGTGGGCCAATTGGCAGTGTGTCACAGAACCCTGATCCAGTCTCATTTATTGTAAACATTTGGAGAGGATTCCACTTAGGCCTCAAATGACTTTACATTTCCTTCTGCATCACAGAGATGAAAAGTGCTATTTTGGAAGACATTTTACATATGACAAAGTGTAATTACACTGATTACAACCACTCATATATGTAAGGACTTTAAATCCAAAAACTGAGTAATATTAGTTTGTGATTGTTCTGACCCTGAACAGATACACTATTATTATTTCTTAGTATTGAAAAAAAGTTATTGTCCAAATAAATTCTTTACGTTTGTTATTACGTGCTACAGGGTGCACCTTTTCACAATTCATGTATCCTTTATTGATGGACATTAATTCACTTTAGTGGGCTGGATTCATTTGACACTAACCGCCAAGCATTATTCTCAAACGCACCTTAAACTATTCCTTCAGAAGCCCCCTACGCACCTATAGTTTCTTAGTCAATGTCCAGGGAGACTAGTGGATTACCCTAGTTGTGTTGAAGAAATATAATGTACTGCAGTGACACATGACTGAAAAAATATCTTTGATATCCTAAAGTGTGCCTTCTTAGACCCTCATGGCAAAGTGCTAGTATATAAAAATAAGGCAAACTAAAAATTGAGGTTGCGTTGCCCTCACTGTGAAATAAATCCAAAAAGCTATTTCACTATATAAGCTAGTCTAGATCTTTTTGGCTTGTATATGATTACAATCTTTATTTTCCACCTCTGCTTAGAAAAATGCTTAAACGTTATTTCCTCCTATTTTTAAACTAGATTTAATAGTCAAGAAGAGATGTTTTTTTAACTTAAACAGCAAAGCAACTTTGGAAAAATATACTTTTGGCAGCCTCAGAATTTGTTTAAAACCAGACTTGCGACTCATCGCAACTCCAGAGCTGGAATATACGTCCTTGTCAGGGAGAGGTAACAATTCTGAGTCAGAGAACAATGGCTTCCCTCTGCTCAGGAAAGACAAATGGGAATTAATGGCTGACCATTTAGCAGGGATTAGCAATCTGTGAATGGCAGGAACAGTTGGCAGAAAAAAGGCCAGCTTTGTCATTTCTTGTTTTGACTTGGAGATGCTGATGCCAAGGTGAGCTTCTATTCATCCCAAATACCTTTCTAGATAGTTGAGCTCCTGTCATAGTAGGAGGGAGAAGAAGTTTAGAGCCTGCCACATATAGCAGTGGCCAAGAAGACGAAGACAGGCCTGCCTGGTGGCAGCTTGGTCCTGCCATCTTTTAACAGGGTCTCCTGGGTAAATTCACCGTAAGGAAAAGAGGAAGTGCTGCAAAAAGAGGTGGGGGGACTACCGTGAAATTGTGAGGATTCCGCAATGGGATTTTTTCAATCACTGTTTAGAGCACAGGACAGACTGGAGAAAGATCTGGTGTCCAGAAGCCTGCCCTGAGGAGTTAGGACTGTAAGCCTAAGCCAAAGCGGTCAGCAGTTGTAGAATACGTCTGAAGGTAAAAACTTTTGACTGGGACAAACTGCTCGGTGCATCCGATCTCTGATTCATTGAGGTAAGCCTGAAATTAGGCTTAGGTCCTAATGTCGAACGGACTGTTGTTTATCCATAGTGTTTGACCTTTTCAATTCTATGGCAATTGTCTGCTGTTCTGTCCTAGCTACTAGGAGTTGAGCAGAGATTATGTCAGAACTGTGTTAAGACCTAACCAGAGTAGGTTTATTGAGTTGTCAGGATGGGTAGATTGCTATCCCCTGACAAATAATAACTCCATTTCTGACCAGTAGTAATAAAACCTTTGTTATCCTACATTTGGTTGACCTATTGCTGGCTACACCAACTTTGACTGTTTCAGCCACATCAGATCATGTTCCTTGAGTTGATCATTTATGGGCAAAAGTGACTTGAATTTGTTTCCATCCTTTCAGGACCCTAGTGGGTTGTGTGTGTCAATGCGGCTGTGGTCTGTATGTTGCATCATTATCCTTGTTGTTCTTTTTCCCGATTAGGTGCTATTAAATATTAAGGGGGATCAGACTACTTCTTGTGGGCTCAGCTATAGAAAAAACAGTCTTTGCCATCTAGTTGAACTCCAACTAGTTGGGCATGGCTCTTATCCTTGCCAGAAGTGGGTCCCAGAGTTTGGCATCTTGAACGGAGAAGGGGCTGACTCCTATCGTCTTCGGCTAGTAAGGCAGGGGGATTAATTGTGGTGCACGTGTAGATCATAGTGTCTTTTTCTGAGAGTACATTTGGCATTTATTCTTAAAAAGGATGGACCATCAGACTTTATTTCCTTCAACATAGATCTTTCAGCAACAGGGATCCAGTGGGGAGCTTATAACGCTTGAGAGATATAGTCATGGTTTAAGATGTCTCGCTGCTGAGTTCTGACTTTTTTATGTGGCTCATAGTGAGACCACATGAAGAGTGATTGTGTGGGCCGAAACCGAAGTGCAGTAGGAATGGAGTTAGTGCCATCAATGTTGTTATTTGTTACTCTTCTGGGTTCTCTAAAGTGGTTCTTAGATCCATGCCAGATTTTTAGCATATCCCCATTTAGATCGATGTAACTATCTTAAAAATCTGGTATGGATCCGGCCCTCCAGGACCCACTTTGGAGAACCCTGCAAAGTCTTAACAAATATTTCATATGGAATTTCACATCCTATATGTACAGTCATTTTGAGTGCTACTAAATGCAGAGGCATCAAAAGTGGGTCTGACAAATCCCCATATTTAGTTTTTTCTCCCTTATCCATTCTGTTGGTTGAAAGCCAATGGTACAATGTCTAGTATGGTGAATTTGGTGAATTCAGAGAATCTGAAAACTCTGTGTTGGAAAGTTTTAGCTAAAGGGTATTGGCTCAAAGATCACTTCAGTCCATTTTTAGAACAGTGTACTGTTGCTATAATCCCTCAGCTCACCATCGCATACAGACAGACGACTGCGATTTGAAATATGCCAGCTCGAAGAAATAAATGAGGGGAAGAACAGCTTCCAAGGTCAAAGAAAACATGGCATTTTGTGGAAGTACATTTCTGTTACTTCGCGGGTGCCTTTGAATAGCTTCTAATGCATCAAGGCAAACAAACATTCTTGCATTTCCAAGCATGTGGCTTTCTACTAGAACTGCACAAGATTAAAATTGCAAATACGTAGGGCCAGATTGTTAATGACATAACGGCAATAAAAAATAGCACATTATTTTTCGAACATTCTCTCAATTAATTTTGACTAAAGATTCGTTTACTTTGCCTTTCGGTAATTTGCGATCACTTGCAGTCCGTAAAATATGTTCCCCTAAGTGCATTTCAGTCCAAAACTAACCACGTATTCCTTTGCATCCTTTTCTCCACAAGCTGACACATTATACGAGTGTGTAAAACAAAAATAAAAGAAAGAAATGCTCGAATGCCTGGAGATTGCCACAACCAATGATGAAGTACGGAAATTACAGAACCCGCCCACGTCATTGATTCCGAAGCAGAACTGATTTTTATCTGACAGACGAATTCCCCAATGGATGCAAAGCTCGAGATCAAATAAATGTAGGCATCTGATTGCGGACGCCCAGAAGGCTGCGCGCGCGTGAGGTATTTCCTCTGATAAGCAACACACCACCTTGGGAGTGCCTCCCTTCGCCCCACAGCTGAGGGTTGCAGGATTTCAGCCCTCATGTCGAGCTCCCCCCATCTCGTCAAGGCTGGTGGTCTGACATCAGCTGTCAAGAGGAAGGGAAGTGTGAAAGCAAAGGTCAAACGTTGAAATACTGCTCACAGAGAGTGACGAAGAGGTGGGAGGTCAGAAAGGGAGGCAGCAGCATGTGATGGATAATTAAATAATAGTCCATCCAAGCAGGGATGGATGGGGACCCCATAGTGGGGAGGGTAAGGGGGGCAGTAAGGGTGTGTGTGCAAGCGTGAAGCACTGTTGCATTTGTTGCCAGGGGCCGATAGTGTAGCATCACTGCAAAACCCTCCACCAGTAACAAAACCAGCCCTCACTACTGCAAAACTGGCCCCTTCCTTCCAGCCTCCGGGGGAAACACTTGTTGCCTGCTACGCCCAGTCCGGCCCTGCATACAAGTGTTTGTAGTAATAAATTTGATGCTAGCGTCTACCTTCGCTGAGCTCTCCTGCGTGCAGGTCGAGTTAGATGTCGACCCCCACAGCAATCAATACCCCCCTTCTAGCAGCCCAGGTAGTTAAAAAGGTACCCAAGCACTGTCCTAGAAAAAAGAAGTCTAAACCACACAAAAAATTTGCTAGGCCGACCACACCTTTTCCAGATACTCCTCAGGTCGATGTAGGCCCCTCTTTTTCCACTCTCGCACCTCCCTTATGGGCTACTCATTTAATAATTGATCTACAAACGCATATGGAACAGCTCATCAAATCCCAGTTTAAAATTTTGATGAGTAGAATTGACAAAGTTGCCTCTATGATAAACTCCAAGAGTGGAACAAGTGATCAGTTCTCAACACCTACTGGGACTAATCTCCCGGTCCCGGCTGTAGGAAACACTTATCAGTTATCCCAAGGTCTAAGTCATGATGAAGGCCTACGAGCAGACAACCGGGATTTAGGGCTTTTCTACTGACTATGTCTAACCACCCCATTGCCCTTATCTCGTCTGGCCCAGCCATTCCATCAAGTGGGCACTTAAACAACGTGAGCTCAAGCCCCCGAGATCCACCCCCAGCCCCAAAAGTGATCCCCAAACACCAGTCAAACAGGGGCTTGCAGCCTCAAAAGACTATTCCAACCCCTCCAGTCATTGCTCCAAAACAACCACTACCTTGTATTCAGCTACCCCCGGAGGCTTCGCCGTACGTGGTGGTATTAACGGGAGTTCCATCGTTGACTGGAGAGCGAGGTGAAACGTATCCTGAGCCGAAGAATAAAAACATATTCTGGCTGAACAAATTTAGACCATTATCAAATCTGGGACATGGGGAAATTTTATACGCCAGAAGAGTTAGCTGGATAGGGACCAAACCTAATAACATTGGAGGGGACTGTGTGATCATTAACTTCAGGGATCCCGGAGTGGTAAACCACATTGTTCAATGGGGTGGCCCCTGCCAACTAGTACCAATCACTCCTTTTCCCCTAGGGTACTTCTACCCACTTGAAAGGGTTCCCGGCGGGTTTGGACTATCTTTCTCTCACAAGGGTGGAGAGGGGGTGGAATTTAATATACCCATGGAGAATAGATTCAGTGCCCTGAACAACATTGATTGACTAGCCCTCCCACTTTGGCACAGTGATATAGTGCCTAATCCAGCTGGGTGTTTGGTGGTGATGGAGGGCGGGGGGCAAGAGGAGGAGCTATCCAAGATAGTTTGCGGGGCCACTGAAGTGGGTCCACCAACGCCTCTAACTACTGCAAACCTTAAATCTTGCTCCCCAGTAGACAGAACAGGGATGGACAACTGTGTTGGAACTCCCTCGACAACCATGCCCCCGCCTACTACAGTTAATCTTGTAAGGGCCCAGCCACGCACCTCACTAATTGGGTCTTGGAACGTAGCAGGGCTGGGTTCTAAGATATCTAACCCAGAATGGGGGGAGCTGGTGGACTAGTATGATGTGTGTTTATTTCAAGAGACCTGGTTGCTCACTGTCCCCACCAGGGTGGGCTTTGCATCCTACCACATTCCAGCTAAACAGGGTCCAAGGGGTAGACCCTCGGGGGGACTGTGTATATGGGTAGCCACCCATTTGGGGTGTTCAGTGAAAGTGATTGACTCCCACTCCCCGGACATACTGAGCATTCTCCTTAAATATCTGGACGGCACGTTAGTTGTGGTCTTTAATATCTATTTGCGCCCCATTTCCCAATCAAGGGGGTCATCTTTGATTGAGGCTCTCGATGAACTCCTTTCATTGTACTCCGCTCCCACACACAGAATATTGGGTGGTGACTTCAATTGTCACTTTGAACCCCTGGTGGGTATTCCTTCAGTAATTTTAGAGGAGGATTCAATCTGGCATATACAGGAGTGTTCTATGTATCTAGCAAAGCGCCTGACTCCACTGGCCTTGCAGATTAATAAGCTCCTAGTTTCCCACTCCCTAAGAGCCTGTAATGGTAGAATTCCCCCCGACGTTCCTGGGAAGTTTACCTATAACAGACCGGGGAAAACTACAACCATTGACTATATTATGGTCAATGTGGAACTCTGGTCACAAATCAGGTCCTTTAGTGTGATTGAGAGGGTGGACAGTGACCACAACCTTCTCTCGCTAGAACTAAAATCTGCATTGGGTTATCAACTTGGATTGAGGTAGCACGACCTATACACTAACCCCAATCTAATTACTGTGGCAGGAGGTAGACGCATCAAGTGGGCTAAGTTTGTACTAGCACCGGACAAAGTAGCGGAGCTATACCATCAAGCTGCCTCTTCCCTAGCAGAGTCTTTCAATCTTTCGGCCACCTACGATTCCTCCTACTTTGTGGAGCTTGAGCACATCCATACCAATCTTATGACCTCTCTAGCTGATTATTTTTACAAGCCAGCCAATAAGAGGCCTCGGCCAAAAAACCAGGACCAGTGGTTTACTAAAACCTGTAGGGAGGTTAAACATGCTCTTGTCAAGGAGGTTAAAACAGGCACTGTTCAGAGTATTAGAGTGGCAAGACTGTAATATAAAAGCATTATCACAGAGTCAAAGTTGGAATGGGAGGCCCTAAGATGGGCAAATTTAAAAGATGCCCTCGACGTACGCGACTACAGGGCGTTCTGGAACTTGGTTCGATCAGGATCGCCTGAGGGGTCGTCTGCCTTAAAACCCAACCTGAGCGAAGAGGTTTGGATAGCACACTTTAAGCCCCTCTTCGCCCTCACCAATCCTTCGCCCCTAGCAGACCAACCGACGCCTGCCTCACATTCACAGTTTCCCATAGACCTGGACTATGAGCTAGTTGTCATACTGGAAATTCAGGCGGCCCTGAAAAGCTTGGCTGCAGGGACTGCCCCGGGTTTGGACCGTATTCCGGGTGATCTGTTTCTGAGCGAGCAAAAGGTCTAGGCTCCCTATATCTGTTTATATTTCAATGCCATTCTCCTAGGTATGGAAATCCCCTCAACTTGGCTGGGGGCAGAGATTATCCCCATTCATAAAAAGGCTTTTCCCCTGGACCCGGTAAACTACCGCTCCATTAGTCTTATTGACGTCTTGCAGAAACTGTTCGCCCGCATTTTACTAAGAAGGTTGCAGTGTTGGATGGACGATCACCACATCCTGACCTCCCTTCAAGTGGGCTTTCGTGCTAAAGTTTCCACCATTGGCCAACTCTTTAGACTATAGCTGGTCTACTGGAAGACGGTGACTATGGGGGCCGGTAGTTTGTATTTGATCTTTGTAGATCTTCGATCCGCTTTTGACCTGGTTCAGAGGGAGAGGCTATGGGCGATCTTGCTAGAGATGGGTGCCCCAGCCTACCTGTGCCATCTATTCAAACGCTTAAATCAGGGCACTTTTGCAAGGGTGAGGTTCGGGAGGAATTGGGAGCTTTCAGCCGCTTTTCCAGTGGAAAAGGGCGTGAGGCAGGGGTGCGTGTTAGCGCCCACACTCTTTTCCCTGTTCCTCAATGGTCTGATTAAACACCTATTGGGTTCACGGGACCTTGCCTCTCCAAGTCTAGCAGCACGAAAGATACCAGCCCTGATGTTCGCCGATAATACCCTTTTGTTATCAAAATCTCCTATGGGTATACAGCGAACTTTGGAGGCCTTCTGCTCTTTCTGTAAAACCAGAAACTTGGAGATCAACCTTGCTAAAACCAAATTTATGGTTTTTAATTGCAAATCATCCAATTGCCCCCTTCCACATCTGGACGGTACGATGCTTGAAAGAGTCTCCACTTTCGAACATTTGGGGGTAACACTGAATGACAAGATGGATTCGGGGTCCCATATAGCTAAGGCAAACATGAAGTTGGCCCAAGCCGCGGGAGGTATTCTAAAGGTCCACAAGGAGTGCTCATCCAAAATCTTGGGACCTCCAGTGGAAATTTATAAAGCACAGGCAAGAGGTGGGGCGCTCTATGGTGTAGAGCTATGGGGCCATGCCAACACCTCCTCGCTCTCTATTACTGAGAATAGCTTTACTAGGTGCCTACTGAGACTCCCACAAAGCACACCTCTCATCCCGTTACGGCTTGATCAGGGTTTGGCCCCATACAGAAGGTTATCCCCAATCGCCCTTTATTGTACTGGAGAAGACTCTGGTCTACACCCGAGCTTTTAAGCTATAGGGAGGACCTTAGCCACCTACTGTCCCTAAGGGGTGTGGGAAAAAATCCCTGGCTAAAGGATGTTAAACATCTATGCAAAGATCTGGGGAAGGATGACCTGTGGTTCTCCCCGGAACAATCTTCTGCCTTGACCCCAAGGAGGACGTTGGCCAAAGCACTCAAACAATATCGAATGGACCAGATGGTTTTAAAACCATCTTTGGGTAGGTTGACCAGCGTCTTTCTCGAAGTCAAGGACAAGTACCAATTCGAGAAATTTATGGATGATATCCAGCCCCCACTTGCGAAGAAATTATATGTCCAATTTAGACACGGATCTCTCCCAGTGAGGGAAGTGACAAATAAGTGGTCAATGACCCTTAATGTACCTAGCCTTTGCCCAGGGTTTGATATCGATGAAGATACGGATCTACACGTTCTGCTCTTCTGCCCTCTATTCGCTAAGGCTAGATCCAAATGGATCCTCCTGTTATTTAAGAACAGGGGTTTCAGGGATTTTAGGGAAGTATTTAGATTATTGAAATACGACTCTTCCCCCCTGACTGTGTTTGCGACCTCCAGATACCTGTTTTCTATGTGGTGTACTAGAGGAGCTAAAATCAAAAGAGAAAAGCTGCTATAACTCCACTAGCACTTCCCTGTAACTCACTAGGTAATTTTTATATTGTGACTAGTTGTTTTTACTTCTTGTTTTAAGTCTATTTATTGGATTACTGTACTCTCTGCATTGTTTAATTATGTGCTCCTTGAATCATTGTAAGAAAGTTCTATTTTATTCAAATATGTATTTGTGCTTTTATGGTTTTTAACTGATAATAAAGCTTTCTTGACTGACTGACTGAGTAATAAATTCATACACTTGTTTCTGTATACGTAAATGAGTCACAAATTCCATATTTTGGCATGTTATGTTGAAGATTTGTACAGCGCTTCATTACTTCTAAAGCTTCTTGGTGCTAGGAAAATAGAACCAGCCAATGATGGAAACAGAAACAGTTTACTAGGAGATGCCATACTATGGATGCAAAGTCATGCGGAGCCGAGGCAATCACAGACCCTGCAATATTTTTGACAAACCCTGCTCCCAAATAAACAAGCAACATGAAGGATGTGACGATGAATATTTGCCGGTTTACTTAATTACTCACATAGAAGCTGCATTTAAGGTAGCTTGAGTGGGTTCAGATGTTTTTGATGCGGGCTGAAAAAGGCACAGTGGTCTGTAATAGGGAGGCGGCTTAAGTAGAGTAACATAATCATTTCGAAGATGTGTGACCTTTGTAACTAAGGACATGTCCGCATACATGGTCTTGGCACATATGGGAAGAGACAATTTCACCCCCCCCCCACTTATAGTAACATTTGATATTTTCTGTACCAATTCAAGCCCAAGGCTTCACACCAGAAGCACAACTAAGTGAAAAAAACATCTGTAAGTGTCAAGGAATAAAAGATCTCTCTCCAGGCTCTCTTTCTCTCTCTCTTTCTCTCTCCCTCTCTCGCTCTCTCTCACACACACGCTCTCTCTTTTCTCAGACCCTGCAGCCCCCTCCTCCTCACACCCCCAGCTTAGTCTCCTCTGCTGGTTTTTAGGTTTTGCCTATATGGAGCGTTCTAGTAAAGAAAAATAAAATCTTAAAAGGGGCTCAGAGTCCACCCATTACCTACCTTTTCTTATCATTGGTTGTTTCCCACATTGCTCTTGTTTCCTTCCTTCCTATTGGTCAGCACATTCTACTCGCCTCTGGCTTCCTCCTGGGCTTCAGTCTTCTGTCCCTGGAATGCAGCATGGACCAAGTACAGCTTCAATTCCTGCAGGTACTTTTTTTTTTTTTTTTGTACTCTTCTGTGATTCTCAGGTTTCCTCTTCTTTTGTTCAGCACACTGGTTTCAGAAGGAATTATTGACTGATGGCATCATCGTTTCTCTTCACCGTTCTCTCTCTCAAACTTTAAGTGGGTTTTAGCTGAGATTCAATGAACTTTTTATGTAATTGTAAAAAATATACATTATTAGAGTGCTATACATCCACCATTAACCTGCAAAGATGACCGGACGTGGTCAATTTGTGGGTTCGTGGGAAATGTCTGCCATTTTCCTGTTAATGCCATGCATCAACTAGTCATGTCCATGGCATTCTGTTGATCTGTACTTGGACACTAGGAGTATTGTTTATAAAACCAAGAACTATATCAATGGAATACATGGTCAGTGGAGACATGGCACACAGAGCAATGGTTGAAGGAGCAATGCCCGCAAGCCTGTGTACATTAGAAGGGGCAGATTAGGGATAGATGTTAGACCTCTGAGTGTTTATCCAAAATCCCTTTTCCATCAATTGGTTTACTATTGCAGAAGCCACCAATTACCAAAAAAAACTCACTTTGGCACTTATTCTTGAGAAAATTCTTAAGCAGCACAGTCTTCTCAGTGGAACACGCAATGGTCTTTGCGTATTTCATGTGCACCGCCATTATGGGGAGATGGTGTGGCATAACGGCCAGAGTTGCCAACAGGGTTGGAATCTCCACATTGGCTCAACGTCCTGTGATTCACGGAATATCACTTATTAATGTCCCTTTGCCTAAAACACAAAAATGTGTGACTAGAGCTCATGTTCAACACTCCAATACCTTCAGATCTAGACCTGCTATATAAAGCTGCATTTTTTTCAATTATGGCATTGCTCGAAGCCTTTTAAATAGGGACTTTTCAGTATGCCGCATTAGCGGGTCTGAAATGTCAGTCAGTTTAACGTTGTTATGTCATAGATGTGTTTCAGGCACACTTAAATCCAGTGCTTTAACTGGCAATATAGAAGTGCAGGTACTCACTATTCAGAGTAGCTGTATGCTCCCGAGAAGTGCTGGTACTCTCCCATTAAATGCATTGTGGTAATGCTGAGAAGTGCAGGTACTCACTTGTCAGAGTAGCTGTATGCTCCCGAGAAGTGCTGGTACTCTCCCATTAAATGCATTGTGGTAATGCTGAGAAGTGCAGGTACTCACTTGTCAGAGTACCTGTATGCTCCCGAGAAGTGCTGGTACTTTCCCATTAAATGCACTGTGGCAATGCTGAGAAGTGCAGGTACACTCTCTTTCAAATTAAAGAAGCGCAGGCACTCAGTACCGGACAGTACCTGTCCATTTAAAGCACTGTATACATCAGGGAAAGGGTTAATAAATGCCCCAACATCGAAGATGTAGCAGACTGTACATAGTTACAAGGAGCTTAAGAGCCCATAAGCAAAGCCACCCCTTCATACACAACCCCTACTTCTTCACCACAACAGAACCAACATGTAACTGGGTCTACACCCGTGCATTGCAGACTGTCACTTAAAGGAAAACTGGCCCTTTAAACAGCGTCATCGCCTCCCTGGCACTACTAATGCTACATTTGGTTCCGCACTGGGACAATGTAGTGTCGTACAACATTATTTTAATAATGTCCTCTAAAATGTGATACTGGACGGCCTGTTTATAGTTTGCATGCTGTAATTCCCTCAAAAGTTTTAGAAGTACCCTGAAAAGTGTGGCCCGATCCAGTCGCAAACTCCAGCGACCATTTCTTAGCTTCAGAACATTAAGTATATATATTCCACACAAACCTGCAAAACCAGCCACGGTTAAAGTGAACGTTTATGTCATTAATTACATAGGGGGCATGCATTATCACAAACACTCAAAGCCTAATGCAGATGTATTTACCTAAGTATTTAATGCAGTTTTCTTTAAGCCTTTCCATTTCATAGTGACCGCCACTGACATATGCCAACTCTGTTCTTGCCATGCTGGCTACAGAAGACGAACCTTGGTGGCCTTCGGACAAAGACAGTCAAAATACCAAGAATGTGCTATTCAGGAAGACTTACCTGTGGTCCCAGGGCTTTGCAGGAAGCATTTTATCTACAACATGTCACACTTTAATATCTGCTCCATGTGGTGAGAAATCGTTCTTAGTAATGAATATAGTGTACTGTAGCAAATCTAAGCAGACCGAGTACCCCTTTACCGTAGGTATGATGATCGCGACCCCCTTCTTACAGAATCATGCTGTGCAACATTTTTAAACAGCATTAATAGATCCCATATTTGCAAAACCTATTGGTTTTGCCAATGCTTGTTTAATAAAGGAATAATTATAATGCCCATTATGTGGAAACTTATTATCTCACGCGAGACTGACATTTAATTAGATAAACCTGGTTGGACTCCCAATGTGGTGATACTGCACCTAGAAACCCCAATACAGCGAGGTGCACTGATTTCTACGTGCAGAATTACCACACCATTCGGGGAATGAAGAAATAGTATGGCACTGGTATTTCTGGACCGATTTATTCTTGTAATTAGCACATTACAGGTGCTTTCCAATGACATCTTCGACCAGTTTTTACTTGCTGAATATATCCTCGGAAAACCCTAGGGAGCTGAAACATGGCATGCGGAAGGACCTCAGTTTTGGAATCCCACTAAAGAAGGATGATTTAAGAGTAGAGATCCTTTGTAAAAACATAACAGATTGAACTGTACCAATTTCTGGGCTCAGGTTTGAGCTCCATGTGTAAGAGACTAGTCCAAAATCAGAAATAATAACATGACGCCTGTCTCCTTTCTTCTATATACTCTAGTTTACCCCAGAGTATTAATATAGAGCTGTGCATAGTGTCTTATCTTACTACAAAACTTTGTAAACAGAAAATCCGACTCCCAAAGGAAAAAGATACACTGAAGGAAAATAACAACGTCTATAATCTGTAAAATAGGTCAGTCGGATTGAAGCAGTATGTACCCAGTCTCAAGACAGCGCCTGGATACCATCGCTAGTGACAAGCAGCGCTCTACCAATCCACTTTACATTACATTACAGGATAACAGTTTTAAAGCTTGCTCTGTGAAATAGGCACCTAAACACAGAGCTGACAATTACATGTAGACATCTTTGAATGGCAGACTCAGCCTATCATCCTTCTGAGGTTTTTAAGCAATCACTCTTGGATAGTTAGAATTCCATTTATTTGAGTGCTAAAAAATATATAGTGGCATGTTAGATTCAATTAAAATATTGGAATGTTGAGAGCTCTATTCAAGAAAATGGATTGGGTTAGGGTCAATATTGGCTGGGATAGGCCTCCTGCTTCAGCATTTTAATGTTTGTCTTTCTGTTTCCCCTTTTAAATTTAGAACTTTCTACCCACTATGGGTATAATATTCTAAAAGCATTGTAGCCCTTCTGGCTTGGATTATACTGGTTATTAAAGGCCCTCACCCTTGTTATAGATACTCGCCTGCGGCGTGGGTCTATCATTCATGTTCAGGACCTGTAACAAATGTTATGAACATCAGCATTGGGCTATAATGCAATTATTAGCCATTAATCAAACTTTGGAATGTTGAGAGAGCTATTATAAACAAGGAAGCAGGGCAAAGAGGGCCAATAATGGCTGGGCTAAACCACCGGCTCCAGCAACACTCGCCTTTCTGTTTCTCCCAGTTTATTTTAGAACATTCTACTTTTAGTGTTTGGAATGATATAATAGCATGATAGCCCTTTTGCCTCGGGCTAGACAAATTGTTGAAGACCCTCTGCATTTTTATTGGCCAAATGGCCTTTATCAAGCTTCCAAGAAGACTGCAATGCTAAAGAACCTTCCTCTTTCGAGGGTGGAAAATGTGCATTGTTGGCTATTAATAAAAGTGCCAAAAAGACAATGCAGTTTGTGTTTTTCACTTTATAGAACTTCACAAAATTGTAATGTTCAGTAGACCAAGCAGCACCCCATAAGCCATTATAGAGTGCTTTGGGGCATCTGCAAGAGGTAGGACAGTGCTATAGAAGTGCCATAGTATAATAAAATACAATTCTAGATATCAATTTGTGATCTGTATGACTACAAATGATGGGCTCCAATAAACTGCTTTGCCCCTGAAAGTATGGACAGATGTGAGGCATGGAGGGGTGTGGAGTAAGAGATGAAAAGACCAGGTTGACCTTTGCAGGTGCTGACTTTTGGCGGCTTGCGCCTGTGTACTCTCCCATACATGTCAGAGCTAGCATTTGAGGCAGACCCACCTGAGACTCCCTTGTAGGTTATCTGTCAGGCACTGCAACTCCATTGGACATTGTCAGGTAATGTAAGCTGTGAAGATCAGCGGGTGAATAGCCGTGGGTGAGTGTCCTCTGGACCGGCCGGCCCTCTCATAGGCCAGAGAGCAGTTTATTAACAAAAGGTTGTGCCCTCATAAAAGGCAGTATTTTGATCATCTCAGGAACGTCAAAGATTTATTTTAGATGACCAGCTATGAACACTGTTTAATAGACTATTGCACATCGTACAAGCTTTTACACCCATGCTTGAACACCCGCGCATGCACACATTGCTCTCCATATGACCTAATGCTAGCAAGTAAAATGCCTGCCCCACCTTTTCTTGGTTATTAGAAGGCAACCATTAATTGTGTACAATAGTCCTCATCACCAGATCTGCAGCTCTAAACATAGCTAGTCTTATATGTGCACAAAATACCGGGGACTTGAGGCAACCTGTGCTTAATTTGAACCAGTGTTTCCGGTGCTCAGCACTGGCACTTAATTGTCAACACTGGCGATTGTGACAGTCTGCCACAAGGTGGCGATGTCTGGCTAATTTAGAGATGACCACATCAACAGTTAATTATTCATTCAACATACATTAAAAATTACTATCACCAGCCGCCAAAGCCTTTCTTAAAGCTTTTGGGGGCCTGCAATAGTCCAAATTGTCCCACTTGTAGGAGTGTGATGGTTAGTAGATGTGTTGTTACTATCACGGCTACAGTGGTCAACCTCGAAGCTGAGGGACCAGGTTTGCGTCTCTGCAGAGATGCTCAACATCGTGCGAATCTGGGAAAATCACTTAATCTCCCCGTGTCTAACAAAATGAATGTGTCCTTGTATAAAGCAGCTGGTGTTCATGTAAAGACCTCTGATACCTTCGGGTCAAGCTCGCAGTATATACAACTCCAAAAATAAAAATAATAATTGGTGGTGCAAGCTGTCGTGGCCTCCTGATGAGAGCCCTGACACATTTTTGTAAAAAATTTTTTACACACTAGGGGCCTCATTAGGATGGCGGCGGACCTGCGTCCGTCCGCCACCCCCGAGGTGGAGGGACCATCGGCAGGGGCAGCGGTGGTTCCTCCATGCAAATGAGGATGTGACCGCCACCCTTGCGGTCACATCCCGTATCTGTAACCTTGAGGCGGGTGCTGCTTGAAGCAGTGCCCGCCGCAAGGTTAAAATTGCATGCTTTGCATATGCATGCACAAAGCGGCAGGCACCGCTTTGGTACCCCCATGTGCACCCCCCACCCCACAACACCCTGGGGGCCCACAACGGGCCCCCAGAAGCTTTGGTCCACATGCTTTTCCACTGCAGAAAATCCGCCGCGGAAAAGCATGTTTCCTCATCCTTCGTAATTTGGCTGGCGGTGTCTTGCAGACACCGCCACCAAATTGCGGACAACATCCCGCGGATCAGCGGCGGACGGACTTGCCGTCCACCGCTGATCAAGCCGCCATCCTAATGTGGCTGGTGGTGTTTTAGAGGTTCGCAGCGGTGAATCCGCATCCTCCGGGCCGGCGGTGGCTTCTGCCGGCCCGGAGGATGCAGATTCACCGCCATCCTAATCGACCCCTAAGCACTGGCGGAAACACTGGAAGATAGTTGAAATGTGGGTGTTGGGGTCAGAGTACAGTCTCACAATTGAGTCTATTTGTACCGCTTGTTTATGGATAGTTTCAATAGCTCATTCTTTTTACTTCTGTCTTTAACAAGAAGAGTTCAAGTGCACTCAGATCAAATGCTAATGTGTACCTGCAATTTGATTTGTGACCACTTATTACACTAGATTGTAACGGTACACACAATTGTAAGACGTACACCATATTTTGCAAGTCACAACCATCCTTGCAGCTGATATGTGAAACAAACTACATTTTGATTGTTTTTTGGTAAGTGCTTTAAATGGAAATGTAAAAGTGCTACTGAGAAGTGCCGGTACGCCCCCATTAAATATTATGCAGTACTGCTGAGAAGTGCAGGTACTCTCAAATGAAAGAAGTGCAGGTACTCAGTACCGGACAGTACCTGCCCATTGAAAGCACTGCCTGTGGTGTTCTTTTGTACAGCAGCTGCACCTAGGGAAGCACATCGTAAACTGTGCACCAAAATGCAACTCGTATAATGAGCCTCACTTCGAAATGAAACTTGTAAAATTGTCACCACTCTGCGGATTTAATCACAGATGACTCTCAGGTCCTAATTATATTTGGGCCAGATTGTGATTCCACCCAAAATGGAATTAAAAGTCAGGCGCAGATTGCAGACATGCACGAGCCTGCAACACAACTTGCGTTAGACAAATGCTGCCATAAATCGTTTGCGACAATTGTGAGCAATTCTGGCTTGTGGCTGTCTGGACCACATAAATCATGTGGGAAATTGCATGTAGTTTTCTATTACAGAGCTTCCAAATCAGAATGGGATGAAATTGTGCACCTCTGAATTATCTCCGCCGATTACACAGAAGTGGAGAAATGATAATGCTAGAAAAGATAATGGGGTCTCCCTTGTCCCTTCCCCGTGTGCATCCTCCCATCTGTGCCAGCCTCTCCCACTCATGCCCACTTCTTTGCAACTTTCCTCCGCCTGCTTTTGCTTCACTTTCCCATTGTTATGGTATTTTGACAAGCTCTATACATGGATGGCCTACGAAACCATTTGTTATTCTGCGCTTTCTTGACTGACACCCACTGTTTATGCACATTATTGTATCGCTTGTCGTTGTTTATTTTTGCCAACGCCTTGCCTCTTCAAGTACAGAATTTTTGCAAAAAACTATAATGCAAGGAAAAACAATTCACAATATGAAGCCATGCTGGTGGAACCAGACTGCTGGTAGGTACTGTCAGAGTCGGTGATGATAGAAGAGCCGGGTATGGTGGACCCGCTTTGTCAAGCCATCAGTGTCAGGTCAGCAAAGCATGGAGTGAAGCCAGAGTTATGCATCTGGCCAGCAGAGGTTGAAATCCAGCTGTTGGTGGTAGGAAGAAAATACTGACGGTTAAGTGCAAAAGAACAGAGAGGTCTTCAGCCTGCCCCAGACCTTCAGGAGGTCTCCTACAAGTCTAGGAGAAGACGGACAGGCCTTTAAAGGTGTCAAGTCTTGGACGGGCAAGCATCTTCCCCCGAGTTTGTTTGTGTCTGACTAGGTGGATAATGTGTAAGTTCTGGGTAGTCCGCCTCACATACCAGGTTGAACGTTGGACTTTGAGGACTTTGAAAAGGCAGTGAGGAAGGTGATAATTTGAGATCAAGAATTAAGCTCCTGTTTATCGGGAGACATTATAGCATCTTGAGAGCCAGCAAAATGTAGTCCTGCTGTCTCAAAGCAATGTCAGCGGGGCTCCATCCTTCTGAGGTCAGTGAGGATACTGCTCTGGACAACAATGAGTTTCACAGTGTCTCTGTGCCCAGAAGTAGAGTCCGTAAATTCTGGACCTGATATTACAGGCCGGGAGATTTCAGCCCAGACCGTCAGGGGATCTGCAGGGGTTGGAGACAGCTGCAGCTCTCAGGGCCACCTGCCGGAGTACTGAAGTGGTACAAAAATGTCCCCTGTTAAAATAGAACCTGCTCTGCCAACAAGTCCTCTCCTGCCATTAGCATCTTATCGGAAAGAAATGTCCTTCACTCATTTAACCGCCTGGTCCAAGAAGGAAGTCTTTTTGTGCCGATTTGGTCCCTTTAGTTCCCCCATAAGGGTAAAAAAACATTCAGAATTGTCCCCAATATTCCCAGATCTGTGTGTTATTCCCCATTTCGGGGGGGGGGGGGGGAGATTTCAACCTTTCAGGATCCCTTGCACCTATGTCTGTGGAACTCTGACTCCCAAAAGTACATGCTATTGCTTACTGGTAGCATGTACTTGGGGTGTAAAGAGAAGTTACTATCAAGCAAGGCTCCCAGGTCACAAACCTTTGGAACTGGTGCAAGGGGAGGCTCTTCTGACATGGGCAGTGCAGAGGAGAGGGACAACAAGCATCTGGATCCAGCAGTTCTCAGTAAATCTGCTACCATGGATGGTTGCCCTCATAGTGCCTGGTTTGTTTTTAAATGCTATCATGATATTTTGGCACAGATCATAGTTTAGGAAGTCCATATTGTGTCGGTGTTTGGCCCATCGGTTTCTACTAGACGTGTAACAGTTTTGTGGGTGCCTTTACTGCTTCTACTGTTCAGCTTTGGGTTTTAGCTTTCTTGTGACTGGTGCTTGAAAGCTGATAGTAGAGTTCATGATTCCATCAGCTGGTGTAGCCTGAAACTGAATGAGATTTGTTCAGTGTTTTTCAGAGTCCTTGCATTATTTCAGTTTCCACAGGTTGATGGCGGCCTAGCTTTTATCCGTGTTACCTTGTGATAGTGGTCCAAGGGGGGGCAGCTGTTCAAATCCGTGGTACCATCTTTTCGCCAGAGTTATGTGGCGGTGCCACTCTACTAGGAAGGAATTCAAACAAGGCGGCCCTTGAGTTTGCCGATGGCCAACAAATGGCACTTTGGTTATCTTTTCCATCTTTCTTTGGATAAGAAAGTTCACTGTGGTAGGTCGTACCAGGAGATGGGCTTGCAGTTCATGATTCAGTGCATCATAATCTAGGGATCCAGACTATAACCTCCCAAGAGAGTTTACAGGCTTACAAGCCGAATGAGTCCCAAAATCTTCTCGTCCGATATGGATGCCCTTTGTACAAGCATCAAAGGAGTAGCAGGCCCAAATGTTCTAGTTTCTTGAGGTGGACGTCTTTCGGCACATTGGCGATATCAGAATCAGCCTACATATATGTTTCTACTCCTGTCATAGGTTTGATAACTAGGCCCAGGTAAAATCTGAACTATGCCATATTAATAGGAGTAATTTTGCCTTACACTTTTGATGCAAAATAACCAACATTTACGGGACTGCTCCCGTTCAAGTTATTATGAGTAACCCTAGCGCTGGAGCACAGGCACAATGAACTTAGTGAGTGGCTGCAGGCTGATGCTGCTCATGTTCTGCTTCAGCAAATGCTATGTTCTTCCCTCAGAATGCATCCTCTGGTCCATTTTGGAGGCAACGGTGTGTTTTGCACTAAGAAAATACCGCTGAATGCTGGGTTATGCTCCTCGTCTAATTCTGTGTAATCTTGCGTAATTGGGCGGTACCTTCGCATTAATATGCTGCAGCAAAGGATGTGAGTTACACCCACCCCTACTGATAAGTTATAACAAGTAGGATACAGCTGGATGTACGTTGTTACCACGCGATGAGTACTTTACAACGCGTCTTTTACAACACAAGTTGTTACCACGACTTGCGCTGTAGGGGTGCTGGACTTAGGAATAGTTAAATTTACTATTCTAACACCAGCCTACGTACAGTAGGGAAGGTGTTGGAATAGTAAATCTACTATTCCTTAGCCTAGAGCGCCCTCCAGCGCAAGTCGTGGTTACGACTTGTGTTGTAAAAGACGCGTCGTAACTGCACTGCGGGGTAACATCCGCGTTGTAAAGGATGTTCCCCGATACAGCTGGTCCATGAGTTCCAACAGCTACACTCCCATAGTAAGCTAAGGATTGGTAACTGTTTGAGATGCACCAGGTTCATCGAAGAGGTGCCATCGCACAGGGCACACAAGTGAGCGGCGCACAGCACCCCAGTCATAACTTTATTTACCAAGCACTGCCATGCTGGGGCCTATTTTCCTTGCTTGTGTTATGGCCCTTGACAATTTTGCTTTGGAACTGGTGCAAGTGAAGGAAACCATTGAAGGCATACACGGACAGCAGATCTACTTTCGATTAAAGGATGGACTTCAGTTGAGGCAGACCACCACTACGGGAAGCCCCTCTGAAGCCCAAATCAGCAATCCTTTGTTTTCACCCGTTTCTAAGTAAGCATCTTAAAAAGTGCACTCACAGGTACCAATTGTGAATGTACGGTTTTCAATGCCTATATTTTTTTTCTGCTGCAAGGGCTTACTAAAATGTATGTCATGGATATGATAAATATAATTTCTGAATATACCAGGTGGGGCAATCTTCCTCCAGGAGAGGTGCCATATGGGTGATTTCTTCTGCTTTACTTCATTGCATCCAACTGTGTTTTATCGAGTTGGCACATGAATTATGAGACATTGCTTGTTATGTCAATTAGCCCAATGGGTCAAACCATGGGTACTGACATCTATATTTTTGGCCTGCAGGCCACGAACTTAAATCCAGACAAGACCAACCCAGCTTTTACATCCTTCTGAAATCAATAAAGAACTATTAAATAGGATACGAATAATTCCAAAAATTTATAGAGATTAGCAACAGCAACACTCGATTTAAGCCTGTATATAAAAATGAGATATTTATGAACCAAGTTTCAGCTGTCCAAACTCAATGCAAGCTGGATGTAGTTATTAGTGGCTTAATAATTTTGTTAGATCCTATCGCTACAGGTCACTTTCAGATATCTGAAGGGTTAGCGTTGCGGGCGGGCTTGGTCCGCCCACTTGTAATTTCAGCCATCAGGAACAGGAGTTGGCTTCCCGCATTAGGGCGAAGCTAACCACATCCTGCTGTAACAAACTCACAATTTAAATGAGAAATGTGCACCGCAGAAATCTTAATTAAATCGCACATCTATGGGGAGAGGATGCGGGGACCTGCTCTTTGATCAGTTTTCGTCTGTCTCCTCACTTCATTAACTGCTGCTTGGGCAAATGGCGGAATCATTAAACGCCTGTATCTCCTTATTTAGCAGGGAGTAGTCGGTGCAGGTATAATTCATTAATACTTCGAAGATGATAGCAATTTAGAGCTGCCTGTGCCACAGCGCAGTGCTAATCGGGTCAGTACAAAACTCTTAGTTGTGGCTCCAGCCATGATTAAATCCCCGCTGCCCCAGCGGGCAGAGTTAGGCTTCATTAGCGGTCTTCGCTCGACTTGGTGATGGCGGTCCAAGCTCATGCTGTTCTTCACGGCGGGTTCCCAGATTCATATCCTCCTCTTACTTCCGTCTTCGTCTAAAAGGGACGCGTTGCTGACGCTAATGCTGGGGATCCAACCGTGCTCCTGGATCTCGTTATAGCATCTTCGGCAGCCTCTTGTCGACCTTTGGTGACTTACTCGCACTCATGTTCAATGCCTACTTATCAATCGTTCCCTTATAACACTTTCTATTTGCAGCAAATCCTTCTTTTGAGGTTCATCGAACTACTATTTAGTAAACTAAAATGAAGCATTTTCCTAAAGATTATACAGTGTGCTATTTTTACCTTGACTCATATGTTACTGATGTAGTGGCGGCCGCCTCAAACAAAAAGTGATGCAGCGGGTAGAGGATGCGCAGGCGGGGAGTGAGGAAAGGAGGGTGTAGGGATGGATAGTTAAAAAATATTTTTTTAAAGGAAGACTTACCTGAAGCTGCCTGCCACCTCCTGTGTCACGCCTCTGTGTTCTTCTTCCTGGTTACATCACAGACTCCATGTGCAATCCCCGCGCTGCTCTCATGTTATGAGAGCTGCGCGAGGATTGGCCTGAGCAGGCTGTTTTACGCTCCACTCAGGACAGGGAGTCTGTGCTGTTTCTCCAACCCGGCTGTTCAAAAGAGCTGGGTTGGGGAAACCTAAGTGTGCATATGTGTTAGGCCGGCCTGAGACAGCCAGCCAATCACACTTTGCATGTCTCCCACTCAGGTAAGATGAGGATGAGCGTATTTAGAAACAATTTAGTGACATATAAACCAGGTACAATATTCAGTGCGAGGTTTCACTTCTTAGTGACAAGAGGATGGACCCCTGGGTCATGTATTTCAGTATCACCTTTGAAACCAGTACGTAAGCGTAATGGGCTAAGTGTACCCTTGTAAGTGAAATGAGGGAGCGAGGGCTGCGATATGCCCCTGTTTGCGGCAGTCCCGCCATATCTCAGTATCTGAACCTCAAATCTGCCGTGAAGTTGGGTTGGAGAAACCTAATTGCGCATGTGTGTTTGGCCGGAGTGAGACGGCCAGCCAATTACACATGTGCACTTAGAAGCGCACAAACCAGTCCACCCCCCCTCCCATGGCCCCAGCCCGCCCCTCCCTACGCCCGCTGGCTCAGCCAGCAGGTGAAACATAAAACTATGTAGAATATCGTTTTATTTTTCAGCTGCTGTCTGTGAGCCAGTGGGGCGATGACCTCCGCCATTGCGGAGGAGCCGCACCTGTACAGATGTCTAACCCTTCACTATCCCAAGGCACTGGCAACATCGTGTCCTCACTGGGAATGTTGTGCTTTACACCACCTTGCTAATAATTGACTTGGCATTCATATCCAAAAGGCAATTTGTAGACCATATAGATTGCATATGTAGACTTTATGAGCATGTATATTGCTTGATGGTGTTGGGAGTTCTCAGATGCACTACTTTTTGCCTTATGCTTTGCAGTGCTCAGGTTCGAGGATATACCTTCCTCTCATCTCCCATTGCATTACCACATTGCATTTTGTAGGGATATCATTTGACTTTGCGTCATCATAAAATAACCGTATTTTAGGTGAAGAGTTGTATTTTTATATTAAGCCTTTTGAGTGTAATTGCAGGTGATTATTTTTATGTGATTAATTTGGGTCTGATTTTTTTTCCAAAGATGCAGATTTATTTTTACTATTTTTCTCAGATTTACTTCACCCAATTATTCCCTTTTAACTTCAATTCTTTCTTTTTATATTTCCTTACCTTACTATTACCCATGCCCTTACTTTTATCCGGAACTGCTTACGTGCCTCCAAAATAATTGTGCTCACCCTCTTCTTTTGTCTCTCCGTTTTCTTTTTTACCTGAGATAACGGTACTTCATGTTGTTTTTTTCCTCTGAAAATAACAAATCACCTTATAATCAAACATAACCATAACAGGTTAGTCATAATGTGTTATTATTTTTCTTAAATCTGATTTACAGTGCCATTCACCTTACAGTGCCTTAACTTTATTGATCCATTCTCTTCCTTTGAATGATCTCTCTGCCACGTCTCATATTTTTCATCCATTTCCTAGTTGAAGTTTTTAGTTCCTTTATTGTATACATCATTCTTAAACACGTGACTGTCTCATCCCTCCTTCTGAGTGCATCTCCTCATCGGTTTACCTACATGACTGTCGTTCACCCTTTGCCTGGCATCATTTGTCACAGCTTCTCTCCTCACTTGACTTTGCAGCTCTAATGTTACTCTGTCTACCTTTACATTGCAGTATTCGCCTTGTAATCTCACCAGTTTAAAGTTTGTTGCCCTCCTTAAAAATTTATCACAAACTGTAGATAGTGGTAGGAAATAGGCTTGGAACGTTTTGATTGGTACACTGTTAAACAGAGAACAGAGCACATTATGTGTGGCATATTGATAGAATTTGAGACACAGGACTTTACTCTAGTTTTCTTTACATCAGATGAATTGTGGTCAAGTTCCAAATTGGGGATTAAAAACTGGCTTGACAGGTCTTCTGGTACAACTGTAAGGAACCAACCCACTAACACATCTACTCTTCCAGGTTCTTGCAGCAAGGTCAGGAGTGACCCCAGCGCGGATGTATGACATTACAACACATGCTTTTACCACGCATGCTTTTACAACGTAAGTATTACTACACAAACCTTTACAACGCATAGCGCTTTGGGGTGCTGGATAGTGAGTGGTTTAATTTACTATTCCAACTCCAGTACCCGTGGACACTAGGGAAGGTGTTGGATAGTAAATTAAATCTATTCCCTATCCTAGAGCGCCCCCCAGCGCAATGCGTTGTAATGGTTTGCGTTGTAATAGTTGCGTCGTAAAGGCACTGCGTGGTAAAAATTGCGTTGTAAAGGATGTTTGCCCCCCAGCGCAGCAGTCGGCCCCCTCCACATTAAACAGAAGTAGTAACTCAGAGTTACCCTACCGCATGGGGCAGTTTACGAGCTGCACCACAGCAGGCTGGAACTGGCTGTGATGCCCAGATGTTCTTGCCATTCTCCCAATGAACAGTTGTAACTTTATGTACAATGCCCCTGACTTCACATAGAGAGCTGCTCTGAGACAGAGAGAGGGGAGAGGGTAGGTATGGTGACCAGAATTAGAGAACCAAGAGCCAAGACATTGACAAATTTAGAAGTAGGATTGTGGTTCTGCAGCGACCAAAGGTTGCTGAATGATTTCATTGACAGTGGATAGCAACAGAGACAACGAGGCACAACGTGGAATTATTGTACCTTTTACATACAGTATCGTCTGTGTCGCCTAAATTACATTCTCTGTCAGGGCTGCTAAGTAGTTCTAGACTTGAACACACGAGAACTTCCTTTAAGGTTAATGACTCTACCTGAAAATTGGGAGATGTGTTACATTTACTGAAACTTGCCCGGACAGGTGGTGAAAAAACAGAACACTTGGCCACCCTACTAGACGGCCTGCAGGACACCGCCTCCTCTCAGAGCCTTGACTACAACATGAGGTATTGAAGGAGCTATGATTCTGGTGCCACTGCCAGTACCCTTCATTAAGAAGCACTCAGGGGTGCTGGCTGGTTTCAGACCTGATCATGGAGGACAAACTTCATACACACATTCACAACAGTCATGTTGCGTCAGGTCAGAGGTGGAAGACTTAATTATATATGTATATCTACAAACCATTAATGCACTTGCTTGTAGATATGTCTTGTTTCTTCTCAGCTTTGTACAATGTTCACAAGGATTTTGTTGAAGAAAAGTATCATTTTACATAAACTCTGTGTAATAGTCTGTAGCTGTTCGGATGTTTTGACCCTCAGAGATTTTGGATGACGGACAATAATTAGGGGTGGCTGCCCTCAGCTCAGAGTTGTTACATTAGTTAATGCACTCTGCAGAGCATGCTAACCACAGTTAATTGCCCACTCTGCTAGTACTGGAAGACATAGGAGCATAATGAGAGCATAATGAGACAATTGATAGTTAACACCTGTTTGATGAGGGAACTAAGGTAATTAGTACAAACTAATTTACTCTAATCCACCAAAGGCAAAATGCATGTCCGCTCTCTGTGGCTGCCTCGTGTCCTTGCACCTGAAACTAGATTGCAGACAAACAGCGTTAGTATCAGAATCTAAGCATTGTGATTGGCTGAGCAGCGAGGGAATCCTACGACCCCTACTAAACCTAGAAAATTTTGGGAGAGGCTAATTCTTCCAGCAATAGTCAGAGAGGGGATGCAGGGTCTTTCGGAAGGGGTAAAAAAACCAACTAATCCTTGTTAACAAAGACCTGTGAAGTACTCGGGTGCGGCTGCAATAAGACTGTGTGCGTGTGGGGGTGGCGTTGCGCGCCTCATAAGTAGGCCTGGGCGATAAATTCTGTTCCGCTCACGGAATTTGCAGAATTTGGGTAATTTCGCGTTCCGCGAAGAACACGAAATTGCCCAAAATTCTGCGTTCCGCGAATTCGCAATATTTTTTGCTTGTTCGCGTTCTCAAAATGCGTGTTCGCAAGATATTTCCCCCTGAGCAAGCAAACAGCAATTGCGAACGCATTTTGCGGAGATTTGCGTAACGCAATTACGCAAATTCCTCCCACCCCTACTGAGAAGGACCCTTGCTGCACAAGGCCTATGAATATTTGTGAGATATTGCAGATTCGGGAGCCCTCATCACATTGGGGTGGGAAGACGCAGCATTTTGGGTTACGCTGGCATACGTATCCCTCCAAATACAAGAAATATTCCCTTTCTGATATGACATTGCAAACATGCGATAGAAAAGGAAGCAGAGTAGGCCCTTTCCTTACATTAGAAGACACGTAATCTTGCCCGAGGGGTCCTTCTTGCTAGACGCATCTGTTTACCTGGCGCAGCTGTGTGCAGCCACGCGCGCCCCCGCCGTCCCAGGAGGGCAGCTTTGTCCAGGCCTGCCAATCACAAATCAAGCGTCATGCAGACACTAGTGATTTGTCAGCCAGTAACGTGACGGCAGACTGGCAGCCTGGAATTAAAGCGGCGGAGGGCTCAGCGGGCCGAGGAGCATCACTTAACCAGGCCGGGCTGACCCTTCCGAGCTTCCATTAGTTCAGGCTGCAAGTGACGCTTCAATAATAGACGCAGGCGTTTGGTGTCCACCTGAAAAGACGCGATGCGTATTCTTGGAATTACCGGCTGCAGTCTATGCGGATCGTATCTGCCTACAAAGGATAATAAAAGGCGTTTGACAACAAATCCTTTGGAAAGAGCCTACACGATAAACCTTTATCTTATTCTGAGAGCACCACTTGCCCATCTGGGCAGAAATTCAGAATTCCGTCTCTCTGAGAGAGACCATGTACGTATACATTGGAGAAATATCAGCCAGATTCATCAAGCGAAATGCGCTCGCAAAAGGGCCAGATTCTGAGAATCTGGCCCTTTGCGAGTGCAATTTTTGGATTTGGGTATTCCATCCGGCTCTGAAAGCAGCCATGGAGCCTTCAACACCTTCTGGTGAGACACCAGAGTGGCGGGACTCCCTCCCGGGCCACCTTTGTCTCGTGCATCCATGGAAAGGTTCCAAGATACCTCAGTAGAAAGATACAGCCCCATAGATACAACTGGTACCCATCTGTCCTTACTCTGTTGCAAAAACACAAAACCACTGCATCTAGAAAGGGGGTTGTCGGTTCATTATCTAACCTCCCAAAAAGTCCTACAAGATGACTTTAATGAATCTAAGGTTGGATTGCCTCTTAAAATGATGCTCATATGTGAACGTCTGAGCAAAACTTTGCAACTTTTGGATTGCATTTGAAATGTTTCACTTTGGGACATCCGCGTGACAAGGATTGAGGTGACTCAGCTGCAAGGCACACTTCATTAATGTATTCTAAGCTGCTCATGTTTACTTTCATGCAGTTCTTCATTTGTAAAAAAATAAATCCTTTGACAGTGTTGCTAAATGTCAGGGTTGGTAAAAGCCAAGCCTGCCTGTTCGTCATTCCATTTCTTGCCTCTTTCTTCCACGACCCTGCTTTGCTTGTCTCATTCTTGCTGGTTCTTTCTCATGCCTGATTTCTCCCTGTAGCACTATTTTTCCAAATTCTTATTCCTCCTTTACCCCAGGTCTGTTTTTCTCTTTTTTGCTCTGGCTCAGTCTTCTAATGAAAAATATGTCTCCTGTCCCCAGAAGTGAGTGTCTCTTCCATTGCTTCATCCACCACCTGCATCTAGCAACACGAATGTATCACCACATTCCTTCAAAACTCAGGATTTTATCTTATTTTCTATGTAATCCGAGCCAGTGCCAAGTCTGTCCTTCTGAAATAGCCCCTTCCTGCTTAATTAAAACAGCCTATGCACTCCTTCTAACAAAGGTGCTTCCTTGCTAATCTTTCTCTTAGCATTGATAATACTACATTTGCTATCCTCATTTTTATTCTTAAAATCCCTTCTCTTGATCCTTCCTTCCTTTCTAACGTAACATTTCTTTAATATACCTTTTCCCCCCAAACATTTGGAGTGTCATATTTAAGTAGCTCATTTACTGTTCAGCGTGCAACTATCTACTGTCACCTCTCTGATCTGGGGTCTACTCAGAGTACTCCAGGCAAAATGCACTTCTCCCTATTGTCCCCTCATCTCATTAAGCAGTCATTACTTCTCATTCCTCTAGAGTTCTCTGCAGCTTTCGGCACAGTGCATCACCCTATACTTCTGTCTACTCTTTATACTCTCATCATCATGAACAGTGTAATTTTTCATGCTACGCTTGTTATGCGGAATTTCAAAAATGATGTCAGAAGGCCACATTGCATAGTTGCGCAAACATTCGTGGCAAAATTATAGCGGGAGCATAGGAACAACTACTGTGCGAGAGGCTGATGTTTGAGGCAACTGTGTTTATTATGATTTATTTTTGGAGAAAAATTTGTGCTTGCATCAAAAATTGACACAAGAGTATATTTGTTTACTCAAATACAGCACTAAATGGCTGATTTGCATTTTGCATAGTTATGAGTAATTATACGCACCCCAAATTCTGATTGGTGTGTGTATCCGTTTTTTTTATTTTCATCCTTCGGATGACTATTTTTATTTGTAAATTGTTTGGCCAAAAGTCTATCCACTTGTCATTTTGGAGACAGCAAGTGGTTTTGAAGTAAAGTTTTGATGTGGTAACTCTAATTTTTACAGGTTGTGGTGATTAAAGTTTTGATTCAGTATGCAATAAAATGGATAATTCCTTACAGTATATTTATCGAATAAAGTATTTTGCACCAGTGTTGATCAGTGATGTTTCAATAGTCATATTTTGAGCATCTGTTGTTTTTTAGTTTTAGTATTTCTAGTTTAATGTCGTATTTATTTTTCGGTCGGGCGGTAAGGTCATGATTGGTGAGCAGTAATTGGAAGATCCCTATGGGGGGGGCGTCACCCATTACGGATGGGAGTGCCCGGGGGAGGTGGCCATTGGCCCCTCAACGGGGAGGCGGTCCCTTCTAAGGATGGGACGCCGAAAGGAAAGGGAAGGCGGTCAAGGCCCCTCCCTGGATAGGAGGGGCTACGGGCCCCTCCTGGGAATTTCCCGGGGCCAGGACATCTGCGACGGCAGATGTGGTAAGTTGTGTGGGGTGGGGAGGGGGGTCTACGCTACCTTCTAGACACCTCACACGAGTCCTCGGACGACCATAAAATGGCGTCGAGTTAATTGGGGCCCCCGTCAAGACAAGGGAAATTGGTATGTGCACATGAGGTACAGCCCTCTGTGCGGTCGCCCCTCGCAAGTGAGGGGGTATTTCTGGTTCTGACACCGGTTACGACCTTGCCGTTGGCCCTTAACGTTAGGATGTACAATTTCAAGTTAAAAATGTATTTGTAGGATGTTAGTTCGGCTAGGAGAACCTTTGTATTAGAAATATGTTAAGGTTAGCCAAAACATCGTAATGTGGAAATGAAATTGTACATGATATGAAACTGTTATTTTAATGTTTTGATTTTGTTTCATATTTTTAATAAATACGGCCGGGAGGGTAACTCCCTCCCGCCTTCCAAAAGTTCAGAACTGTTTCCGGTTTCCCATCCTTGGGGATTGTGTTGAGAGGGGGTGGCGGGTATCTCAGCCATATATGTTATCATTTAGACTGTCCTGTCACTTCTACTCTAAGGATCCACTGATCTGTTTCTTTTGTTTCTTACATATCAGCTTTGTTGTTCATAGGACATTGACCACCATATTATTGTGAAGATAAATATTTATAGGTAGTCCTTTACTCCACATCTATGTAACTTGAAGATATTTATATCTTTGGGGTGTACTGGATTGTCCTTCTGGACCACAATCCACCATATTTGGTGATCTCCACCAGCCAGGCAGACCGCTCTGTGCGGTCAGGTGAGCCTCCGCCTTAAAGGCACTGAAAGCAAAGAAGCGTTGTAACATAATCCAGCACAGCATCAAAAATACAGGGGGTAGAGGCAAAAAGTCTGTGGAAACCACGCCGAAGATGCCAAGTCTAACAGTTGTTGAGTATTGTAAATAAGATAGTCCTTAGAGACCAGGTGATGAGTAGATATATTCATTAGATTTATTGATAAGATATTGAGCTGGCGTCACATTCAATGTGCGTGCACAGAAGAGTTTTAGTTTTTTCAAAAACAAATTCCCAAACTGGAAATATGTTTTAAAAAATCAAAAACACAAATGTCCCTGAAACATTGGGGACTTTTTTTTTCCTTTTGTTTGTGGGTCATTTATCTGGCTTCATATTCTGAACTTTCAGGCTTTGCGTGGTGGTCCCAAACAGGAAACAAATATATCAGAATGTCTGCACCAGTGGATGCTCAGCTGACAGAACCAGGTGAACCACAAATTGTGTGCACCTCGTTTGTGGAGGAGTACCTTGTCCACCAAACTGTAAATAAGACCCAAAGTTTTTAATGGCAGAACAGATATCTCACATTATCTATATGTGCCCCATAAAACTCGTCTGGTATGGGGAGGGACTGGAACTCGGAGTCAGGAATAGGGAGTGCAGGAAAAGCATTCCTACTATTTTGTGAAATAGATTAACCCCAGTCCCTCTTCTGACTATGGCTAAGTCAGAGTGATATAGTTTTCACAAGTTTTACAATTCTTGAATTGTCTCATAGCTGAAAGGCATTTTCTCCTCAATCCAGACTCCTACTATCTTGCTGTGACATTTGAAAGTAAGGTATGCCCTCTCGTTCAGTTTTCAGGTGAGACTCTGACAATTCCCTTTCAAAACATTTTGCGCAACCTCATGTATTGTATTGTATTGTATTGTATTGTATTGTGTTTCTTATAAAGCACTAACAATCATCTTGAATAGGATATCACGGCGCTGCAATAGCTATGATGAACGGTGGGTAGACCTGAGTCCTACAAGTTTAGTCTGGTTTGGGGAAAAGGAAGGTTTTCAATTGTTTCCTAAATTACAGATGGCAATCCGTAAGTCTGAGAGCCACGGGCAACTCATTCCATTTGGTTGCGGCTATGTGGAAGAAGGCTCGCTCTCCCATCCTGGCTCTCTTCACTCGAGTAGTTTTGCTCTTGCTGTGAATTGAGAGCGGAGATTTCTAGTTGGTGCATAAAACTTAATCCTATTTCTTAGGATAAGTGGGCCTGTGTTATGCAGTGCTCTGTGTGTTATACACAGCATTTTGAAGGTTGCTCTCTGCCTCATTGGCAACCAATGGAGTTCCCTTAGGCAACTCTTGGCTGAGTCAAATTTTCTTTTCTTACAGATTGCCTTAGCCGCCGCGTTTTGCACTATTTGTAGTTTGGTAAAGAGATAGTCTGCCATACCTACAAACAGGGAGTTTCCGTAGTCCAGCCTGCTCATCAATAGTGACTGAACCAGGATCCTTCTACACTCTATGGGAATCCAGGGGAAGACTCTTCTGAGCATCTTTAACAAAGCAAAGCCTTTGCCGCAGATTGTTGACACGTGAGACTTCATAGACAGAGTGTTATCGATCGTCACTCCCAGGTTCCTTGCTGTCAGTGTTGGGATAGGGGGGGTGCCCAGGGACGCTGGCCACCAGCTGTTATTCCACAGCTGAGTATGTCCCCCGAAAAGCAGTATCTCCGATTTACCTGCGTTCAGTTTTAAACAGTGGCTAAACATCCAGTCAGACAGTTCGGTGAGACAATTTACTAACCTGTCTTTGGGGTCATCATCCTCATCCAGGATTACAGTTAGTTGGGTGTCATCTGCGTAAGAACAGATTTCGACACCCCACTTTCTTCCTATCGCTGCCAGGGAAGACACAAACACGTTAAACAACGTTGGGTTCAATGAGGCCCCCTGTGGGACCCCATATTTGATGTTCCGGTGGGGGGGGATGAGAAGTTACCCATGTGCACCGATTGCGTTCTGTCCGACCGAAATGATTGCAACCACCCCAGTGGTCTGTCCCGGATACCTTTTGCTGCAAGAGTTCTTAGTAGCAATTTGTGTGGTACGGTATCAAACGCCGCCGAGAGATCTAATAATATTAAGGAAACTGTTTTCCCCCCGATTTACTGCATTCTGATATTATCCAGCACGGACAAGAGTGTTGTCTCCGTGCTGTTGTTGACCCTCAAACCCGTTTGTGAGATATCTAATAAATTGTTAGTTTCCAGAAAAGTCGATAATTGCCTTTTCATGGCATCACACAAAATTTCGCCAAACTAAAGGCCATTTTACCCATCTCTAAATGTTTACGCCCGTCATTCTAGAAGCATTGAAGAATTACAGGGATTGCTGTGTCTGTAAGGAAAGGTGTCCTCTGTAGGAGGGTTTAAGTCAGTTTGATAATCATCACATAGTAAATTAAATATGCCATTTGGGGATGTCCTAGTGCCAGCAAAAACAAGGTCAGAAAAAGTGGAGGAGGAAGGCAAAAAGTTGGGGAGAAGACCACCCTATGGCTCTCAGGTCTAACAAACTCCTTGGCTATTCTGGGTTGATCAGTACAAATGGGGTCTCCTTGATTCAGGTGTTGGGTCTGGGATCTCAGTGGCCTGGTGCATTGATTCAAGGAGGCAGTGTTAGGTCTTATGGTCGCCAGTTTGAATCCTGGTAGCTCCACTCAGCCATTCATCTATCCAGTTCAATACAATGAGAACCGTTGAGTTGGGCAGCAATACACCCCTATAAAGCTCTGAGTGGTGAATGTGTATTTTACAAATGCCCATGCTATTTCATCTAATTACTCGTTTATGGTCTTCCAGATACATAAACATCAGCTGTAGAGCAAATGCCAGTTGATGTCAATTGTATCTTGGGACAGGTTATTGGTGGCTAATTATGTTAATTTGTTGCAGCAAATATTCTGTATGTTTCCCTTGGACATACACAATCCTATGTACCAAAACTCATACATGATAAATCGATTTATCTGAAAAAATGTGTTACTGGAACTTACATTGTGGTCTAGTTAGACAATAAAGCATTTCTTTAACCCCTTCGGTGCTCAGGACGGCCCCGGCCATCAAGTGTCACGGTGGGTGTATGCTAACGACGGCCGGGGGCCATTCGAATACCGCCTACTCTCTATTCGGTCCAGCGCGCAAGGGGCTAGTTATGGGTGACTCTACATTGTTTGGTATCTATGACGTTTTCGATTCCTATCACTTTGCGCGGCTATGTCTTATGAAAACACGTTCTGCTGTTTTTGAGGCATCACTGCAATTAAATCCTTCAAAGTCATGAGTGTCCAGTGTAGGTCAAGGAGAGCTAAATCCAAGTTCTATTTTTAGCAGAATAACTGACACTGTGAACTATTTCCATTCATGTATATTGATTATAAATGTTTTATGTGGTATCTGCTCCTCCAGGCCAGACATTGGACAACCCTGGTTTAAGTGCAGAGAGGATGTGGCCTTATGGCTAGGGCGGTCAACCTCAAATCTGAGGAACCAGGTTTGAGTCTAAGCAACGACGCTCAACATCCTGTGATTCTGAGCAAATCATGTAATCTCCCGGTGTCTCCCCCCAAAAAATTAATGTGTCCTTGTGTAACAAAACTGGTGCTCATGTAAAGAGCTCTGATACCTTTGGGTCAAGTTCTTGCTATATAAAAAACTGGAGAAAAAAGCGTGTGTCACGATTTTCCATTGAACAGCACTGCCGGCTCTCCTTAACCCCTTCCGTGCAGGGCATATTCCCCCGCTGTTCATTAGAACTCTCGCACAGCAGGGGAATTTGCCCAGCGTGCGAACGTTCTAACGGTCATGACAAGCTCAGCTCGTCATGAGCACACGAGCACCGTGGCTCATGACGAGCTGAGCTCGTCATGAGCATGGGAGGGGTTAAAATCTGATGTTTACAAACAGTCACCGGCTTGGCAAATGTTAATTCTTCACATGGAAATACCCTTGCTGTCACAGGTGTAGTTACCACTGGTGCAGCAACTGCAGTGGCAACGGTGCCTAGACCCCTGAGGGGCCCTTTGAAGCCTCATAATTGCTGCATCCCACTAGCAGTCACAGGGGCCATTTTCCTTGCTTGCACCAGGGCTCCGGGCATCCTTGTTTTGCTACTGGACACTGTTCAAAGCAAAACTCAGCCCCCCACCTTGGAGCGTTCAATATCCATGTGAATCAGAGAAATGGTGGAGAAGGCAGAACTTGTATGAAAATTAGAACAGAAAAAGGAGTAGCGTAAGCAGCTGAAGCTGTCAGATGAAGTGAACATCTAACTTATCCCTGTCCCCAGAGTCGCAGGAAAGAGACGAGGTTCGAATGCAGGCTTTAATACAAAAATAAAAATGAAGCAGAGTTGCTGTCACCTGTCATCCTCCTCCGGCTTCCTGTAAGATGGCATGGTCGCTTTCTCGCGTGCGCTTCCCGGGGGAGCCTGCAATCTTCTGCGAACTAATGGAGTATGTTGTGCTAAATCTCACGCTTTGTGTGGATAGGCTGCACAGCATGGCAATACCGACTTCATAAAGTCAAGACATGGACCGAAAATAGAGCCATTTGTGGATGAACAAGAATTACATCCATAATAAGGGTTGCAGAATTGAAAAATCTGTGTCGCGATCATGCGAAAACCATTCTACCTTCTCTTAGGAGAATGGCAGATTCAAGTTTTATTCATCGCAAACAACTGGTACATCACCCACTTGGAAGGGCATCTAGATAAGAACACCAAATTGTACCCCTGCATTGGCAGACCAGCCTACAGAGTGTCTCATCCCTTTCTGGAAAGCACTATATATATAGACACTCACCAGATACAGACCCAGAGGCCGTAGTCTGGAGATTCGAAACATGTTGGTCAAGCTGAATGAAACCCCAAAGAGGACAGACTCTGCACCCACATATGAACATTGGATACCTCGAGACATTTCCTCTACATTGTACATAATACATAAATGTGAGAAAATCATATATTTGCATTTCTCTGAGAAGGAATTCAACTTCCTAGTGGAAAATAAAGTGCAGATAATGTGCACCAGTCGAGGATGATACATCATAGGTAGATGACAGAAAGGGATTCTATTTTCCTTACATTCTGTCATCAGCGTAAGCAAAAAAAAATATAACAACAAGAGTGTTTCCCAAATTGTACGTAGTCTATATGCAAATTTTCAGATGTGGCATCTGAAAATTAATAATGTATTATTCATGGTATTTTGTGCTTAGTTCATATGTATTAACTTGGGTACATCACCAATAATGTTAATTTTAATTGTATTTATGAGCACATTTATTCATGGTGGTATATCTTTAGAATGATAAAGGAGGATGCAGCGAATAAGGGGCGTTGGGAAGGGGTGAAAATGCCTTGCGCCGGATTCCTAGAAGACTGCTGGACCATAATGTCTGATGAGAGGAGGCTCTCGGCTGGCACGCTTCCCGTCCTGATGAAGACCCCATTGTAAGGTGCAACATAACCTACGTGACTCCGGGGGTCGAAACGTCGACTGTCTGCTCTCCTTCCTACCCATGAACTAATTGATCTAAAGTTACTGTGTTCTGTTATATGGGATAGGACACCAACTACGTTCTCATGTATATCTATTGACTTACCTGTGCTATGTCAACTATGTATGATGTGGCAACACTATAACTCTTTTAAACGTTTCACTTTACCTTCAATCCTCACCAAAACACTTCCCCACCCCACCTCCTCCCCTTCTGGGCACAACTAGTTCGGATATAACAAAATGTTGAAATGTTTCTACACTAACGATGTATAGTTGAGGATGTGATTAAACAACATCTCTCCCCTAAATAATATATGATTTGTATATGTATTTATTTATTGTGAATTGACTGTTTTGAATTATCTGTCAATACTGTATGTTTCTGCTGGGACCCTTGCCTCCCTGTAACGCTCGGGCTGGCTGAGGCGGCCGTGGCCACTGTGCAGCTGTAGATAATGTTCTGCCTCCATGTCCAGGTTCGTGCTAGGCCACTGACGTATGAGGGACGCAAAGCACCCGGAGCTGTGATCTCTCCTTCTTACTGGCTGGGTCTACAGCAGAAGAGATGTGATTGGATACAGGGAGTACAGAGGTTTGTGACGAAGGTCCAGGATGGTGTGATCTATGCCAGGTTTTCAAGAAATCAGCAGAACTTAAATCTAAACACCACGGGCTTGTCTCAAAAGAGATTTTAAAGTGCACCTTTACTTGACCCTGCTATTACCCTTAACTGTAATGTACACACACCCCCAGTAGTAAACCTGTTAACCCCTTCACTGCGGCGGCTATTCCGCCACAGTGCTAAGGGGGACGGGGCGGAAGAGCGGCAGGCGCATGCTGGTGACGGAACCGCTCCGTCACCAGCGTCGGTTGCACTATGCTTATGACGGAGCGGTTCCGTTATGGCCCCCCCGCTCAATAGAATGCTCAGCGCAGGCGCAGAATTCGCGCCGTGCATAAGCGGCGGGCGGGCCATGACGGAACCGCTCCGTCATCAGCACAGCGCCACCGCAGCTGATGACGGAGCGGTTCCGTCATCAGCACTTAAGGGGTTAAACTGTGCCAAGATACGTTTCCAGCCATTGTCCTGGGAATGCCATCTGACATTTTTGTGACTTGCCATTTAACACCAACCGTAAGTCTACACACTGTACAACTACACACGGTTGGAAGGCATCCCCATGCACATGCACTTTTCTTATTCTCTTTTTTTCTGCATTAGGAAAACCTTATTTTCTGTTGAGAAATACCTCATATCCCATACCCTCAGCGAGAAGGCTTGGGGATGTCCATTTGCCACCCACGTTGGAAGCAGAGCCCACCAATGGACTAAAACTCTGACCAAAGCAATGGGGGGAGAAAGTCAGATAGGAGGTGGTGACTGCCTTCAGACTCTTGACTTTTTGGGTGTTCACAAACTGACCAGGCAAACAAGGCCTTGTTCCTGCAGTTGCCCAACCCTTGCCTGGGCTTTCCTACAACAAAGTTAATTTCATGTGTGGAAGAGAATTACACAGTAATAAAACCAGTTACGCCTGATGGTCATGGCTTTAAGGGGACCTTTTCCTGCCAGTGCTCAGCACCAGCACTTCTAAAAAGCAGGTGCTGAGATGTGTCCCTATTGGGCTCTCCATTTTTGCCCTCAACTCTCTTAACTGCAGCAGAGCCAACGTTCACTGCCTTTGCTGTAACTTCAAAGAGACTTGTTGTAGTTCTTTCTCTGTCTCATCATTTCAGAAATGAAGCATTTTCAATATTCTATACAACAAAGCCATTGTTGTTGCCTATTTATCTTATGCAACTAACAACCACTGACAAAGCCATTAGTCCTGCTTGTTGTCGGTGCATTGTTACTTGTATTATATATCCGGATGCAATGACAGAAGCAGCATAAAAACAGTTGGGCAGCACAATATGCTAAGCACAGTTTTTTAGCTTACATTTTTTTAAGCCACGCCCAATTTTATCATGTTGTGGGTAGCAGCCAGGTGTAAATAGAACCTTTTGCAGTCGGAAGCGTACGTTTATGGATGTAATTAGATTTAAAGGCGAATCCAGCACTCTTGGACTTGCACTGGACAGCCAGTGGTTAATTTGAAAAAAAGAAGTGCTGGGCTCTCGTCAGGAGGCAGCTTGCACCAGCCCATTTCTCCTGTTAGCGCTGCCAAAAACAGAACCAACTTCTAACCAAGAAAGTGGGGAGATGATGTGGCATAATGGCCAGAGCTCTCGACTTCAGAGCTGGGGAACCAGATTTGAGTCTCAGCATCAGCTCAACATTCTGTGATTCTGCCCAAATCACTTAATCTTCCCGTAAATTAATGTGTCCTTAACTGGTGTTCATGAAAAGTGCTGGTGTTGATGTTTAAGTGCTGGTGCTAAGCTCGGCTGAAATTAAGCACTGTGGAAAACCCATCATAATCCGATGCTCAGATGTTCCGCATGGATCGAGGCTCTCCGTTGGAATGGCAGTGGTTTGACTAGGAGACCTCGCGAGATAAAGTATTCAGTAACCAAGAGTGGTATTACAACTATAAGCAATTTAGAAGAGCAGAGATATTGTGCTACTCCAAATATTAGTGATTTAGGGATAGGGCCAATCAAATGTCATTTTCCCTATCAATGCTATGGACACTGGATTCCAGACCGATGATCGCCCCTTTTCTCCTATTTAAGCTCAGGAAACCTCAGGGATTCCCCCACCGGCCTGCCGCACCCATGCCGTAGGTCAGGAGGAATCCCTATGGAGTTGATCAAACCCAGGGCATGGGGGAATGCTTCCATCAATCCAGCACATCCACTCGCACTGGTCATCCCAAGGAGTACATTCACAGGGTTGCATGAGCAGACTGCCTGAAAAACAGGAAATTGCAGACTTAATTTGTGCTGGTGGTTTCTGATGCTCGGCACTGGCACTTAATTGCCAACACCGGCACTAATGGCTGTCTGCCACATGGCAAAGCTCTTTGTCTGATTGAGAGATGAGCAGAACAATAGTTGTTTGTTAATTAAAAATACATTACAAATGACTAATATCTTGTGTCCAAGCTATTTTTATAGATTTAGGGCATGAAAGAGTCTGAATTGTGACACTTGTAGGAGTGTGATTGTTAGAAGTTGTGTTGGTACTGTCATTAGTAGCATTGGAAATTGGTAGTGCGAGCTGCATTAGCCTCCGGACGAGGGCCCTGACACTTATAGTTTTACAAAGTAAACATTACATGCAGGCACAGTTCATCCAAGACTGACCGGGATCCTTTGTTACTACAGCATGCGGGCACAGTTCATCCAAGAGCGACCAGGATCCATTGTTACTACAGCATGTGGACACAGTTCATCCAAGACAGACCGGGATCCTTTGTTACTACAGCATGTGGACACAGTTCATCCAAGACAGACCAGGATCCTTTGGTACTGCAGCATGTGGGCACAGTTCATCCAAGAGTGACCGGGATCCTTTGTTACTACAGCATGCGGGCACAGTTCATCCAAGAGCGACCAGGATCCTTTGTTACTACAGCATGCGGGCACATTTCTTTCAAGAGCGACCAGGATCCTTTGTTACTAAGTCATACGGGCATTGCTCCAGTAAGTGAATCATGGTTGACTTCTCATGCCAACAGGCAGCCTTTAAGGACTTCCAGGAGTAACAGGGCCAAAATCATGGCTGTCCTTCTACCTCCACTCTGATGTGCCCCACCACGCCACCCCCACTATGACTTGGAAGGGGAAGGAGGAATGGCGCCTGTGATGAGGGCTAATAACACAGACAGTTGCCACGTGGAATTCACTCCATGAAGCTAATATCATCTAGAGTGTGCCTTCCTGAATTAATCAATAGTTTTTCATGTATAATCAGTCGAGTGACATTAGTTGAAAGCAGTGAATGCACAAATGGCTACTCTTTTCTCAAGGTTATACCTAGAATTTTGTAATAATATTAAGCATATTTAGATCAATAATATTCACAAAAGAGCAGGCGGTGTAGTGCCCAGAAACATGCAAGTGAATTTACAAATATGTCGACGTTTCTCAAACTCTCAATTCCCTAGAAGAAATAAATATTCAACTATTCATAGATCCCATGTAGCTGGTATTGCATGTCTGTAGATCTTATAACTCATCATGGTAAAACATGCGCTCCTCCCCTCTCTGTCTCCACCTCTTTGTCTCCCTATCTGTCCACCTCCTGGAATGCGCTCCTGTGTCACCTGACTCCTCTGTTCCTCACACTGACAGACTGAGAAAGGAAAGAGAACAGGTAGTCTTTCTTCACTCTCTAAATAAACACACTTCCAATATTGCAACTGGCTAACAGAGCCGTCATGGGCCCGATTCACAGAATGAACTTAAGACTCAATCCTAAACGTACTACTATTTTGGTATTAACAGAATGCACTTACTACTTTTGGCATTCACAGAATGAACTTACTACTTTCGGTATTCACAGAAGTTAGGATTTTGTCTTAAGACAAACTTAAGACAGACTTAAGACAGACTTAAGTTAGGATTTTGTCTTAAGTCTGTCTTAAGTCTGTCTTAAGTTTGTCTTAAGTTTGTCTTAAGACAAACTTAAGACAAAATCCTAACTTCTGTGAATACCAAAAATAGTAAGTTCATTTTGTGAATGCCAAAAGTAGTAAGTGCATTCTGTGAATACCAAAATAGTAGTAAGTTTAGGATTGAGTCTTTAGTTCATTCTGTGAATCGGGCCACATATGTTTGTACTGTACACATTACATTTCTAAAACTGCACACATTGCAGTTGCTACACTGTACATAGACGGCAGGAACCCGCTGGTTGAGGGTTTCATCATGCACTTTCAAATTATAGCATCTGTCAGGTTTTATGAAAGCTTAGTTTACAAGAAATCCATTATTAATAAATTGTTTCACTAAAATAGTAATTTTAAGCAGGAGTCAGCAACCTTCAGTTATGAAAATTACATATGTTGCTGGTTCCAAAATGAGATTGTATACATTTAGAAATAAGTGACAATTTTATATTTAAAAAAAAAAAGAAAAGCTCTCGCACTTCCCCTGACTTGCTCTCTCTCTCGATCTCCACCCAATTTAATTAAAACGTGTTTTTTTCACACTATTTGCCGATAGCATGAGAATATGCAATATTTTACTAGGAAAGTGGCACAGCATGTGTTAAGATAGCTGAAGACGATGGCTCGCGAGTTACAACGTCTCCACACATTTTATCCACAGAAGTGGGAACTGGCTGTAAATAAGGGGAAGTGTCACGAGTCCTACCTCACAATCTGATTGCAGAAACAGTCAGTGGAGACCATGGATTCCTTATGAAGAGAAACCACGTCTTAGGAATTGAAAGCTTATATTTTGTTATCATATCTTCCTCTGGAGGAAGTGACACAATCTCAAAAGATTTGCCATATCTCATGGTATCTCTATGAGCATAACATTCTCGGAAAATTTGTAGTTTCTGTTTATATATTACCCTATTTAAAGACACTTGTTTGATGATCTTTTCCTGAGTGTGATGGGGAGAACCCACATCTGAGGTCTTCTACTTTCAATATATATGTGTATCTAAGATCTTCCCTTCTCTTTCAGCTGTAATAGTTGGGTCCAGTTCATCAATCACTTTCTATGAGGGATTGCATCTAAGTCCCATCTTAGCCATAAAATAAACCTGAATGTTCAAGCCTGAGTCATGAAACAACATCAGTGAGCAATTGTGGCTTAAGCTACATTTGTTTAGGGTTTACACATTCTCAGACTAGGAAGCAAACTGAAAGGAACAGAGGACTTAACAGCCCTGTATCTACCTGTCTAGAACGTTCGAGCTGAGGCTTAGACCTTCCGATGAATACAGGTGAGGACAATGGCAGATCGAAAAAGTCACCAATCTTTCTGGATCACTGGCTGTACTTACTTTTTTATTATTTTTTATTCACATTAAAATCCATTAGATTAAGCTAAGCAAAGCTAATAAATTGGTCCTGATGAATGCTCAACACTTCCTTGGAGGGTGATGGAGGACAGAAACATGTTGACCCCTCTTCCTTCTATTTGGTTTAGGATTCATACCCTCTCATTTTTTTTTCCTTATCCCTTGGGGATAAGCTTAAAGCAACTTGTAAATCCACTAATAGGTATTTGTATCCTTGACAACCTTATTTTCACACTGTGCATCTCTAACCCACACTTAATAGCTACCTTAGGGGACCTCAATCCATTGCTCCATCACGTGCTCCTTACACCTACAGGGAAGTTGTAGCCCACATCACTCACCCAGAGAGTGATGTGAGGTGGCACCCTATAATAAAGCATGCCACCCTATGGTGAGGGAGTTTTTTTTTTTTACTAAAAACTCACTTGTCAAAACTAATGAGAGTGATATAACACATTTCCAGCCGAGGGATTTGGGTTCACAGACCATCCGCAGAATATTTGTATTGGTTAGTGACTGGGAGAACTGCACACCAACTCTCTAAACGCTTTCTTTGACCCCATTTGTGCATACCTCTATTCTCAGACATATGAAATGCTTATTAACAAAAACAAAATCTTTGTGAATTATTTAATGGTTTTTCTGTGGGTCGGTATGTCTTCCTAGAAATAAACAAATAAGTCATACTGAGCCTGAAATATGACACAACTACTCACATAAAATGTTTTGTAAATCGAGCTTGGATATCCATATGGAATTCACATGAAAGACACAAGTAAGGCCCGCCTACCCACAGAAAATACAGGAAGAATCTCGTCTGGACATTGAGGGCCTGATTACGATGTTGGTTGGTAAGTCGCTGTCCGCTCATCGGAGGCTTACCAACCAACATGGTAGGCTTACATTCTGAATACCAAATTATAATTTCGGCAGTTGGAGTGTAAACCTGCCGGAGAAACCGACTGGGTTCTGACAGGTTCAAGGAGCCCATCGGCCAGCTGAATGCCGCTCATAATACATTAAGGACGGTGCTTCCGCCTTCAGGATTATGATGTCAGTTTCCAACAGCCTTCCCATGTAGGCCTTTCCGACATGGCAAAGCTGTCGAAGAGTGACCAGGGGCCCCCTTATCCTCTGGTCCTACGGTTCAGGCCTTGGGGGCACCTATGGTGGCACCCTTCACATCCCTGCACCTTGTGGCAGGCACTGTGAGGTGCCTGCCACATGGTGAAGGGCTGTGCAAAACCTTCCATTTTACAATGGGAGCTTGTGCTGGGTGCGGTTTCTGACTGCCGCACAAGCTCCCATTCTAAAATGGACGTTTGCGGCCGCGCCATGTGCGGTCGCATCCTAATTCGATATGTGGAACTGCCGACCTATGGTCAGGCAGTTTCCTCACCGAAACAGTGTCGCTGACATGGCAATGTGGGCCTCAGGTGGAATTTAAGTCAAAGACCTAAATAAGGCACGACTACTCACAGAAAATGATTTGGGAATCAATTATGGATTTTCAGCTGGAAGTTGCATCAAATAGAGGAGTTGGACACAGCCACTAGGGGAAAAAGCATTGCAGCTCAAGGATATTCAGGTGGAATTCACATTGAAGACAGGAGAAATTGTCAAGGACTCTTAGAATCATAGTCTGATAGGATTCACAAAAGTAGCTCTCTGTGGTAGCGGCACAAAGAGCTAATACAGCATTCAGATGTTGGTTTATATTCCTATTAAAGGTGCACACGCATGTTCTATAGGCACTCCAACATATAATTATGGAAATAAGTGAGCTGTGGAATCAGTGGATGTTTCTCCTCCCAACAATAAACAGTGTTTGACAGATCTGACTGGAGATATATTCAAGAACTACCAACTCTTTCATTTTCATTAGCAGTTTAGAAACCATGTCTTTTGTTGGCAGAGGTCTTGCTGTGCACAGGGTTTAACAATGGGGCTGTTGTGATTTGCTGTAAATGCTGCACTCACTGTTCTGTTCAGTTGCTTTACAACAGAATAGAAACAACCCCCATTTATTTGCAAGTTATAGTGTGTATATTTTCTTTGAAAGGATGTGAATGCTTGACAACAGCTAGAAGAAATCAGGGCAACAAATAAAGATCAACTATATGAGAGACTTAGATACATAGTCAGCTTTAGACAGAAGGTCAAAAATGTATATATATAGATACACACCACTGCACACAGCGAATGGAAGCTTGCTGGAGTGTGAGAACTGAAACTACATACATTTATTAATATTAATGATCCAGTGTCTTATTTTTAAATGTTGCCATTTCCAAGAATTATCAGATAGCAGTTGTTTCCAATGCCCAATTCAATGGTGCTCAAATTACCTACATTGAAAGAAGGAAGACTTGAGTCTGCCTGGCTGGGATTCAAACTCAGACATACAGCTCATAGCAGATGCCTGTGGCGGAGGTTTAATGCATGAAGCTATGTTACCAGCTACATGCAACCATCTATCTAGTCAAGATTCTCTGCTTTGGCGTTATGTACATTAGAACAGAATTACTCCAGATAACAACAGACACTGGTAAAGTCAATAAGTCTGTCTTTAAAAAGCTAGTGCAAAGGTTATTTTATATCTATTTATGTATTATTATTTTTAATTGAATGCATATGACATAAGTTAAAAAGGAAAAAGAACACTTGTTTATTAAAAAAAAATCCCTGAGTACTATTTCAATATAACAGTTCGGATCTGTCCAAGTGGCTTGTGAACTTGAAGCAGATACAGAACCCATTTTGGTTTTATGTACAGCAGAGGAAAATAATACTCTTATTGGTGCAAAGAAAATCTAATATTGGATTTGAACTACTGTAAATTAAAGACATAGTTTGATCACAATTAGAACACTTGAATGTTGGGAGTTCCATTGAAGACAATGGAGTGCTCCAGGCTTATAATGGCCAGTAGAAGCCCGGAGTTCAAATATGCCAATATTTATTCACAGCTGTTGCTGTGAACAAAGGCCTCATGTAGCACGAGGGGTCTTTCAACCCCCCTCAGGCTCCGTGATGCCTTTGTTTTACACATAAGAACATTCTGCCCTCTAGGGGCGGAATGTTCTAATAGCCTTAGAGCCCTCTGTAGCGGGCTCTACCGGTCACTAAAGGCCTGCTCCCTTGTTAAATTTTACAGAACAGAGGACCCTAGTAATTTAGGGATCAACGGAATGATAGACATATACTAGATAGTATATATGACTACTGTCCAGCCGGACAGAGTTTTTTTATTTTTCAATTCTTCGGTTAAAGAGTGTAAATATAATATTTATACAAAAGTGGGCACAGCCTGTGACCCACAAAGGACAAGACAAAACATATGACAAAACAATTATGTAAAAGCGCACAAAAGCGGTCTGTACTATTAGTCTGTTTTACAGACTAAGATTAAATCGTAGCAACCCATTGTTTTACACAGTATGTGAATTCCAACAAACATATGGTGCAATAAGGTCGACGGCGTTTCGATGCAATTACCAAATACATGCATCATCATCAGGACAAAAACTGGTGTGTCAAGTTTGTCTTGAGAGTTTTTTTACAATATCATTACCCCTATGGCAGTTTACATAATGTTCAATTTACATTTAAAGAAAAAAGTGAAGAAAATGGGGAAGAAAATAGGAGAAAAACATAAACAAGGAGATAATCATTAGAGCTTGACTAGGCATAAGTACATTTTACAGTCCACATAATCTACCAGCAAAGGTGGCGAGGTGGTAATTTACTATAAATTGAGCAGGTATAGACTGTGTGAGTTCTTGGCACATGCTTGTGACCATTCAGTGAGAAAATAGTGACAAATTTCAGTTTGTTACAGTGTGGCTTCATGAGACGGGACAGTGAGCGAATTGTGTGAATTTGGTTTGACACATGCACAGGGAGAAACTCGACGCATTTAGTTTTACACATGCAAGTGGCGATTTGCACTGATTATCCATATTTCATAAAAAACGGCGCAGTGACTTTCAGCGCAATGTGATTCATTTAAAACCGGAAGAACAACACCATATTGGCACATACAAAAAGAGGAACATGTGATATTCGGCGCATTAAGTTTTATACATGCTTGTGATCTGGCATAATGGACTAGTGGCGATTTGCAGTAATTGACAATGTTTCATCAAAAAACGGCGCAGTGAGGGAACCTAAGCGCAATGTGATTCGTTAAAACAACCCGATGCCAAAAGGGTTGTTCATAAGTATTACCTTATGTAAGCATAATAGCAATCCTGGGGGTACTATCATAGCGGTTAAAAGCTGTGGAGAGCCAGGGGCTATCTGTCAGTTTATGCCCAGGTGTGAGAGATTATGGTAATGTCTGCTCACATCGACTTCGCCGGTAATTTTATTAGGAACTAAGGGAAGGAAGTACAAGGGTTAGCCGAGGGAATTGCAAACACGGCCGAGTACCTGGGAACATTTGCCGAACTTACTTGGAGGAATGGAGCGGTGCTCGTATTCTCGGCGAGTCTTTAATCCATAATAGGATTTCTGGGGAGGCAGAGGGAAAGCATGGGTTAGGGCGCGAAGGGAGCCAACCCGGCTGCGATTACACGGAGCGCGTGTGCATTACTTACAGTTCGGGCTATGCTTGATTGCAGGACAGGTGGATTCTGGCGGGGATCTCTTCCTGGCCGCTGGAGGACCCAAGTAGTTATAATAAAGGGAGGACTAAAATTGAGAGTCCCTCGACTTTGGCGGCCATCTTGAAGTGGTCAATATACTCGGTGGTGAACATAATTCCAATCAAAATCAATATACATATAATTTACGGGGCGGAAAGCGGCTCAGTGGAGTCGGCAAGGTCAATGGTATTAATTATACGACCAGTATTGATCGAGGTTAAAAAACAGATGGTGAGAGTGAAGACGGACTAGTGATTATGACGGCCATCTTAGAGTGGTGAAGGCGAAGTGACCCAAGTGAAGTAAAGTGCTCAGTGACCAGTCTGAAATTATATCATAGTATACATTTTGTGACAGGGACATATTTACAGTATTACTGACTCAGTAAGGCTGGAACCCGACAGTTATGCTTAAAGCAAAAAGGTCCAATCCTCAACTCTGTTGAGCCCCTTTCGTATGCTGTCTGTTCTCAGGATCCAGTGCAGCTCCTCCTTGTTTAAGATTTGCGAAATGTCTGCTCCTCTTGGGGGAGCCTTGACCTGTGTAATTACAGTCCATGTAAAGTCGTTTTCAGAATGCCCTTTTTCTTTGAAATGTTCTACCAGTGGTGCATTTGCAGTTTGACAACGAATTCGACTTCGATGTTGTCCCATTCGCAGCTTGATCTTCTGGCTGGTCTGTCCTATATATACCATCATGCAAGGACAAAAAATTGCATACACTACATTTTGTGAATTGCAGTTTGTAAAGTGATGTCTCGTATATTTGATTGTGCCATAGGTGAATGTTTTACCTTCTATGGTTGTTTCACAAGAAATACATTGGCCACATTTTGCATGGCCTTTCAGAGTAGGTAAGTTCCACATGTCATCTAGAGTATTTCTGGTGTCGGATTGAGGAAGTGAAGCACAAACCAGATGATCTTTTATGTTTTTAGCTCTCTTGAACGCAAACATGGGTCGGTCCAAGTTAAGTATACCAGCATTTAGAACTGGCCAATGCTTTAGGATACTCTTCTTTATGGCATTAGATGCGGGCGAGAATGTGGTCACACAAGTAATTTTTTCATGAACATTCTTAGGGTGGGGTTCTAGTAGAGTATCCCTGGGGCAATACCATGCTCTTTTCAGTGCCCGACGTACCAGTTTCCGTGGATAGCCTCTATGTCTCAATTTTTGGCTCAACGTTTTTGCTTCTGCAAAATAGTCCTGTTTATAGTAGCAATTCCTCCGTATACGGAGGAACTGTGAATAGGGTAGAGAGTCTTTTAGGGCACGAGGGTGGTGACTTTTATAGTTTAGTAAAGTATTCCTTTCCGTTGGTTTTCGATGAAGACTTGTTATTAATCGTCCTTCAGAATGTTTTATTTCAATATCAAGAAAGGGCAAGGATTCCTTGCTGGTGGACATAGTGTATTTAAGTCCCCCACTATTGTTGTTAAGCCAGTGAGTGAATTGATTTAAAGAAGTCTCTGAGTCTGACCAAATCATGAAAATGTCATCAATATACCTCTTCCACAGGGCTATGCCACTGTGGAAGGGGTTTGATGCGTCCAGGATGGCGTGATTCTCAATATGGTCCATATAGAGAATAGCCAAGTTGGGGGCAAAAATAGCCCCCATGGATGTACCACGGACTTGTTCATAGAACTGTCCTTCAAACAAAAAGAAATTTTTAGTTAGGCATATCTCTAAGAGCTGCAGAATGAAATTGGATGGAACATTGTGGGGCCTAGGGCGTGTATCCAGAATGGACTCTATCACGCGGAGGGACTCAAATTGAGGGATATTAGTGTAAAGTGATTCCACATCCAGCGTACACAAGGTGCTGGATGTGGGATCAAATGGGTATTCCTCTATGAGGTTAATCATTGCCATTGTATCTCTGATGTAGCAAGAGGTAGTAGGGACAAAAGGTTTGATAAAATGATCAATGTAATGTCCTAATGGTTCTAGGATTGAGCCACAGCCGGAGACTATAGGTCGTCCTGGAGGTTGTTCTGAATCTTTATGAATTTTTGGGAGACAATATATTACTGGGATTCTTGGAGATTTTGTGTTGAGGAAGTCATATTCTTTTTTAGATAGAAAGCCAGCTTCTAGGCCTTCGTTAGTGACTGCAGTTATCAATTTCTGTATTTCAACAGTAGGGTTACGTGGCAATTTACAGTAATGTTCACGTTTACCAAGTTGGCGCAGAATTTCCTGTCTGTATTGGTCAATTTCCTGAATAACAATCCCTCCACCCTTATCGGCTGGCTTTATGACCAGTGTTTGGTTGTTCTTAAGGGTAGATATGGCATTCTTCTCTGAGGCAGTAATGTTGTAAGGGATAAAAGATTTCTTATTTTCCAATGCAGTGAGGTCATTAAGAACTAATTTCTCAAAAGTGAGAATTTCAGGTGGGACCATAGTACTTGTGGGTGAGAACTTGGATGGAGGTTTAAATGGGGTATTGGTAACTTTCTGAGGGCAGGGGTTCAGTAGAAAGTAGCTGTGTAGCCTTACTTTTCTAAAAAACCTTAAGAGTTCCGTCTGGGCATCTAGAAAGTTGGGACGGACAGTAGGGACAAATGAAAGACCCTTACTTAAAAGTGAAATTTCACTACTAGATAGTATGTGTTTTGTCAGATTGAAAATAGGGAGAGCAATAGTGTCGTTCTGCATGGTTGGGGCAGCACCATTAGTCTCATTTTGCATGATTGAGGTAGCCCCATTAGTTTCATTTTGCATGAATGAGGTAGCAACCTCGTGTAGGTTATTATCATTTACCATCGGTAATGTTGCCGACGGGTGAAACGTTCGCCCGGAGGATTCGGCCATTTCTGTGGTTGTTTGCCTCTGCCTCTCCCCGGAGGTTCTGGTTCTCCTTGGCCTCTCGCTAAAAAATTCCTGTTGGAGGGCCCTGGGCTATCGTTTGGGTCGGAGTTCCCAGATGAGTCTGCTGAACTGTCTGAGAATCCTACAAAGTTTCTCCGTCTGTTGAATCTGCCCCACGGTCTTTGGTTCTGGGGACCGTTATATGAACGGTTTATGTAATAATCCTTAACAAGGTAAGGGTATGCTCTTTCGTTGCTGAAGCTTTTTATATCTTTTTTAACTTTATTGGTTTTTTTGTCGGTTTCAAATTTGTGAAAATCGTCTACAGTTTTCTGAATTTGTTCTAAGAGTTTCTTTGCCTCAGTATTTGTGTTATCATCATTTATTTGTTTTTCAAGATCGGCTATTTCTACGGCCAGTTTTTTAAGTTCTTCTGTTGCGATATCAATTCCCAGCACCATCCAGTGCCGGGAACACGTAGTACTAATGTAGCTAAATCCGTTAAGGTATTTCGGATTGTCTGTAAACACACCAGGTATATTCCTAACTTGAAGTCCAATGGGGATTATGTTGGCCTTAAGGTAATCTGTAAGTAATTTTATCATTAATATCAATCTGACCTCTTTTTTCTTTGCTTTTTCTAATTCTTCTTTGGTGGAGGAGCTGGGTGCGGTGGGGGTGTTACCTGAGTCAGAGAGAAGAGAGGGGCCTCCCAGGATTTTATTAATGTAATCTAGATTATAAAGTGGAGGGTGAGGGTCTGACATACCTAGTCAAGAGGACAAAATTCAGTGAACAGAGACAAGTGAAGGGGCAACAGAAGGGGAGTGGAGGTTGGGACCCACTTTTGGCAAAAAAAGGGGGGAGGGATACCAATCCCTTGCAATCCAGCGATTGCGCTTAACTATATTTTCACAGAACAAGGGAAAACCCAAAAGGAATAACACTAGGGTCCTTGGGCAGTAGTATATTTTACAGAACAGAGGACCCTAGTAATTTAGGGATCAACGGAATGATAGACATATACTAGATAGTATATATGACTACTGTCCAGCCGGACAGAGTTTTTTTATTTTTCAATTCTTCGGTTAAAGAGTGTAAATATAATATTTATACAAAAGTGGGCACAGCCTGTGACCCACAAAGGACAAGACAAAACATATGACAAAACAATTATGTAAAAGCGCACAAAAGCGGTCTGTACTATTAATCTGTTTTACAGACTAAGATTAAATCGTAGCAACCCATTGTTTTACACAGTATGTGAATTCCAACAAACATATGGTGCAATAAGGTCGACGGCGTTTCGATGCAATTACTGGTCGTATAATTAATACCATTGACCTTGCCGACTCCACTGAGCCGCTTTCCGCCCCGTAAATTATATGTATATTGATTTTGATTGGAATTATGTTCACCACCGAGTATATTGACCACTTCAAGATGGCCGCCAAAGTCGAGGGACTCTCAATTTTAGTCCTCCCTTTATTATAACTACTTGGGTCCTCCAGCGGCCAGGAAGAGATCCCCGCCAGAATCCACCTGTCCTGCAATCAAGCATAGCCCGAACTGTAAGTAATGCACACGCGCTCCGTGTAATCGCAGCCGGGTTGGCTCCCTTCGCGCCCTAACCCATGCTTTCCCTCTGCCTCCCCAGAAATCCTATTATGGAATAAAGACTCGCCGAGAATACGAGCACCGCTCCATTCCTCCAAGTAAGTTCGGCAAATGTTCCCAGGTACTCGGCCGTGTTTGCAATTCCCTCGGCTAACCCTTGTACTTCCTTCCCTTAGTTCCTAATAAAATTACCGGCGAAGTCGATGTGAGCAGACATTACCATAATCTCTCACACCTGGGCATAAACTGACAGATAGCCCCTGGCTCTCCACAGCTTTTAACCGCTATGATAGTACCCCCAGGATTGCTATTATGCTTACATAAGGTAATACTTATGAACAACCCTTTTGGCATCGGGTTGTTTTAACGAATCACATTGCGCTTAGGTTCCCTCACTGCGCCGTTTTTTTATGAAACATTGTCAATTACTGCAAATCGCCACTAGTCCATTATGCCAGATCACAAGCATGTATAAAACTTAATGCGCCGAATATCACATGTTCCTCTTTTTGTATGTGCCAATATGGTGTTGTTCTTCCGGTTTTAAATGAATCACATTGCGCTGAAAGTCACTGCGCCGTTTTTTATGAAATATGGATAATCAGTGCAAATCGCCACTTGCATGTGTAAAACTAAATGCGTCGAGTTTCTCCCTGTGCATGTGTCAAACCAAATTCACACAATTCGCTCACTGTCCCGTCTCATGAAGCCACACTGTAACAAACTGAAATTTGTCACTATTTTCTCACTGAATGGTCACAAGCATGTGCCAAGAACTCACACAGTCTATACCTGCTCAATTTATAGTAAATTACCACCTCGCCACCTTTGCTGGTAGATTATGTGGACTGTAAAATGTACTTATGCCTAGTCAAGCTCTAATGATTATCTCCTTGTTTATGTTTTTCTCCTATTTTCTTCCCCATTTTCTTCACTTTTTTCTTTAAATGTAAATTGAACATTATGTAAACTGCCATAGGGGTAATGATATTGTAAAAAAACTCTCAAGACAAACTTGACACACCAGTTTTTGTCCTGATGATGATGCATGTATTTGGTAATTGCATCGAAACGCCGTCGACCTTATTGCACCATATGTTTGTTGGAATTCACATACTGTGTAAAACAATGGGTTGCTACGATTTAATCTTAGTCTGTAAAACAGATTAATAGTACAGACCGCTTTTGTGCGCTTTTACATAATTGTTTTGTCATATGTTTTGTCTTGTCCTTTGTGGGTCACAGGCTGTGCCCACTTTTGTATAAATATTATATTTACACTCTTTAACCGAAGAATTGAAAAATAAAAAAACTCTGTCCGGCTGGACAGTAGTCATATATACTATCTAGTATATGTCTATCATTCCGTTGATCCCTAAATTACTAGGGTCCTCTGTTCTGTAAAATATACTACTGCCCAAGGACCCTAGTGTTATTCCTTTTGGGTTTTCCCTTGTTCTGTGAAAATATGCTCCCTTGTTAAAGGCTCGAGCTGAAGCTGGATATGGCCTTTAATGGGTGGTAGTAAGGCTATATAGGATCACTGAAAAAGGGATACATAATGGAAAGATAAAAAGAATTAGCAGTTTTGGTCCTCAGACCAGACACTGAAGTGCACTTCTTTATAGGAGGATCTGCACATGTGATCAAACTTTCTGCCATTACACAGCGTCTGGTTGACATATTATTATTATTTTGAAGCTTATAAAGCGCACGGCTACCCCCAACGGGTGTGTCCCGTCGCTGCAGACAGCAACTATGAATAATGATGGCAGCAGCTAGAGACTGGAAAACAGCCAGGTTTTTAGTTTATTCCGGAACAGTGATTCCGATGATGTCAGCCTAAGATATAATGGAAGGCTGTTCCAAAGTTTGGCGGTCCCTACAATAAAGGACCTGCCCCCCATTCTGGACCGACAAAAACGCTGGGTAGCAAGAAGGCGGAGATTGTTAGATCTGAGAGTCTGATTGAGTGGACAGGTTTAAGCCTATTTTGAAGGTAGACTGGGCCAAGGCCATTGAGGGCTCGTAAAGCAAAAACCATTGCTTTAAATTGAATATGCTGGGTCACTGGCAACCAATGCAACTTCCTCAAGTATGGGGAAATCGAATTGCGGTAGGGGATGTTACTGATCAGCCTAGCAGACGCGTTCTGCATGATCTGCTGTCGATGGATCTGTTAAGCTGGAGCACCAACATACAGACTATTTGAGTAGTCCAAATGAGAGGTAATCAAGGCATGGACAACAGTCCTGTGGGAATCAAGAGGGAGGTATGGAAAAATGTTCATAATCATACGGAGTTTGCCAAAGCAGGCTGCCGTAACCTTGTTGATGTGGGTTTTCCACGATAAGACGTTGTCAAATTGGCAACCCAAATTACGGGCTGCTTGAACCGGAACAGGTGGCGGATTAAGCTCCGAAGGCCACCAGAGTGTGGGGGTGAGTGGGGACTTCTGATTAAAGAACAAGACTTCAGTCTTGTCTGTATTAAGTTTGAGATTGTTAGAAGTCATCCTGGAGGAGATGTTAATTAGGCAGTGACGAAAGTTGGTCAAACTGCCGTCAGAGTGATCTCTAAAGGAAAACACAAGCTCAGTGTCATCAGCATAAGAGATCACTCTGACCCCCCAGGATTCAGCCAACTTTGCCAGAGGAGTAAGGTAAATACTAAAAAATACAGGGCTGAGTGCAGAGCCCTGCGGAACATGGCAGAGCAGGGGCTTTTCTTCGATAAAAAAGGCCGAAGGAAGACTTGTTGGGATCTACCCTTAAGGAAAGATCTGACCCAGGCCAGAGGGGCACCCCCAATTCCAAAGGTAAGCAAGCGGTCCAATATTATGTCATGAGACACAGTAACGAAAGCAGCGGATAGGTCGAGGAGAACCAATATGGCCTCCTCGCCCGCATCCACGCACTCTCGAATGGACTCAGACACCTCAAGCAGTGCAGTCTCAGTGCTGAAGCCCGATCTAAATCTAGACTCGGAATCATGCAAAAGATGTTTAGATTCCAAATAGTCAGTCAATTGCTCCTGTACCACTTTCTCCAGAATTTTTGCCGGCTCGGGGAGTAGGGATATAGGCCGATAGTTGCTGAACAATAAAGGGTCGGCGTCAGCCTTCTTGATGATTGGAATCAGCATAGCCTGCTTCCAAGAAGAGGGAAATTGGCCTGTGAGTAGTGAGGTGTTCCAGATAGCAAGAAGTGGGCTAATCACCAAAGGGGCCAGTTCACTTAAGACCTTTGCTGGGGCCGGGTCAAGAGGAGACCCTGATTTACACCGGTCAAAAAAAGTCAGGGCAGACTCCAAGGTTAACTTCTTAAACAATACAAAGGGCTCCTCCTGAGTGGCTTTGGGATCAGAAGGGAGCAAGGCCTTCTCCTGATTAAAGGAAGAAGAAATATTCTTAATCTTATCGTGAAAGAAATTGGAGAGACCATCGCAAAGGGCTTGGCAGGGGGCAATCAAGGTGGCCAAAACTGGGGGCTTGGAGAATTACTTAATGATATTAAATAAGGTTTTTGCTGAGTTTTCAGCACTCTTAATTTTCTCTGAAATAAAATCCCTCATGGTGGCTCGCTTTAATTTATGGAAGTTCTTGAATGCAGTTTTGTAAATGACTTTCGCGGAAGAATCATACGTCAATCTACTCCTTTCCTCCCGTAATGTCGAAGAGAACCAGGGCACCGGTGGCCTTGACCTTAAGGAGGAAAAAGGTGCCATTGGGGCAACAAGATCTATAGAGGAGAAAAGGGAGGGGTTAAATTTGGGGAGGGGTTAAATTTGGCTACATCTGCATTTAGATCATAGGAGGGTAGCCCTATTAATTTGCGAAAGATAGGATCTAGGGCAGCACAGGTAACCTTATACTATTTCCTCCCTTTCTCCATACCTATTATTGGGAGGGCAGATGGAAGTGGCAGAGTCAGCTCAAGCGGAATCAAATAGTGATCCGTCCAGATAAGAGGTAGGGAGGGGTGAATAACAAGACCAGGATGATTCGAAAAGACAAGGTCAAGGATGTGACCAGCTGAATGTGGTGGACCCTGGACCAACTGGATCAAATTAAAACCGAGCATGGAGTCTCGGAAGTTATTAGCATGTGGCCTCATCTACGTGGAGATTAAAATCTCCCAGGACAGTAAAGTGAGGATGCTTAAGGGAAAGGTCTGCGATCGTGTCGACCAGTGTAGAGAGCGGAGAAGGTAAGGCGCAAGGAGGGTTATACACCAGAACGCCCGCTAGAATAATGGTAGAGTTATTTGCAATGGTAAAATACAGGGCTTCAATGAGGCCTAATTTAGTGATTTTCCTCGTTATTTTTAAATGAGATTGCAGAATAACGGCAACCCCCACCGCCTTTGTGCCCTCCCGATTTAATCCCACAAAGCGATAACCTGGGGGGGTAGCAAGGGTTATATCCGTATTGGAAGAGTCTTTAATCCATGTCTCTGTTAGAAATAGGATATCCCATGCGTGGGTAGAAAGCGGTAACCGAATATCGCTAAATGACAAGGAAGCGAGCAACAATTGACTGACCCTACCTTGAGGGTCACAGGGCGACTGGCTGATCCAGGGATTCTAGCTTGCAAGATGGAGGGGGGTTCAAGTACTAGGGAGCAGTGTGAACACCTAAAATGCTGCTCGTCAAACTCCGCAGGATTGCACCAAGCAGCTGAGGTACAGACACTGAGTCTCATTTTCAGCAGCTGAGATCTAGTCCAGTACAACGGGGTAGTCCGGGGCCGACCTGCAGCATGGCTGGCGCTGGTCGCGAGCCAGGCGCGGACGGGCGCAGACGGGCTTGCCTTTGGCGCGCCTTCGGCGTGCCATCTGCGCGCCCCCGCTGCGCGCGTCGCGAACTGCATGGAATTAAATAGACTAGCCCGCTAACCCCTGACTCCACCCTCGCGACCCAAAGTGATGAGCGGTCGCCCTCGCTACCCTCCACAACATAGGCTGAAGTACTAGTGTATGCTGTCTTTTGTAGTGGGTGGAAGCCACTTGTTAAGAGCAGCTGAACAATGGATTGATTTTATTTATGAATTATTTTGATTACTTTGTTATTTTGATTAGATGAGGCTTGAAAAACTGCTAAAGACTTAGAATAGCAATGTCTCAGGACAATCGTCAATAGATCCGAAACACACTGGCTATCCCTAAAGAAAAAATACTCTCAATGTCCTATTTCATGACATACAAGGTCATTAAGAGAAAATATTTGTTAGGTCTGCTTTGAGGAATATGTTGTCTGGGAGCAAAATATTATTTACAAATATCTGTAAAAGAAATCCTTTCTGGTGAAAAAAAGTTATTCAGGCTAAATTCTTGGATAATGAAATCTATCTATACGAGATGCCAATTTTAATCGTCATTGGAAAAAACAATGAGCAGATTGCTTTTTTTAATATTTGCTTTAAAACCTGGGCATAATGATAACAGGCTTGGTACAGAATGTCGGTATCAAGTGAGCAAAAAAAAGGCAAAAAAGATTATGCTATTCGAAATGTTAAGAAAATTTAAATAATTGCATTAAAAAAGTAAGTGGTTGGAGGTTGTTTTAGTCTGTTTAACCAAAATTAAAATAGACTATTCTGGTAGGAGAAGAAGAAAAGAGGCATGGAATAAGAATGAAAACAAACAGAATCAAAATGACATTACAAACGTTGAAGCGGTGATGTATGGAGTATTGGTTAGGAACAGTGCTTAATTTGTAAGAGAATGAGTGCCGGTGCACAGGGCTCTGCTCAGACGCCCCTGGCCGGTGCAACTGAATGTTGGCACAGGGAATACACCACCCCATGCCTCTTTAATCCACTACCAGACACTCCCTGCCTGTTTATCTGACTATTGCACGTTCTTTGGTGTCTCCCTTTACAATGTTTTCCCCCCTCTTGCTCTCATAAATATGTGATGCAAAAATATGTGCCAGTCCCCATAAATTAGGGCCGGTGACCCTACAGGCAGCCAACGCCTCAAATTAAGCACTGGTTAGGAGTACTGGTGGGTATGGTCCACATCATTTGTTGTATCACAATTATGCAAAAATACAGCAAAATGACACAAGATTACATAGAATTACTTGTGGAGCGAATCCTGCATTTAGCACTATTTTCTTTGCACAAAATGCACCCTGGCGTCCCAAATGGTACCAAGGATGCATTTTGCCTTAAGAAAATAGCACTAATTGCAACAGAACCGGAAAGGCAGCTCTGTTCCTCTGCTCTGCTGGTAGGCATCTTGGGCATATTACCAACAACTAGCGATATTCATCGCTAAATGGGCTTAGCAAGTTTTTTTTATCACCAAGCATCGCCGGATATTTATGCAGAGATAACGTGCTATTAGCAAAGTTTATTTCTAAAGCGATAAAATATCCGGCGATAGCGTCGAAATGCATGAATATCGCTGAGAATACAGCGATATTCACGTATTAACGCCAATAGGGTCTCAGCCATAATATCCACCTCCCATTGGATATAATGGCTAAGAACTGGTCTAAGCAGACGTTAGCTTTTGGAGATATTCACACTTAGCGCGAATATTTCCAACGCTACGTCTGCGTTGATAATAGGAGATAGCAATGTTAGCGACTGGGTTTAGTCGCTAACAGGTTGGATACGCCCACTTTGCATGTCATTAGAGATAAATATCGCTGACATGCAAAGCGGGCCACAAACCGCTCGCTATCGCCTCAAAGCTGTCGCTAACATCAGTTAGCGACAGCTTGCTAATAGGGCGATATGATTATCGCCACGTAGAGGCCGAAAACGGCCGCTAAAGTGGCGATAATATAATATTGCAAGGTTTGGTAATATGCCCCCTTGACCCTCTAAATCTAACTCTAAATTAGGCAGGCGGGTGTAATCTCCGTAATTTTCGGTAATTAACTCCTGCATAATTAAAATTTCCCCAGACCTAGGTAGGAGGCAGACGGAGTGAAATATGTCATAAGAAACTAAGAAATTATTTACTGTGCTCTAAAAAGGTAAAGACAAGGGTGCATAAGCACTGAGGAAGAGATTAGACTAGACAGAGGTCTCCTCCTCCTTATGTACAAAGGGTTTTAAGGTTAAAAAATGTTTAGTGAAAGATAACAAAAAACAAAGAGAAATCCACTCATAATGATGGATCCATGATTGGCATTTTTAAATGAAACATTCTTCAGCCAGGTTTCATCAGTGAAAGGATGTTTGTAACTATACCAGCCTCCCAAACTCCCTTTTAAGCACTAATGCTCAGCCATGGACCCACCTACTCAAGGTTTCAAACAAAAAGTGTAAACATTTAAATGTTTGGAGTCACGAACTCTTTAACGCAAGACTGTGGGAAACCATCTCCTTCGCTCCTACTGACTATAATCTGAAAATAACTCAATATCCACCCATTTGTTGACCTCTTCCTTCATTGCTTTAACTCTCCCAAGAAATGAGCAGCACAACAGTTCCTGATCCATTTTTGTAGTAGGGGTGTACAAAGCTGCAAACATTAGTGTTTTTTAGCCTCCTTTGCAGAGGTCATTGGAAACGTTTTCAAAGTGACTCAGGTAGCTTTTCCACATTAAGTCATGCATTTGTAATATTTTATGTAACAAATCTATATATGTAACACAAACACAATGATTCTCTATAGGATATACCTTTCAAAAGGCTGGTCCTCATTGGGTACAAACTTCTACAGCCCCCAAAGTGAACAACCTGATCTTTACACAGAGATCCGCGCTGCACAAGCACAAATTTTTCACTAAAAGTGCTTCAACGACCATGGGAGGAGCAGTGCTGGTGAAATGACAATGCAGACTTGTCCTCCCTGAAAAATTGTCCATCCGACTGGCCATCCTCTTCTCTGTTTTTCAATGACATACTCCTCAAATATTTGAAAAGCAAATAAGCAATATACTTGCCATTCCGAAAATGTCTCCAATAATGTGGTGAGCATCACCACATTTTCCAAGCTGGGATCACAAACCCATGCATGAGGTTTGGAGCAGAAAAAATAGAGTGGACGATGGAAGTCCATCTTTAAATAGGGTCGGCCTTCCTATGCCATGCCAGAAATTGACTGCAGGACTGGCTGCGCCTTTGCCATCAGAAGCAAAGCATTTCCCACGCCTCTGAATATAGCAGGGGGCGAGAGATGGGCGATCTGTGCCCTCAGTTTTGGACAGACGTCCATTTACAGCCCACCCTCACATGAGGCTTCATACATAGGGGAGAGGAGTTGGCCATATGGCTAGGGCATGGACCTCGAATCTGGGGAACCGGGATCGGGTCTCGGCAATGACGCTGAACGTCCCATGCCTAACAAAAAATGAATGTGTCCTCATGTAATGCAACTGGTACTATGTAAAACACACTGGGCCCGATTCACAGAATGGCCTTAAACTCAATCCTAAACTTACTACTATTTTGGTATTCACAGAAGTTAGGATTTTGTTTTAAGTTTGTCTTAAGTTTGACTGAAGACAAGCTTAAGACAAAATCCTAACTTCTGTGAATACCAAAAGTAGTAAGTGCATTCTGTGAATACCAAAATAGTAGTAAGTTTAGGATTGAGTCTTAAGTTCATTCTGTGAATCAGGCCCACTGATATCCAATTCAGGTCAAGTTTGCGCGATATAAAACTCTGTAAAATAAAAAAATATAAAGCACAGCAGGGTGCAAATGTACCGGCTACAGTGCACGAATGAGAACATAGAACATTCTACAAACATTTATAATTTTGCATAGAAACGTTTTGATAGTTGCAAAGAAAAAATCTTCCTCCATTTTCTACTTGGATGGATCGGAGACAACAGAAATTGGCTTGCTTTATAGTAAAATAGTCTTGCAAAGTTGAAAAACATTTCCTGGGTGAATGCAAACTGGAAAAATTAACAATCCTTTGGCTATGGACACTTTGCAAAACTTTGCTTTAAGTCTGAATCTTCTTCAGTTTCTCTTTGTATGGGAAAAGTATGCAGTTCAGCAGACTCTGTAAGTGAGAGGGACACACCATTGCCTATTGAAACCTGCAATCTCTGACTCTTGATATTGCATTGTATGAGAGAAGGTGTGTCCAATCCTATGTGTACAGTACCTCTCTCTCCAGTTCCTTCTCTCGACTTCTGTCCATATTTTACGGCTAGTGACAGACAAACCATGGCGGACATCTTCGGGCCAGTTTTTTTGTTAGTTCTTTGGACCTTCTGTGCTTGGAGAAGGCGAAGGGGCTCGCTCAGGATGTTCCAGTAAAGGAAAATATGAAATGAACCTGTCCCAGTCATTTGGGAAATTAAACTCTACAAGTATGAAATTGCTTGTTTAGAAGGAGCCATGTTCTTCCAATTAGAGGGTCAGAGCAAGGGGGAGAAGAATGGATTAGCCGCCCCCTTGCAGGAAGCAGGGGACTGAAGGAAGGACCCGTCTGTGTACCAGGTAATTCTAATTAACCGGTGTGAGCGAGGCCGCATTTCACTCAATCACAAACAAACACAGCGGCTTATAATGGACCTACCCACCCTGAGAGCCCTGGCACATGTACCGCTCTGCAGACCGAGCCCGCAGGGCCAGGAAATTACTTTTACTCCACCGTGTTCTTTTCTTTGTGTCCATTATTTGTGTGGCGCGTGATTTCTGTTTTCACTTCAATGGTGGCCATTTTGTAAAATTTAATTCTCTGTGTGCTATCTTCCTTGCACTCAAAGGCTGCGCGTAATTGCCAGTTATCAGCAGCATGGCCGCCACTGGGGAACAGCAGGCCACATAGTCCTATAGCTGCTTATTTCTGACACCTTTATTTAGCCCTGTTTTTTTTTTACCTCAGACTGCTGAACCTGCCATTTGAATTCAAGCATGCAATGTTCTTTTAGTTAAAAAGCAAGAATTGGCTGAAGGTGTACACATGACTTGAGGTCACTGGGTGCTATGTGGGAGAAATATACAAAGTTGCAAAGCTTTCTTTTTAACAACATTTGCAATGGTCAGTGGAAAAATGTGAAACTTCCATGACAATTGTAACTTTAGTGAGAATTTATGTCATATATTACCATTAACAGAATGCTCCTGCCTATGGTACATCTCACAGAAAACATTTAGGGCCAGATGTACGACCTTTTTTAGCAGTCGTAAATGGGAAGTCAGGCCGTTTGAGGCTGCTAAAATGATTTGCGGTATGGCCAACCCCTATTTTGAGAGTTGGTAACCTATTACGACTCGTAAAAGAGGGTTTGCGAATCACTATTAGGAACGAGCATGTCAAGGGCATCCCTTCGTAATAGCGAGTCACATTGGTTTGTACAATTGTTTTGCGACCGTAAATGCAGCTGCAAAACAATTGCAGTTACCACCTACTTTAAGGAAGCCAATTGCAAATGGGAAGGGGTCCCCACCCAGGGGACCCCTTACTCTTTGTGTTGGGCAGGAAAAACATTTTTTAAGATAGGGTTGTAGTCCCACAGACCACTGCCAACACTGGCGTGCTGGCCATTCCCAATGGGTCACAAATTACGACCTGCCTCATGAATATTGATGAGGCAGGTCATTTGTGACCTCATTGGGAATCACTAAATGTGTCTGAGACACATTAGTGCATTCGGTTTTGCGAGTCGCAAATTGCAAGTCGTAAAAATCCACAATTTGCAACTCACAAAACAGAATGGTCGCACATCTGGCCATTAGAGCCTCATTTTGAGTGTCTAGTCCCTGTTCCGCCACATCAGCGAAGGGATGTATTCCTCTGCACTTGCAAAGTACCGCCTGGTATTTTTTGGGCTCTCCACCATGCAGATGGAGATGTTTGTACTTTCAGCATACCCACTGGCACAAAGGCACTAAAGCCTTTCTTTGCATACGTGATGCTCAATTTTCAAAACAAAGTGCTAAAATGTTATTGGCTAATTTACAAGCCTCTTGCTACGCCGGTGCGTCACTTTTCCCATGTTAAAAGTGACGCACAGGCGGCACAAGGGGTGTATACATAAACCTGTTTGTTTGTAATAGAAAAACAAAACATACAAGGCCTTGATAAACCTGGAGTTCCATACCAGTTAACGGAGGCCATGTCTTCGTTTACCTCTTTGTTTTCACTAACAGTCCAAACATGAAAAAAACGTCAGAACACCCACCTCTCCAGAGGTCACAGGTTTCCTGGATTGCAGCCAGTGTAGTCCCAGTCATTACAAACCTGGAAGCTTCCCTGATTCTAAATTAAGCAGGGGCACTCAAAGTTTGACATAAAGAGCACTCCCTCACATTTTTAACCCAGAGTGATATTATCCTGGGCAGTGCAATTATAGAAGTCATTGTAAACAGTAAACTGGCACAGACAAATTCGGCGCGGGTTTTCTAACTTCATTCACTGGATTGAACTTGAATAACAAAATAATATTGGTACATAGTGAAAATTATCTCATGTGGAGAGAAACTTCGCACCAGGGCCGGCTTTGGTGCTGATGGCGCCAGGAGCGACAATGCTTGTTGGTGCCCCCCCCCCTCCCCTCGCCCCCCCCCCCCCAATGACCTCCTTCTCCACAAATTCCCTCACTACCACTCTTTAACAGTGCTCCTCAAGGCGAAAATAATCACGCCCTGACACATGCATTTCTGTATGCAGCTCTTTGATGACAGTTCATAGGTCACTGTTCTATATTAAGAATGTAACTTATAAACTGCAGGTAGCAAGAGGATCTCTCTGGTAAAAACAGTAACCCCTCAAAAATGACCTTGTTCGCACGCTGTGATCTGCATGATACACTGCTTTGCAATATAACCCTTTGCACCACCTTATGATTAGGGCTCCCGGCTTTATGGTTTTTATTTTTGTAGCATTTCTATTTGTATTTATAGTAATCTATTTTAAGCATTATTGGTATTTATCCTTATTTATTTTGTGTTTTGAGAGTAAATGGAGTCATAAAATGGTATATTTCCACATATATTTACCTGATAAACATGTACTCATACTTTGATGCCTGTTTTAGAAAATGTAGAAGCCAAATATAACAAAACACTACACCCAGAGGTAAATAGTAGCATTTTGTACACACGTTTTAACATATATCTGTATTTAACCCCTTCGCTGCGGCGGCAATTCCGCCGCAGCGCTGGGGAGTTGGGGGGGCAGAGCGGCGGCCGCATGCTCGTGACGGAGCCGCTCCGTCACGACCCGCGGTTGCGCTGTGCTCATGACGGAGCTGTTCCGTCATGGCCCCGCCCGCTCAATGGAACGCGCCGCGCAGGCGCGGCGGCAGGGCCATGACGGAACCGCTCCGTCATGAGCACAGCTCAGCCGATGCTCATGACGGAGTGGCTCGGTCATGAGCATGCAAGGGGTTAAGGAAATGTCATCCTGTGTGATAACTCTGCATGCTATCTATCTGCTCTGCTGTTTGCCTAGAATGCATGAAGGACAGCATTGGCCGTCACTTACAAGAAGCATCATTTTCTGTATATTTCCACTTTTAAAAATAGATACAGACAGGAAACACATTGCTTTCTGTCAGTATTTACCTGTAAAAATCAGTAAAACTGAAAACTGGGAGCCTAACTTATGATGAGTCAAATGTTCCACTTGATAAAACCCCATCTCTCTCCAGCAGCTATATTAATCATCAGAGTAATCTTTAAATTTTTATTGCTGCCGGGAAATTGCTAGAGGCAAGGAATGCTGCAGCAGGTACTTTTAATTCCATAATATATTTGAGTAAACGATACTCCCACAGCTCCCCGAAGTCAGAGCCCAGTGCGAAGGCACTCGCCACACAGCCCTAGAGCTGCCCCTGCTTTGCACAATGAGGCACCGACTGGGAAAGTTTGCACACTTCCGAAAGGGCAAATATCATACACCACTGCCTGCAAAGAAATCTTTTGCACACTACTATGTTTGTGCTCACTCCTCAAAGTCTATCCCTACTTTGCAATGAAAGTTCTCACTGTGGTCCTTCATGAAACTCTTTACAGCTGTATCATAGTGAACTTACAAAAAATGCACCGTTCTCCAATGGTGAGACTATTTTACTAGTGCGCTTGACAATGTCCAAGAAGGTATAGAGGAAAAAGAACTACTTATATGACTTCTAGGACATAGCCGCACACACTGACTCCCATATGAGATTAGACATGACCACAAAACATCAACATGTTTTTTTTATCAGGATTCTATTAGGGCTCAACCCCTCCCCCACACCACCTGATCAGTCATTTTCTGTAGGTAGATCTTCAACTGCGTATTGGCCACTTATACCAAGATCTTACCAATAAAAGGAACGCTGAAGATGGGGTCAGGGCGGGTGCTACTTTAAGGTAATCTGGGACAGCTGCCTTACAGTCAATACCTCCGTTACCATCTTTCTTTATTCACTCCTGTGAGATGCAATCGCTGTCTAGCAGAACATTTCCTCTAGCCAACGAAAATAGTCCTCCTAATATGGCCGCCATTACCTAGCAACTACTGAAGGTAAGAACTTCCTTCACCACTTCCTGTTTTTTCTTCTGCTATACACTTTCCTTAGCTGACGTGAATATAAGATTTTTTATTTATATGTATTTCTCTTTTGTTATAGGTATACGTTATAGCAATCTCTCTCTATTTGCAGCCCAGGTCAGTAATGCATAGCACACGCAGGTGCTACCGCTCATTTCGCATGCTCACGCTCGAACAAAGACTTGCCTCTTCAGTCTTTAGTGTGTGCAGTTCAGTGTCTGTATTTTGAGTTCCTCTTCAATACTGAATTGCCACTTCTACACCTCCTGGTCGCTAGGTTCCAATATCAAATATGGCAGCTATTATAGGATTAGCAGAGATCCCAGTTTCATAGATACCGGGCGAAGCAGAAATTTCAGTCAGATTTCAGTGTCAAGCCTGCGGATCCTGTGAGAGTGCATTTGACTACTGTTTGGACTAGTTGTGGTGGCATTTTCTTACCTTTGGGTACAGTTCTACAGCCATTTCATGCAGGAAATATTGCAGGAGGTGGCGGGGCTATCCACTGAAGTGCCCTCAATGACCATGTTGCAATGTATGATTAAGGCAGCAGTGGAGGCTTCAGCCAGCACCGATCGGAGGTAGGGAGCGGGAGGACGTGTGAGGTAGGGGGCAGGATGCGGGAGTGGGGAGGATGCGTGGAAGCAGCTTATAAAAAAATAATTTAAAAACGTAGCTTTTTGCCACTTCCCTGCCCGTCTCTCCTCAGTAGTCATCCCTCGCTCGGAGTCGGCCACAGGAAGCACACCAAGGCTCCCAATCAGCCAATCACAACGCTGCCTTAGCAGCATTGTGATTGGTCTGAGCACTGTTTTTCGACACTCGGATGCTGACTGGAGGCATGGGCATGTTCTCCACGTAGGCTGTGATGCAGCCTGCATGGAGAACACATGGAGAAGACCGTCAACGAACACCTGACCCGCTACCTCAAGGAGAACAACATCCTGGACCCCGGGTTCCGCAGCAACCACAGCACCGACACTGCCCTCATCGCCGCCACCGATGACATCAAGTCCCTGCTGGACAACGGAGAAACGGCGGCCCTCATCCTCCTGGACCTGTCAGCTGCCTTTGACGCGGTCTGTCACCAGACATTACGGACACGCATCCACAACGCTGGGATCCAAGAGAAGGCCCTGGACTGGACCACCTCCTTCCTCCCCGGCAGAACACTGAGCGTCCGCCTTCCCCCCTTCCGCTCCGAAGCCACCAAGATCATCTGCGGCGTACCCCAAGGCTCATCCCTCAGCCCAACTCTGTTTAACATTTACATGGCACGGCTCGCCCACGTCGCCCATCGGCACGACCTAAACATTCTCTCCTCCGCCGATGACACCCAGCTGATACTCTCCCTTACCAAGGACCCCCACACCGCCAAAACCAACCTTCACGAAGGCCGTTGCTGAATGGATGAGGAATAGCCGACTGAAGCTGAACTCGGACAAGACGGAGGTCCTCATGCTCAGATCCAACCCTTCGGCCTGGGACGACTCCTGGTGGCCGACCGCACTGGGAACCGCTCCAACACCCACCGACCACGCACGCAACCTAGGGGTCATCCTCGACTCCACCCTCTCCATGACTAAACAGGTCAACACTGTCTCCTCCTCCTGCTTCAACACCCTCTGCATCCTCTGTAGGATCTACAAGTGGATTCCCACTGAAACGACAAAAACAGTCACCCAGGCCCTTGTCAGCAGTAGGTGAGACCATGGAAACGCCCTCAACGCAGGAGCCTCGGCCAAGATTATGAGACGGCTCCAACGCATCCAGAACGCCTCTGCACACCTGATCCTCGACATCCCTTGCCGCAGCCACATCACACCTCACCCAAGAGACCTGCACTGGCTCCCGGTCAACAAGAGGATAACCTTCAAGCTCCTCACCCACGCACACAAGGCACTCCACAACACCGGACCAACGTACCTCAACAGACAACTCAGCTTCTCACCCCCACCCACCAGCTCTGCTCCGCCGCCCTCGCACTCGCTACAGTCCCCCGCTTCCGAAGAGCGACCTCAGGCGGCAGATCGTTCTCCCACCTCGCCGCAAAGACCTGGAACACCCAACACATCCACCTACGGCAGACCCAAGACCTGCTGACCTTCAGAAAACTCCTTAAGACATGGCTTTTCGAGCAGTAGCAGCATTCCCCACCCCAGCGCCTTGAGACCCTCACGGGTGACTAGTGCGCTTTACAAATGATATGATTGATTGATTGATTGATTGATGTAAACATTCTTTTATTGCTCAATTCACCACCTCCAAGAATTAAAAAAAACATAATTCCTGGCAGGCGTAAATAGATAAAACTGCCAATTTCACCATCACGAATGCAGAGAACTCCACTGTAGCAAATCCCATTCAAGGGTTGGGAAGTGGGTATCACAAGACATGATTTGCCTTGTAAATTTGTGAAAGGCCATGGTTTATGAGCACTCATAATCGCTGCTATGACTCCTTACTTGGAAATGGTCAGAAAGGTACTCCAGCCTAATTCAACTCTCAAGATAGGAAGCGGAACGGATTACGCTACATTTGATGAGAAAGTAGGGGAAGGGCTTTCTCCAGGGGGAAACATGATTCACCAAAGGAAAAAATGTAATTTGTATTTCAACAGGAGGCTCCAATGCTCTGTCCAGAAATCCACGTTGTAAAGATCACAGAACAAGGGGAATAGGAGCCGGGCAAATGTTACATGACGTATGACATTCCCAGAAGAACACCAGTTAACCTGCCCTTTGCTCAGCTTAACAAGCTGGGAATGTTTGTGAATTGAAATAAAAATAATATTCAGGCTGAGATGTAAACCTCTACAAGTAGTTTTACAACTTTAAAAAGTTTTTGTGTATCGGGTTCAAATGTCGAGGGCAAAATAAGAAGGAATGCTTTGTGGTCTCTAGTGTCCTTATCCTAGTCAAACAAGGGTGAGGACATACTACAATTCCAACCAGAAACTTTTGTCTCAAGTGGTGGAGTCCCTAGTATCAACATTCAGTATGACTTCCATGAGCCTATATACACCACTAACCATGAGCTATGCTTAACATAGAGATAATGGATGCCCAGGTGAGATGTAAAGATGCTACAGATTAACAATGCTTCTTTGATGCATTGATGCCAATGGATAAGCAAAAGTAAAAAATACACACATTCCTTAGGAGGACATTTTAGGATTTTACATGATTTGTTATGTATTGCCCCTATAGAGTTGGCTGAAGAAGCTCTTTTTTGTCTTGAAGTAGTACCTTGGAGAAGCACTATTGTGTTAATGTGTTCTTTTGTTAGTTACTGATCACACTAAGGCAAACCACTCAAGGCCATTGAGTTGGCTTTGTGGATTTCTGACATAATTAATGTTTCGCTTGAAGTACTGCTCAGATAGATTTGTTTTCAGCCTTTGGAGGTGATGAGGTGTTAAGAGACAGGGATGATTAGATGATCAGGAAATTAACAACTTTGTGAGAGCACTCTAGGCTTCCTGTCCTTGTCTAAAAGGAGTTTAATATTAGCAACCACAACGTTCAATTTACCTGCAATAAGATGTAAAATAATGATTGTTCCAGTGCAAGCCAGCATTCGGGCATTCTTCATTCATTCATGGATTGATGATATATGGATTGAGTTTTGATGAGTGGGTGTTGTTTGGTTTGCTAGATGGACTTTTTTTAGCATTCTATATGAATTGATAATTTTAGTACTAACTAACTTTATCAATTATTTTTCATGTTTTATCATTTCTAATAATTAACTAGGTTTAGAACTGACTGACATGTGTTACCATCATGACTTGATGCACAATTATACATTTGTTTAGGTCGAGCCCAATGCACAGCACAAGCTTGCTGATTGCAAAAGACCCATTGTCAGCTTGCAAAGATTTTACAGTCGCTTACGGCTACCACTGGTTGACTTTATTGCCACTCTCATTTGCTTGCTTGTTATTTGGTGGGTTGTACATCATGTGTTTGTCCCTCTCCTGGAGCATACCCTCTTTACTTGTGCCCTTCCATTGCTCATTTTCAGGGAATCACTTGTTTCTATTTGCTTATACAGTCCATGAGAACAATTTTCAGCCAGTCCTTCCACTTTATAAATAAAAACACTTTAACAGGGCTTCGTGTTCCTATTTTGTTTAATTTACCAATCCATCTTCGACTGGTAAATTTAGAATGCTTGATTATACTCCAAAAGTGTTCAATGTACCACCTAGCAGCCAGATTTGTGCTAGATTTTAAGACTAATCACCAAAAATAATTCTATTAAGGGCCTGATGTATGTGTTGGTGGTACTAGCATTGTCCCGCGGCGCTGGCGGGTACAAGTACTCTGTCGAGCTCATGGCGGTCCAGCGGTCGATATTTAGATTTTGCAGATATTTCTGCTGGCTATCAGTACTCCGTCAGGCCAGCGGGCTTGCGCCAAGCCGATTTAGATTTTTCCGTTGTGAGGCCATGGTGGTGTGGAAACAGGTAAGTACTTATCTTACTACACATATATGTTGTGAATGTGTCATAATGTGCAGGGAAGGTAATGTGTAATTGCCTTATTTTCCATATATAATTGCACACTAATAATAGATATACACTATTGAATGTATGCCCATAGGCACCACAGTGGAAGGGGTCCCAGCAAGAGTAACTAGTAATGTAAATAATAAAAAAATTGAATAATCACAAAAAGAGTTAATCCGTCCACATGGTTTTATTCACAATGGGAATGTATACTGGATATACTGGACACTTTAATAAATAAGCGGTTGTGCAGTGCCCCAGGAAGGGAAGGGGGTGTGTGATCATGTGAGGATGACATGATGGGAGGGAATTAGTGTACAAAACAAAGGACCCTAGGTTCAAATTATAAATCAAAACATATCATACTCCACAAAGTACAATCAATGAAACATTGGGGCGTGAAGTTGATAATGAAAAGTAGGCGGTTGTCGACGTTTCGACCCTCGAGAATATGCAGGTATTAATGCTGTCCTTACAGTGGGGTCCTTTGTTTTGTACATAGTATGCAACTCGTGAACTAAATGGTTTCAATTTGTTGATTGAATTGTCACTAATTCCCTCCCATCACGTCATCATCACATTTTGTTATTATTTACATTACTAGTTACTCTTGCTGGGACCCCTTCCTCTGAGTACTTAGTCAGCCCAGGTCCCAGTGACTATGTTTGGGTAAAACCCCTCTATTAATACACCATAGGCACCACAAGCACAATACCCACAACCTACACTACCCAAAAAATACTTTTGATGTGTCAATACAGGTGTGTTCATTTTATCTCAATAAGTTTTAAGAAGAACACTTGCATGACACATTATAAAAATTGCATGGGAGAGCAAAGTAAAACAAAACCAAGCAAACACAAATCTTACCATACAAATCATATTGAGACAAGTGTCATTAAAGCCTACCTTAGATCCTGGTGACAACGGGGTTGCTGAGCGTCGAGGTGAAGCAGCAGCAGCACAGGAAGGACCTGGACAAGGAAGTTCAAGACAGAATCAAAAGTGGAAACCCAAACAAAGGTACACTCTCACCTCTTTCTCTTAATTTCCGCCAACCCGAGTTTGGAGGTCTTTCCGCCACAGTTGCCTCAACGGTAAGGCACATCGTGATTACCTCAGCGGAATTCTTGGCGGAACACACTCTGACAGCCGCTTGCGCCTCTGATGTCGTTGACGCTGGATCAAGATCCTGGTGGAGGAGGCGGCTCTCCCTCCATAGATCCACCTATATCTAAATACAGTGGTAGGACTGCAAGTTGGCGGGCGGAAAGACCTTTGAAAAAGCAGCGGCAGGAACTTATCCACCAATATTTAATCAGACCCTAAGTGCTTTTTCATCTTATGGGACCATAGCTAAAATGTATGATAACTCTGTCCATACCTTCATGATGCTAGACACCCCTGATCTATTGACTTGTCCCCACATATCCCTATTCCACACTAAAAAAGAATAATCATGTTGCATTCACATGTAGCTCCTATTTCCCCTCGCGCAATCATTGGTGGGAACTTCTAGTGAGAGCGACTGTGGCCAACAGGTACATGAGTGAGAAACTGGTTACTTGGGTTTGGTACAAATCAGTGATATATGCAGTGCAGGTAAAGTTGCTCTCAGTGTGTAATATTATCATTAAAAAAAGTATAAACATGCAATACAGAGCTACGTCGGGGCAGATATACCAGTGCATAACTTTTAAAAGTGGCCATATTTTTCCAACGTTGTATGTGAGCTGCACTGGACAGCTGTCACACAAAGTGGGAAAGTTTAAAAGCATAGGGGCATATTACCAACAACTAGCGATAATTATCGCTATGTTGGCGTAGCGGCAATATTTTTATCGCCGAGCTGCAGCGATTTTTATCGCTTAGGAACCTTGCTATTATCAAAGTTTATCTCCTAAGCTATAAAAATCGGCCAAAATGCATGAATATCGCTGAAAAGTCAGTGATATTCATGCATTACCGAGCTAATGCTCTTAGCCATGTTATCCACCTACCATTGGATAACATGGCTATGGACTGCTCAGGGGCAGGTGTTAGCTTTTGGAGATATTCGCGATTAGCGCGAATATCTCCAAAAGTTGGTAATAGGAGATAGAGATGTTAGTGACTGTTTCCAGTCGCTAACATCTTGGCACGCCCACTTTGCATGTCATTAGTGATAAATATCACTGGCATGCAAAGCGGGGCCCAAGATGGTCCCTATCTCCTACTAGCTGTCGCTAACTGGTGTTAGCGACAGCTAGGTAATAGGGAGATAATTTTATCTCCACTTTCTTGGCTTTTAAAGCCAAAAAAGCGGAGATAAACCCCCTTGATAATATGCCCCAGTGTTTTTGTATTGAACGTGCACCCTTGCACTATGGTGAAGGGTGTGTGTGCTGGCACACGACTGCCCAAAGTACATCAGTGCTGGAGAGATGCATCAGTGCCATATTTGAGCAGATATGCCACTGTTTTGCCTCTCTCTTTGAATCAAGAAAGTGTAACAACTTTAATTTCTGTGCTTCATTGCTACAAAGCTTACTAAATTTGCTGAATTGTTTACAAAAATATTGCCCAATTGGAAATAATAATATAAAATGAATACCTTACTGGAAAATGTTTTTGTAGGCAACATTTGTCACAATATTAATTTCAGACCCTATTTTTGTATCCAATATTCTGACATGCTCCAGATAAGATTACATCTATTGTGTAGGATAGACACTGAACAAATACTACACAGTATTTCAGTTACCGTAATTGGGTTGAGTTCGAATAAGATGGCACTCGAAACCTTTGCTCAGTGCTAGTTTAGTGCTATTGATTTTTCATGTTCACAAGTGCTCTGGTAAGCGGCACAGCCAGGCAGCATCAAGCAACTCCTTCTCTCCCACCCATTCTAGTCTAGTCCTAATAGTTTGCTCTCCTTCCTCCATATTGTCTCTCTTACATAGGCACCTTCTTTCTTATGCATGGGTTATTTTATTTATGTATTTATTTATTTAGGAAGTTTTATATAGCGCTGCTGGACCCAAGAGTATAAGAGCGCTTTACAAGGTAGGTAAACATATTAAGAAATAATCAACAATTTACAAATGTGCAGAAAAAAATCACAAAAAGGTAAAACATTGAGTTAAATGCTAGAGGGGGGCAGAGAAACAATCGGATAATAAGAGGGATAAAAAGGGAGTTGACATTAGGGAGAGAAGGGGGTGTAGAGAAGGGGAGTGAGAGAATGGAAGGAGGGAGAGGGGGTGGGTAAAAAGTGAATCAAAGTGGGGCGGTGATGAGCGGGGTTGGAGTCAAAAACATTAGGAACCCCAGTGTTTGATGAGGAGAAGTACTGTGAGTCTTTTTTTGAAGAGAGGGTAAGAGGGGTTGCATCGAAGGTCTTTGGGAAGAGAATTCCAAATCGTCGGAGCAGTACCAGAGAATGCACAAGATTGGGTCTTTTTACGTTTTAGTTTAGGAGGGATCAGCATAAGGGAGTTAGTACTCCTCAAGGACCTACAGCATCCTGCTTTTTGAAGTTTGCTTGAAAGGTAAGAAGGGGTGTTTTGGTGAAGAGCTTTGTGCGTGATACAGGCAATCTTATATGTGGATCGTCCTTCAACTGGAAGCCAGTTTAGGTTTTTGAGGACAGGGGAGAAATGGTGACATTTTTTACAGTCAGAAATAAGTCTGGAGGCAAGGTTGAGAACAGATTTGATCGGTGTAAGGTGGACTTTAGGTGTTCCAGCAAGTGTGGCATTGCCATAGTCAATCTTGGAAAAGACAAGTGATTGTATAACGATTTTGAAGTCATCAGCTGGGATAAAAAGTTTAATTTTTTTGAGGTGGTGAAGGGTAAAAAGAGCACTTTTGGCTGCATTTAATGTGGGGGATGAGATTAAGATTTTGGTCAATGCTGATGTCTAGAGATTTGACAGAATTAGAGGTGGAGAGGGTGCAATTAAGTGCTTTGGTATCATTAATCCAGAGTTGAATGGGAAGGGGGGTATTTTTGGGAGTGAACAGGATGATTTCTGTTTTTTAGGATTAAGTTTAAGATGGTTGAGATGGAACCAGGTTTGAACTTTCATCAGAGTGTCATTGAGGTGAAGGATGTCTTTGTGGGATTTAATCTTGTAGTAAAGTTGAGTACCATCGGCATAGAGGTGATAACTGATTTTGACTTGTTTGAGAATGAGGGTGAGTGGTTCCATGAAAAGATTGAAAAGTGTTGGGGAAAGGATCGATCCTTGGGGTACACCGAGTGATATAGGTTGATGTTTGGAGAAGCAGTGACCAAGCTTAATTTGTTGAGATCTATTTTGGAGGAACGAGGAGAATCATTTAAGTACGGTGCCTTCAATTCGAAAGCGATCTGTGTGGGTATTAAGAAGGGTGGGATAGTGGACAGTTTCAAATGCAGCCGAGAGATCAAGGAGGATTAGTAGAGAGGATTCACCTTTGTCAAGAGAGCGATGAATGTCGTCAGTAATATTGAGCATAGCAGTTTCAGTACTGCATCCCTTTCTAAAGCCAGATTGGAAAACGTCGAGGAGATTGAAGGAGCTGATATGGTTAACTAATTGGTATAGGACACATTTTTCAAGTGCTTTAGAGAGGAAGGGGAGGTTAGAGATAGGGCGGAGATTGTTAAGGTCATTAGGGTCAGCTGAGGGGTTTTTAAGAATGGGGGAGATTTACCCTAGCTGAAGGGAGTCAGGAACACATCCAGTGGAAAGTGAGGAGTAGATGATGTCGGTCCAAATTGGGGCTATGATCAATTTAAGATCTTGAACTAAATTGGAGGGAAGAGGGTCTTGGGGGTGAGGATGGTTTGAGTTTAGAAATGATGTTAATGATAGTAGTTTGAGAAATTGGACTTAATTCACTCCATGAAGCCTTGTTTTTCAAAAGGTGCCCTGACCGAGATGAATCGAGATGGGGGAGGGCAGGGCTGGGTTGAGAGGGGTCAAGATGTGGTGGAGGGGAGGGTGAGAGTGAGTTAGGAATATTAGGGAGGATGCATTGGTTTAGGGGGGTTGGCGAGAGAGAGGGGGGAAGAGAAGGATAGTTCGATGTTGTTGATTTTATTCATAAAGAAGCTGGCGATTTCTTCGCATCTATCTACAGAGGCTGCTAAGTTTGGAGGGCCGGAGGTAATTTGTTTTTTAACGATATTAAAGAGTTCTCTGGGGCGGTTTCTAGCCTGGTCAAGTTGAGACTGGAGAAAGGAGGCCTTTTCGTTGAAGATATGTTTTTTGTATTGGGCTCTAGTAGTTCTCAGGAGAGCCAGGTTATCAGAGGTGGGATGGCTCCTCCAGGCACGTTCAGAATGTCTGAGGGTCCGCCTTTCATAGTTAATGTCATCATTGAACCAGGACTTGGGAGGGATGTGTTTTTGTTTTTTAAGTTTGATTGGGGCAATTAGGTCGAGGGCATCACGAATGGAATTATTGTAATGGTCAGTAAGGTCGTTAGTGTTAAGGGAGGGAGGGGGGAGAAGTAAGTGATTCTTGATAATAGATTCCAGTTCGCCAGGTGGAATGAGGTGAAGGCTGCAAGTAGGTTTCATAGGTAAAGTGATCACAGTAGAGGGGCGAGTGGAAGGGCAATTCAGGGTTAAGAGGATAAGGTGGTGATCAGACCAGTCTGCAGGGAGTATATTGGAGAGAGAGGCCAGATCCTTGCTCGTCAAGATCGCATCAAGGGTGGCACTTTTAGAGTGGGTCGGAGCATGGCAAAGTTGGGTCAGGTCAGTGATGTCTAGAGCTTCATTAAATAGGATGACAGCGGGGTCATCAATTTTGTTCCAGTGAATATTGTAATCGCAGAGGAAAAGATTTTTGGAATGGGAGAGAGATGCTTGAATGATAAGCTCAGTCATTTCTTCAGTAAAAGGGAGGCAATTTCCCGGGGGGTGTTAAATAGTGTGTAGCCGAGTGGCAGGGAAGCCAGGACGTGTGAGGTTGGCGCAAAGGTATTCAAAGGAAGTGGGGTCTTGGAGCTGAACAAGTGAGATGTCAAGTTCGTCTTTAAATATAAGGGCCAGGCCTCCTCCTATTTGATCGATTCTATCTTTCTTAATGATAGAGTAGCCTGGAGGAATGAGCAAGTCGAGGATAGGGGTGGAGTGGGCTTTGAGCCAGGTTTCAGTAAGGAACGCGATGTCTATACTTTCATTCAGAATGGTTTCAGCAATCTCAGTTGCGTGGCAGGAGGCGGATCTGCAGTTTATCAACATACAGCAAAGGGGAGAGGGGATAGGTAATGGGATGGGGGACAGGGGGTATAGGTTTAAGTAGTTGGGGGGTCTAGGAGAGGTCAGAAGAGGGGGGTCTGTTCATTCCTAAGAGAACTGGGATAGTGGATTGACTAGTAGGGGGGATAGTGGATGAGGCAGAGGCGGGAGAGACCGTTCTGAGTAGTTGGGGGGGTCTAGGAGAGGTTAGAAGCGGGGGGAGTCTGTTTGTTCCTATGAGAACTGGAATAGTGGATTGACTGGTAGGGGGATAGTGGATGAGGCAGAGGCGGGAGATATACGGGGGTACGTAGACAAGTTAGCTATCGAGGTAATAGAGCAAATATCACTTTGAGGAGGGGAGATCGTATTGGTCTTGCAGGGTGGAGTACTTAAGGAGGGTTCAATGTGTTTAGATCTGATAGTGTGGTTACCAGGGAGGGGGCGAGTGTAGGTATTGGTGATATGAGTAGGAGGTCTATAGGTGGGTGGGTTGAGATGAGTGTCGATGAGCGACAGTAGGGTGTGTTGTGAGGCGGTCGATGTGCGGACAAGATCTGAGGAGAGGGATTTAACAATGAGTGAGATATCATTTCTGAGAGAGGAGAATTCTGAAACGAGGGATCAAAGGAGAAGTTCGATCTTAAGGAGTAATTGAGTAGGGATTGAAGGGAAAAGTGTATCAGTAGTTGTTGGGAGGTTGTTAAGGTAAGGGTTATCGAGGGGTGGAATTTTCAGTGGGGGAGCGGGGGAAATCCTGGAGGAGGGTTGAGGGGGGAATTGAAAAGGGGGGCAAATCAATTTTGGGGGTAGTGGGTATACAGGATGTTGGCTTAAGAGTGGCATTCAATTTAGGGGAACATAAAGTAGAATGAGGTGGAGAGACAGTAGGGGTTGGCGTGTCTGGTGTATTGTGGGATGTTAGGCCGAATGAAGGGGTGTGTGAAGGTGGTGTCGTGGGGGACGTGGTGGGGGGGCTGTAGGGGAGGTGAGGGGGATGGTTAATCGAGGGGGGAGAGTATGAAGTGTAGTGGGAGTAAGAGGGAGGGAGGAGAATAGAAGAGAGAAAGATATTAGATTGGGGGAATATAAGGGGGTAATTTGGGGAGGCAGGGGGCATCACTGGGGCGTTGTATCGGGTGGAGGGAAGGGGGGAATTGTTCAGGAGGAGATCAACAGGAGGGGAGCATGTATCCTAGCCTAGGGAATTCAGGATTAAATAAGTAGCCTGAGTAGGCGTGGGGGCATCAGGGGAGTTGGGCAGTTTGGAGGAGTCAGTAGGTGGGGTGGGAGAGTCATGAGTGGACTGGGAGACATTAAAGGGTTGGGAGACATTAGGGTACAGGGAGACAAGGGTGTTGAAACAAGTTATAATGTTGAGAGCAAGGGAGGTAAGTACAGATTGAGACTAATCAACTTGATTGGGGGATGAGGAGTGAGAGATGGTGAGAGGGGATAAAGGTGGAAGAGGATGAGGGGAATCAGTGTAAATAAGGGAGAAGGGGTCAGGGGATGTTAAATGCTGTTGTTGGGTAGGGGTAACGATGTGGGGTGTACAAGAGGGGGTGGGTAGGTTAGGTAGAGGAGATAGGGGGTAGGGGAGATGATGGAGGGTGAAGAAGGAGCTGAGGGATGGGGTAATTCCGAGGGAGGAGACAAGGGGGAAAGGGTTAAGAAGGAAGGAGTTGGATTTAGGGGTTCAGGAGGAGAGATGGAAGAGTTCTTAATTTACCACAAACTAGAGGTGTAAAACTGTAAGCAGGAACCTAAAATCTGGTCTTTGAGCCAGAGTGAAGTAGAGGTACTTCTATATCCCGGAAGGGCTCACACCAGTTTGGAGGACAACCTTTGACTCCACAAAGGGAAACAGTGTTTCTGAAGATGCTAGGCATTGAGCCCATTCATAGGCTACAGATTGCAGCTTGCACATCATGGAAACGATGACTGAGTGGTAAAAACTAGATCTGACTTGCTGTAAAGCCTCCATGTTGTACACCACTCCTTTTCAAGGTAGCAAGGGGCATGATCAGTGATGTAACGAAACTTGAGGGGACCCCACTGCAGAGTACATTGAAAGGGACCCCCACGCTCCAGAACCAGTAAAGAGCTCTCAGGCACTGCCCATGCATAGTTCCTGAGGGGGCCCCCTCGAGCTCGGTTCCCCAGCACCATGGGAGATATAGGGGCTACTGTTTCGCCACTAGGCATGATACATTACTGACTCATTCATTTTCCTGGTCCTAGTCCTTACTTACTAAGCTGAGCCTCAACTTCCTGCTCACAGAAAACAAAAAGATTGCAATCTACCCATCCACCCTTGAAGCCACGTCTTCCACTCCAAAGGAATGGGTGGGGTTGGAAGCCTGGATTGTAACCAAGGAAGATGAGGGCTTGGAATAATGAAGTTACCAGTAAGGAACCAAGCAATCAATCATAATGGGACTTATGTATGTAGTATATAGTTTCAGATTACCAAATAGCCGACTTTTTTGATTCGCTATTTAATAATCGCAAACACCAATGTGCAAATATGTCTTTGACATATTTAGCCATTCCCAGTGGGTTGCAAATAGACCTACCTCATTAATATTCAGAAGGTTGGTCTTGGTTTGCGACCCATTGGGAATCGCAAAAATCACAGGGCTGGTGGCCTGATGGGGTCAGCGGACCACCATGTCTGTGATTGTTTTTCAATAAAGCAATGTGTTTCTTTTTAAAAAGAAGCACGTTTTTTTTAAAGTAAAACGAGATGAGTTTCAAAAAGAAAAAGAGTAGGTAATAATCCGTGGGATGGCAGCTTGCTTTAAAAATGTTTTTTAACGAACTTTCATAAAGGGGAAGGGGTCCCAAACGGCCTTCCTTCTTCCTATGGGTCACCATCTACTTGAAGTAGGTGATAAAATGCGAATGCCTTGTGACCTCATTTCAGTTACAAAACGTCCACACATACCACTGCAATACCGTATTAGGACGAGAAGCCCTAAACACACCCCTCTCTAATATGGAATTGCAAACCCAATTTGCGATTCAGTAATAGGTGACAGAATCACAAATTGGACCTTTGTATATTGAAAAAAGGCCTTTTTTCGTTCGCAAACAGCCAGATTCTGCGAATTGGGCCGTTTGCGACGAAAGAACCTTTGCACATCAACCCGATGGTTACTTCAGACTTGGGGAAATACTGAGTTCTGTCTTCATTTACCAGTTGTAAGGTAGGGGGACCAGGTTAATCTCTGCAGACAAAGTAAGTTGTTAAATAAATACTTTTAATTGCAGTACGTCTAAACAAATGCCATAGTCGAGTCAAGTGGAGTACCCTTTATTAAAAATAGCAAGGCATGACTATTCTTCAGCGTGCAAATCAATGACAGCAGCTATAACCTACATGTCCAGCTGTACACAGTGCCTAGACGCATGGCAGGCTCTTCCATTGGCACACTGCAACGTCTAGTTCGTTTGTTCAGTCATTTCTACCCTTCAGAATGTTCAGCCTCTGCATTCCCTGTGCGTCCTGGCCGTCACCTCGCGAGAGGCATGCTGGGTAAAGGCAGACAGGCAGGAAGCGTGGCAAAATCAATAGGGTCTGCTGGCAAACAGACGAGAGTTTCTAATTAATTTCCCATCCTGCCGTGTGACGCCCACTCACCGTGACGGTGCGCGTGGCAGCCGCTGCCCCCTCCCACCGGGCAGCTGGTCCTCAAACTGACATAAACACAACCCCTTCTCGAGGACCCAAAAAGCCAACAAGCATGGTCTCCGTCATCCCTGGCATGTGTAGGCCACGTGCCAGGGCTTTGGGCAGTGCGCGGTCGGCCGTGCCAAGTTCTAATGAAAAAGCGCCATACATTTTGTTTTCGATTTCTTTTGTACCCACCACATTCTTGAAAAGAGGCGCTGCCCAAGTCAATAGGTCTGGCTTGTATTTTTGAATCTTAATGAAAATATTAAAAACGCCTATTGCAGTGCAAAAAAAATAAACAAAAAAACGATTGCTTTCTACATATGATGTACAGAAAATATTCTTGATTTGGTGCACTTTTGGTATGTAAATTTGTCTCTGATACATTGCAACATCAGCACACCCTTGGAGGAGGAATGATACACCGGTTAAGAGCATGTGGTGAGAGGGAAGTTCCCCTCTGGGTGGAGCAAATCCACAATCTATAGTTTAAATAAATGCTAACAATAGGTATTTCCCTGCTGCGTTGCCAAGCCAGCCCTAAAAAGCTGCTGTAATTTGCATTAATTCAAGGAATTCTTTACCCATTCCTTCAAATTCAGTGTTTAAGCCACCCCTTCCAAATACAGAATCGGAATGGCATGTATTAATGTTTTGCGACTGAATTCCGGTCACTAATATTATCCTTCAACCACCTCCTCAAAGGAGGTGGTAAGCCGTTTTCCAGCCAGATTGGACCCCCAAGGGACCATTTCCCCTTTGTTAATGTGACAAAAACACTTTTAAAGAGTAAGGAGTGCTTCCATGGGCCACTGCTTACTCTTAGAAAATGAAACTTACACTTTTCATTTTTTGCAAACTACCTCATTGCTATTCATGAGGTAGGTCGCATTGCAACCCACTAATAATCAGTAATTTGTGAACCGACCCATTAGTGCATAGGTTGTTAGCAAATTATCAAACTGGTTGCAAAAATAGTGATCACAAATTGCGACCAGTATTTTGCGACCCGATCTTAGTACATCAGGTTCTAGGTTCGGGCACAAAACAATAGTCTGAAATGTGCAGCCAGGCTGTATTTAAATCATAAATAAGGAATAAGATCATTTGTGACACTTGAAGTCTCTGTTTCAGATTCCATCCTCTAAGGACATAGATTAAGGATATTATCCAGCTCAGGAAAGGTTTTGGTGTGTTTGTATGTTGACCGTGGCAAAGAAAGATACAAGCATTGTGAACATCAGCCTTTTAACAAAAAAAGATGTTCTGTGCATAGCCAACACAATTGAAAATGTCCATCTCTGCACAATGCTTAACCAGCAATAGGCAAATTATGAATTAACATTACATATATTTCAGTAGTTTCTTCAAACTCCCCAGATTGGCTCAGGGTGGCAGACCTGGTCACATCCTGGATAATGGGGCTAGAAAGCGGCATTTCACCTAGCCACATATGCTCGAGCCATGATTTATTATCCAATTGCAACACATTTTTTCAGTTTCTGTTTGTTTTGGGGGTAATCCCACCATCAATCCCTTCACAACCTAAGTCTCAATTAAGGGTGTGCAGAATTTTGTAATTTGCTTTTGCGTAACTATGCAAATATTACAGTGAAATTACTTGAAATGCAAATCAACATTTCACTGCATGAAAAGAGTCCTCCCTTCACTTTTTGGGACAAAGCCACATTTACACAAAAGTACCACAAATAATAGCCACTCACACGGCGTGTTTGAAGTACATTTTTATCCCCCAAGGCACATTCACTTTACATTTTTACTGAGAAAGATGCGTAATTAAATGGTGTATAGGGGTCATTCTGAGAACTTTGTAACAAGTGTAATGATAATCAATGAAATTAACCAAATTACACTGCCTTAGTTTAAATTTCACCCAGACCCAGTCTGAAAATCTCCCACCCATGATTCTAAATAGAGTGCAAGATGGTGGGGCATTTACTGCACCTGGTCAATACTAGGCCAGGCCAAAATTAGCATTACACCAGTGTAACTATTGTCATTTTGCACTACTCTTGTTGCGTCAAACTCCTGAAATTCTACTATTATGGCACATTGCATACTGAGTTACTGAAAACGCACAATATGCAGTAAATTTTTAACGCAACTGAATGAGATCAACTCAAACGATAGAGCAGCTGATGTCTGTGGTCCTTCTCGAAATTTATCTTCACATCCAAAGTGGGTGCAGGGATGCATTTCTTGCTTAAATATGGAAGCAATTGGCAGATTTGTATGTTGCATAAGTCTGCGTACTTTCACGTAATGTTGCTAAAATGTTACCTAATTATGCAAAATTAAATTAAATTACTCAAATTTTGCACACCCTTAAAACATTGTGCTACCCAATGGTGGAGAATTTACCATTTGTGGCAAACATCTCCTTTACTGAGTTCCCCACCCCAGAAGTAGGCATAACACGAGGAAAGTTACTAGTGGGCAGAAGCACTAATTTTGCCACCCTCTAAAAGTATCCTTTTAAACCATTTCTCAGACCTGCCACAGCAGCTTGTGGGTGCAGGTTTATACGACCTGTTAGACCTGGCACCTTGGCGTGAGTCTCCCTTCCACTTTTTGCTGATGTGCCTCCGATGTTTTGCTGGTTTTCCGATACTCAGGGCACTGCGCCACGGCTGATCCGTGCCGCAGTGCAAGTGCTCCCTACTGTAAATCGTACATGCGATTGGTATCCATGATTGGTTCTTTGGATTTACTGTTAGTCCCTAGTAAAGTGCACGAGAGAGTGCCGGGGCTTGTAAATGCCAATACTGCTGGTGGGCCTGCAGCGCCGGTTGCGCCACCCACCGAAGCAGCCGTAAAGATGTGTCTGGGGACTGCGACCGCAGAACCCGCGTGCGGTCTCGTACTGTCACGCTAGCTGGGCAAGTGTCCCCACTTGCCAGCACCGACCCTTCCCTTGACTACATGTTAGTCACCCCTATGGTAGGCCTGCGGGCAGGGTGCGTTGTAGGTGTAAGGTAGGACAAGCCCTGATGTGCGTGGCATGTCCTAGTAGTATCTTACAACCAAGACCGTATTTCACTATTGAAGGCTACCTGCTCCATTAGGCCAGACTGAGCTGCGAGGATTATTACACCCTATAATCCCCGCAGGCTCAAGGAGCATGGTAGCGAGTCATGTTTAGTATGCCTGAACTCAGGATGATAAAATATTTCTTGTAGTCAAGTTTATTTTAGTATCCTGGGTTTGCAAATGCTACTTTTAGAAAGTCAGCATTTGCTTGCTTAACCATTTCAGCCGCCTCTGCTGGTATGTGTATCTGACTGTCTGGGATGTGTGAGTGACAGGGCTGGAGGGATGACAGGTGGTGAATGCGCAGATTACACCTTAGTGGGAGGTAGGAGTGCCTCTTGACTCGAACTGTAGCTGTGCTCGACCACCACAATGCTGGCTCCACCCTCCTGGGGAGCGGCGGATGACTCTGCCGACGCCTGGCCCAGGAAGGGCGAAGCCCCTATCAACGAGGTACTCTGGCCACCCCTGTCCGGACAATGCTGGCTCCACCTCCTGTGGGGCGTCTGATGCGCCTGCCCCTCACACTGAAAGCAGAAGCCGGAGTACACCCACCAGGGTACTCAAAGACTGAGAGTGGCTACGCAAAGGCCCCCCTGGCCTGCGAGAACAAAAGAATTGGCTTATAAAAGAAGGAGCCCTGCTCCTTGAAAATTAGATCCTGTTTGGGCCACAGAAGGACTCTGCCCTACGAGAAATACCGTGAGAGACAAGGAAGGGTGCTGACTCTTGCCTGTGTCTGGTGCCTTGCTGCTGAAGGAGAGGAAGGAGAAAAGACTACGAAAAGACTTTTGCTTCACTTTGTGCCAAACTCTGCTAAAGGGATCTCCAAGGGCTTGCAACTGAACTTGCCCCCTGACCAGCGTCCCAGGACCAGTGGACGCTACCCCCTTGGAAGAAAGCGACTGCGGGTGCTGACCAACGCCGCAGCACCGACGGAGGAGTCTCCTCCAAGGCAACGACATCCACCTGACCACCGTGACCGGGGTCCAAAGCAACAGCGAGAGCAAAGTAAGGACCAGCCGCCGCTGGCCCGAACACCGTGACCGCAACTGCACCGGGAGCCCGAGAGCAAAGTGAAGGAGGACCCGTCCGGTCCGAGCTCTCGAGGTGACTGCATAACGAGCTGCCACTCACCTGCAAAGACGGACAGTTGCCCTGTGAGAATCCGCAAGGTCGGTAGCCTGCCCGACAGCCCAGCTGTGAGCCCACAGCTGCACCGGCACTTGGCTGGGTACGTCCTGCACTTGGGGACCGTACTGCCACTTGCCACCGCCGCACAGCCGCCGCCTCCAGGGACGGAGCGGACGACGAGGAGAGGACCCTGCCGCCACAGAACACCGCTGCCCCGGATGACCAGTGACCTGCTCGGCTGAAGAGCCTCAACGATCAGCGACCCCGGGAAGGCAACGCGACGTGGGACAGATCCCCTGGAAGCCGCCGGCTCCACAAGAACTTTGGTTAACACCGGCCTACGGGCCTCAAGAAAACTGCATAAGAACTGTGGTAACCTGAACTAAGTAAACTCGCAACCGTTATCATAAAGTACATTGACTGTATTCACAAGCCTGCTTAAAATCTATATAAAGATATATATTTTTACAGAATACAGTCTGGTCTCGTTGTGTGGTGGGTTGGTTGTCAGGGTGTAATATTGCAAGTGTTTAACACTATGTGCCCCAAAGATTAGCCTACGACTGCTTAAGCCACACTACCTAGAGGGTAAGCAGAGGTTGTCTGGAAGGTAACCCTCAGCCCTGACGAGGAAGAGAGAGTCCCTGCTTGTCGCTAGTGTTGCACTGCACCAACTAGAGCCTCCCCCTTCCTACATTGGACGCAGCGGTGAGGATTTCGAATTTACACTTGTGTAGGAAGGTGGCTACCTGACTATGGTTACCCCAGATTTTTTGCCCTGTGTTTAGCTGGTTTTCGACTTAGTTGGCCTGGTTCCCTGCTAATCAGGGCCCCAGGCTATCTGCTCTCTCTGTAAAATGGATTCCATGTACCCTAGGTGCATAACTAGATTGGCTTGGGTCACCTTATCAGCCCCTGTACAGAGCACTATAGGTGCCCAGGGCATAGGTGCATCCAAGGCCTACCAGGGGAGGCAGCATATCTTTTGCCACCCCTGGCTGGCTATCTAAATTGACACAACTGGCTGATCACTCAGCTGGGGCAAGTGGGTGTAATCACCCCTTGCTTAGATATAGTATACCTATATCTAAACCTATATCTGGACACATATATAGCCTGTAAGCCACTCCTATGGAAGGCCTCATCAATCCTGGAGGCAGAGTGCGTGGTTTTATGTGAGATGGTGCTCTGGCATGAGCTGAGCCTGTCTGCAGCTGTCGGGAACAACTCCCTAAGCTGATCCGGGATAACGCCATACCATATACTCTTAAGCGCATTATAATCCTCGCGGTTATATAGCAACTTTGGTTTGGCTTTATCAAAACATGTCGTGTAAGGTGTCATACGAATTGGAATACTACCCCCTCGCCAGTTCTGGCGACGGGGGTAGCATTCCACCCTTCTAGAGGGAGAAGACATGTTACTTTACTGAAACGCGGTTGATTTAAAATGAGCCTCAGATCCACAAAATGGATGCCCCTGCCACAGACACGGGTCTGACCTCCTGCTGCTGACCGAAACCCGGCAGAGGAGGCCTGGACAAAGAGTTTCCTGTCACAGGGCGGTGTCAAACCACCCCAGACAGGAGATAGTGGATTGGAGTAGGGAGGTTTCAATGAAACCAGACACTGCCTGGGGAGCACAAGGCTGCCCCTTGCAGGATCCGGCCAAACCGGTTCTGGGGCCTCCCAGCCCCTGTCCCAGCGCGGCCAGGATCAAAGGAGAGGGGTGTAACCACCCCCTTCCTGGGTCCCACCCATAGGAGGGGACCTAGCAGGATGTCCAACCCCCTAGATTCGAATAAGAGGGGGAGCAGTCCCAACGGACCTCAGATCATCCTGAAGAAACATAAGAAACGAAATCTGGACCCTTCGACTTTCTACACGACGTGAGAAGACTGAAGAATCTCCCTTGTGGTCAAGGAGTGACCACCCTGTGCAAACAGGCACCATCCAGCCCTCGACCCTTGCTTTGTTGCAGTTCCCGCCGGAACTCGAGCGACAGAGATCGACGAGATCAAGCTTGCCTGCCTTCTATCTGCCCGATCCACAGTCCCTGCAGAGCTGGGACCCGTGGAGGCGACCGGAAGCGTGGGGCACGCCATCTTGAAAAGGCCACGAGACGCTGACCGTGCGGCCCACGAGTGACCCTCGAAGCTGTACACCGGGGTTTGAGAAGCCCCAGCCCCGAGCTCCACTTGCACCAAAGCTCACCCCTCCACACTCGACGAGTGCTGCGTGGGGCCCTTCTGCTTGTGTGCGCTCGACGCGTTGGCCCGGTCACTTGCCAGCTGGCTTGTGGCCCCTGTGCCGACGAACTTTGAAATACGACTTGCTTTTCTGGTTGCTCCAGATCTGCACCAGCTCCTGTGAAAAGGAGCACCCACTCTGACCACCCTCCTGGTTCGAGTGATAAGCAATCTCCCGGTTCCGCGTGGATTGCTTTTGCCAAGTGCTGTTTGCTGCAATCTTGAAGCCGACGGTGCTGACGGCGAGAGCCTACGTGGGACAGATCGTGACCTGCTCCTGGACGTCGCAGATGCCCCAGAGCCCACGTGACAGCGGAGAGAAGCCTATCGACAACCGCCTGATTGCGCCCGACATTGCCTGGTTCCGTCCTGGTTCCACCCTGGTCACTGCTGAGTGACCCAGACTCTGTCCCCTCTGCTTTCAGGTACTTTTCTACTTCGATCCACCCTTGGATCGCACCGGACACTTCTGCTTCACAGCGCCTGCAGCTGCAACAGCTTCAAGCCCCAAGAACCTGCGTGACAGAACCCGACGCCACTTCGACCCTGTGCACCCACGGCCTGTGGGTGAGGTAACTTTGCAACGCCGGTGTCTATACACTGGTACACACCTCTAGAGTCTGTGTCTAAAGTTTTGTGTTCCTAGGTTCAGCGGAAGTATCTTTTAATTCACTTTAACTGACTTTTACGCACTATTGACAGTGCATTGGTGCGCGCCGCACTTTCCGTGCTGCACCCGTCTCCTGTGGGCTACTCCCGACTTCTTCATTGCTTGTCCTGACTGCTCCCAGCGAATCTCTAGGCCCTAGGCCTAACCATTGTTCGATAAGTGTTACTTATACCACTTTTTTGATATATGGTCTGAGTGGCCACCCGCCCTCATCCATAATTGTGCAACTTTATATGTGTAACAGTGCTTTTGATTTAACGCTTGTGCCCCTTTCCTCATAAAGAGTACTGGGGAGTAATTTAGAAATAAATACATATATTTTTATAATATATACTTGTGTGGTGTCCTTTCATTTGATTACAGGATTGTATGTGGTAAAACAGCTCGCTTAACACGACCTCTTAAGTTAAGCCTTTAAGGCTGCTTAGTCCATGCTACCACTAGGATAGCTTGTCTACAAGGTTGACTTACAACCTGACATCTTTGGGGTTTGTTTGGACTGATACCCAGTGGTTCCAGAATTGGAAACACTACATATCAGGCCAACTTCTCACAACTTGCGATATCTATACCTGAGCTTCTGACCACTACACAAGGATTACGGTCCAGTTACTTAGCCACAGACTTTGCTTTTTGAATTTTGCCGAAAGAAGATTCCGAGTGCGAAAACCATGCCGGGCACAAAGAGCCTGGATGGAGCGAAGTCCACGACCTCCGAGGTGTTGGAGGTAGAGTGGGACGCCGCAAAGCTGGACAAATACTCAAAGACGGAGCTGAAGTTTTTCTGTAGGAAACTCAAGGTTCCGCACGCTGGCTGCAAAAACAAGCCGGAGCTCTACAAGGCCCTGAAAGCCTGGGTGGAGTCCAGAAAGACCCCGGAGGATCAAGACGCCCTCGCCGAGCAGAATGCAACGACGGAGCAGAATGCACTTGGGGATCTGATCGATCTCGAGAGGCAAGACAGCGAGCACAGCTTTGGTAAAGGCCTGTCACCAGAGGAGCTGGCGGACAGGAAGGAAACAAGGAATCACGAAAGAAAGCTGGCAGAATTGAAAATCCAACTGGAGCTTGAAACAAAAAGAATGGCGCTGGAAGAGCGAAAGCACCAAATGGATTATGAAGTGAAAATGAGGGAGATAAGTCTCAAGGAGAGAGACTTGGATCGTCCTCCCTCTGGTGGCAGCACATCGCCAGTGCAGGTAGAGTCAAGAGTGCACATCCCGAAGGACGTAGTTAAGGAGTTCTTTAAGGGGGATGACATAGGACAGTGGTTTAGGGCATACGAGGTAGCCATGTCCTCCCACCGGGTCCCTGACAAGGATTGGGGAGCGGGGTTGTGGGGAAGGTTCCTTAGCGAAGGGAGAGATACCTTGCTAGATTTGCCCGTTGAAAATCAGAGATCCTATGCCCACATGAAAGAAGCTTTAATGAACAGGTACGGGCTTACCCCTGAAATGTATAGACAGAAGTTTAGGGGATGTACTAAGCGGCCTGGGAATACGTATGTGGAGTATGTGACTTACTTTTGCAGAGCACTGGATGGTTGGGTGAAGGGTAGCAAAATTGATGATTTTCAAGGTCTCTTTGATTTAATTGCATGGGAGCACTTGTCTGATCACTGTTTTCCTGAGTTACGCCAACACCTGATCGATAGCAAGTTGTCCAACCCGAGGAAGCTTGCTGAGGAGGCGGACCGCTGGCTCAGCACCAGGGTCCACAAGGGTCCCGTGGGAGACTCCGCCAAGAGTGGGCAGGGTCCCCAGCAGAAGAGTGGGGGGGACAAAGGGGGAAAACAGAAAGGGTTCCAAAAAGGCCCCCAAAGTAGTTCCCAAGGGAGCCCGCAGCAGGGTTCTTAGCCTCCCCCACCTCCGAAGCAGAATGGGGCCCCGACAGGTAAACCTGTTCCAAAGGGGCCCTTCAATTGTTTCAAATGTGGTGAGCCTGGGCACATATCCAGTGACCCCAAGTGTCGCCTGTTTGGAAAACCCGCACCCACTGGTGCTCCGCCCCGACAAGTGACTAGCGTTCACCTGGGAGAAGAAATGATGGTCCCGGGGGGTGGAGATCCCGTTCACATGACCCTAGTCTCGCTAGGAGACAGTGAGATGATCCCTACGAACTACCTGCCCTCTAACACTAAGAAATATGGGCAGGTGGTGATCATCAATGGTAAGGAAGCTGAGGCTCTTAGAGACACAGGAGCCAGTGTGACTGCAGTGAGGCAGCACCTGGTGTCTCAAGAGCAGGTTGTACCCCATGCCTACTGTAGGGTTATCAACGCTGATAATTCAGAGAGTCAGTGTCCGATGGCTCAAGTTCCCTTCGAGTGGGGGGGTCTCTGGTACTCTGCAGGTCTGTGTAAGAAAAACCATGCCTGTTGACTGTTTGCTAGGGAATGACTTGGAGCACTCCCCTTGGGAAAAGGTGGAGAAGACGACTCACCTGCGGATGGTGGGTCTGCCTGACTGGGCGTGCGTGACCACCCGGTCGATGGCAGCCAGTAGGGGTGATCGAGAGGTCCTGGGGCCTGAAGGAGAGGCCCAGGAACCGGCCTTAGGGAGAAGGCGCAGGGGGCGCGGGAAACCGGCTCCTGAAGTTCCCACGGTCCAGGAGGAAGCAGACCTTGAGGGGGATGCCCTGGAGCCTACAGGGGAACAGATCGCCGAACTGGGGGACCTGCCTGAGCTGACCCATTGGCAGCAAGAAGGAGGACCCTCCAGGGAGGAATTCTGCAAGGAGCAGAAAGAATGCCCTTCTCTCGTGGGTATGCGGCAGCAGGCTGCAGACCAGGCCAATGGTGTTCAGGCCAAAACACATTACGTGTACTGGGAGAACGACCTCCTGTATTCGGAGCCTAAGGCTGCTGAACCTGGGTCAGCCCGTGTGATGGTGGTACCCCAGAAGTTCAGAGCCTTCCTACTGGGTCTGGCTCATGATGTGCCTTTAGCAGGACATTTGGGGATGGACAAGACCTATGACAGGCTTGTCACCCACTTTTACTGACCCCAAATGCATAAGAGTTCAGATGCTTATTGCAGAACCTGTCCAACTTGCCAGGCAAGTGGGAAGACGGGAGGGAAGAACAAGGCTCCCCTCCAACCCTTCCCTGTGGTCGGTACGCCATTCCAGCGAGTGGGTATTGACATCGTTGGGCCTCTGGACCCCAAGACAGCCATGGGCAACAGGTTCATCCTGGTCTTGGTGGACCATGCCACCCGGTACCCTGAAGCCATCCCTCTGAGGACAGTGACGGCTCCCGTGGTGGGGCGTGCACTGATGGGAATTTTCTCACGAGTAGGATTCCCTCTAGAGGTGGTGAGCGACAGGGGGACCAATTTCATATCGAAGTATATGAAGTCCCTTTGGCAGGAGTGTGGCGTAACGTATAAGTTCACCACGCCCTACCATCCCCAAGGTAACGGGTTGGTTGAAAGATTCAACCGAACCCTAAAAGGCATGATCATGGGCCTGGAAGGTCCGATGAGGCGTAAGTGGGACGTCCTCTTACCATGCCTGCTCTTTGCATATCGCGAGGTGCCACAGAAGTCCCTAGGGTTCAGCCCCTTTGAACTACTGTACGGTCACCCCGTGAGAGGACCACTGAGTTTGGTAAAGGAAGGCTGGGAGCAATCTCCCAGGAAACCTCCCCAGAATGTATATAGCTACATGCTGGCCTTCAGGAACCAGACCAGACGCTTCAGACAACTTGCCGAGGCAAATCTGGAAGCGAGCCAGGAGGAAATGAAGCGGTGGTACGATCAGAATGCCACTCTGGTTGAGCTTCAGCCTGGACAAGAGGTGTATGTCCTGGCCCCAGTGGAGCCCTGTGCCCTTCAAGATAAGTGGACAGGCCCATTTGAGGTTGTGGAGCGCAAGAGCCCCGTGACATACTTGGTGGACATGAAGACGCCCAGGAACCCTTTGCGGGTCCTACATGTCAACCGCCTCAAGCCCCACTTGCGAAGGTCCGAAGTGGGTATGTTGTTGGCAACCGATGACGGAACGGAGGAGGAGTCGGAGCCTCTCCCTGACCTCTTGGTGGCCTGTGAGAAGGATGGGTCAGTGGATGGAGTTAACCTCTCACCCACCCTGACCGCCGAACAACAGGAGGACTGCCACCAGTTACTGGGACAGTTTCCAGACCTGTTTTCCCTGGTTCCGAGTGTCACGGATTGGTGCGTCCATGATGTGGACACTGGAGACAGCTTACCTGTGAAGCACAAGGCTTACAGGGTGACTGACAGGGTCCGGGCCTGCATCAAGGAGGAGGTCTCCAAGATGCTTGCCCTCGGGGTGGTTGAGTCTTCCAGCAGTCCTTGGTCCAGCCCCGTGGTCTTGGTTCCGAAGGCTGCTGCGCCGGGAGCCACACCCGAACTCCGGTTCTGTGTAGACTACAGAGGACTCAATTCAGTCACGAAGACTGACGCGCACCCCATCCCCAGAGCTGACGAGCTCATTGATCGGCTAGGGGCTGCCCGGTTCCTCAGCAAGTTTGATTTAACGTCTGGGTACTGGCAGATCGCCTTGACCGATGGGGCAAAGGAGAGGTCGGCATTCTCTACACCAGATGGGCATTTCCAGTTCCGGGTTATGCCATTTGGAATGAAGAATGCCCCTGCCACCTTTCAGAGATTGGTCAACCAGGTGTTGGCTGGACTGGACGAGTTCAGTGCCGCCTACCTGGATGACATCGCGGTGTTCAGCGGCACCTGGCCCGAACACCTGCGACACCTCTGGGAAGTGTTGATGGCCCTGCGCAGAGCAGGCCTCACAATCAAGGCAAGCAAGTGCCAGATTGGGCAGGGTTCAGTGGTGTACTTGGGACACCAAGTTGGGAGTGGCAAGGTAGCCCCCTTGCAGCCCAAGATCGAAACCATCCTGGCTTGGGAACCCCCCAAGACCCAGACTGCAGTGAGAGCCTTCCTGGGGCTCACTGGGTATTACAGGAGGTTTGTCAAGGGCTATGGCACGATCGTGACCCCCTTGACAGAGCTGACTTCGAAGAAGCAGCCCAGGAATGTGATTTGGACTGACACCTGTCAGAAGGCTTTTGACACCCTGAAGACTGCCATGTGCACGGCGCCCGTGCTCCTGGCTCCTGATTTCTCCAAGGAATTCATAGTGCAAACAGACGCTTCAGAGCATGGTGTAGGGGCTGTTCTTTCACAGATGACTGAGGAGGGCTTTGACCAACCCGTAGCCTTCATAAGTCGGAGGTTACTTCCACAGGAAAGTAGGTGGAGTGCAATAGAGCGTGAAGCATTTGCTGTGGTCTGGGCCCTGAAGAAGCTAAGACCCTACTTGTTTGGGTCTCACTTCCGAGTTCAGACGGACCACAGGCCCCTCAGATGGTTGATGCAAATGAGGGGTGAGAACCCGAAACTGTTGAGGTGGTCCATTTCTCTACAGAGTATGGACTTTACGGTGGCACCGATCACGCCAACGCTGATGGTCTGTCCAGATTTTTCCGCCTTAGTGATGTGGAACTCCCTGGGGAAGGGTAGTTCCCCCCACATTTCAGCTGGAGGGGACACATGTTAGACCTGGCACCTTGGCGTGAGTCTCCCTTCCACTTTTTGCTGATGTGCCTCCGATGTTTTGCTGGTTTTCCGATACTCAGGGCACTGCGCCACGGCTGATCCGTGCCACAGTGCAAGTGCTCCCTACTGTAAATCGTACATGCGATTGGTATCCATGATTGGTTCTTTGGATTTACTGTTAGTCCCTGATAAAGTGCACGAGAGAGTGCCGGGGCTTGTAAATGCCAATACTGCTGGTGGGCCTGCAGCGCCGGTTGCGCCACCCACCGAAGCAGCCGTAAAGATGTGTCTGGGGACTGCGACCGCAGAACCCGCGTGCGGTCTCGTACTGTCACGCTAGCTGGGCAAGTGTCCCCACTTGCCAGCACCGACCCTTCCCTTGACTACATGTTAGTCACCCCTATGGTAGGCCTGCGGGCAGGGTGCGTTGTAGGTGTAAGGTAGGACAAGCCCTGATGTGCGTGGCATGTCCTAGTAGTGACTTACAACCAAGACCGTATTTCACTATTGAAGGCTACCTGCTCCATTAGGCCAGACTGAGCTGCGAGGATTATTACACCCTATAATCCCCGCAGGCTCAAGGAGCATGGTAGCGAGTCATGTTTAGTATGCCTGAACTCAGGATGATAAAATATTTCTTGTAGTCAAGTTTATTTTAGTATCCTGGGTTTGCAAATGCTACTTTTAGAAAGTCAGCATTTGCTTGCTTAACCATTTCAGCCGCCTCTGCTGGTATGTGTATCTGACTGTCTGGGATGTGTGAGTGACAGGGCTGGAGGGATGACAGGTGGTGAATGCGCAGATTACACCTTAGTGGGAGGTAGGAGTGCCTCTTGACTCGAACTGTAGCTGTGCTCGACCACCACAATGCTGGCTCCACCCTCCTGGGGAGCGGCGGATGACTCTGCCGACGCCTGACCCAGGAAGGGCGAAGCCCCCATCAACGAGGTACTCTGGCCACCCCTGTCCGGACAATGCTGGCTCCACCTCCTGTGGGGCGTCTGATGCGCCTGCCCCTCACACTGAAAGCAGAAGCCGGAGTACACCCACCAGGGTACTCAAAGACTGAGAGTGGCTACGCAAAGGCCCCCCTGGCCTGCGAGAACAAAAGAATTGGCCTATAAAAGAAGGAGCCCTGCTCCTTGAAAATTAGATCCTGTTTGGGCCACAGAAGGACTCTGCCCTACGAGAAGGACCGTGAGAGACAAGGAAGGGTGCTGACTCTTGCCTGTGTCTGGTGCCTTGCTGCTGAAGGAGAGGAAGGAGAAAAGACTACGAAAAGACTTTTGCTTCACTTTGTGCCAAACTCTGCTCAAGAGATCTCCAAGGGCTTGCAACTGAACTTGCCCCCTGACCAGCGTCCCAGGACCAGTGGACGCTACCCCCTTGGAAGAAAGCGACTGCGGGTGCTGACCAACGCCGCAGCACCGACGGAGGAGTCTCCTCCAAGGCAACGACATCCACCTGACCACCGTGACCGGGGCCCAAAGCAACAGCGAGAGCAAAGTAAGGACCAGCCGCCGCTGGCCCGAACACCGTGACCGCAACTGCACCGGGAGCCCGAGAGCAAAGTGAAGGAGGACCCGTCCGGTCCGAGCTCTCGAGGTGACTGCATAACGAGCTGCCACTCACCTGCAAAGACGGACAGTTGCCCTGTGAGAATCCGCAAGGTCGGTAGCCTGCCCGACAGCCCAGCTGTGAGCCCACAGCTGCACCGGCACTTGGCTGGGTACGTCCTGCACTTGGGGACCGTACTGCCACTTGCCACCGCCGCACAGCCGCCGCCTCCAGGGACGGAGCGGACGACGAGGAGAGGACCCTGCCGCCACAGAACACCGCTGCCCCGGATGACCAGTGACCTGCTCGGCTGAAGAGCCGCAACGATCAGCGACCCCGGGAAGGCAACGCGACGTGGGACAGATCCCCTGGAAGCCGCCGGCTCCACAAGAACTTTGGTTAACACCGGCCTACGGGCCTCAAGAGAACTGCATAAGAACTGTGGTAACCTGAACTAAGTAAACTCGCAACCGTTATCATAAAGTACGTTGACTGTATTCACAAGCCTGCTTAAAATCTATATAAAGATATATATTTTTACAGAATACAGTCTGGTCTCGTTGTGTGGTGGGTTGGTTGTCAGGGTGTAATATTGCAAGTGTTTAACCCTATGTGCCCCAAAGATTAGCCTACGACTGCTTAAGCCACACTACCTAGAGGGTAAGCAGAGGTTGTCTGGAAGGTAACCCTCAGCCCTGACGAGGAAGAGAGAGTCCCTGCTTGTCGCTAGTGTTGCACTGCGCCAACTAGAGCCTCCCCCTTCCTACACGACTATTTAGACCTACCAAACAAAACCTCTTGCTAGGCACTTACACTTCAAAGGGCTTTGCCTATAGCACACACAAAAGAATCTGACACCAGGCCAGCCCTGTCTTTTGTCACCCTAGACAGTTTGGACCCACGACCAGGTGAAGGGGAAGATCTGACCAGTTCCAGTTGTGCAGGAAGGTCATGAAATTCCCCCACACAAAGGCTGGCACCAAGTATACAAATAGGACCTTCAGAGCCATTCATCAGAACACTCTTGGATTTGTGGAAGATTCCGAGGAAGAACTGTCCTGCTGTTTGAAGAGAGAAGATTGGGCCTGCTTGCCATGATCCCAGCTTGCCCTGAGAGATTCCCAGGCAGGGCGGGACTGGCCATAGCGGGCACTGGTTGTTTTTCCAGTGGGCTGGAAAGGTGGGCACTGGTTTTCGAGCGGTAGGGGCCGGTTTTGTTACTGGGTGCCTGTTTTGCAGCATGCTGCAATATCGGCCCCCTGTAACAAAAGTGGCCGCAGTGGTGCTAATGGATCGGTAGCAGTGCAAAAGTGGCAGCACTGCTTCTCACTAGCATGCACCTGCCCCCACCTCGCCGGTCCAGCTGAAATCTCAGGGCTGATTTGTATTCCCTGTCCGGCCCTGCTGCCAGGGTCCATTGTCTGAACTCATGACCTCATTTGTGAGCTATTGAGACACAACAATCTTCTATAGACCTTTCTGCAAATGACCAACTGCCCAGCTGCAACTGCACCTACCTGAGCCCTCCATCTGGCCTCTGCTGGAGTCAGACCTGATCCCCAAGAGGTGCCACCCAGGTCCTATGCCCTTGGCTGGCACCAATGGAAGCTCCTCCAAGAAGAAAAATGTGAAAATCCTGCAGTTGGGCTCTTCAAGACTGGGAACATGCCTGCTCACCCTTAAACTTTGTTGCCTACAACGACGGCCTACATGATGCTTGGGTGATACGTGCTCTTCCTGCTGACAGAGACCTGCAACATGAGATCTGAACTTTGTGCTACAGCAATGGCAGCCTGCTACGACTGTCAACGCGAATCTCCAGCAATGACTGGATCTTCATGTAACAGCAATGATAGTCCACAATGCTTGACCTGCTCTTTGCAATTAAAGCCTTCTCCCCACGGCCTCCTCCAATGTAAAATCTTTGGTCCGGTCTTTAGAAGGTAACTTTTAAGTGGGACTAACCTGGTCTCTGTATCCAGCCTGCACTTTATTGCGGTTGGCCTGAACTTGGCACTTTCCCCTGGTCTAATGCAACCAGATGACAGTGAGTGGCGCTTTGTGCTTTTAGATGCTATTGTCACTAAAAACTTTAAAATTGCATATCTCCAGTTTTACTGATTGGAGTTTTGTCATTCTGGTATCATTCATTTATTAAAAAACATTTAAAATGATATTAAGATGTACTACATCTAAATTGTTTTTGGGGTTTTCTTGTGTTGTGATTTCACTGTATTACTATTTGTATGCTGTATAAATACTTTACACAGCGCCCTTAAGTTAAGACTGGCTGCTTGGTTCCAAGCTACCAGAAGGTTAACAAGGTTAAGCACAGGTTAATGCAGTGACTTTATGGTTTACCCTGACAAGGATTCTGGTTGTTTCCTGAGAGAGGTGTCCACCCCTTCAAGCAATAGCCCCAATTACTTACACAGCTGTGCATGAACCTCCTGTAATACAGCCTTCCTTTTACACACATTTGTGGTGTGCTCAAGTGTCTTGAAATGAAATGAGCAGAGGTGCACTCCTCTGAGGCTGAGAGGAGAGTGGCAGAGCAAAAAAGGTTTTACGATTTGTATATGTAAAGGGGAGGAATCCAGAGAAGCAACGCCTCTCTGCAGAGTGGAAAAGGTTTCCTGTTGGAGGACCAGTGCCCGCCCCTTCCGCCGCCACCTGTGCAAGAGGCGGGAGGAAGAACTCTTTGCACAATACACTGGAAGGAAAGGTCAGGCGGTATCCTGGAGGGACTCGCGCACACAGCGGAGGACTGCTACCGCGTACTCAGGGCAAGAGAGGGTGGATTAGGTGGACTAGATTGCTTAAATTTCCTGTTAATATCACAGCGTTCAGAGCTTTCCTAAGCCTGCACAGCCCCCCAGGGGGCAGACGGGACTGGTGTACGAAGGTTTAAGCACAGGGCTGCACACTTCTTATAAGGTCAACATAACACATGAAATGACTCTTGGAGGAAGGTGTAATGGGATCAGAGCTTTCAATCGAAAGCCGTCTGTTTCATCCAAGGAAATCAATACCCAGGGCATGGAGGTTGCTGTGATTGTCCCCCATACGTCCACAGGTAGGATAGTTCCTTGCGGGTTGACACCGCGGTCATCAAAAGACAGAAAAAAGGGAAAGAACATGAGACTTGCATTTCTGACTGTCAGAGGATTGGTGTTTGCTTGGTGCAACTGCCCTATTGATTCTTAAGGTCAATGCAGTCAGTAAGTCATTTTGCCTTTTTGGGAAATACCTAGTCTCGCCCTATGCACAATACTGGGTCCTGTGTGCCTAGGCTGAGTACTAAACCTCCTTTCATTAAATATGGAACCAGAGTTGCCTTATTGTATATTTCTGATGGTTTGCCTTTCTTAATCCATTATCTTCAGCCACCAGATGTTGTTGCTATATGACATCCATCCACTGGGATTAGGTTTGCAAAATTCACATAATTTGCTTTCACAAATGCAGCTCTGTCCTTTTGCGCTACATATTAGCACCAAATTTGTCCTTGCATCTATTTGTGGCAACTAGACATATTTAAAAAAAAACGTGAATGTATCTGTTTGAGTCCTGTTGTTTCTGTGTGTCTGCAGTAAGTATTTTCAGTAAATGGTGCATTCCTCAGTGTGGGGCAGATTTAAAAGCAATTTGCGACAATTTTGCGCCATTGTTGCATCACTGGCGTAAAAAATGCAGCCAATTTGCATCGTGACGCATCTAGGGAAATGGGTCACGTTGTAACGCCCTGCATCAGATTATACCTGCGTCAGGTATAATGTATTCAGGGTGGGCGTTCCCATGCAGGAAAGCCTTGTAAATGTGATGCAGTGAAATCTACAAGTTTCACTGCAACACTTTTGGGACGCTGCTGCGTCACAACCTTACACCTGCTTGAAACAGGCATGTGGAGAAGTGTGGCTCACTGGTTAGAGGAGGCAGACCCTGATGCAGAGGTCACACCCGGGACCAGGGTTCAATTCCCTACGTGGCAGGGTCTTGAGCTCAAATGTCCACGGACTCGATAATTCTTGCCTCGGTGCCTACTCGAATCATGGGTTCACACTCTGCAACTCTGGGCAATAGCTAGCTTAATCTCCACTATGGTCCCACCGCGATGGGATGCATGGTCTTCACCTTGGGGATGCCCAGAAGGGGTTATCTCGCAGGGAAAGCCAGAACGGGTTCCCAAAGCAAGCACTAAGAGACCTGTCGGTGATTTGGCGCTATATAAATCGAAATTAATATAACATAAGGAGTGACGCAGTGTAGTGGGAATCGGACTCAAAATGCATTGCTGGAGTTGCGTTGTGCTTATGAACTGACTCCAACAATGCTTGACTTTTACCCCTACAGATGTGTCAGAATTTCTGACACATCTGTCAATCCTTGCACCATGGTGCGCCGTATTGTAAATATGGCTCATCCATGGTGGCTCAAGGGTTTCTCTGGGTGGAGCAGGGAAAGTGATGCATCTCTGCAGATGCATCACTTTCTTGTATATCTGACCCTAAATTCTTACCCAGAACGGTTTAATTATGGGAATTGTAGGTAGCAAGAGTAAAGTGAAATTCCTCAAATTACATGTGCTATGCCTGTGAAATTTCAAATAAGAAAGCCTTCTGTGTCTCCAGCTTCCTTTACTCAACAACGTGAAGAAAATTGCACAGCAAGGTGTGATTTTAGTTCCCACTTATTTATTCCCAAGACTCTTTTGCACATCTGACACCTCCATTTGAACACATACTTAAACAACAGGTCTATCCATTGTGCTAAATGAAAGTGATTGCAGCAGGGTGTAAGAAGGAAGTCATTTCACAAAGTGGCGCACTTCTTCCTCTTTATAACTGTCTATGACAATATGAAGAGAAGGGTAAAACTTAATCCAGAGACCGATTGCATTGCAAATGCTTGTTCTGTTTGGCCTTTCCTGATTTCGTGGTCTATTGTGTGCTTATTTCTTCTGATGTTATTATTCAGTGTGTTGTAACACTGCTATTCAGCCACAGTGCCTGTGCTTTTTTCCCAGAAAGTGTCATGAAAAATTGGGTAGCTCTAATTGGTTTATTTAGCTTTCTAGTAAGGACACGATACATTGGCACAGGAAATGCTCCCATGGCATACAAGTTAAATGTTGTATGTGGACAGCAGTATGGTTACATCACTCACATACACCGCTCACGAGTAAAGTGAACGGCTTCAGAGGACACAATGTACTCTGGCTGGGCAGCAGTTTAAGCCACTGCAGTAGCATGTAGGAAGGAAAAGTCCTTTGTCTTTATAGAGCCTACCTTTACAGATTAGATAAACCAATCTTAAACTTGCCTTGTAAGAGCACAAGGCTGGGTGCTGATTGTATAAAAGTGTTGTATGCTTAAAATTATAAAACTAAAGAAATGCACGCCCTCACAGTGAACAGTTGCAAAAACGAGTTGTTTCGGTTTAGACACAACTACATTTTCCATGAGCACAAATGACTGTGAATAAAAATCAATTTTCTAAACTCAGCCTTGAAAAATGATAGAAATATAATTCAGCATTCCTTTTGACTAGGTTTTAGAAATCCAATTGAATGGAGGGCATAGATTTTTGATATATGTAGTCGAAAAGCAATTTAAAAAAAAATGTTCTTCATACTGCCTGAAAGAAAACTGAATTAAAACCAATTTGTTTGCCTGTCCACCTCCAGTGACTGGAATCTACACACCCCAGTACAGATGCGAATGTCTGTCCTTCTAGAGAACAATAGGGCTGCCCCTGAGAGGGCCCAAGTGGGGTCAACAGTGAGGACTTAACAGGGATGAGCTATCTTTTAGGGGACAAGTACAGATGGTAATACAAAGGACTGCTACAGCATCTAATCCATTAAAGGTGATATGACAAATTGGGTCGCAGGAATTGAATTTTTTATTTCCAGAGTCAACTCAGACATGTACCTGGACAACAGGAGACACAACTGATCACAGCACAAACAGAAAGGAGGTTCAAACATTTCAAGAAGATGGTAATGCAATCAATGAATCAATCAGACGTTTGTTAAGCGTGACTACTCACCCGTAAGAGCCCCAAGGATGCTGGGGGGAATGCCTAGCTCCCGAAGGGGAAAGAGGGGTAGGAATCTTGAATGAGGGAATCTGAGAAGGTTTGCAGTACAAGGAGAAATTAAGTGATATAAAGGCAAAGATGCCATAAATGAGCATAGGCAATTCTCCACTCACTCCTGGTCTAAAGGATAAGGCTGGCACCTGGCTACCACTTCCTCAGACTGTTCCTGGAGCTGGAAGTACATCTGGGTGAAGAAGAACGCCGCATAGCTGACTGACAAATTGAAGGGCTCTTAATGGCACCGAGGGACTGTACCACTCTCCAAAACCCAAGTGGTTAGCCTCCTGTTGCTGTTACGGGAACGCAAAAGGCATAAGGTCTCCCAGCTCAAAGACCAAGCTGGCCAATTGTGCATATTCAGGAGGACAAGGAGTTTAGATTACTTGAGAGAGGATGCGACCACATTGTGCCAGACCTCTAGGTTTGTCCCTCACAGAGATTTTTGTTGCAAAGTAAGAAGCTTCAACTAGACTGTTGCTGTGTAGATAATTAGGCCTGTGTGAAATTGAGCAGGTGTAACTTGTGTGATTTGGGTAATTTCGTGTAACTCCTAAAATTATGCCACTATGCAACATTATATAACTACGTGCAGTTCGCCGAAAATTATACTGCCAGCGCCCATGAATAATGCAAACACGTGCCGATTTTGCTTGCACTATTTGTGTTTTTTGCGCTATTTTTTTACTGTGAAATGCATTGTCGCTTCAAAAATTGACACGAGGTTACATTTCATGCTAAAATATAGCGCTAAATGACACATTGTAATTTGCATATTTGTACATAATTTCGCACAATTTACCTGAACTCTCTCAGAATTACTTGAGAGCACATTACGCCTTCTATGCACACCTCCAGAGACTAGTGGAGACTAACCTGCCGCCCTTCACCCAGCCTTGTTACACCGCAGGATGTTCAGATTGAAAAAAATGTAACGTTAAGCTGGAACTGGGGAGAACCAGCAAATTTACCTCAATGCAAAGTAATATTAGTAGATACAAAATCCTAGCTTCTCTTGCTCTAATCTTTTGGCACCAAAGCTGAATGCTTCATCAGAAGTCAAACAACGAAGTATGACACTTCGAGGAGCAATTGTTAGCTTCAACAGCCAGCCTTAACCCATTAGAGATTTTTGAGAACCCAAAAAATAACAAAGTTCCAAGGTAAACCTTTACCTCTGTGACCTGCTATGCATACCCTACATTAGGTCAACCTGAAACCAGTCACAAATCTCAGCCTACTTCACCCCAAAAAACTCTGCTGGAGTTCATAAGGTGAATGAGAAATAAAATATCATTGAATTTTATGTGTAAGTTATAACATTTGTTGTGCATTTAAAGACAACATTCAAATGTTAGGCTATGTGTGCTGACAAATTGCTGCTTATTTTAAATAGGAAACTGGTGTTTACCTTTCTTTCTCTGACTGCAAAGCGAGAAGGTTTTGTAAAATAGACCAATGTTGCAATCTTTCTTGGTTACAGAGAGAGAAAGGGTAGGCTATAGAATATCTGTTTTTGTTCTACCTCACGTCAAAATGTAAATATCATTAAATGAAGCATGCACATATTTCAAAATATATCAGCAATTAGGAAAGCACAAATAAAGCACATTTCGTGAAAGGCTGAAGTGTGATGAAAACAAAGATTTTAATAGTATCAAAATAAATCTAGACACATTACTTGGTGATCTGCTAATGATAAATATTTCCTGAAATCCAATTTACACATTCTCATTTGCGCACTATATACTTTTATCAGTAAACCTGCATGTATATGCAAATTCAATGGCTATTTCAACAGAAATGAGCTGTCTATAACTGACAGTGCACAAAAAACTAGCACCCCAAAATGATCCACTGGCTACATACCACTCCCTTACCACTCTCCACCTGTACTGACATGGAACATTTGCTGCACTTGTTTTTTTAGTGGCACATGGATTTTTCAAAATCCATGAGACTTTAGTGATGTAACATTGATGGCAGCTCCCACTCTGAAAATTGTTCAAGCACTATTAGCCTACTGTGAACCTTCATATATAATGGCACATTGTGCTTTCTTAGAGCCTTAGTCCTTAAAAATGTGAAACAACTAATCTCTATTTCCCTCCATATAACTTCAACCAATTTGTGTCCTTTTGGTTATTATTTTTTTTCTTGCGGACTCCAAGTTGGTATAGTATTTTTATTTTTTGCATTCTTATCTTTAATGTTGGTTGGTATTGATTGAACTTAGCTTGCATTTCTCTGGAAAATTACCTGCTGCTGCTGTTTGTACCTTAGCTAGCGTAGTTTCAGTACAGATTCACTTAAAACTGTGCTATTACATAACCACATCCTGTTTATTAAGTTGGTGATGGTACTGCAAGGGCACATTAATAAGCCACTTTCTGAGAATGAACCGTCTATGCTCCACTATTGATCCTGACCAAGTGTGTTATTCTTTATTCAAGAATCAGCAGGAACATGCTATATCCCTCTCTAACTTCCCCCTTTAAACGGCACTGCAGCAAAACTGTAACAAATCAGAGGGGTGGTATCTGGGATTTATAGTATCTTGATAGTTTACACTCTGAGCCCAAACAAAAGATAGTCAGAGCACACTGGAGAACAATATTACAATTTTATTACAGTGGTTAATTTGAAAATAAATAAGGGCTGAGGCTCTCATCGAAAGGCAGCTTGTTTATGCCCATTTCTCTTGTTAGCACCGTGTCATCTTTGGCGCCTGAGAACCAGGTTCGAGTCTTGGCGTTGGTCCAACATCCTGTGATTCTGGACAAATCACTTAATCTCACTGTAAATTAATGTGTCCTTAACTGGTTCTCAAGAAAAGCGTAAATTAATGTGTCCTTAACTGGGGCTCATGAAAAGCGCTGGTGTTGATGATTAAGTGCCAGTGCTGAGCACTGGAAACCACCATCTCAAATTAAGCACTGGAATACACCAAGGAAGAATGATCAGCATCAGTAGTAACCCATGAGTAATTGCTAGGAGAAGTCAAACTGAAGTTCTCTTTTTGTAAAGTGCTGCACAATTTGTTTTAGACTCCCTTGAGTGTAAACAGGGCCGTCCTCATCTCAGGTTCAGAATGTTGGCGATGTAGAGCACTTCATCGGCATCTAATACATATGCTATGGGATTGTTCCACTATACCTCAAAATTGGCAAGATGGGAGGCACAACCTTACCTCAACCTCAGATGGAGCATGGACCATTCGGCTCTCCTTCAAGATGTACCACAAGACTAAGAACCACTGAAACACAGGAGGAGGGGGCTGCCGACAACATCGGCTGTAGCTAAGACCTGTTTACTGAGCCGCTGGAGGAAGCCTGTCATCCCCACACTGAAGGAAGTGGCGTAATAACATAACCAGAGTGCTTAATTGAGAAAGGGTTATATACAGGCTTAATAACCCATTAGACAAATATTGTGCAACAAGGAGACTACTTTTTAAGCTTTATCCAAATACTATTGCCCGGTTCTTAAATTACATATGATACCTTGTGGTAACTTGTAATAATCCGGGTATGCCTGTGTAAAGTGTTGGGCTTGTTGTTGAAGGGTTGCCATGGTATGCATGATGTACAACCGAGATTGGGAGGGAGAGTGGAAAGGGTGAAATGCATACTATTATCATGCGTACAGTTGATCTAGATATAATCAAGGATAGCGCAATAATGCTTAGAAGCCTTTAATCCAAGGTTCAGAATTATGTGCGGAAAATTTAGTAAACAGATCTATTAGTATAATAGCAAGGGGTATTTTGGACTCAAGGTTGGAATTTTGCTGAGTTTAAAGCATGTGTGATTTATGTGATACTATAGGATGTTGGGGGGAGTGGGTTAGATATTGGTAGTTTTAATTCTCAAGTACACGTTGTTTTATGTTATTTCATAGCACACCAAGTTCCAAGATGGTTACAATGGGATTGATAGACTGACCGAAGAACATTTGTTTAAATTATGGGAAAGTTTGAAAACTAAATACAGATTTGTTGTAGAAAAGGGACATGCTACAATTGGGCTGACCTTGAATAAAATGAAATGGAGCCGACGGGCCCTTTCCCCGCTTCAGTCTAATAAAGCTGAAGCTCCCAGCAGACCAGCTATCCCCATTAAGCAATATCTGCAGCTGCATCTTCCATCTAGAACTATCCCCTTTGGGTATCCTCTTCAAAGCAAGGTCTTATACCAGGATTACAGCCATTGTGAATGACCTGCTTGAGCATAGCATCCTCTCTTTTCGGACACTCACAGTGACTTTCTCTAGAGATTTATAACCGTCGGCTATAAGGACCTCCTGTAGGCCAATTACCACATCCTCCTTTTAAACTCAGAAAAGAAAGAGACATGGCAGGTGTGTTAAGGTACCAGACTTCAAATGCCTATAACGGAATTATAATACGATGTGTCTCCTGCGTGAAATCTTCATCATTATGGACCATGATGTCCCACCTCTTAGAAAGAACTTTCCCAGTATCCTATGAGGTGGCCTCAGCATTGTACACCGCATTTTAATATTGTAATACTCTTCTAGGCGGCATCAATATCAGAGTCAATAATCAATCCGCTCTCTGTGATAAAGGCATCATTCAGAAGCAGGAAAACCTGGGGTACTTGCTGCTAATGGATAAACCATTGAATTGAGCAACTGGTGCTCTTGTAAAGCGCTCTGATACCTTCGGGTCGAGTTGGCGCTATATAAAACTCCCCCCAAAACTCCACCCCTAAAAAATCGGTGAGGCTTTGTTTGAATCACCTGTTCTTGATCCCCAAGCTCAAGATCACTACCTACTATCCCTCTCATGGTTGACTATGGTATATTTAACAACGATGACCCCGCAGTCACTGTAACTAAGCTTTCATGGTTTCATACTATTAAAATGCTACTGAGATCTGACCAGCAGAAAAGACTGTTTTATTTCCTCATTCCCCCCACGCCCATATAAATCTATAAATCATATTTTCCAGTCCAAAAAAGCAGACTTATAAATATCCTCACATCATCCATTTAAAATCTTGTACAAAACTGCAGGGTAAGTGAAGTGTGATGTTTAGCTAAACTCCCCTCCACTCCTCCACCATGACATAGCCGACTTCTTCCTTAAGGTGCTTAGAAGAAGTTGAGAAAAGAGTAACCTTCAAGATACTCACCAACGCCTACAAATGCCTCCACAACACTGGACCCCTATACCTCAATGACAGAATATTCTTCCACGTACCCAAGAGGAACCTCCGATCCACCGACCTCGCCCTCGCCGAACCCCCGCACATCCGCAGAGCAAGAACAGGTGGAGAACCTACTCCTACTACACGGCCAAGACATGGAACAAGCTTCTAATCGACATCAGACACGCCTCCATCATGCACATCTTCAGGAAGACCCTCAAGACCTGGCTCTTCGACTAAACAGAGCTGCTTTTTCCCCTTTTACCCCCAGCACCTTGAGACCCTCACGGGTGAGTAGCACACTTTAAAAACTCCCTGATTGATTGATTGAAGAAAGGTTGGACTTGAGAACCAATAGCAGCCCTAGCATACATGCTCAGATCAGCCAGCTCTCTCCAACTCCTTGCTCAAGCTAATGAATAGGAAACCATTCGCAATTTGTGATTACCAAAAAGTAATGAGAAATTGCCCAGGCAATTTCAAGGGTGCTAGGGGGCCAAAAGGCCACCCTGATGCACCCCCAAAATTGGGGACACACTGGCAAGTGTATCCAGGCACTTTATAAGCTCAGTTACATTACATTACTTGTGTGTGCGCCACATGGCACTTAGAAAAATGCAATTTTGTACTTTTTTCTAAGGAATTGCAAATTACCATCAACTTGAAGTTGATGGTAATATGCAATTCCTTAATGCAAAGCCGCATTCTGAGAATGCTTCTTGCACTGTATTTAGGGAGTCGCAAATTGTGATTCCCGAACTGCATTTGCAAAATAGGTAATCGCAAATTTTGTGATTACCTATTTTGCAAATGGCTTTGTGCTTGATGCATCCCAAAAGGCTAATTACTCGTTGCAAATCTGCCCGGTTGCGACCAGTAATTAGCTTGATGCATGTTCCCCATAGGTGCCTTATTCTAGACGAATCTGCGGTTCCCTTGCATCTCAAATGACTTAGTCGGGATGTTATTTACTATGTTGTTGTTTCTTTTGGCATTCTGCAAAGGTGTCTTGATGGTCCTTTAGTTTAGCCTTATTTTTCATGTCACTGGGGTCCGGTTCCCTCTCCCTGTAGTTTTCTAGGCCAGCCTGAATTTCATGAAGGACGGAGGCCCCTCTGCAGTGGGAAGAGTGCCTTTTAGCGTTCTCGGAAAAAACAAACAAACTTACAGGCTCAACCTTTTATAATTGTGCCTCAATAGACAGAGATAAATTACACGCTGGCGCTGGGATGTTCCAGGCCTTCGGTGCCAAGGCGCCAGCTTTACTGATAATTATTTTCTCTGCTTCCAGCGATGGACATTACCAAACATGTCCGTAATTTGATTCAAAATGGCTGGATTAAAAAAAAAATATATGTTTTGGAGTTAAAATGGAGGAGATTTATTGAGGGCATTGTGTGTGCGTGCGTGTGTGTGCATGCGTGTATACATGTGTGTGTGCTTTGCTTGGCACATGGTTTCATAATCTTTTCTCCTTCTCAGCAGAGAAGCAAAGAAGGCATGGTAGGGCTTTGATTACTTACTGGTAATGCTTTGATCAGTGAATCTATGATAATATTCCGCTGACAACGTAGGGAATCACAACGCGGTCGTTAGGCGGTCGTTACAACAACCGCGTTGTGATTCCACATACCATCACTCCACAAGTCGGAACAACGACTTGCGGAGGGGGGGCGCTGGATGTTGGAATAGTATAACTTACTATTCTAAATCCAGAGTGTGCGGACACTCGGGAAGGTGTTGGATTTTAATTCCAACACCCCTTTTCCCCCTCCGCAAGCCGTTGTTCCGACTTGCGGAGTAATGGTATACGGAATCACAACGCGGTCGTTGTAACAACCGCGCTGTGATTCCCTGTGTTGTAATTGTTTTGGGGTAAACGTTGTTTACCATGATTACTTACTGGTAATTCTATTACTTCGACTCTACTTCTGCATATCACTCCATGAGGTGTGTCCACATCCTGGAGACACGCTTCCTATCTATAAGAAACACATTTAAAAACTTCCCAGGGTGGAAAAGTGTGGCTCACTGGTTAGAGGAGGCATACCCTGAAGCAGAGGTCAGACCCAGGACCAGGGTTCAATTCCCGACGCGGTAGGGTCTTGAGCCCAATTGTCCACGGACTCGATAATTCTCGCTTCGGTGCCCACTATAATCACGGGTTCACACTCTGCAACTGTGGGCATTAAGCTTGCTTAATCTCCACAACGGCCCCCCGCGGGTTATATTCCTGAATTATTTTGTTCAGGTATGCTGGCCCTTTATTGTAAAAGACTTGGTGCGTCAGGGTCAGTGCTTTATACATAATTCTCTTCCGAACTGGCAGCCAGTGGCTTCTCTCCCAAAATACTGATATTGATGTATATTTCAGTATTTTATGTAGTAGGAGGACCGACATATTCTGCTCAACTTATAACCGCCGAATCAGATATTCAGGGAGGCCCAAGTATAATGCATTAGCATAGTCCAGCCTTGACAAGATTAATGAACTGGCCACAGTGACTTGAGCATCCTGTGGGAACAGAAAAAGAAACTTCTTCAGCATGCTCAAAATATCCAGACACATGTTTTCACAACTGCTGATAACTGTGCATCCAATGGAAGTTGGACGTCAAACATGACCACCAAATTGCCAAATTACTGGCCACTGAGGTGGGAGGCGATGGGGAATCGTGTCAGGTCAAGCTCCAACCCATCCTGAGAGGGGATTCTGCCCAAACAACAGAATTTCCATTTTATTGAGGTTACATTGTCATTTGTTGGCCTTCAGTCAGTCAAACAAGGCTACCATACAGCAAGAAAATGCATCCTTTACCATTATAGAATCCCCATCATAGGTTAGCAGGGGGAGGGTATCATACACATATGAGATGTCCGTGATGTTATATAATTCAACCAAGTATGCCAGAGAGGACATACACATTTTGAAGAGTGTAGAACTAAGGGACGAGCCTTGCAGCACCCCTACTTCAACTGTTTTGCTCAAGAGGCATACGGTTTGATCAAAATCTCTTGCTCAAGTCTCTAAAGGAAGCAACCCAGCCTAATTAAGACAGAACTTGTTACCCCCAGATGTTACATTCTATACAGCAGGTTATGATCTACCGTATCAAACACAGCTGACAGGTCCAACAGCACCAATGCCACATCAAGGCCAGAGTCCAACCTGGTTTTAATGGACTCGGAGATATCTAATAATGTTGTGCTTGGTGCTGTGGCGGGCTCTGAACCCAGATTGGGAGGGATGGAGCAGGTTGTTCTTAATCAGAAAGGTGGTAAGTTGTTTTTTCACCCAACTTTCCAATATATTCGAAGCTGCTGGGAGCAGAGAGACTGTGCTAAACTTTGCCAGAGATTCAGTGTCTGTGTTAGCCTTTTTCAACAGCGGAACCAGATTAGCACTTTTCCAATCCTCTGGAATAATCCCCTGAGTGGAAAGAGATGGCAAAAAGCTCCTGATATATTGGGGTGATATTATCTGGGATGGACCTTAGAATATGAGGAGGAACTGGATCCATTGGAAATCCCGACTTAGAGTACCTGAAGGAGGTTGATGCTTCCTCCACGAACAGAGCTTTGAAGGACGCCAATTTAGATTTCAGAATAGGATCCGCTACTTCAGTTTCCCCAGATCCTCCGGGGGCATGATTCGCCCCCACCTAAATTGGAATGGATTTGAGGATTTTATCCTCACAAAAATCACTAAGATGGTCACTTATTGGCCTGGCTAGGATCCAGTGAAGGGATCCCTAAAATTGGTCACCATTTTAATAATCTTTTTCCCGTCATTTTCCGCTTCTTGATACAAGGTGCTGCAGAACCGCATGGGATTTTTATGGCACTTTTTCAGGGCCGTTTCATAGAGAATTTGATCCGTTTCTGATTAGTGATGCCTCCAGAATCTTTCCAGTTTCTAGCATGCAGATGGTAGCAGCCTATTTACAGGCTGTAATAGGGGCTATAAAGTCCGTCGCCCTCCTAAGCCAAGAAGAGTGACCTCCTCCACAGTAGAGTCTAGCATAGCTGGTGTTGAATCCAACAAAGTGTCCTTAGGTCAGCTATACTGACCTTACTCCAGCTTCTATTCTTACTTGGCATCATGGAGGGCCGAGTTGCTTTTAGACAGTCAAAGTGCCAAGAGAAAGGCAATAGAAAATGGTCCGACCATGTCACGGTTGGGGGGGGGGGGGGAGTTCAATTTTGATGACACATTTGATATTATGCCATCGATAGCTTGGCCCGCTCTGTGGGTGAGCCCTGTATTTGTTCTCATAATACAGGAGGCAAGTGTATCCACCAAATGCACAGTTAATGGATGCTTTACCATATCCAAATGTATGTATGCTGAAATAAGCATACAAAAAAAATGTTGGGGCTAATGCTTGATCAATAGACGCCAGAAATCTCCTGCATATCCTGGGGGGGTGAAACAGATTCATGTCCCAGGGAAATAATGTGGACCGTCAACAGAAATGTTAAAACCCAGAGCTTCTGCTCTTATCAGCCCAGCCATGTAAAAGTTTTGCAATTGTAAGTCATTTTTATAAACAATTACTATGTCACCATCTCTAATTCCCACCCTTTCTAAATGTACACATACATATGTCTCAGGCATAGCTAACTGTAGGTTGGGGCAAGAGTCCCCCCTCATCCAGATCTCTGTCATGAATAGAATGTCCAGGCTCTCATCACTTGACAATTCAAAAATATCTAGGGCATTTTTATGCAAGGAGCGCACATTAATTAGTGCCGCCTTCAATTCTATACAACTCTTTCCTGCCTCTTCCCTATAGATAACATGGTGGTTCAAGGGGTAGAGAAAATGTCTGCAACTGTTACAGGAGACGGGGACAGCACAACCTAACAGCAAGGGAATGCACTCCGTGGAGTCTCCCCACTTATACCTTTAAGCTCCTCCGATGTGTAGGTCCTAAATATCCTTCTTTCTAACGCCAAACCAACATAATGGTAGGCGCTGGTTGTGTACGGTACGCGGACGGGCGCAGACGGGCTTGCCTTAGGTGCATCAATGGCGTGCCCACTGCAGCGGCCATCTATATACCGTGGAAATCCTCCACCTGATCAAATTACTGAGCACTAGAGCGCAACCAAAACAAGATGGTATCACTCTGTGTTCAGACTAAGCCTGCCACCCAGAATCCCTCGCCTTACACCTATAAGTCCGTTTCATCCTCCGTTTGCCCCGAAAGAATAAAAGTTGCCGAGCTGCCACTTGCACACAGCAGTGGATAGCACGTGCCAAACCAGTAGAGGTGAAGAATCAGTTTAACCCGTTTGCTGCTTCGAATGTACCGCGCCAGTGCCGAACGTTCTATTAAGCGGGCCGGGCCGCGTCGGCCAACGGATGTGCTCAGCACTACCGAGGTAGTGCTCGCGACGGCCTTTGGCCGACAGAAGCAGCAAACAGGTTAAAAATTCAAATGCAATTAAAACATTCTTTCACATTCCCAACTTAACGGCATCTTCAGTATATGAAAAAATATTGTGCAATACAGTTCGGTGCAAACAGCTATTTAACTAATGCAATGCAGTTCAGTGCAGCAAGCAATAACTAATAAACCCTGCAGCACACTTTAGCGATTCGGAAACAGCCGAACTTGCCGCAATTCCCTTTTAGTACAGTAGGTGAAGCTGGTAAGGGGAAGGTCTAAGTCCCATCCTAAAAAATAGCACAGGAGGAGATACCAGCAGCACCAGCAGCCCCAGAGACAAAGGTTGCTGTGACCAGAGGAAGCATTAGTCATCTCGGTTAGAAGGGCCAAAAATCAGCCAGGACCGCAGCACCTCTTAGGAGGCTCTAGAAGCCAAAGAAGAAAACCCAATCCAATAATGAGAATTATGGAGCAGGAAAGACCAAGTAAGCACCACAGATCTGGAAAAGCAAGCCAATCAAATGATTCACTAACACCACTGGTCCAGCTGGTTGAAGCAGGGGATGGCATACACCCCCTCCACCCGGCGTCACAAGCTCGGCAGTAGGCATACCAGAGCCGCACACCCCCTTTCAGAAGACCCCACTTTACAAGGGTGAGAGCATTGAAGTAGGAAGAGATAAAAAGGTCATGACAAGACAGCCCAGAGCATCCTCAAACACCAGGAGACAAACGGGCAATGAAGAAGGAAGGAGGCAAGCAAGAAGAGAAAGAAACAGGCAAAGACGTCCACAGAACCAAACTCCACAAGGGGCTCAAGAATCCAGCTCAAAAGAGATACTAGTGCCCAATCCCAAGAACAAGACTCCCAACCATAGCCCTGCAGAGAGAAAAGAGAGACCACACCATAGGGAAAAGAGAGACCACATGCCATGAATACCACAGCCGAGGTGCAAAAACAGATGATTTAGGCTTTAGGGACACAGAAGAAGGTTGCAACACCACTATTTTGCCAGGTCGAGGGGGAGGGGGCGAACTCCAGACCAGGTAGGTCACCCACCAATGAAAGGCTGAGCACCCCCAGCAGGACAAACATCTTCTACGGAATCTACGCCGATATAAGGTGACAAAGATCAGGTCCCATCAACAAGCACTTGCGACAGCCAATCACAGAACCGCATGTCAAACATGCAATACAGGAGGAAAAAAAACCTAAAACAATAACAGACCCCAGATAACTTGAAAGACAAACTGGAAGGACTCTAACTCCTGCAGTTCTGATAAATCAACGTAAGTTATAGGCAGAGGGGCAGCAAGCGGCACAACGTAGAACAAAAGACAAATGAAACAAGAACTCCCATCCAGAGACAGGAAGCAAAGGGTGACAGGAAGCAAAAGGAGGCAGACAAAACAGTAAGGTTTCTGGGTAAAGGTATCCTTTTATGTCTCGCTGGATGGGAGAGGAGCTTATTTGCATTGGGCGGGATGGGTGGGGGGGGAGGGGGGGGCGGTCTGCACTGTGGCGGAACTCCTTATGACAGAACCCGGGGATAATGGAGTGATTAGGTGGTAATGCATTCTTACCGCTCTGCTCTCACACAGGCAGGAGCTGGTAAGCAGGTGTGAAGCCTCACGGTTTTAATGTTGCATTAGTCTGTATAAGTAATCACCGAAAGTAACCGGTTGCACAGCGGGGCCACTGGAATTCTGCGATTGTGCGGTCGCTGCAATTTTTGCATAATTATAGACGCATTTGACGCATAATTCATCATTGGCTGCATAATCTAACCAAAAACTCAGCTGCATGTGTTTGCGCGCAGTGGAAGGCCCTTTGCAGTTTGACTGGTCACTTTTCTGTTGTTTATTGCTTGATTTGAATGTTAAATTGGTTAAACTGGTACGGTCACCCAATGCCTATACTGTGTTAACAAGTGTAAAAATGACAAAGTAATGTTGTAATACTATCACGAAATGTTCATGATTAGGCTGCATAATTTGCCTTTGCTACTCAACCCAGCCACATAATTTGGCCCTCACCTGCCGCATAATTCCAATGGCCCTGCTAATGATACACTGCAGCACTATTTTACCATTTAATTCAATCTGATACTCATCACTGAGCAGCGCGTTAAAAGTTTTTAAAAGTAGTGGGGCATATTACCAAGCAATAGCGATAATTATCGCTATTGCTTGGTTAGAGACAAAAATTTACCGCTGAGCTGCGGCGATTTTTACCGCAACTAAACCTTGGTATTACCAAGGTTTAACGCGAATGCGATAAAAATTGCAGCAAAGCATGAATATCGCTGAAAAGTCAGCGATATTCATGCATTACCGAGCTAATGCTCTTAGCCATATTGTCCACCTCCCATTGGATAACATGGCTAAGAACTGCTCAGGGCAAAAAGGTGGTAATAGGAGATATCGATGTTAGCGACTGTTTTCAGTCGCTAACATCCTGGCACGCCCACTTTGCATGTCATTAGTGATAAATATCACTGACATGCAAAGTGGGGCCCAAGATGGTCGCTATCTCCTACTAGCTGTCGCTAACTGGTGTTAGCGACAGCTAGGTAATAGGGAGATAATTTTATCTCCGCTTTCTTGGCTTTTAAAGCCAAAAAAGCGGAGATAAACCCCCTTGATAATATGCCCCAGTATTCTTTATCCTGCTCACTACTTTGACATACACAGTGAACTGATCGGCACAAGGCATGGAAAAGCTTACATTGCTTTCTAAACATTTTATAGCTGTGCTACTGACATAAAAGTGTGTTAAGTTCCCTCAGTCTAAAGAATAACGAGTATTGATGCACATTGTACTTTAAAATATCCACATTACTTGTTTAGATTGATTTTCCGTTGTGGCTCAGTGAGTTGTCTGCTTGCTTCCGAGATCGGATGCAATCTGCAGTTAGGAAGTTGGACTCTCAGCTAGGCCAACTCCGCCTTTTATCATTTGACCATCATTTTTCTATTGTTACTTTTTAATTGATTTCCCCCACTTTTCAACAATAAACCCACACACTTGGTAGAATATCAAGAATTTTGATCACTCTAAAACTGATTCACTGTTTTCTAAAGATATAATACCCGCATTTCAAAAAATGGAAAATTATTATTTTCGATATAAGTGTAATTTCCAAGCTTCTGAAAAAATCTGTGGAATTATATACCCGTTCTATGTGTAATTATATACTGCGACAGGCAGAGGAGTTCCATGATTATTCCTATTGTCTTTACAAAGCAGAGAACACTGGTGTGACCTACAAAATCCTTCTCCAATGCATTTGGTATATTTCCATTTTTGTAATTGATACCTAGTAGCACACATATTTTGTTGTATGTCTAGTAGACAAAGAATAGACATTCTAATTGTTGAAAAAACAGACGACTTAAATCCAACAGGCAGAACTGCAAAACAAGTAACTGGTTACAAGACGCAAATAAAATACATACAACTTTCTCATATCTTCTCATTAAAAGCCCAAATGTCCAGAGGGCGAGGGTCATACTGGGTATTCTACTACTCAGGCATGTTCTTAGTGGCCTGAAGGCTATTTGACTGGTTTTAGGATATAATGATGGCCTGTTATCTCCCAGCTGTTTACCCATGATTGAGACCTACTGCAGTGTGGCACTGGCTTGAACATTTGTGGCCGCTGATTTTGTTTTGCAGTCTGGCTCGACAGAGGAAGTTTTGATGCAAAGTGATGTGGACAAGCTGCAGCAGTCTGACAATTACTGCGCTCAATTTAAAAAAGTACCTGCGCAAGCCACATAAACACTGTAAAAGACAACAGTAAATTAAACCGTGTAAAAAGGTCCTACCCTTAAGAAACCTCACAACTGCTAAGATGTCACCTTAAATACATTCTGATGTTAAACAACTATCCACTGCAGCTGCCAGTGTGGCAAATGCCTGTGAGTAGCGTCTCTCTATCTCCCCAATGTACTGTTGAAGTCCCTGATAAATACACTGCTGAAGAAGGGTTGAAACATGTTGCCAACCACAAGAGGAGTATATATAGATAATACATGTGTATGTATTGTGTAGGCCAAGCAAAATAAATCATGCAGGATAAAAAGAAAAAATGCAGAAATTTAGTGTCTCCTGGCTTTGAGTTCACCATGTGACTTAAAAAAAAGTATGAAAAATACGTCACACATGTATCTCCTATTTTTTTTATGGCAAATTAGAGATGTGGCATGAGCTTATAACCAGTAACAAAAAAACACACAAACATCATGCAAAAACACAGCTTACACTTGGAGAGTAGCACGTGAAACTGTTGCATTCATAAGCCAGTGGGCTACTACTGCTACTCTTTGCTATATTATTAAGGATTTTTATAGGACAAACCCAATCCTAATATACTAATACAAAGTACATATGCCATTAGCTGGATCTAGAAGATATCTTTTGTATCTGGTTATCTGGTGTTTCCACCGAGGGTAGCGTTTCAGATAGCAGATCAGATATAGGCCTGAGGAGAGTTTGCATGACTTTAGTGTAATCAAATATAAATTGCAAGAATTGGGGCATGTGTGTACATTGTTTACCCCTGATTATGCTGTACATGCAATTTTCACTCGCGAGAGACTGGTATGAGCAGAAAATGTCTGCCGGGAACAGTGTTCGCCTTTGCACTAGCTAGGTTCTTCTATGGGCATAGGAACCGTGGGGAGCAGGGACATTTATCCTGGCCCCTCTCCCCTGGACACAGTAGTAGGGGAGTGCATGGGGCAATATTAAACCTAGATTTTGAAGTGGAAGTTGAGGATGAAACAATGTCTAGGAGAACATGTCCCGCAGAATAAGGGAAGGGTGGAGGTGCTGTTTTATGCTAATGTTAATCATGCTGGGCTGACTTTATAAAATCAACAATTTTAGGAGAGGCTCCACCCATCAATGACCTCAATTGATTCATTATCAAAAATCAAAGAGGTCTCCGAACCCCCACAAAGTTTGTTCCTGTAGCATGATTTCGGACAGGCAATGTTAGGCAGCTCTATTGATCATTAGCAGTAGCGACCCGTGTAGGTAAGAGCAGTGGGGCCAGGTGAGGGGGGATTTCGACAAACAATGTATTATTTATTTAATTTCCCTCATTTTCCCTCATCGTCTTCTGTTAAAATCCCCCCCTCACTTGGCCCCACCGCTCTTACCTGCATGGGTCGCGGCTGATCTTTTGTATCTATGGAAACATCAGTAGATTTCATTAACTCCATAGAGTAAAACTAGTTGAATAACAATAATTGAATAACTGAAGACAAAGCACTCACCTTTTGTGTTGAATGTAAAAGAGAAGGATGTAGCTCTACAGTCTCCAAACTGCACACTAAGCATTGCTGGGCTCAAATCCCAGCTTCTCCACGGGAACAAATTGTGTGATCCACAGCCCATCACTTGCTTCACTAATTGTGACTCTGAGAAGCGTTGAAAGATATATTTTTGTGTCATTTATAGTCTTTACCATATTTTTTCATGACATTTGTTGGCTGATTTGCATCTTGTGATGAGTAGGCACGTGCTTTTCCACTTAGAGCCTGTCCAGACCCCTGGTTCGGCTTCTCCTAAGGATGTACGTGTCTTACCAACAAAGTTAGGGGCAGATTTACAAGCCTCTTGCAACATTTTTGCACTTCCGTTGCATCACTTGTGTGACGCAGCGGCAGCATAAACAATGCAGCATATTGCGACACATTTACAATGTGAGACATCTAGGGAGATGCGTTACGTTGTAAAGCCCTGTGCCACATTATTCCTGCGCCAGGTATAATGTATGCAGGGTGGTCATTCCGAAGCAGGAAAGCCTCGTAAAAGTGACGTGGTGAAATCTACAAGTTTTCACTGCGCCGCCTCTACGACGCCACTGTGTCAAAACCTTACGCCTGCTTGAAGCAGGCATAAGGCGTGACACAGCACAATAGCTATAGGCCTTCCTGAGCATTGCTGGAGTTGCGTCGTGCTTGCGACACGACTCCAGCAATGCACGACCTATGCGCCAACAGATGCGTGATGCATCCGTAAATCCTTGCGCCATGGTTCGCCCCATTGCAAATGCGACGCATTCATGGTGGAGCAAGGGTTTTTTTGCATGGCGCAGGGACACTGGTGCATCTCTGCTGTAACACAGAGATGCATCAGTTTCTTGTAAATCTGTCCCTTAATGTTTCCCACGCCCTTGCGATCACCTCGTGATTTAAAAAACAATCATGGAAAATAGATTACACAGGTAGCTGACCTGACTTTTTTTCTAGCAAAACACTGCGCGTGCAACTTGTTTAAATGCATGTAATTGGTACTCATGCATTTCAGGAAAATCACACATATTATGTTGCACATGAGGACGAAAGTATGCAATGTCATCCCTTCTTAGCAAGAGGTATCATTTCAAGTCACAGGTAGTGATATTTTTACTACTGGAAGATTTGGAAGACTTTCTATGCTGCACTCGGGTGATTCAATGCGAGTTTGCTATTGGACGGCCTGAATATCTTTAAAAAACAACTCACAGCCCACCTGCTGAAATGCTGGGGGCCTCCTGTAGGCTGCTATGGACCCCATGCCCAGGCCTCTAAGTGCACATAAAATGCAGTCTCTGAGCACAGGAACGCTGCACAGGGCGCCTGTGTTAAATTAATAAGGCTCCCTGCAACCTACAGCCATTCTTCACCCTTCCAAGGTCTTTAAAAAAAAGAGAAAACACCGGATTAAAAAGAAAAGTGCCTGGGGGGAGCAGGCGGAGGGAAAGGTGGGAGTTGGGCGCCCAGAGCGGCAGCGCGCGCACTCTCTAATCAGACTCACCAAGGTTAGCGCCGTTGCTAGGTGACCAACCCGCGGCGGCGAAAAAACAGGAAAAAAACTTACTTTGAGCTGTGGGAACACTGCGAACTCGTTAGGACCCCGGTGGCATATGAGAAACAGGCGTTTTGTTTGAGTACATAGTAAGAGGCCGTTTGTGTGAAAAGAGTGCTTGGAAACGAGACAGACTGCATATATTGATCCAGTACAGTCTGTGCATCCGTCACACTCCCTCCACTGACACCTATTGTTGTCTTTTGTCAGCACGAGTTCCAATTTGTTTGAGTTCTTTTTTTTCTCCCTTTGTCACCGTTTTCCTATCTTTTGCTTCCTCCATTTATCTCCCTTTTCTTGTATATTTTTCTCAATGTCAGATGATGAAATACAAGTCCTGGTTCACAAAAATGAGTACCAGAGGCTAACACCTGCACACGCCTACATCCCCAGTCAAACTGCAGATCTTCATGTATGTTTCTTATATGATGATACATACATGTTCAATGTTGCTTCACTGGTTCCTGGTCACCTGCCTCAAGTGGGCTTTTTTACCTCTAGGAAGCCTAGATCAGGAGGGGCACTTTTACCAGTCACCATTTACAGTTTGAGGGCAGAATTGAGAGAGAGGATGTTTCTGTCACCATAGTTCTCCAGCGTTCACAAATTTGCCATCTTGTGAAGTTACAAACTTTTGTAATTTTGCAAAACATTAGTAAGTGTGCAAAGTTTCAATTTAAAACTGTTTTAGCTGAAGTAACATTAGTCTTTTTTGAGACAATTCTGCCACTTTAAGCAGATCTTGTCACTTTTTTGACCTACATGTCGTTATAGTTATCCCCGTTCACGAAGGTGCGAAATTGGTAAAGTTTAAGTACTCTTTACAAAGGTTATGGAGTATTCTTACTAAACTTCCTAAAACCCTGTACTAAGCACCAGAGTGGTGAGAATAGGCCTCCAGTTTCCCACCCCATAGATTTGTGACATTCCCTAAATATCTGCATGCGGTGTTAATATCCCTAAAGTGAATTGTTACCAAATGCATTTTTGTATCTTTAGTGCAAACACTTAGTAGCATAATGGACAGATTGTGTAGGAAAAAAGTGATACTTGCATAGCCATCGGTCCACAGTGCATTACACAGACAGTAGTGATCCAAATCTGAACTGGTGTTCATTACATGGATCTCAGAAGGATGAAGAACTGAGTTGGCCCTGCTGTGATTTGAACATCTTGCCCGCTCACTCAGAGATCAAAGCATTAAGGGATTAATGAAGCCAGATATGCATGGTTTCAATGTTAATATTCTATTTCAACCCCTTCTGTGCTGATGACAAGCCCAGGCTCGTCATGCAGCACGGTGCTCGTGTGCTGGTGACGAGCCTGGGCTCGTCATGAGCCGTGGAACGCTCACACGCGTGGATAATTCCCCCGCTGTGCTGAGCGTTCCATTGCGCGGGCGGGCTTATGACGAGCCCAGGCTCGTCACCAGCACACAAGCACCGTGCTGCATTACGAGCCTAGGCTCGTCATCAGCACCGCGGCGCCGTGTGCGGCCCCCATCCCCCCGCGCCCCGGGGGAATTAGCCCCGCGGTGAAGGGGTTAAAAATCACAATGTATCCATCGGTTCTGGCCTACTTGAACATGCACAGTGACACACTGTATCCACACTTGATGGTTTGTTCTATTTATTCCAGATTATTTTTCAAACCTCACCTGGTGAGTTACTGACTTAAGTTGGGGACACGCACACAAGAGCACTAGAACTCATTGACGTAACCCACAATTTTGGGGCCCCTAAGTCTCCAAATCTCACAGATGTTGATTGACTCTGGGCTGAATGGGGCCCTAATGATGGTTCGGGGGGAGAGGGGCTGAAGGCTTGGGGCCCCAGTATGCTGCAGGAGCTAAAAGGGCCTGCATTATGCCCTTGCTATTACTGTGACAATTACAACAACACTCTGTCACTGAGGTCACACTTAAAGTGATAAGGGGCTACCATGGACATGTGTGACCGCTCTGCTGCCATGCCATGGCACTCTAGTGTATTTACAGCTGTCGCTGGCTTCAGATAACATTTCCAAGGTGACTATGTTTGCACCCCTGGAGTATTAATGATAACGCAGTGGCTGTGTTTTCATTTATTCTTGGGTAAGAGTCAGCCAGTGCCCTCTGCCAACAAAATGAAATAATCTATCTCTTTCTTTGGAAAAAGAATTGTAGTGCAAATACAAATCCAGAATTTTGGATTGCCCCTGGAAAAGGATTCGGGTCTCTCCACCCATGAAAAAAATAGAGAAAAAAACTGCATTGTGTAGATGTGTATTACAAAGAGATGGTATACCCAATAGATCTTGTACCTTAGATTCCTAAGAAACACGTGTCGCGGACACGGTCTCGATTCCAGTAGAGTTCGATGGCGTACTGTATTACAAGCTGTAGGTACGTCCATGAGAATCCCTGCAGCCAGATGGTCTTAGTCAAGGACAGACAGAGGTCATCTCTCATTTGCAAATATCCATCCCTGTCATGGGTCTGGCTTCTGCATGGGGATACTGGAGGAAGTTGGGAGTTTGCTACTGTGTTTGCAGGTTCGGTGTTTGTTTCCGTGTTTGCACTTGTACTCTGGCGTCCTTTTCCATGATATCTTTTGGGTGAGGTAGTTATGAAATCTGCCTGTGATTGGCATTGACTTGAGAATCAGTGATTGCTTTCTTCTGGGGTGGTGATGCCTCTATCTCTTCCTATAAGCATTTCTCTGTTGCTATCATCACTATGGATGAAATGGTGAGGAACATGATTTTTGTTGGTGAGATTTGAGGTTAATTCCCTATTACTCGCAGTGTGTTCGGACCAAAAAACACTTTAAATGCTTTGTTTTTCTCTGCCAGCTTTCCTCCTTCCTCCATTGTTAAATTTAAAAGAGGAAAAGACGGGCTTTTGACCTAGATAAGGGAGTCTGCTGAATAGTTTGTTAGTTTATTTTTGATTTTCAGATCTTTTGATTCAAATGACATTTATTAGGGTTGTGATTTTGGTAAATGGACATTTTGTACAGCTTCGGATGTTACAATTTTCTCTTTCATCAAACGAAGGACGTGTTGCACCGGTACATTTAGCCCTGCGCAAGGCTCAAACCTCAGAGCCAGTAACCAAGTGGATCACAAATCAATTCATCGCAACAGTGGAGACATGGGTTTGACAATACCTCATAAGATGATAGAACTTTCTCCCTGTTGATTGGGGGTCTTGTTGATGTGATGTTACAGCCTGTCCTTTTCTGCCCTCTTTGCTTCCCCACAGTATCCCCTCCACTCTGTGTTGCAGCAGGTCTTCGCTGCATCGTAGTGGTAGTGCTGTCATGTTTGTTCATTGTTCCCTGTCTTCCTTTTCATTGTTGCAAACTTCTTATTGTACCATTTTTGGACTTGGCAGACCCTTATTTGAAGTGCTACTTTTTCTATTGTCACAGTCCCAGTGAACTTTCAAGTGAATCAATCCCCACAGCCTATTTAAAAACATCATAAGAACAGAACCCAGAAGTCCCTTTAATTTGCTTTAAAAATATATCCAGTTTTCATAAATATGCCACTTCTCACTAAATGTACTACATTCCACAAATGGTGATCACCCAATGCCCCTAAATTTTTTTTTTTAATTCATTGAATTCTGAGCAATGTTTGTGGGCCAGTGTGTCCTCTGTCCTCGGTTGCACCATTCACTTCAATCTGTGCACTGAGAATACATTAACCTCTTCAATGCTCATGACGAGCTGAGCTCGTCATGAGCCACGGCGCTCCGGTGCTCATGACGAGCTCAGCTCTTCATGGCCCGTGGAACGCTCAGGTGCGGGGAGAATTCCCACGCTGTGCTAAACGTTCCACGGAGCCAATGCACGTGTGACGAGCTCAGCTCGTCATGAGTATGCGGGCGCTGTGCGCGCCCCCCTTCCCCCAGTACAGCGGGGGATGAACCCCCGCAGCGAAGGGGTTAATGAAGCCTTTGTGTTGTCCTTACATCATATAAGATGAACCAAGGACAGGCTTCAGTAATATTTACAAAGCCTGGTGAGGCCTGATTTGCATGGCCTTGTGAGGCTTTGTAAAGAAATGTAATACAATGCAGCCACACGCAACTTGGGAGGCGTCCCATGGATGGAGCAGGGATGTTCACACGCATCCACTATGGACATTCGCACATTCTCAGATTTACAAAACCTTGTAAACCCGGGAATGCGTCAACATTTAATACCTTCCGAAGTGAGGCGTAACTAGAAGAATTATCTTTATGTCTTGTTGCTATTCCTCTTTTCACTTGTACTGAATTCTGCAGCACACATAGAAAGAGGAAACTGCCTCAAAGGATTGTTTTTTCCTGCACAAAAAGGAAAACCTTCCTATACAAAAACAATCCTGCCTATAACGCAGGCACCATAGTGCAAGTGTGTCTGTGTTGGCACTAGGCTGCACACAGCGAGCCACCGAAAGGAGAGGGCATAAATGCCCCATAATGTTGCAAATATGAAGCTTTTCTGCTTTTTCCCTTTCATACAATGCAGCAAGCCACTTTTATTGCTGTCTTGCGTAAAACTTTAGTAAATGGACCCCTAAATGTCTTTCCAGAAAACCCAGAAACCCCTCTTTTATTATATATCAATGCTAACATATTTCAGTCATCCTTTTTAATGAAATCGGCTTTTAAATTGAATATTTGCCACTTTTCTAAAAAATGTCTCTCTCTTGCACTGGTGCACCAGGTATTGTGAGGAATCGTCTTTAAGTACCTAATACAGATTGTATATTTATGGGTCTGTTTTACAAAGATTTCATTTGCAAAATAAGTGGTCAAAAAGTGCACACCACAAACACTCCCCTTGATAGCTCTGTGGACGGGCTGCGAGAACCAGGAAGGGGATCATCTAGGCCTTAGTTTGAAGCGGCGCGATTTAGGATTGCACCTGTGGTTGGGCCCAAGCCCGGAATGGCCGTTGCGGGCACCGGGCAATCCCCCGGTGCGCCGCATGGGTGGGGGCCGTTTTTATTACAGAGCCGTTTTTGCAATCGGCCCTGTAACAAAATCGGCCGAGTACCGGCCCCGGCAAAGAGCTCGGCGGCACCATCAAACCTGTGGGGGGTGGTGGGGGGCGGCTGTGCACTTTGCCAGGGCCGGTTTTGGTTCCCAGTCCGGCCCTGGTTGGGCACCGCTCGAGGTGGCCTCTTCATGAATAACCAGTCTTACAGGCATGATGGCGGCAAGGGTACCCGTGCACCCCAACAAACGGAGCTAGACAAGTAGGCCCTGCCTAAGGACCACATGCCTCACCCACGTGGAATAAAAATGCAAAAGTCTGAGATACAGACAGAGGCCTCCGAACCCTTGCTACAGGACATTATGGCAGCTATACAGGGTATCAAGGTTCTGAAAGAAGATCTCCGCAATATAAGGGAGCGAGTGACTGATTTGGAAGGCACATCCGTGGATTTGGTCAAGGATATGAAGATTTTGCAGACATAAGTTAAAGAAATTATACAGACCACAAGAAAACTGGAAGTCAAGCTCAAAGATCAAGAAGGGCACTCCCGCCGAAATAATATCCACGTAATTGGGGTACCGGAGAAGGCGGAAGGACAGTCAGTAGAACTATTTGTGGAAGACCTTATAATAAACGCCCTACAGCCAAGAGGTCTATTGAAGTTTTTCTCTGTGGAACACGTCCACAGAGTCGCAGAGATACGACCTAGATCCGGCATCCCACCACGACCCATTATAGCGAGACTATTTAACTACAGGGATCGTGATGTAATCCCTCAAGTGGCAAAAATTGCCCAGCCAATTTAGTCTGAAAATGCTCTCATTTCACTTTACCCCGACTTCACGCAGAAAGTGCAACAAAAAGGACGAAACTTCTTAGGCGTTAAAAACCTCCTTCGGGCACAGGATATTAAATATTCCATGCTGTTCCCGGCAACCCTCCAGGTGAGATCAGAGGGCAAGATCTGGAAATTCACAAATCCTGATGAGGTGCATGACTGGCTGGAGGGTTGGAGACAGTCATGAAGTCAAGACACCGGCAGAAGGACACAGCCGCCTCAGAGACAGTGGACACAGACCCTGATGCAGAATCGGAGAGAGGGCCCCCATGAGTGGGGGGCCATTAGTCGCAAGTGATCTCGTCACAAGCACCCCACAAGAGGTGGATTGTTGGAACTATCAGTGGACCTAGCTGAACTAGTCTTCACAGATGAAAGACACTTGCTGAGCTTGATGGGTGGAGATCGTCTGTACAGATAAGATTCATGTGCCTTCCATATAGGGGCCATATAGGGGCCAAATGCATTATGCTCATGTACCTGCCTCACTGGTGCGGTGATATAGCACCAGTACAGTGTATAATGGGGGGATTGGGGGCGTGACGATGGGTTGAGTGTCGAGGCCGATCCAAATTTAAAGTTGTTACTATTGGGTGACAGACACTCTGTAAGTTGGGGTGGTGGGAGGTTCTTATCTCACTGTGCAGGGTAGCACGGGGGGAATGATTACATAGTTGTTGTAGTCACCATGGATATATCAAAGTTCTTAGGTTATGTAAGTGAAAATTTTTCATGACGTGGGGCAAAATTGAGACATACTAAAAGGGCAGGACACATCCAAAGGGCAACAAGAACATACACAGAACTACCACATACATGCCTACGACCAACAGGACACAGGAATCGGATAAGCCACTGGCTGCCCCTTAACCTAACAAAACCATTAGGATTTTGATCTGGAATGTTAATGGTCTAGGCCATAAAATAAAACATACTATAGCACTGCAATACCTTGGTAGACACAACCCCGAAATAGTCCTACTCCAAGAAACCCACCTCAGGGGCTCCACATGCATGGTGCTTGACAGATTCGGGTATAAACGAGTAGCACACGCGGGCTTCACAACGGGGTCAGGAGGGGTCGGGATTCTATTGCTGACTACTGTCCAATTTTACGTGGGGCAACATGGCGTGACCAGTTGGGCAGATATGTGGCTTTAACTGGGCGACGGGAGGGGAAAGTGCTCAACATTTTCTCAGTGTATGTACCACCGAGGCTGCACTCGGGGACCTTTCAAGATCTTGGTGCTCCCTGGTGATGCTCCCAGAAGGCATTCTGATAATGGACGGGGATATGAATGCAACTTTGGACCCAAGGGTGGACAGGGTAATGACCTCGGACTGAGACAGGGAACTCAAACCACTGGAAAACTTTGTGGAGGCTATGGGCCAAGTTGATCTTTGGAGGGCACATAACCCAAAGGACCAACATTATACATTCAACCCAGCCTCCCATGGTGGGAGCTCAAGGTTAGACAACATCATGACACAATTTACACACACACGCAGGTTTTTGGAAACAGAGCATAGGGCCAGTGGTATCATTCGCAGTAAAAGCACAGATAAAAGGGCTGTTGAGGGACTATACCCTACCTCCCAGATTGGACCCATGTTTTTTCAGGGACAAACAAGTGAGGGGAAAATTAGTAGAACACATTATACAGTACTTCCAGGACAACTGAAGAACAGTAGACTCGACCTGTACACTCTGGGAGGCATATAAGGTAGTTATGCGGGTGTGTGTCCAAGCCATTGTGGGAGGGAAACAGAAAGAACAAAGACTCCATGGTGATACCCTAGAGAAAGAAATACTGCAGCTGGAAAAGGTGGCCGTGGGAGACAGTGAGACAGCAATGCAGGCTAGACAGCAAATCCATCTCAAGCAGAAAGGGATGAAAGACATTGTTGAGGTAGCAGCCAAACCCCATGCTAGAGCAAGCCAGAGGTGTGTATATGAACTAGGAGAGAAGGCTAAAAAGTTGTTGGCATGGTTGTAAAAAAGGGACAGGGAGCGAACCTTGGTCGCAGAGATACACACTCCGAAATTAGAGATTAAAAAAAATAAGCAAGGATATTGCCTCGGCGTTTGCTGACTACTTTGAAGACCTATACAGGTCCACCTCTTCCAAGAGGAAGGAGGAGTGTGTGGAGTTGCTCAGAGACATTCCTCTCCCACACCTGTCCAGCGAAGAAAGGGAGACACTTTATGAAGCACTCACTGCAAGTGATGTGGTCAGAGCCTTGGGAGACCTGCAATCCAGTAAGGCGGAAGGCCCCAACAGAATACCTATTGAATTCTACAAAGGAGTAGCGCTGAAAGTGGCCCAACACATATAGACATGTATAACAAGGCTCTTAACAGAGGAGCGTTGCCAGCGGATCAGAGACTAGCCACGATTGTGGCCATACCAAAGCAGGGCAGACTGCCATCTGAGTGTGGCTCATATCTCCCCATATCCCTATTAAACATGGAAGTTGAAGTATTAGTGAAGGTGGTGGGTAGCAGGCTTACTAGGGTCAACACCTCAGTGATACACCTGGATCAATCCGGGTTCATGTCCCACAGCAGCCCAAGGCTCAATTTGAGAAGACTATATGGAGTGCTACACAATACCAAACTTAACCCAGATTATCATGCGGCACTCCTATCCTTAGATGCAAGCATGGCATTTGATAAAATAGAGTGGCCCTACTTAGAAGCAGTTTTGGAGAAGTTTGGATTTGCACCCGGTTTCTGTGCATGGGTGTGGCTCCTCTACATGAACCCATTAGCGAGGGTGAGAGTGAATGGGGCAACCTCTAGTACTATACAGCTGCCCAAGGGTAAGAGGCAGGGGTGCCCGCTCTCGCCCATGCTGTTTGCATTGGCACTGGAACCCCTAGCGGCATGGGTCAGAATGGACCCAATAATCAGGGGGGATCAGTGGGGGTGGAGACTGGGGAGAAATGATATCCCTCTACGCTGATGACTACTGTATGTCACAAACCCCAGATCATCAATAAACCGGGCTATACACATATTCCACCTGTTTGGAAGCGACTTGGGATGTAGGATTAACTAGAACAAATCTTTGCTATACGTATTGGCTGGTGTGGTCCCGAATCTCCCATCAAGCGTGCACTCCCTTGTTATTAAAGATACTTTCAAGTACCTGGGCATAACTATCTCCAAGGGGAATACTAGATTCCTAGAGGACAATCTGTTTCCTCAGCAGGCCAAGCTGCGCAGAGACATGCAGCATTGGAGGAAACTCCCACTGAGCCTGACGGGATGTGCAGTCTTATTCAAGATGATGGCGTTACCCAGACTGTTGTATGTTCTGCAAAACACTGCGTGCAGAATCCCGCCCAATTTGTTTAGATAAATCGATGCAGAACTAAGACTACTTCGATGGGATGGAGGGCAGGCGAGAAAAGCCTTACATAAGCTACAGCATAATGTGTACGAGTGTAGGCTGGCAGTCCCAGATATCAAGAAGTACTACTGGCCACACAGCTCATAACCATCAATGACTGGGTGTTTGCTGGGAGAGAGGAGCCGCTTATAGATCTGACCATTATCAGATGGGTGAAGGGGGATACCGAGCAGCGCTATATCATAGATGTGCAAGAAACTCACTACCCACACGCACAGAGGTTACAGTACAAATGTGGAGGGCAGCCACCTGGTTCCTGGGTGGGAAGGACAAATTGACGGTGGGACTTGGACCTCTTATGGGAGATGGGCCAACTGAAGGGATTTAAAAAATGGCGGACTATTGGGATGGAGTATTTGGAAGACATATGGAAGGGGGGCAACATGATGAACTTTGCGGACCTCAAAGTGGAATACCAAATGTCTGACAAGGAGTTCCTCCAATACTTACAACTTAAGCATGCCCTACAGAGACATATCCCAGCAGGAGAGCAGCTGGTAGAATACACCCCACTCGAAGATAGGTTCCTTATGGATCCCATGTTAGAGAGAGTGACCTCGCTAGTGTAAAATATAAAATGAATAATTCCCCCGAACCATTTAAGGCATTTAGGGAAACTTGGGAAAATGACTTAGCGACACTGGATGATGAAGATTGGACGGAGGTGATCCAGAGCCCAAGGGAGCTAGCAATTTGGCCACGTTTCCAACTAGTTCAGTTGCGCATCCTACATAGGTCGTACACCTCCAGAGTACTTCCAAACTGGATTGGGATCAGTGACACCGATCACTGTGTACTGGGTTGCTGGGCAGCGGGTACATTCTTCCATATCCTATGGGCATTCTTAAAGATACAAGAGTTTTGGAGCAAAGAGACGGAGGTCATGTCTGAGGTAGTGGAGTTAGAGGTTCCCTGTGATGCCAGATGGCATATTACTTGTATAATGGGGGAGGACAAATGGTCCAAGCATTCTAAGATGTGGCTCATGGCAGCGAGCATAGTAGCCAAGCATAATATTGCGAGGGACTGGGGGCGACTCAGCCTCTGGGTGTTGGGAAGTGGAAAGACGACATGGACTGGTGTTGTAGCACCAAAAAGGTGGTGTTTTAGGGCAGGGGTTGCCCCAAGAAATGTGAAAAGATATGGGAAAGGTGGTCCCAATACAGAGGACATGGAAACATTGGTGAGCCGCATGCATGAGGGGGAAATGTTTCAATGTTGTGTTGATTGTGAAGTTCTCGAGATTGGACTTAAGACCACGCCTTCTACGATGCGTGGCCAAATGCCTGATGATACAGATAATTGCAAGGTAAATGTGATGTAAATGTCCCCTGATTTCTGTGCTAATTGACCTCTGTTTGTTCATTTAATGAAACAATATTTTTTTGAATTGCACACCAACTTTTGCAAATGGAATCTTATTTTGCAAAGTAACCTATGTACTTTAGGTGGATTTATAAAATAAGGATTCAAAATGAGTTGCAGACTGCCCTGCCTAATGAATATTTAAATCTCATGTGGCAGGGCACAATTTGCAACTCACCACATTTGATCCCAATCAAAGAAATTGTAGCATCCACTATCTCTGTGATTGGTTTTTAAAAGACTTACAGTGAGAGATGGCAGTGGTCCCATGGACCACTGCATATTCCGCAAGAAACTTGTCCCCTACTGGGTCCACAGGTGATTGCTTTCCTTTGTCCAAATAAACTGGCGTTCCAACTTGGGAGTCTCTAACTATTCAGTGGTTAACAACTGGTCATGGTGGTGATTCCCGGAGTGGCGAGCCGGGCAATTGGACAATCCCTCAGGAGTCTGGAGTCTCAGAAGGCAAAACGAGATGTAATTAAGAATTCACAAATATTTTGTGATTCCTTGGCATTCCTTAATTGCAACTCGCAAATTGTGAGTCGCAATTAAGGAATGGCTTCCAATTCATTCCTATGGGCCAGGAGGTCCATAGGATTGAATAGGAAGACATTCACAATTTGCGAGTACCCATTTGGTACTCGCAAATTGCGAATGCATTTTCAAGGGTGCAAGGGTGTCATTAGGACACCCTGTTGCACCCCTGAAATGAGCATGTATGCACATGTGGCGCACATACATTCCCTAAGGCCATGTATGTGCAGCACATGGCACTTTGAAAAATGCCAAAAAGTGAATTTTTAAAAGAAATCGCAAATTACCACCAACTTGAAGTTGGTGGTAATTTGCGATTACTTAAGGAGAAATCGCACAACTTGGGTGAAAAGATATGAATCGTAATTAGGAAGGAGCCCACAAACTGCACCTTCCAAATGTTATTTCGTAGCCCATCTCTAAACCCACTTACCGATTCGGGAAGACTTTTCCAAATTGGTGCATGGATTTAGTACATTCAAAAGTGCTTTATGAACAAAGACCTCTGATTTAGTGAGTCAGAGGACTTGTGACTGCTAAAAGGTTTCGTACATTAGGCAAGTTTCATGGCCAGTCAAGCACCCAAGGAACATGGTGGCAGAGAATAAAAAACTTCTCGAACAAGTGGTCCTCTTCATAAAGGCAGGGACGTTTTAAGGCACGTGCAAAGTAGGCAATTGCCCAGGGCCCCACGTTCCAAGGGGCCCCTGGAAAAATAAACTTTGTATTTATCTAGCTCACTTCTGTGCATTTCCACATCTCAGCCTCTCTCCCCTCTGCCTACCTCCACCTCTGAGCCACTCTCTATTGCCCAGAAGCATCTCATGGGTGATTAGGGGCTCTGGAAAGACATCTTTTAGCGGTATTTGGGTGAACCCCGTTTCTGAAAGTCTGTTTTGCATTCTGTGCTTTTCAAGTAGCAGAAAAACGTATGCATGAACATGGTTCCCCAAAACATGCATGACATGGGGCCCCAAAAATCCTCACTAGAACACTGCATAAAGGCTCCTGAGCCTCCTTTTCTAGGATGTAGCTGCTATGCACCCATCCTTACAATAAGCGCTTGACTCATAGCGCTATGTCAGTGTGATGTGGATAAGGTGAAACCTAGCCTTAAACATCGGGTCCTAGATTTATCAAGAGCTGAGCAGATGCTACCGTGGTGCTGTGCACATCTGGGCTGCAATCATGGGCCTTTCTAGTGGTAAGGAAACGGGCACTGCGTCGCATCGCTGTGTGCCTCCCGCACACAACTTTACTAAATAAACCCAGCGGTTTTGATCAATGGGACAAGCTCAGTATACTTAATGTTCACTCAATATGTCAGTGCGCTGCAATAAGCTCTGTTTGCCATGAACGTGCTTTCTTCTCAGAAACATACCTCTTCTTAAACAGCTTTACATCTTCAGTTTTTCCTTGTTGAGAGACTTGGACTGGTGTCCAGAGGAAAAGCCAGCGCGTGGTGGGCACCCCAGACAATAACCAGACTTCTTCTATGATTTGAGAACTTTTACTGTGACCGCCAGCGTTTGAAGCCTAAATAGTATATCATGTGTGTGTGCTGCCCTCTAGAGGCTGTGGGTGATTTTAACATAGATTTCACTTAATAAAGCATCTAAAAAGACTACGACATATGGTGCAAGGTAAAAGGACGGAGAAGAGAAAGGTTGGCTCTGATAACACAAAAGAAGGAGGGATTTTGAATGAAGGAATCAACTACTAGCCAGACGGGCTCTGAGTTTAGAAAACCCCTTCTGCGTTTTAAGGGACTTAGTGAACTCTTCAGAGCATTGTAAATTTCAGTTTAATCAATTTAACCGAATTGCATATGCAAAATATTAGGCGCCTGATATGCAAACCGTTATGGTCTGTTACCAGCCTCTGAGATCCCGGTGTCTTACTTGACCGACTTGTGTCATCTTGGCCAAAAAGGAGCCCTGTTCACAAAAAGTAAGGTTTAAACATTGCTGAATGATGTCACTGGCCAGCACAGTTGTACTTATTTTAAAGTTGTATATTTCCAGGCTGGCTCAGCCCTGTAGTCATTAACCATATCTTTTTGGATTGCCGTCTGAGCCCCCTTTCACATATTGTATGTAGGCTTGCGATGAAGCAGGGTCTGTCCTAGGCCCAGGCAGTCTAAGTGACAGAATAGGGCTTGCATAGACACCAAGGGGCTGATTTATAAGCCAGTTGCAACACTTTTGTGCCACCGTTGCAACACTTTTGTGCCACCGTTGCATCACTTTTGTGACTCAATGGCGGCGTAAACAATGCGGAAAATTGATGTCTAGGGAGATGTGCCACGTTGTAAAGCCCTGCGTCACATTATACCTGCATCAGGTATAATGTATGCTGGGTGGGAGTTCCCATGCAGGAAAGCCTTGTAGAAGTAATGCAGTGCAGTCTACAAGATTTCACTGCACCACTTCTAGGACACCACTGCGTCAAAATCTTACGCCTGCTTAAAGCATGTGTAAGGAGTGATGCAGTACAATAAGTATAGGCCTCAAAATGCATTGCTGGGGTTGCATCGTGCTTTCAACATGACTCCAGCAATGAGTGACTTTTGGGCCAACAGAATTTCTGACGCATCTGTCAATCCTTGTGCCATGATGCGCCGTATTTTCAATACGGTGCATCCATGGTGGCACGAGGGGATCGCAGGTTGGTACAGGGAATATGACGCATGTGTCAGTTTCTTGTAAATCTAGCTCCATGTTTTCCAGGTCCATGTGTGACTAGTCCGGCTATAACCAATATTTCTTAGAATAATGGGACTTGTAGTCGTATTTAACCCACTATCAAACCAGGACTACAAGTCCCAGAATTCTAAGGGGGAAAAAAAACTCGACTAACTATTCACGTGTGAAGCTGGGAAACTTGCCATCTCTGGCACTGAGACACAGGAGAGTGCAGGGAGCTGCAAACCCAGACCTTGGACTTCAGCGAGAACTGTTTTTGCACTTTTGATTTCTCAGCACCTTAGTCACCCTTTCTCCTGAAAGGGTTCACTTTCCCCCTTTTCTTCTCCCTCCCTTCTACCCCCGCACCCTTTATGCAGTGTTCAAGACGGTCAGAGGCTGTGTGCTGACATTTACACTCTAGTGTGGTATACCACTGTTCTCAGGGGGGTGTTTGTGGTTTACAGTAGCTTCATTAGCTGAACGCTGCAAACAGAGGAGGATGAAGGGTTGGGATGGCCCCACTAACTGATTTTACTGTCAGAGACTTTAAAAGTGTGAGTCCAGGATCTGCATTCCAGGGTCAAGCCCACCCTCAGAGCTCAGGTGGATAATTAACCCGTGGCTGTCTGGAAGCAGGCACAAACCAACATAAGTCATACATTTTAAACTCGATAAATGTGTCTGCATAATGTTCAGCATTCATAGCCCTTGGTTTTGCTACAGGAAGACCTTGGTTGCCTAGCACTGCACACTTCTATTTAAATCATGCTTAACAACAAGCTCCATGAATGCTCAAACAATGACTGAAGCAGGCAGCTTGGGCACAAAGGCTCCTCCGTGGTCTGCTCTATGTCCAGAAGCATGAATCCAGGAGCAGTTTACAGAGGTTGTAAGGCACCCCTTGAAAGATATCAACAAGTACCTTTGTCCTGATTGTATTTCTTTACATTATGTTACCTATAACATTGCATTCAGACACAATTAACCTGCAGCATGCCCCTGCGTTTCCCCTAGTGCTGGTGCAAAAAAAAGCTGCCTATCGCCAGCGCAGGCACCGTGCTGCCATGTCTCAAGGGGGCCTGCACATAAACAATCAATAATGCACATACATTGAAAGAGCAAAAAAGGAGGAGAAATTAATAATTTCTCCTCTAATCACCTGTCTAAGACCAGGTATTCCCTGGTCTTCGATTTTGGTGCTGCTCCAGGGTTGTAAATCTTGGGCAATCTCAAAAAGCAATAGAACACCCACTGCAACACCTATTGCAGGCTCCTTTGCCGCAGCGGACATAGGCAGAAAGGGGAATATTTACAAAGTGGTATTAAGCCACGTTAAGTGGCTTAGCGCCACCTGGTAAATATGGAGAATGGAGCAGCGACACTAGAGCAGCAAAAAAAGTGAACCGCCGATGGTGAAAGGGGCATGTAAATATTCCCCTATGCCTCCTACAAGCCTGCGCTTCAACGGATAGCTTATATCGCTTCCCCTTGTGCCTGTGGGTCTACAGGTGAGATGCCCAGATTTTTAGAACCAAATACAGGGACAGTCCTACACACAGAAATAGGACTAAATGTTGGCAGCTTCCTTAGACATTGACGTATCACAATGAACCCGCCCCGTCCCTCAAGACATAGGACTACACAGACGTAATCTACAAATCTATTTAAAAGGATTAATGTATTAAAATTAAAAAAATGTTTTTCAGAGGTTATGCTCCTCTCTCTATTTCCAAAGCGTAAAACTAGCTCACATTTCTTTGGATTCTGGGACTTGTAGTCCTGTACTTATTATGATACAATAAGACTGCAGGGAGTGCAGAGAGGGCCGCTTATCTAGCACTGATAATGAAGGGGAATAAATCTGGTTCCAAGATGTGCCAGCTTCTGTGAAATGTGCTGACTGTGCCCCGGTGCAGTCTGCCAACAACAGAGCACCTTCAATGCCTACTTTGTGGTTGTAGCAGATGATTGCAGCAGGTGAGCTAGGTCTCTTACATTCAGCTCCAGCTGGACACAACAACACACATGCTTCACTTACAGGCTATCAGCACTTCTTTGGTTTGATTCTTCTCCTAGCTGGGGGGTAACTGGAGCTTTAACAGCTTCGATGCTGATGACGAGCTGAGCTCGTCATCAGCAACGGCGCTCGTATGCTGATGACGAGCTGAGCTCGTCATGTAACGCTGTATTTTAAAAAACGCCGCACACAGCGGGAAAAGCCGCCGCAGCGATGCGGTTAAAACTTTAATGCTGATAACATTCAGGAAAGCAAGGTATCAGCTTGTCACTTCACAACTGCTTAAGCTAAAATAGGATTTGGGGGAAGGGTTTTTAAGTTCTTCAAACTCTGTATTCAAGCGATATGCATGTGCTGTGAAAAGGGTTATGCACGGGCATACCTCTGCTGTTAAGTGTGTTCTGGGCACCTTGATAGATTCCCAGGGTCCTTAGAGGTAGCATTTGCTTATATGTGGAGTAGGAGCATAGGGTAATATATGTAGATGAAGGATTGTATCCCCGAATCAGTTATGTCATGTTATGTGTATTTGTATAGCACACAACTCGCCCGGGAGTGTATCCTGGCACTGAAGCAGGAGCTGTATTGGCCGAGCCAGGGCCGGGGCTAGATGAAGAGCCAGGTCTTCAGTTTCTTGTGGAGTTCAACAAGTCAGGAGGAGGCTCTTAAGTGTAGCGGTAAGAAGGTCCATGCTTTAAGAACAAGGTAGGAGGAGACACAACTGTCGGATCTGGTTCTGGCTATGTGGGGCGTGTGTGCGAGTAGGAATCTGGCTGAGGGTAGGTGTTTTGTAGGTTTGTGGAGGTTTGAGCGGTTCTACTTTGACTACTAATATTGTATTTTGAATGCTAAGATTAGTTGTGCCTACCTCCCTGTCACTGATTGTGAGAAATGCCACCTAAAGTCACTTTCCACAGGTAAGCCTTTTGAGTTCACACCTGTGGTTCTCCTCCATTCATGTCCAAACCAGTAATTCCATAAGACAAGATGAGGCAAAAGCCTTAGCCTCTCCCCCGGTTTGTGTGTGTGAGATCCCTTTAGCCTGAATTTCAAAAACAGCAGCTCACCACCCATGTACAGGGCTATGCAGTCTTCATGACACCCACCCTAGCAAATGCTCCAGTGTTGTGTATTTTCCATGACACAGGTTCTGTTTGTCTCCATGGCCAGTGCAAACAGGAGCAGAGATAATGGGTATCCCTGTCATGCCACACTGGATTGCAAAGACACAGACAATACCCCATTGACCAGGACTAATGCCCACAGGTAAGAGTACAGTAGCCTAACACAGGACTGGAATCTGAGGCCAATATTCATCTTCTAAAGGAGGGCATCCAAGTATGACCACACCACTGAGTCAAATGTTTCTTAACGTCTGTTAACACCAGGGCTGCAGGGACCTCCTGTCTTGTGGCACATGCCAGGGCGACTTGCAGTCTCCTAATGCAGTGTCTAGTGCCCCTTTACAGCATGAAGCCATTTTGGTCGCTGTGAACTAAGGAGTGGATCACCCCAGCCAATATTTTGGCAATTACCTTAGCTAGCTTTTCACCTCGGCATTGATCAGAGATATAGGCCTATATGATGCACAAGCTCCCACGGGCGGCCATTGTTGTGCAATATGACTATCATAGGGGAATATTATCAAGGGGGTTTATCTCCGCTTTTTTGGCTTCAAAAGCCCAGAAAGCGGAGATAAAATTATCTCCCTATTACCTAGCTGTCGCTAACACCAGTTAGCGACAGCTAGTAGGAGATAGCGACCATCTTGGGCCCCGCTTTGCATGTCAGTGATATTTATCACCAATGACATGCAAAGTGGGCGTGCCAAGATGTTAGCGACTGGAAACAGTCGCTAACATCGCTATCTTCAATTACCCGCTTTTGGAGATATTCGCGCTAAGCGCGAATATCTCCAAAAGCTAACAGCTGCCCCATAGCAGTTCTTAGTCATGTTATCCAATGGTAGGTGGATAACATGGCTAAGAGCATTAGCTCCGTAATGCATGAATATCGCTGACTTTTCAGCGATATTCATGCATTATTGCCGATTTTTATCGCATTTGCGATTAACCTTGGTAATACCAAGGTTTATCTGCGATAAAAATCGCCGCAGCTCGGCGATAATTTTTCATCTCTAACCAAGCAATAGCGATAATTATCACTTTTGCTTGGCAATTTGCCCCATAGTCCCTCTGAAGTCCAGAGAAATGATACCTTCCTGAAGTGCCTGCTCAAACGTGGATCCGGAATGGGGGATGAGGTCAGATGCTTAGCGCCTAAGGAATTCAACAGGAAATGTATTGGGCCCAGGTGTCTTCTCAGCAGGCATGCCCCCCCCATGCAAACCCCAACTCTTACTCCACCAGGGGAAGGTCTAGAGCTTACCTCTCCTCCCCAGAAAGTTTAGTCAGTGGGACATCCAATAGGATTGACCGCTCCCAGTATCATTTGCAGCAAAAAGGGTGGCAATGTTAACTGTCCCTTGTGAATCCACCACCAAACCAAGAAGGGTGTTTGTATGTCAGCTAAGTCTGGATGGTGATCTCCGCTCCAATCGCGGAGTTTGAAGAGTTTTCAGCACTCCGCATTAAGCGGAACTTGCGGAGTTCTGAAGCTGCCGAGTGCGAGCGAGGAAAATCCACCTCCCGGCGAGATTTTTCCTCATTCTTGATTGTCAATATCAATTTGGCAAGCGCGAGTGTGGAAAATCAACCTCCCGGTGAGATTTCTCAACGCGGGTGGTCAGATTTCTCATTGCGAGTGTCGTGTATAATCGCGACCGCTCACGTTGAGAAACCGTCTGTTCGTGTTGAGAAAGCTGCTGCTCGAGTAAAAATCTACTCAAACAGCAGAAAGGAAGCAGCGCCCGCTTGCGCTGTGCACTGTGCCGTTCGCGATGATTGCAAGTACAGACAAACAACTGTCACTGAAAATCATCTAACACACTCTGCCGCTTGGGAGCTCCGTTTAGTGCAGCAGATTTGTTCTGCGTGTCACGGAGTTCCGTGTAGCATAAGTCCCCGAACTCCGCCCAGGCTTAATGTAAACCATCCACAGGGCCTCCTGGTCCCTGTTCACCAACCAGTATATAAGTTTTCCCACCTTGTCCCCAGATTCATAAATTCTATGTTGGGAGACGAGCCACTGCAGGCGAGTCAATGAAAGGATCCCTGAACCTTTCCCTGACTACCGACAACGGGCGCAAGTTCTCCGCTGTGGGGGAGAGGGACCACTACACCTCCAGCTGAGTGAGCTGTTGCTTGAGTTCAGAAGATTTGAGTATGCGGTTTGCTTGTGCTGAGCTATACAGAACGCGATCTAGCCCCACAGGACTGACGTCAGGGCCTCCGACATGACAACCACAGCGATCAAGTCCGATTTCATCTGAAAGACTAGAGCTATCTCCTTCCCCAATTTGTCAACAGGAGCGGCTTCCTGATGGATCCACCCAGTAAACCTACACCCCCAGCCCATCCAAGTATCACCTCAGGGTCACTATTTCTTCCGGAGAGTGATCGGATGGACATCTGAGCAATAGGCGTGCTTGACTGATGACCCGGAAATATTCAGCTGGAGTAGAGAAATAGTTTGTGATTGGGTGCTGTGAACCTGGAATGGTGGTGAGGCTATTTGAGGATTTCATGGTTATGGCCAGGCTTGGATTGGGAAGCAAAATAGGCCTGGGCACCCTAAAAAAAAAAAAAAAGAATTAGCCCATATTTGCATATTGCGCTTTTTCAAAAACACTGCTTTGGTGTTTTAACTCCTTAACCGCGGCACAAATTCCGCCGCGGTGTGGGAGTTTATGGAGTGGGCGAGGCCGCGTCGGCCAAGGACATGCGCAGCACTACCTTGTTAGTGCTGGCGACGGCCTTTGGCTGACGCGTGCACGCAACGGGTTAAGTTCCATGTAAAGAAGGGGGAGGATTGTCTAAAAGAGGCAGGTTTTCTTCACTGATAAAAAAGATGTGAATGCTACCAGGACTCTTTACGCACGTATTAGTTTACTCTAGTAAACCACACTTGAATATAAGTGAGGCCACTTCTGCTCAGGCCTCCTGCCCCTGCTAGGTCGCCATACATTAATGGGCCGGCCCAGCGAGACACTGGGAAGGACACCTCCACCCCCTTGGTAAAAGGGAGGTAACTGAAGCCTGCGTTGGGAAAGGCCGCTCAGGCCCCAACTGGGCCGCTGCTGGCATCTGAACAGCACAGACACAGCCCAAATCGGTCTGCATGCTTCCCAAAAAAGCAGCCCACAGCTGTACATCCAACCGTTATGGAAGCTCCAGCCATCTAGGATGCCAAGAGATGTATCCCCCTCTCCTACACCCCCTCCCCCCGTTCCCCGTTACCCAGCAGCGAAGGAGTAGGCCTTTATATTCTTGTGAACATATGCCATACTTATTTAACCTGTAGCTCTTCTATAGTATTTTACCTAAGATGCCTGTGTCTATTTTTTTTCTTCTTTTTTCTGCTATAGTTCGGACAAGTAAGAAATTCTGTGCAGGTCCGTTTCCCTATTTCATTTTTTGTGTTCGGAAAAGTGAGTCGTGGCTCTCTCCTGCCATCTACAGGAAACATTTGGCAGTAGACCGTGCCCGTTTGTTAGCACGACAGAGTGTTACTTATTTCCTTGGATGTTTAATTTCCCCTTTTCCCCACGCTCATATGCCTTGGCGTAAAAAAAGATATTTACAAATCTAAAACTTGGACAGAGAAGTATGGTGCGACCTAGCCACATGGGCTCGTTCCCCGATTACTAACTCAACGGAAGCCGAGAAACATAAGGGTAAATGAAAAAATCTCTACTGCATCGGAGATTTCAGTCTTCTGTACAGCAATAGCGTCATATTTGAATATTTCAATAGGACTAGTGAATTGTCCGGAGGACGCATATATTAGGTGCTTTCTATAGAATTGTATAGGAGTAGTGCGAGTGCTATACTCAATGGGGCAGATTTACAATTACTGCCGCATCTCTGCAAATTAGCAGGGATGCACCAGTAATTGTGCGACGCAACCCATGATGCGCCGCATTTACAATGCGGCGCACCACGGGGCAAAAACGGCACAGATGTGTCACGCACCTGTGCCGTAAAGGTGAGGCATTGCTGGAGTTGTGTCGCAAGCGCGACGCAGCTCCAGCAATGCTCTGGGGGCCTATTCTTCCAATGCTGTGTCAAGCCTTACGCCTGCTTCAAGCAGGCGCAGGGTGTTGAAGCAGCATTGGCCTAAAAGTGACTGAGTGAAATCTTGTAGATTTCACTCAGCCACTTTTAGGAGGCATTCCTGCGCCGGAACGCCCCCTTCCCCCCCCTGCGCTGGAATGCCACCTTATGGCGCAGGACTTTACAACGTGACGCATCTCGGAGATGCGTCACGTTGTAAATATCCCGCACCATGGTGTATCTTTTGCGTTGCCGCTGCGTCACAAAAGTGACGCAACGTCAGCGTAAAAGAGCCGCAAGGGGCTTGTAAATCTGCCCCTATGTTTGGCTATGTGTGTGGTCTTGGGCGGATTTAGAAACTATCCGTAAGGTGCGCGGAAGAAACCTCACTGGCCGGCCAGCCTGGCTGGCCAGTGGTGCAATTATCACCTCACTGAGTGCTCAGTTTCTACTGCAGGCTCCTCACACCCCCTTCTCACCCGTGGGCATTGCCAAGGCTACAAGTGCCGACTATGTGGGTCCCACGAGTGCATGATAAAGTTGTCCCACTGCTCAGAGTTGTTGCAGCAGTCTGATTGCTGGTTTCCATTCAGTTTCTCAGGGGCATATTATCAAGGGGGGTTATCTTAGCTATCTTAGCTTAAAAAGCCAAGAAAGCGGAGATAAAATTATCTCCCTATTACCTAGCTGTCGTTAACACCAGTTAGCGTCAGCTAGTAGGAGATAGCGACCATCTTGGGCCCCGCTTTGCATGTCAGTGATATTTATCACTAATGACATGCAAAGTGGGCGTGCCAAGATGTTAGCGACTGAAAACAGTCGCTAACATCGCTATCTCCTATTACCAACTTTTGTAGATATTCCCGCTAAGCGCGAATATCTCCAAAAGCTAACACCTGCCCTGAGCAGTTCTTAGCCATGGTAGGTGGATAATATGGCTAAGAGTATTAGCTCAGTAATGCACGAATATCGCGGACTTTTCAGCGATATTCATGCATTTCGGCCGATTTTTATCGCTTAGGAGATAAACCTTGATAATAGCAAGGTTCCTAAGTGATAAAAATCTCCGCAGCTCGGCGATAAAAATATAGCCGCTAATCCAACATAGCGATAATTATCGCTAGTTGTTGGTAATATGACCCTCAGGGGTATATTATCAAGGGGGTTTATCTCCACTTTTTGGGCTTTAAAAGCCAAGAAAGCGGAGATAAAATTATCTCCCTATTACCTAGCTGTCGCTAACACCAGTTAGCGACACCTAGTAGGAGATAGCGACCTTCTTGGGCCCCACTTTGCATGTCAGTGATATTTATCACTAATGACATGCAAAGTGGGCGTGTCAATTTGTTAGCGACTGAAAACAGTCGCTAACATCGCTATCTCCTATTACCAACTTTTGGAGATATTCGGTCTAAGGGCGAATATCTCCAAAAGCTAACACCTGCCCTGAGCAGGTCTTAGCCATGTTATCCACTGAGAGGTGGATAACATGGCTAAGAGCATTAGCTCGCTAATGTATGAATATCACTGACTTTTCAGCGATATTCATGTATTGCGGCCGATATTTATCGCATTTGCGATAAACCTTGGTAGTACCAAGGTTTATCTGCGATAAAAATCGCCGCAGCTCAGCATTAATTTTTTCACGCTAACCAAGCAATAGCGATAATTATCGCTATTGCTTGGTAATATGCCCCTCAGTTCGTTTTGCCTGTTTTTCTCATTTCCATACTCATCTATAAAGGAACAGGCAGCCTTAATACGAGGGTCGGAGGTAGAGGTGGGTGAGCCAACACATTAACAGAGAGCCCAGCAAGAGCCGAGCCATGGATCTGATTTGGCTCTAAGAACCCTTGCACGAGCCGAGCCCTAGACACGTTTGCCCTGTAAATCATGCTAAGAATATCAGGCAAAATATCATTTAGTATTTTCAAAGTTAAAAAGGTGCATGTCTTTAACTTGCAACAGCAGTGGCATTAAAAGGTTGCATTATAGGTTAATTGCAAAGTAATGAAGGGAAAAGGGGGATTGGTGAAACAGTATATTTGCCTAAGATCACACAGTTAAGTTAAGCGGGTAGCTGAAATTGAGGGTTTCTGGTTTCACTTATTGGAAATGAGCCACTAAATTGGTATCAATTTGTCTCTTCTTTTAACCATAAATGTTAATGCTTTGTTCTAAACTTTGTGCACGAGGGTACAGCGAGGATGGCAGGCAGAAGCCACATGGAAGCTCAGCTCGCTTTGGGCTTGATGTTCCAAGAGGACCTCGAGCAGAGACCGAGCCTGGCATCTGGCTCCAGCCTCGTTTGAGCTTTAATTGACTCACCCACCCCTAGTCACAGGACAGACTGGAAAGTTTGACTGACACAACCCACAGCAGGGTTCCATATACAATTTCACATTAGTGGGTGCTTACTTCCTGTACCCTGCCCCCCTGGAGTGGCAATGCAGGAAGCCGCTGGCAGGCCAATCCCGAAAATGTTTGGACCCCAGTGCAGGATTCTGCTCCTGTTTAAAGAATTTAGGGGCATATTATCAAGAACAGTGTTAAAATTATCGCCGGTTTAGCTAAAGCGGCGATAATGGGCTTGTTAATATGCCCTGGATAATTCCAATAGAAGCCCATGTGCACAGCAGAACATAGACTTCTATTGGAATTCTCAAGGGCATATTATCAAGCCCAGTATCGCAGTTTTAGCAGCAGTTTTCTGCTGCTAATCCGCCGATAATTTTTAATGCAGTTCGTGATGATATGCCCCTTATATCACTTTTAGTTTTTCTGAAGCACAGTACAGAAGCAGCTGGAATGCTAATGCCTCTCGAGACAGAGATAGGTGGCTGACAGCTTTCTGAAGCAGTTCATCCCAGCTAGAAGAACATTAACCAGCACCCCTTCCATGGCCGGACTAAGAAACCAAAAGAAGCCTGGCAAAAATGCTCAAACCAGCCCTGCTTCCTTCGACTCCTCACGCAATCTCTCTGTGGTAATCCTCGAAAGACAGAAATATTTTATATAAGAGGTTTATTGCTCGCAGCACAGTACCAGTGGACTGCCTCAGGCAAACCCTCAGGAGAGACTAACTTACATCAGAACATAGCACATGCTGCACAGCAACAGGCTACTGACAGCATTCAAAAGAATACAAGCAGCACAAGCAGCAGCAATAAAATAGATATCAGCATTTTAAAGGGAATGGAACACATCCCTTCCATTACTACAATCCAATAAATGAAACAAACAAAAAATGAATACAGAAAATACTAAACATAATCCCTCATCCTCGCAGGAGGATGTCTGATCTTACGGCCCACCTTAACTCGGGATGCCACAGACTCTGTGTCACTGGTTTTATTGATTTTACTTTCTGATCTGCCATCAAGCACAACATCATCTTGAAAAACACCACTGGCAAATTCATCCTGCTTGTTAATTATAACTATATACTGATCCTCATCGGGAAGAATCTTATGGCCCTCTTCCCTTTCTTCACCTCCACACTTGACTACTCTCCTCTCGTTCCACAATCTGCCATCTGGGGTCACTGCGCTATTTACGTTAACTTTCACAACTCATAGAGCACAGCCACATTTAGGAGTACCCTTTACTTTGAAACCAGGTCTGAGTTACCTCACCCAATCACCCACCGCAACGGAAGTCCCTTTACCTTTACTTGGCATCATACCCTCCTTCCATTTTTCCTGTTTCTTCTTTACTCTCAACAAGGTCTTCTGTACATCCTTAGCTTCAGTATCAGGCATTTTCTTCTTTATCCACCATGGGCTTAACTTAGACACAGGATCCCTTCCCGTCAACAACTGGAAAGGACTCACTTCAGTAACAGAATAAGGGGTAAGCCGATACATCCATAGTTTCTCCCTCAACATGTTTCTCCGCTCGCTGCCCGATTTCCTGGCCCATTCAACGCCATCCTTAAGTACGCAGTTGAATCTCTCAACCTAACCATTTCCTTGAGGTTCATATAGGGCTGTACTCATATGTTTAGTACCTACACTTTCCTAAGAACTCCTTCATCTAGCATGATTTTAGTTGAACCCCATTGTCTGTTACCAAAACCTCAGAGCTGCCTTCTCGGGCAAAAACGTCCTTAAAGAACTCTATCACAGCCCTTGAGGTAGCCAATGCTGCAAATTTGACTTCTGGCCTTTTGGAGTGGTAGTCAATAATGATTAAAGCAAAACATGCATCCTGAGGTAGATACTTGTAAGAATCAGAAATATCAAAATACACTTGCTGCCATGGATGTTTGGGCCACGCCACAGGTTTCAATGAGGCAGGGAATGGTTTTAACATTTTGTCATTGTTAACACATACACTAAACTCTCTCACCACCCTCTCAGCCATGCTATCGATTCCAGGCCACCAAACATTGGCTCTCACAGGTTTTTTCCATATAAGACCTACCGGGATGGCCTTCAGGAGCGAGTTTTAACCCCTTCACTGCGGCGGCTATTCCACCGCAGTGCTAAGGGGACGGGGCGGCTGCGCGGCGGCCGCATGCTGGTGACTGAACCGCTCCGTTATCAGCCGCGGTTGGACTGTGCTGATGACGGAGCAATTCCGTTATGGCCTGCCCGCTCAATAGAACGCCCAGCACAGGCGCGGAATCCGCGCCGCGCAGGCGCGGCGGCCGTGCCATGACGAAACCGCTCCGTCATCAGCACACGCCACCGCAGCTGATGACGGAGCGGTTCCGTCATCAGCATACAAAGGGTTAAGATTTCATCCTGCACAGACTCTGGAGGCACATACTTCACTTTTTTAAATATGAATTGACCCTCTATCACAAGATCACTTGGCAAACATTGGAAGTAACTCCTTTCTGAATATATATCCCTGGGCCACCCTTCCAAGAGATTTTTTTTAACAAGTTCCATCTTTCATCCTCAACACTGCTGCTCCTCCATACTTCTTCCAAAATACTTTCAAACTCCTCAGTCACATAATCATTGATGGATGCAACCACCTTAATGTCATCATACATTTCCGAATTATTTTCACTTGAACATCCAAACGAGACAGACAATCAGCAGTAACATTATACTTGCCTGGCTTGTACTCCACCCTGAAGTTTTACTCCTGTAACCTTGATGTGAGCCTAGCTATGCGTGCTGTGGTATTCTAGCCTCCACCAGGTGAAAAAATCCCCACCAATAGTTTGTGATTCGTTCTGAGTACAAATCTACTTCCCCACAGATAATTCTAGAAGTGCTCAACACCTCACACACATCCCAAAAGCTTTCTCTCAATGACAGGCATGAGCACAGTAAACCATAGCGTGCAAGAATACAAGCAGTACATGCAACAGCACAAAGAGAGATATCACCATTTTAAGGAGAATGGAACACTCTCTTTCCACCCATCCACTCTATGGTGATTGCATCTACACAGCGCTTACTAACCCCGATGAGGCATTGATCCAGAAGTCAAGGTTCGTGGTTAATTCAGTGGTTACTGGGATGAGTTTTAGTAGACGAACTAGAGGAGATTAGATACTACTAGGTTGCAATGTATGACTTTCATAGAAGGACAGGATGTAATCTTTGAGATGAGGCATGGGCAATTCACAGAAATTGAAAAACACAGATTAAATCAAACATGCACATGACTTAGAATAGTCTGTTTTCAGAAGGTGAGGCAGGCCGAGGATGGAAGGTAAGGAGAGGGTCATTCATAGATCCAAGAGCCTCATTTCTACTCGCTTATATTACTTCTCCATCTCTGATTGTTTTCTCTCTACCCTCCCATTCCCTCCTTCTTTTCTCTCTCTCTTAATGCCTCCCTGTGCCTGCTGCAGATTACCTCTGGGATCTGCGGAAAGGAACAGAGGCCCAGGAGCTGCCATGGGCTTTCAAAACTGACCTGCATGGGCTCCAGCCCATCGGGAAAATGCCCAGTGGAATAAAGGCCTGTCTGGCCCAGGCCACTTCGGCCCTCACCCGTAGCCAATGAAGAAGAATACAGTGTAGAAGTGTTTCTGAACTGCTTGTGGGAAACTCACAGACCTTGTTCTTGGCTATTTCATGGTTCATCCTCAATCTTTGGACTAGGACAGTGATCACATAGCAATTTGTATTAAATTATTCTTCAGTGAGTTTTTTTAGTTGAGAAGGTAAACTGCCTTAAAAGGTTCCTTAGTTCAGTAGCCAAGGTGTAATTCTGGGCTTGATTTTGAATCTACTCCCACAAAAGAATGAAAACTGCAGTGAATTCAAAGAACTGTATATATTTTGGTCAAATTGTGGCACTTCCGGTCGAGTGTTTTCCATGAGGGTAGATCATCTGGTTTAGCGCCTGTTGTAGGCATCTGTTTGTAACTGGCAGACCAGAAATGTATATTCTCGCAGTAATCAATTAGCCTTTCTTCCTTCTGAGCAAGAGAGACAGAAACAACCAGATCGATTAACTTAGATAATAATAACTGATGATTAAGATACATTTATTTAATTTGTAATTACATATGACCCAACATATAATGGTGCACATTTACAAGCCCCTTGCACCTCTTTTAAGCCGCCATTGCCTTACTTTTGTGACGCAGCGCGGGGCAAAGCCAGTGCCATGCTGCGAGGTATTTTCAACGTGACGCATCTGGGAGATGCGTCACGTTGTAAAGCCCTGCGCCACATGTAGGCTTTCCGGCGCAGGGAGGGGCGTTCTGGTGCAAGAACGCCTCCTAAAAGTGGCTGAGTGAAATCTACAAGATTTCACTCAGTCACTTTTAGGGCCAACCTGTGTCAAAACCCTGTGCCTGCTTGAAGCAGACGTAAAGATTGACGCAGCATGTTACAGATAGGGCACCCCCGAGCCTTGCTGGAGCTGCATCGCGCTTGCGACGCAACTCCAGCAATGCGCCAAATTACCGCCGGGGATGGGTCATGCATCTGCCCATCCAAGTGAAAGGATGCGCCGCATTATAAATGCGGCGCATCAGTGGTGGCGCACAGGTGGACAGATGGTCGCAACTCTTATGGCGCATCTCTGCTGATTAGCAGAGATGCGCCAGAAGTCGTAAATCTGCCCCCTCATTTTTATCCTCCTGCAAGCATTACAAAATATTAGATTTTTGCACCCAAAACAGAAATCCTGATTAATAGAATCCACATTTTTGATTTGAAACAAACTCTTCCGGGTCATGAAAAGGGTGAAAGAGGGGGGGAGGGACATGTTTGGCTCAGAGATAATACTGTGCAAAGTTAAAATCATTTTTCTTACATGCTTCAGTATTTCACAGAGTCACAAAGGACATGAAGATCAATGCTAAATTGGCTTCCCAGCGAAAATATGTACTTTGTCAAATGCTTTACACATGAGTGTACTTTGTGCTGAATCACTTGTATGGGAATTATAAGCAAGGTATGCACTCAGACACAAATGTACAAAAGTTACCAGCCCCATATAAACTCATGACTAAGTGAGTGTGGAAGCTTGAAAAAAGAGTGAAACTCTGCTAATTATACACTAATCAGGAACTCCATGAGCCCATGTTTACGAAATGAAAGCGTCACACGCCCCAGCCAGGAAAATAGACACACCACTAGTGAAGTACACCATTGGAGGGTCTTCCTATAGGACATCTGGGGGTATCCCACCCTTAAAAGATGGATAAGTACTCCAACATAGGTAAGAGTGGATAAGGTGTTGACACCCCATATTTCTGCAGAGAAACATCAGGGTAAAAAAGTACAAACCCCACTTTACACTTGACTCAGCCTTGCACCAGTGAACAATGCAAACAGCATAGGGGCAGGGGAGCAGATGTATCCTTTGAAATGTACACCAGTCAGAGATTTTCAGGTGCAAAAGCAGAAAATTCAATTAAATCCCAAAATGGGCAACTCTGACATGTAGATGTTGTCTACCCACATGTACTTATGTGTGAATGAGACGCATCAATTGCCACTTTTTACGTCGCCTAATAGTTGATTCCAGGGCATCTTTTTGATGTCTTATTTTTTAAAAAGATAGATTTTAAATGTTTTATTTTCTAAACATCATTGATGATCATTACTCTGCGTACAAATAGGGAAGTGTTCCTAAAACAAGGTCTTGCCACCAAGATTTTTCTGTAACACAGTATCTATGTATAAAGTTCATGATCATATTGTGATCCCTAGATCTGTGTAGACACACCTTTCATTTATATTAGTCTATGTATGCAGAAACACCAGGCCCTGCCATGCTCAAACCCTGAAGAGTCGATCACCATGCTTATTTTGAGCCAGTGGTTTCTGGTGCTCGGCACCAGCACTTAATTGTCAACACCTGTGCTTATGACAGTCTGCCTCAAGGTGGCGCTGTCTGGCCAATTTAGAGATGATCACAACAATAGTTAATTATTAATTCAACATACTTAAGAATTACTATTACCTGCCACCCCAAGCCATTCCTATATCTTTGGGGGCCTGAAATAGTCTGAATTGTCACACTTGTAGGAGTGTGATGGTTAGCAGTTGTGTTGTTACTATCATTGGTAGCATGGCAGGGGTAATGTGTGGTGCCAGCTGCAGGGGACTCTTGACATGAGCTCTGGCACTTATTGTTTTACAAATTATGCACTGCCCCTCATCCCTCTTTTAATGCATACTATTTCAAAATCTGGAAAATGACATGTTACTGTTGGAATATACATATTACCAGATTATGAAGGGCCTCATTACCAGGTCAGAGTAGGGCTGGATTTGGTGGTTGTTCCCCATTCCTAAGTTGAAATGTAGTTATGGTGCGGTAATATCACAACATCACGTACTATGATTTTGGTAATTCTGGCAGTGGCAACTCCTCCGCTAAGGTGGAGGAGCATCGCCCCACCGCCTTGAAGCAATAAAAGAAAGGAAAAAATAAAATGAAAATAACGTAATGCATTGCAGCGTTGTGATTCGGCGGGGGAGTCTAGCTGTGCTTCCTGTTCCTGGAGTCCGACGCAGCAAAGCAGGAAAAGAGACGCGGGACAGAGCGGCAAGATAAGTGTTATTTTAGAAAACAAATTTGCCATTGCAACCTGCGCCCACCAGGAGCCCGCTCCCCCAGCGCCCGCCTCGCCACCCGCGAGCCATGCCAGCCGCCACTGAATTCTGGATGCGGTATTACCAAATTTGTTTTGATGCATTACTTGCAAAGACTGCCTGTATGTTTCAGCGCTGGTTGTGGTGCATTAAAATGCAGTCACACCAACTCTCAAAGTGGGGCATTTGTCAGGTGAAGAGGTGTCATTTTAGACCGAGTGAATATACTTTTTGTGGAAAGAGCAAATCACTCAAAATCCCGTCTGACAGGTCTGTTCTTTCGCCCGATGTGTCTTTTTGAAGTAATTTACAGCCTGGGAAGATGGGTTTTATTTGAAACATGTTTGCTCCTGAAGGATTTATGGGCCTGTCTAGATCCCTGGCGTCTCAATGCTGCTCTTGCAACCTTTACCCACTGCCAGACTGTTCATTCTTGCAGAAAAGTGTGTCAAGAGTGGATGTAAGAGAGACATTTAGTGCTAAAGCACCTGAGAAAGAAATGAGCATTAGTAAGTGGTACATCTTTACCAGAAGAGAGCCCCTGACACCTCTTAACACCACAACTAGGTATGGGTAGCTGAAATAGAATTGCATCTGATATATACTTAGAGATTACTAAATTTCTGAACATTGCAAAACTTTCCTTGCAGATAAATTTGGCAAACGTTTTTGCGAGATAATTCTATACTAAAAGCTTTTGTGGAGTTTTTTTTCATAAAACATACATTTACAGAATTGTATCTGTCTGTGTAACCATTGCATTTATTGCAAACATTGTGACACAAATTACATTTTTGATGGAAACTGTAGGAAATTGAGTTACTGGTGGAGGACGTTGAAACCCTACTGAGGTAGCAACTACAATTACTGTCAAGGTGAAGTTGCAAGCAAACACCAGTTTAACCTGTGCTTAATTCTCTGGTAGCTTTGCACTAAGCAGTCAGGCTTAAGTTAGAGGCAATATGTAAAGTATATGCAGCAAATCAAACAAGTAATAATATCACACAAGACAAATCCTGCACCAATTTAGGAAAATAGAGTAAAATGTAATAAATTAATTGAGATCAAATCAACTAACATCCATTGAGTAGAACTGCAGATATTCATTTCTAAAGCATACAGCACTAGCTGGCGTTATCTGGATGCAACAAAATCCACTCTGACCACTCGGGGACGGCACTCTTATTCGCTCTCAGGTCCTGCACTTTGGGATTCATTGCCTCGAGATATCAGCCTCTCACCATCATTTTTACTTTCAGGAAGACGCTGAATCCTCAGATGTTTCGCAAGGTGGCATATTCCCAATGCAAGTGGGGAAGGTACGACATATCGAGTAGAGACTATCGAAATACCAAATTATCATGGACAAAAATGTCAGAGACGAAAATTATTAGGTTTATTATCCTATTTCAAAATAAATAGAGCAAAACAATATGTAGCTTCAGGTTACACAGACGTTGGGGTAAGAATAGTAAGGGGCAGATTTATCAACATATTGCGCAGCAAGACACATTGCTGTTCTGCATAAAAGGGCAGGAATCTGCTGTATTTAACATTATACTGCGCATTCTTGTCCTTTCCTTGCGCTGGTGCACAATGTGTGGCCTTGGCCTAATCGAGGCATCCTTGCACAATGGTGCAGGCGTGTCTATGTTGTAAGCAGGATTTTTTTTGTGCCCGAGAAGGCACACCCTCCTGCACAAAAACAATCTTCAGGGAATTTTTTTCCATCACCTAGAAAGAGGAAGAAACTAAGGGAAATAAAGATATTTCTCCTCGCTATGCCTCACTGGGGGGCATAGCATTTTGACGCATTCCCAGGTCTACCAGTAATGGTATATCTGGGAATGTGTAAAAGTCCATTTGTGGAATGCTAAGAACACCAACACTCCACCCATGGAACACATCTCTGGGGCAGAGTAACGCAACACAGCGATTTGCGCCGTGTTGTGCTTCTCTAGATTTATCATGTCATGCAGGGCCATACAAGGTGTCCTTACGTGACTTGATAAATCCGACTTAGTAAATGTGTCACCCTTGCGTGGCACAACAGCAACTCAACTCGTTGATAAATCTGCCCTACATCTTTACTCTCCTATATGCACTTGCCTCCTCAATATTAAAGACTTTGATATTTTGACTGCGATATCGTGGTAAATCAATATTCCATACTCAATATTATAGACTACAACAGTGCCTAAAGACCTCTGTGGTAGGTATCACTCTATAAATGCGGTCACTCAGCCACCCAACTATTTATTATTTCTCTATTGAGACCTATTGAGTCGGCAATTTGTTTGCTGCCCACCATGCACTGAAGAGACTCAGAATAAAAAAATCTATGATTACTGCCATATGTTTCTAAGTTGGAATTACTTGGTTGGTACTTCTGTAACATATTTCATGGAAATATACTCTTCATAGGGCATTATCTGTTTCAGTAATAAGATATCCAAATGTAAGCCTGCTGGGGATATGCAGATGCAGAATTGTTCCAAGCTCTGTCCTTGCCTACAGCCTAGACACAATCCTCCAAAACATTCTAGAAAGTTCTACCCTTGATAAACTAGCAGAGCAGGCACTCTCCAGACAGGGTGCAGGAAGAAGCCATTCCCGCCACCGGTCACCTATAGGATGACAGGCCCGTTTATTTCTCTCTTAGTTACACTCTATAAAGTCCTGGTGTCGTTAGCACTGAACCTGTCACTCCAGTGTACGAGGGCTTCCAAAGAACAATTAAAAGCAGAGCATGTGGCTTTTTATTACATCATTACGTTTGACTCCTCTTCACAGGTAACTTAACATCTGGCGGCAGCGGAGGGATCAGTGGGCCTTGGAAAATGGCAGGCACGTTAAGCTGTAGGCCTTCCTGAGAAAGGCCTGTAAATCTGTGCAATGAGCCTTTGCTCCTTAAGTGGTTGCAGGATAGAGGCACCATGCAGCCTTTTAGCCAATCTTACAACAAAGGGGAGCAGCACAGGGCAGTGCAGACCACACACTCAGCATACAAAAAAGAACAAACCATTACTGCTGGCTGTGGTGCCATTGCAATTGTTCTATGTTACAAGAGGAAGTGCCTCTACTGCTGTCAAGAAAATAATTCTGTGAAAAACCGTACATCTGAATGAGCTGTCTCTTGCACATAAATTACACAAGTTCTTTTAAACTTTTTCAATTGTTCAATTTATATAATTTTGTCATATAATAGATTGGAGCACATTGTAAATTATTGACATAATTTGCCATGTATCAGACAGTGTACAACAAATGATATCCAGATACAGTGATACAACAAAGTGAGTATACAAAACTAAAGTGAACAAGCTCTAAATCCAAAGGGGGTAGAGTGTTTTCTGTCCTCCTCTCGCAGGCCTGGAAGGATCTGCTGGAGTACCTGCGAAAGGAACCGGTCTTGCTCATCTTTAGGAAGCTCTTAAAGACCTACCTTTTCAGAGAGGCACTAACAACTGCGTAATCTCTGCATCCGCCGCTGCCAATTATTTCTGCTCTAGTGACTTGCTCACTCTCTAGAAGCGCTTAGAGACCGGTTGGTGATTTGCACTATATAAAAATAATATAACATAAGATAACAAGTGTGCAAGTGTATCTTTAATGCAGGTGGCATTCAGAGCAACTTGTCAATTTTTGGAGAAACAGTGAATGTGGGGGAATTATAAAGATGCGTGTATGCCCCACTATCAATGTTCAGTGGGCAAGAGATGGGTAAGGATTAGCCAAGGGCCACCCACACTTTGGAGGGTATGACACTTCAGTAGAGTTCTCAGTGTTTGTTTAATCCGAGTCACTTGTTGATCTGGATGTCAACGCATTTCGACCTCTTGATCCTTTGAGATCTCCTAATGACCTGGACTGGTATGGATGCTTTAGGTGTATGTGAGGGCATTCATTATATGATGGAATGCTGATGTACATATCCTGGATATTGGCCATTAGTTCTAATGTCCATATAGAGGTTCCACAAGAAGCGTATGGACAATCCCTGCGCCACAGAACTGACTAAGATTTCCCTGCTTTGACCAGGAAGCCTCCATACCAGCCCACGTCCCGAGTAGACCTCAAAGCCCCCCAGGCGTACTATTTTGGTTTTCTAAATCTAATTTACCCCTGCTATTATCATAACGACACCATGGATACATGTAAGCTTAATCATGATGGCTAGACAGGTTAATTCTTGAGGTTTACAGGTTACACCCAGGAAATGCTGTGCTTCAGCATGAGTGCCTCCACTCTGGCAAGTAACTGGACACTAGAAAGCAACAGAGAAACCTATCGCCTGTATCCTTTCTAATGTGCAGTGACGTAGCTGGGTAGAGAAACAGAGACCTCATTGTGCATCTTAAGTGTAAAGTACTATATTTATTTGTCATCTGATCTATGTACACTTTGATAAAAGTGAATAGAGACTTCTCATTGCAGTCATTGACCACATAAAACCACAGAATTGTTTTTGTATTTAATCCACAACATTTGCATGTGGATAAAAGAGTATCTTGAGCATGCTTAAGATTATTTAAACATCCGCAATGTGGAACGATCATAAACCATTCCTCTACCTGAGCAATGCAATTCCAATATGTCTACAATATTTATTCATTTCATTTATTGTTTTATTTTTAGAGTTTTCTATAGCGCAGACCAGACCCAGGGTAGGGTATCAGAGCGCTTTACAATGAGAGCACAGAACAAATAAAACAGTTAGCAAAGTATAGCATACCAAGAATCAACACGTTTTGATAACGTTCGGAGGGTCGTAGGTTTGAGGGTTGTTCTGAGCAATAGGAACAGGTCATATAGGCAAAGGTGTGCTTAACGGGAGAGAGGAGGCAAGTTTGAGGTTGTAGAACTGGAATGGTACAAGGGAGAGTTTACGGGAGGAATTTGCACATCAGGAATAATTTTGTCTCCCTTTTGAACAGTGGAGTGGAGGAGATTTTTCTTATGTATGGAGGAAGGGAGTTCCATATTCTTGGTGCTGCTCCGGAGAATGCTCTGTCAGAGGTTTTTTTCTTGCTGAAATGTGTAGGTTTAGCTACGTTCATAAGAACCTACCAGTAACTCCTTCTGCGTATGAGACAGTTTTGTCTGATACAATACGATATAAAAGGTTTGCCATGAAGATGTATAACGGAACCAAATCTCATGTCTCATGTATAAGGGAACCAAATATTCCTCATACTTCAAATGAGTTAGGGACCCTATTGCCTCGAATAGGATCTTATGAAGGTTGACAGCTCACAGTCACAATCCCTAGGTACCAGGTGCCAAGGAAACGTTCAAAAGAGTTAATGTTTCAATTGTGTGGCCCATTCCACTTTCTTTAAGATCCACTTTATTTCAGGACTGTAGTTAACTGAGACTGTGTTCGTCTTCTGCCATCCCCTAAATTTGTGGTACCTAGGAATTCATCTGACAAATTCTTGATGAATATACCTTCTATTAATGCTATTTAATTTGGATTTCTGGTGGCTCACTAGTGATCCTACTGTTCACTGTGCCCAGCTGTCACTTCCGTGAGACCAAAGTTGGACCAGGTAAAAGTTTGGTTCAACGAGTTTTGGTTCAAAGCCTGGGAACCTAGAACCCCTTTCATGACCAAACATTAAAACTATTCCAGTGGGTTTTTAAAATGAAGACCCTACCCTGGGCCTCCTTCTTATGGAACTGATGTGCAGGTCCTTGTAGTTCTCAGGCCAACTCCTTACTGCTTTATACAGGGCTTTCACTCAACCTCAGCTTTAACACTGTGTGATAACATCTCAGACACTATGCAGCTACCGGCTGGATGTAGACTATGTACCTGAGTGAAAGTAGACCAGCATTCACACAGACACACCACAGTCCAAATGCAAACACCCAGAAGATACAAATCACAAATCTGGTCTAAATGCACAGGCCAAGGACATGATAAAGAAAATCTGAGATATCAACTTCTAGCTGATACACCATAAGGAGAAAAGGCACGCACTATGGCTTTACGGAGAATGGGAAAACAAAATGCTATTATTCTGACAGCACTTAATCGAGAGTGGGCACAAAGCGATATACTAGCGAATGTACTGTACCAATGCCGCCCCCCTCCGGTTCATGGTTGACTTAGAGCCACACCAAGAGACCTCTACACTATTGAATTTTAAATTGAGAGTGTTGCATCTGTGAGCCCCAAAGGGCATTGAGAGGGCCCCACCTTTATTTTTGTCCTGTTCAAGTAAGAAAATAACGACATTAAAAAAAAGATGCTTTCAATTAGCATAATTGCTATATAGCTTGTTGCATCATCTCCAATATTCCTAAAATAATGGTTAATTGTTTGCGATCTTTCCCAACTGCAAACACCTCTGAATGTGAATATTCTGGAGACACAGGTTAAACACATATTTAAATATTTATTGCTCCTTCAAAAATGGTTGATGTGTAGGGTAAGCTCCTGCTAGCCACATCTCCCCTTGATAGGTCAGAAGGTCACCATCGTGCTTCACAAATTGCTCCTGCACCAGCAGTGTCCCTCAGCAGGTAGAGTATTTACTGTCTCTGATACCCCCTAAACCAATCTATGTTTCTCTGCTTTTAATATAATTTATCCTCAACCAGTGACCAGGTCCGAAATGGTTGAATGTCACTTGCCACCTATCTCCAGCTCCATCTGAACCTCTGACCTGTATCTAATGGCAATGTTGATTGGTTAGGAACCTGCTAATAGCGGCAAATCCAGTTTCACGCTAACCCAAATTTATCTCTATTAGTTTGTGTCTTCTACATTGTGTTTATTACTCCCTGGACACTGTTACCTGCCTTCTTTTCAATGACCTCTCCAGCAAGTACAGCGCACTGTTTGACTTATGGCTCCAGTAAACCCCTGAAGAAGGTCCATGTTGTAGACTTGAAATACACATATTTTCTACTTTTGCATTTCATTTAGGATGGACTTTTAAATTTGTAACTGGGAAACATCAGTATTTAATAATGGTATCAATATGCTGGTACACCTAACTGGCTAGGTATCTAATAGTCGCGTTTGACAAGAACCCTGATTGATTCAACTGAACCCCAGATCCACCCCCCTCCTCCTAAGCACCTTGAGACCCTAACGGGCGCGTATTTGCGCTTTACAAGATCCCTGATTGATTCAAGTGAACCTTAGATCCACCCCCTCCTCCTCAGCGCCTTGAGACCCTAACAGGCGCGTAGTTGCGCTTTACAAGATCCCTGATTGATTCAACTGAACCCCAGATCCACCCCCTCCTCCTCAGTGCCTTGAGACCCTAAAAGGTGAGTAGTTGCGCTTTACAAGAACCCTGATTGATTCAAGTGAACCTTAGATCCACCCCCTCCTCCTCAGCGCCTTCAGACCCTAACAGGCGCGTAGTTGCGCTTTACAAGATCCCTGATTGATTCAACTGAACCCCAGATCCACCCCCTCCTCCTCAGCGCCTTGAGACCCTAACGGGTGAGTTGTCGTACTTTAAAAGAACCCTGATTGATTCAAGTGAATCTCAGATCCACCCCCCTCCTCCTCAGCGTCTTGACACCTTAATGGGTGAGTTGTGGCGCTTTACAAGAACCCTGATTGATGGTCTTGTTGCCTGTAGCCTCTTTAGGGTTTTGTTTGATTAGTGCTCTCCAAAACAACGAACATAAACAAAGGACTAATTAATTACGTGAAATAACATTCTACAAAAAACATCCTTCAATTAATCCATGGCTGCAGAATTTTAAGAAATCAGGGTACGGTGTTACCGTAGACATTCATAGTTGTTTGAGCCAAATGTATGGCTTTAATGTCCCCAGTCGTGGCTAGCCTTATCTACAAGGGCTACTGCATAATTGATATAGTCTGTTTAGATAGAGGATTCTGCAGACTCCCCCAACAGTCGCATTGCTTGATAGTAAAGTGGTTTAAGAGCTACGGATTTATTACCCTTTGCCCCCTCGGGCAGCAACACAATGGCTGCAGAAAATCATTTGCCTCGCCCGACCCTTGCCAGGCGCTGGCCGCTGATGGGGAGAGCTAAGCTGTCGTGACCTTCCTGACCTCTGCACTTTATCCCCGAGGCTCACACTTATTTCCAAAACACACATTTTTCAGCCGATGCCCTGTGGGACTTTGTCCGCGTTCCTCAGAAAATTGGTATGGCATCAAAATTGTGTTTTCATCATCTCGCGAGTAAATAGCATAGTTCGTGGGTGAACGTGGACCACACATCTCAGGCAGCCCGCAGCCATCTCTGGGAAACAGCACAGCACTGCTAGAGCCGCGAAAATGGCATGATTTCATTTGGCGCTTTAGGAACATGGACACCACCGCCCTGGTTTACTAAGGCTTTGCGCAATCTGAGTAGCAATGACCCTGTGCTGTGTTTTCCCTCCTGCACAACAAAGCATAGCAAATTTGATCGCTGTGCTGTGTTGCGTGAAACATTTGTAAACCATCCCCTACAGATAGTCAATATTGTTCTGCTTATGGGATGTTTCACACAAACATTTTTCTGGTGCAAAAAAAACACAGAGAAAATCAATTTTGCACTGTTTTGATACTTATGCAAACTAGAAATGAGACACATACGTTCTAACCTGATCCACGTAAACGATTTTTGCTGCAGGGCAGAATTGGGAAAACGTGTTGTTGAGCTATTGCTTAATGTGTTTACAACACATATTTTGCATATAAACCATTTATATGTCACAGAGATTTAGAGGCAGAAATCGCAGTCCATACATTACCTTCATGTAAAATACAGCAATCTGATTTTTGCTGCATTTTCATTCACAACTAAACGTTCTACTTTTGTTTCATATTTAGTCGCAAATTACACATTTGAACACTTGATTACTTCTTATTTAATTGCAAAAATCATGTTAAAATATCTTTGGCTTAATTTTTTGCCCTTGTGCAAACACTGTTTGCTCCATGTCGCACGATTAAAAAAAGCAAAACATTTTGCAATGGGCTTTACTTTGTTTTGGTGCTAGTGCAAAGTTTTTCTAATATGATCTCTAAATATCCGGATACGCTTTTGTGCAATACGTCTTTTCTTGGATTATAGCGCCACATTTATGGTTTCCATTGACGTCATCTTCACCATGTACCAGCAAACAATGTTAATTGTACATTTCTTGAAAGCAATGCTACAGGCTAGCAAGGTGCTCACATTTACAAAATACATTTTCTGATGTCTTATAATATCTTTTTTTTTTATTGTTTAAAAAGCTGTTCTTGTTAGTCACACAGACACAAAATTAGAAACAGTAAACATTCCCAGGTATTGTCATATTTATGGATGTTAGCACCAGTTCCCATCCACATATGCGTTTGATGACATTACAAAATAGTTTTTTACAGGTAGATAAACTCTGTAGCCTTTACGTCTGTTTTTAAGGCGTTATCAGTCAATGATGTCACAAGGAAGAATGCCCCCTTGTTATAACCTAACAAGGGGGCATTCTGGGAGCCTTAGTGGTGAGGATGATGTGATTCTTTGGTAGCGCAAAGAAAATATTTTTTTATTGTTTAATCAGGAAGACTGCTGCAACTGAGTACACAGGAGCCCAACCCCTACTTAAGGGGAGCTGGCTCGCCTTTTTTTAGGGGGTGTGAGTGAGTGAATATAGAGGTGACTAGGCCTGGGGTGATGGTAGACATAATGCTCCCAATGTGTTCTAATGTCACTCTAGGACTGAAAAGCTGATGAAGGGTCACAATTAAAATGTGTGTACTGATGCAACATTTCTGAAACATCATGCATAACTGTAGGAAATTTTGTAAAATGCAAATCTGTCATTTGCCATTTTAGTTGAGCGTGGAATGTGTCCTTGCATACATTTTTGAAGTCAGGACATATTTTGTGCTAAACATAGGTCAAATAAACGCATTTACTGTGAACAACAGATGTACTTGTACGAGTTGTTACGCTCCTTCTCTATGATTTTGCTGTGAACAGCAGTGTAATAACAGGACACTGCATAATGGCATAATTTTGCGTAACACGCTTTATGCGGTGTAATTTAAATTTCACCGAGGCCTAGTCGCAAACAGAGGGCACTGCAAGCAGGAGGCCTACGTGCAGCGGCATAGCACTCGTTGCCAGCACATGGGGAAAGGCAAGTTTCCTTCACTTTTAAATTACAATTTTGCACTCCTAAGAATGCCCCTCAGATCTCTGCGCCCTGGGCCACCGCCCCTTTGGCCCTGCCCATGCTACACCACTGCCTACATGGCAGCCGCCTTGTGTTGTCTATGCATAGGCTCAAAGTAGATTCAGAAGTTGAAGAAGGCAGTGTGAGGTGGGCGCCAGCCTCCTCTTGTCCTCCATTGGCCACCCACACACCCAACAAGGAAGTTGGGCAGAGTGGCATGGAGGGCACCGTATACTGGAATGATCATGGGAGTCACTGATGAATGGTGTGATGGGGCGCACTGATCTCTCTGGCACTTTGGGAATGCCAGTCATTGTGAGTGTCCATTGTTGGGATGGGGTTGGGGATACAAGGGCGTAAGATACTACGTACAATTATTTGCATTGCTTTGACCCGCCCACCCTGCCTTCTGTGATGCTGTGTTGGAGTAAAATTATCTGTCTTAAATAAGAGAAACTCCTGGTATATAAAATATATCTATTTCTGTCTTACAGCAAAACTCATAGCACAACTATGAAGGACGGCTATAGAACTTGAGCAGAGAATAAAATGGAAAGGAGTACAGAGTACTCTAGCATTGCAAACTTCAAGGGAAGCAGAAAAGAGAAAAGAGCTAAATGTGAACATAAAGAACATAAAGGGCCAGATGTAGGTCACCAAATACCAGTCGGTAACGGACGATTTCGGCCATTGCCGACCGGTATTTGGTGATTGAGATGTAGGGTGCCTAAATCTTACAGAATCAGTAAATTTACTGATTCGGTAAATTTACCGAATCGGTAAATCTATATGTAGGTGGCACTGCAAACAGTGCCATAGGCCCCTAAGAATTCGTTATTTACCATGTAATACTATTGCATGGTAAATAACGAATTCCTGTGTACATGCACATCTGTGCATGTACACCTGTGCCATGTGGCAAACAGACAAGCCCTAAGGGCATGTATGTGTGTCACATGGCACACAAGCCAGAATCAGGGGTGCAACAGGGGGTCAAAGTGACACCCTGTCCCCCTTGTCAATTCGGTCATTTTACCGAATCAGTATTTACTGATTCTGTAATTTCCATAGGCAATTACCGAATCCGTAAATACCGATTTGGTAATTACCGAATCATACCTACATCTTATTTACCGAATCGGTAAAATTCGGTATTTTAGAGTCGGTAAATAAGATTTACCTACATCTGGCCCTTAATGCCTTACCGAAAGATAACAGATGCAAAGCAACATACAAACACCATATCTATTCACTAAAAATGAAAAGAGAACAATATTAAATTGATATTTACAATCATAAACTTTTGAGAAGTTTTATTCCTGGTGGGTCGATGCTCTCTGACTGTTCACTCAGTCAGCCACAGTGCCTTCTATACTTTGCGCTAGGACTACATGTTCATTAAAGGTAATGATCTTAGCCGCACCAGCAATATTCAAGATAGCATCGTCATCGGTCTCTATGTGGATTCTGTGCCAGGTACTCAACTTTAAGAGTCAATAAAAACATTAAGTGCCAGGGATCTTTTCAGAAGGTGACTGCAGCCTGCACCACACATGGTTCCTGCTAGCACTAACAATGACTGTACCAACATAATATCTAACCATCACTCTCCTACAAGTGTGATAATTCAGGCTATTTTAGACCACACATTTAATATTGACGTACTAGGCTAGTGTTATTAATTCTCACAGCAAATTGACTTAAGAAACACGGTTGTTGTGCTCATTTCATAATTTAACAGACAGCACCACCATAAGGTGGCTATCACCAGAGCCAGGGCTGACAATTAAGTGCTGGTGCTGAGCACCAGAAACCACCAGCTCAAATTGAGCACTGCATGAATCTCTTTACCAGCGGCACCAAGATCACACTTAAAACCGTTTGGCACTTCACTACCCATCGCACTTTCCTCCACCCTACATCCTGTGTTTTTACACTGTGTAGACTGACCCCTACCACCTCCAGACATTTACTAATTTTGGAATACCCTTTTTTGACATATCCCAGTTTGACAAATCCCATAACATGATCCACTTTAAATTTGAGCATTACAACATTCATATTACCTTGTGACTCCCAGTGGCTAGCGTGTGATAACATTGTTTTCCAAAACAGCTTGGTTAAAATTACTTTACAAGCATATTTTTTGCAATAACTTTGTTTCACTATGATAGCTTAGACCAAATTAATTACTGCTTGCTATAGCAACAAGAAGAAGACATTTAATTTAAATAGTGTTTTAGTAATTTGGCAGCACTGTTAAGAATGTAAGATTTCTAAACTCTCCCTAAAGAAAATTTTTAAATAATTAAAAACATTTTAAATATTTTTGAAAGGTAAATTTATACGTTAAAATTGTGATGTGCTATTTATCGGCATTGTTCAGTGTAGGGAGGGGCCATGAGTCATGATGCCCTTTCCCTTCTTCAACTATAGCAATAAATAGAAAATAATGTAATAAATACTTCCCCCAAAAGTTGGAAGGGTGCTATTGCATTTACTCTGTTTTTATATTAATACTAATACTTGCTTTTGATTTTTCCAAGCTCTGACATGTGCTTCATTGCACAGTTTGATGCAGAAACCAACAGGAACACACAAACATCACTTCTTAATTTGAGATATAAGAGAGGTGATGAAAGTAGGAAGAAAAGCAATTATTGAGAAAAACTGAGAACAGCTATTTTAGGGAATAACACTCTGGGCAAAATGGCCAGTGAATAAAGAACAGAACAAACAATGTAAAAATGAGTCGTCTGAGGGATTCCTAGCACTGACGCGTGCTGGGCATGGCTTAAGCCTGCACTCAATGGCTTGACTACGACGGGCCACCCCGACAGCCGCTGGAAAGGCAGCCGAAGACAGACACCAGCATCAAGAACTGTTATCATCCTGATTTTCCATATATATGTTAAACCACTTTGTGATAGGCAATCACAGCTTGGGCTCCAATTCAATACATATGCAGATGATGCACAGCTCCTTCCACCCGTCTGATTATCATACAACAGACACACAGATAAGGGACCAGTCTCTGCTGGCGGCCAACGACGAATGCAAACACTTGCCGTGTGTCGCGTCAAATCCTGGACAGAAATACTACAACATAATGTAAACGACACAAACACTCAGATCTGATATCTTACTCAAAGTGCCTCCATTCGCCTATAGGCTGCATTAAAAGGAAAGTTTAGGCCTGGCAAAAGGTTGACTTTGCCAGGTCCATATGGCAGTTTTGAAATTACACACACAGGCTGCAGTGGCAGGCTTGTGACATGTTAACACCATCGATGCTCATGACGAGCTCAGCTCGTCATGAGGTACACCTCTCGTACACTCATGACGAGCTGAGCTCGTCATGAAGAATGGGATTTTAAAAAATTCAGCACCGACGATCAATTTCCTAAGCACTGATGTGGTTAAAGGGCTACTTAGGTGAGTGGCTAATCAGTGCTTAGGGACCACTAGTAGCAATTAATTTTCAGGCCTTGGGCACATGTAACACCACTTTGCTAGGGACTTCAAGTAAATTAAATATGCCATTTGGGTGTATGCCAAATTCTACCATGTTTAGAGGCGAGAGCACACACACCTAATAACTGGTTAGCAGTGGTAAGGTGAACAGAGTCCCAAGGCCAGCAAAAACAAATTCTGCAAACAAGTGGGAGGTAAAGGCAACAGCCCTTTTTGCAGGGTCACTCCCAGATTTCAGATTCAGTTGCTGAATCCGTTTTTGATGACATTACAACTCTTGCACTTTTCCCCTCCTAACAAGTGGTAAAGTGTTTGTGCTCTCTCATCAAAACATCCTAAAATTGGTACATACCTGATTGTTACATTTAATGTACACATAAGTCCTTATTAAATAGTAATACATGCACCCAGAACCTGTAAATTAAACAACACTCATTCTGCCACCCACTTAAGTTGCTTCTTTAAACATGTCTAAGACTTGCCACTGCAGCCGATAGTGCAGTTCCAAACTGCCATTTTGGACTGGCAAAAAAAATCTTTGTCCAGGCCAAAATCGTCCTTTTTTAATATTCATGTCCCTCCTAAGGTTACCCCTAAAAGCTCAGATGAAAGAGTGCATGTTATTTAAAAAGTTGAACATGTGTGTTTAGGTTTCACATATCCTGACAGTGAAAAACTCTTGAAGTCATTTTTTACTGTTGCAAGCCACAGCTCTCCCATATACTAACGCTGGCTTACCATATTTTAATTAAGAAGTGCTAACTTCAAATTGGGAGCAGATAGTTATGTGCTGCTTACACTCATATGAATTGTAATTTGAAATCCTCTTTAATGGTGACATCAGATTTTGAGTAAAAACTTTCAAAATGCCAAATTTAGAATCGTTGCATTTTCTTGTTTGAGCCAACTGTGCCTTTCACCCAGTGCCCTGGGTCACATAACTGTGAATGTCTCTCCTGTGGTGTTTGTGTATAGCTTTCAAACAGTGAGACCAAGTGTGAGGAGAGCTCTGCTAGAGCAATTTCTGATCTAGAAGAGGTGCCCATCCAAACTCTGGACCTTTGTCTGGAGACAGAGTGTTCATCTTGCATTCCACTTGCAGGAATTCCAAAGGTGCATTCAGCATACATACAACATCTGGCTTGCATAAAGATCAGTTTATAACAGTTTAGGTGGCACTCAAATGCATGGATGGCTAACAGCCAGATCTCCAGTCACAAGAGAATGTATCCTCATTTCGAATCCTAATGCCTATTTCCATTCCCAAGTCGATCTTTAAGTGTTAAGTAAAACCTTTACACAACACACTGTCTGGAAGTGCAGTGATTATTTGGGAAGAGGTACTTGGGGGTCTTGTCAACTTAATAAACACATCCTGGTCTTAACACAAGTGACAGAGAAACTCTGCTCAACCCTCTGTCATTATGGCACAGGCAGTAGCTAACACCCCATGAAATGCATTTTAACTCTAAGCAAAATCAGCAATTTAAAAATTAAGAAAACCCACATGGAAATTCCCAAACCAATTTACAAAAATAGAGAACATTTTTGCCAACAAAAAAACATCAAAATCATTAAAAGTGGATGAGGGAAATATGAGAATTTTTAACATTTTATGGCAAAAAGAGTCTAGAAAAAGTAAAGACCATTGAAAAAAAGCACTTTGTCATTGAGCATGCCTTACATATGCTTCCATGCCAACTATGATGGGGTGGAGTTTGGATACACCAAGCGGATCATCCCAGTCAAAGTATTTACCTTCAGAAGTAGGCTCTGAAAATGAATAAAAGTCTTCAGCCGGGCAAGCTCCAAGACTGACTGGCAAGAGACCCTCAAAGGCAGATACATTGTATTTGACCCCAATTGAAGCTGTTGGTTTTAGTGACAAAAGCTCTGAGCGAGACAACGCTGGATTTTGTAGCTGCTGAGGTCACTTCATCACTTGGAAACATTCTTGGTTCTGGAACTTTTGCAACTCAGCAAGACCTGAAGATTTAGCCTGTCATGGCGCTACAGGATCTGATACCTTCATTACGAGGTTACACTCAGCTCAATTTCAGTGCAGCAAAAAACATTGAATGCGACAAACCAAGGTTCCTTGATTTCTTGTCTAGGCAACCCTAAGCAACTTGCCCCTGTTCTCCAGAGGCGGAAATAATGACTGATTCTTGCTTCGTGGTACCTCACCATTTCTTCGTTGGTGGTCCATGAAGTAGCTTCTTCCCTTAGCTTCTTCCACTGTGGTAGCTCAAGATGTAGTTTTTTCCTCAGTAGCAGCTCACGATGTAGTTTCTTTCTTTGTGATAGCCCACGATGTATCTTCTTTCACTGCTCTACCCCATGATGTGACCTCTTTGTGCATGGTAGCCCACAATGTAGCTTTTTCATCAGTGGTAACTCATGTTGTGGCTTCTTCCTCTGTCGTAGCCCACACTGTAGCCCACAATGTGGCTTTGTCCTCCACGATTGTCCACACTGTAGCTTATTTCTCCATGGTAGCCCACAATGTAGCTTTGTCCTCCGCGGTTGCCCACAATGTAGTTTCGGATGGCCTGGTAACCCCCACTGTAGCTTTTTCCTCTGTCATTGTCTGTAATAAATCTTCTTCTCCTGTTCTAATCCATCTGACAAGGGAGGTCATATGCTTTTGAAGGCAATTGTGAGCCCATGTTCAGAGAGCACCCCAGGTAGATGTATTGCCATAGAGAGCCATGGAAGAAAGTACCCTTGCTGCTGTAGCAATGCGCTTCCTTTAGGTGAAATCATCATCTGTCCAAACCATATCTGAGGACCTTTCGTCCACCATAGCAATTCAAGACAACAACCTGCTGCACCTGCTGCTCCGCTCAGGACTTCTGACTCTAGATACCAACTGCTTTCAATCTTCACAATCTAGGCAGCCAGCATTTGCATTTTCCGTTGGACAGGGGTTCTACAATACTGGTCCTAGAGAGACAGGACCATGCCAGACGTTTTGGACATCCCAAAAAAATAAATGTAAATGCAACTATTGTGTATATTCATTGTTTACATCTGAACTATTTTAAAGTCTTGAATCACTGGCAAACTAGTGTAAGCGTTTGAGACCTCTGCTCTAGGAACCACTGGTACTACCCCAAGGTCTCCCCACCATGTTCCCTGTTGAGTACAACATTCTTGAAAAGGAACTCTTTAAGAACTACAGTCGATTATATTTACTTTGACAATTCCAACTGTCCAGTAAAGTTTACGAGAATGCATAGTATATGGTGTACTCCTTGTGGAATGCTTTCCCACCACGACTAAGTCTTGAAAATTATGGGTTTAAAAATCTTCTATAACTTTTCTTTTTATCCACCCATTTGGCTAACCCTTCTAACTTCACCTAAGGTATTTAGTGTATTTCTTAGATACAAACAAAACAATCATGAGCTCCTACCTCTCAGAGAGGGGGTTTTAGCCCTCACTATGACTAGGTACATGGTGCGAGGAGGCTACCCCATGATGAAGCATGGCCACGCTCAGATGGGTGAGGGAAACTGTCCTTTAAAAGGGACACCTGATTAGCATTCTTTCATTTCTATAGACCCAGGGTTACTTTTGAGTTTTTTGTAGTCATTTGGGGAAACAACCCCTGCTGGTCTTTAAACCTCCTCTGGCCCTATTTGTGCATTGTTTTAACCCTTATATCTTACCCACTTTGCATTTGTGGCCTGACAGTTCTTCACAAAACACTCAACACTACACTCAAGCTCCTATCAAGTCAGATGCATAAGGCCGGCCAATGTAACATCAAAAATCAACTGCTTAAACAATGCGGGTTCGATTCACGAAGGGAATTACGGGGCCCGATTCACAGAATGAACTTAAGACTCCATCCTAAACTTACTACTATTTTTGTATTCACAGAATGCACTCACTACTTTTGGCATTCACAGAAATTAACTTACTACTTTTGGTATTCACAGAAGTTAGGATTTTGTCTTAAGTTTGTCTTAATACAAACTTAAGACAGACTTAAGACAGACTTAAGACAAAATCCTAATTTAAGTCTGTCTTAAGTCTGTCTTAAGACAAACGTAAGACAAAATCCTAACTTCTCTGAATACCAAAAGTAGTAAGTTGATTCTGTGAAAGCCAAAAGTAGTAAGTGCATTCTGTGAATATCAAATTAGTAGTAAGTTTAGGATTGAGTCTTAAGTTCATTCTGTGAATCGGGCCCACGATTCGTAAAGTTACGAGTGCAGAGTCTCCGCACTGGTGTCAGAATGTCCGCACTGCAGTACTCAGTGGGGACATTGTGCCCAGAGTGTGGACATTTTTCACTAATGTGGACACTCCGCACTCGTAACTTTATGAGCCATAAGTCTCATTGTGAATTGGGCCCTGCATTTCTGCGCTGAAAGTCTTTGACATCCCTGACCCACCTACAAGAAGAGCGTTCTTGTCATCAGCCCCCGCGATGCAGTTGGATGTTTTTCTGTTTCCTTCTTCTATCCCTTTCCTGAGCACCACAAGACTAAACTGGTGCGCGACAATGCTTCACAACAAAATATTAATAAATAAATAAATGGTGAAATATGCTAACAACCAGACATGAAGAGCAGAGTGATGACAAGGTTGGATAACTCAGAGTGAAACATGTCACAGAAATATGCATAATTTACTGTACATCAAGCAGTTTATTACTTAGAAGAAAGGTTTGTTTTGAAGTGGAAGGTCCAATGTACTAACTTTGTTAAGAAAATGTCACATTAGGAACAGAATAACTTTCATTACCTGCTTCTTAATTAAATGCACCAATCACAGTCATCGTCCGACCAGGTGCTTTGCAATAATAATGCACAGCTTACTTATTTGAATGTTTCTCAACATGTCCAAGGCGCACGAGTTCTATATATGAGCACGTGTGCATCTTGGCCATAATGAGAAAAATATAGTAAAAAGTGTGCTTATTGGTGTGTCTGTATTGCCAACTTGATGGATTACCTATTAGCCAGATAGGCTGTTCTAATCATGTTGACACAAGAGACAGCTTGGATTTTTTCTGTCACACTAGAGTTCTGAACCCTGCGCAGGAATTGGGAATCTCTGTAGCCAATTCACCAAAGTGCCAGAGACAGTGAATGAGGCATAATACACTTTTCAACCACTGATGACATCACAGGATTAACAACTTGCCCAGCAAGAGCCCCTCAACAATCGTTGATGTGCTATTAACCCCTTGTGTGCATGTGAAGTCCAGGAGCCATCACATCCAAACCCCGCCCACTCATTAAAAACCCAGCACGGCTGGGGAATTTTCGCCGTGGTCAAGGGGTTAAGGGGCTACATGCAGGGCAGGAAGTGGATAATATCTTGTTACTGCCTTTTTGATCCATGAGACCATGGGTGGTAAGGGCGGTGTCAAGGGTAGCACGGCTAGCCAGGGACAGCACTGCATGCCTCCAATGGAGATCTGTGTCTCAGGTTGCCTTGTACTTCCACCATTTTTACTATGGTGTCAAAGATGCTTTCTCTCTACTTGTGGCAGCAAGGGAGGGGGAGGGGAGGAAGAGCACACAAATAAATTAAAAAAAATTAATAAGCACTTACCAAACTCAACGGGACCTCCTCAAGCCTCATATATACTGGTTGTGACTGCAGCTCCGCCATCAGGAAACTCGAATGACAATCCTAGCATTGCTCACCAGCTTGAGAGAAGCGCCCTGATTGGAGGGAGCAACCTCACTCAGCGCTCCACGGCGCTCTGAAGGCCTGCACTTTCTCTAAGCCAACTGTCTTAACCCAGCTAGGTTAGAGATGTTTCAAGTGTGCACGTGTGGCTGGCAGTCCAGCCAAAGAGACTGGCGCACTTTAAACAGTGCATAGACAGCCTACCCTCCTCCCTGCTGCTGTCACTCAGTAGGCCCTGCCCCATCTTACACTTTTCGGGACAGGCAGATGAAAAAATATGTGAATGAACAAAAAAACAAAAAACAAAAATGAAAAAAAAATGGGAATGCTTAAAAAAATGTGAATGAATAAACAAAATGGGAATAAATTTAAAAAATGGGAATAAATTACCATTTTATTTTTCATCTCGGGCATTTAAATGGGACGGCACTCCTTTGCTCCAACAGAGGGCTGCCCCTGTAATGTACACGTGTGTCTACTATGTTTTCCTTGCCGAACTCAGCTTTATTAAAGGTAAGGACACTGGAGGCATAAAGGAGAGACTTCACAGCCCTGAACAAACACAACAAAAGCGAGATCCCTCTCTGGATGAGATCAATACAAAGAGAATTACTGTTCTCATCCACCCTTGCCAGAGCCAGTCCGCCTGACAGCCTGTTTTTTTTTTTTTTTGCTCCTGAAGACTAATTCCAAAAGGCCCCTCTCCTCTAGTATATTTGTTGCATGTTGAGAGAAGAGCCCAGATGTTATTGCGAAACCAATACTTTCTTTCCCTTCGAGCCACAGAGGTAACGCGAAAGAATACCGCTTCTCCGACTGCTGAGCTCCCCAAGCGATATCTGTTCTCATCCACCAGCCGGCCTCACATCCCTCACCAGCAGCAGCCTGCAGAAGAGACCACATTTATATGCACCGTCCATCCCCAGCCTCCGGATCCGGAGAATATTATGAGCAACATCTAACTTACATTAGGAAACTCGGAAATGGCTGCCAGTACATATTCTGTTATTTTCATATTTTTCAGCCTTGGTGGTTTGCCTCACATTTTACTCTGGGCCCGATTCACAGAATGAACTTAAGACTCAATCCTAAATTTACTACTATTTTGGTATTCACAAAATGCACTTACTACTTTTGGCATTCACAGAATGAACTTACTACTTTTGGTATTCACAGAAGTTAGGATTTTGTCTTAAGTTTGTCTTAAGACAAATTTAAGACAAACTTAAGACAGACTTAAGACAAAATCCTAACTTCTGTGAAAACCAAAAGTAGTAAGTAGTAAGATTCAGCTTCCTGCCAAAGTTGGTGTAATTCCATTTAGACATTTCTGCAGGAGGCCTTTTTAAAGAAGTCTATAGGAAATGCATGTGGATTATGCGTTTTGCGATCCTCTCTTTTTTCTCAGCCTCTGCTTCGCGGATCACCCAAAAACTTTGCACAAACGAGTCAAAAGGTAGCACCTTTTTGGAAAGTTTTGTGAAGATTTGTCAAACAGGGACACAATTATTAGCAACATATGCGATTTCGGTAATAGCGATTTTTGCATTTGGGATGATGAATCCCAAATGCAAAACTCGCACTCGCAAAGGGCCCAATTCTCAGAATCTGGCCCTTTGCGAGCGCAAATCAGCTTGATGAATCAGGCTGATAGCATCTTAATCAGTTCACTGCAGACAGCTGAATTCGCAATGCAGTGCCTCTAGGTTTAGTAGGGGTCGCTGTAACTACGGCAACAGGCATGAAAAGCTGCAACACCGCGCTGGAAACTAGTGTAGCATGCAAGAAATGCACTGGCAAGAAAAAAAAGGAAAAAAAAAAAAAAAAAAGAAAGAAAGAAAGAAACGCCAACTAAATGTGGAGGGCATGTGCTTCAATAAATAAATTAAAAAGTAAAGCTTTGCAGTGGTCTGTCATTATGGAACAGCAAAGAATGAGAGTATGCAGGATACCATTTCAAGATGGTGGCATGGTTTTGAAGCGTGCAACAGCGATGCCTAGTGCCCTGCAGAAGAAAGTTGTGGTCCAGTAACAATGGTGGTGGAGCTGCTGGTACACACATTTCTCAATTAGCACTGGTCTACATTTGCAGGTGAACTGCTGGGAGATGAACTATATAAAATATCTCCTGAGGTGGGAGTGAGCAGACAAAATGCTGTTTTTAAGGCTATCTGACATCTTATAGAGATTGAGGTCCTACTAGGGAGAGGCAAACACTGGCAGAAAAGCCAATAGCTGAAAAGGTCCGATCTACTGCCCAGTTGTGTGTATGCTGTTCTGAAGGTCTGACGTTATATGTGAATGACACACTGTGTGATGAATAACTGAAGTGGCTTTACCTGAAACTCATTTTCTCTAAGCAATATTCTGCATTATGTTTGAGAAGACATGAGGCTGGTGAAACAGCTAAAATAGTCTTTCAGTCAGGCCTTCAATACCCAGAGATAGATAGATCACAGGGAGCAGAAGCAGAGGGGAATGATTGGCTCGGACGCACAAGAAATATATCACTGGTCAAGAGCATCACAATCTTCCTTGAAAAGACATGGAACAAGTGTGGAACTGTTGGACCATTGCAAGTTTCCTTCAATGACATGGAACAAGTATACTACTGCTGCGTCAGTGCAAGCTTCCTTCAAAGATATGGAACAAATGTGGTTCTGCAGTGCCAGTGCAAGCTTCATTCAAAGAAATAGAGCAAGTGTGGAGCTCAGGGCCAGTGCAAGCCTGTTTTTAAGACATGGAACAAATGTGGTACTGCAGAGCGAGTGCAAGCTTGTTTTTTAAAGACATGGGACAAGTGTGGAACTGAGGGCCAATGCAAGCTTGTGGTACGTCTTGGCAACTGACTGCAAGCTTCCTCCACAGACATGATACGAGTGTGGCACTGGGCAGCACCATTTATCCCCTCCCTTTACTACAATGAAGAAACAGCACTTCAGATTTAGTACAAGTTTAGGAACGGAACTGGAATGTATGAGTGCAAGCTTTACTCACATGCAGGGCATGATTTACACTCACAAAAGAGGAACAGCACCAGGCAGGTGTAGATGTTTCCCACTTGTCCATAGAATACACAGTGATCTCATCAGTAACAATGCAAGCTTCCCTCGCATGAACAGAACATGGACAGCAACTTCAGCAGCAGTCCAAACCTGTTTGTAAACACACACCTCACAATGTGCAGCATTTGGCAGCAGTGTAAGTTCCCCACACATGCAGTACATGTATACGATGATCAGCGGCAGTGCATGCTAATAAACTCACATACAAAACAGGTATCTGATTGGCAGCAGCATCTAAGCTTATTTCAGGCACAGAATACACAGAGTACATTATAATAGTGGGTAAGTAGCTGGAGGCTTTGCCAGATGTTAAGCTTGGCCCACCTCGAGGGCCTCATGAGCCATGGAGCCCAGCATGAGCTAAGCTTCCTTGTGGCATCTGCCTGCTACCCATGCTCTAACCTCATTCAAAAAGAATGACACACAAATCATTAAACTTTGATATCAAACAGGAGCCAAATTGTTTGATCCTAGGTAATTATTTTATTTGATCCTGTATCCTATTTTTTTCATGAAATACGTGAGGATGTGTGCTGTACAAAAAATTCTTGTTTTCACCTTATTGAACTATAATGCTGCACCAATTAAAATTAAGAATTAAGCCCACAAATAGTTTGCCCATGACAAATAACTTGCCTCTTAGTCCACTAATGGTACTTTTGTTGGAGTTTCAGGGGGCCACAAATGTTTCTTACTTCATGTTTGAGGACTACCACTTTCAATAAATACCTCTTAATGCACTGACATCATATGATGTACCAAGGTGAACACTAGTCAAAAACATATACTTTTTCAAATTTCGAAGACATATTTTTACATAATATTTGTTGCAAGATTTTCATGCCATTAGTTCCCATAACTCAGCTCATGCCTGGGCTCTTAGAGACAAGATGAGCTCCTCGAACCAAGACAGACCCTTAACTTGTTTTTCCAAGTTATTTTCTAGGCTCACTCACCTCTATAAAGTACTGTGTGTAACAGTTAATCGAGTTTCCCATTTTTCAGTATTTCAACCTGGGGATTCATATCTTGTTGTCTGAGACTCCACTGGTGGATAACAATTCCTTCCTCTGGTTTTAATAAGGAAGAAGTGTGCAACCCCAAGATGTTGTTTAAGGTTACCTGTGCATTTCATTAGCATTAAACAAAACAAACATTCAGTGCATGTGCAATGAGGCCTTTGCATTGCCTCCACAGGTGCGTCAGTGGATTCTGCTTCAAGAGTCTCACTCCTGTGCAGCCGCGGTCCATGCAGGTAACAGCAGTGGGGCGGCTTGAGGGGCGGGGTAGATTTTGAGTGACGATGCAGCGGGAAAATTAAATAAATAAATAATTAATTTTCCCTCGTCATCGTCCCACGAGGCCCCACCGCTGTTACCTGAATGTACCGCGGCTGCTCCTTTGATAGAGGGAATCGGACGGAGCCAACAGCACTGTAAGACTTCCTGTGGCCCTAGTAGGCAGTGGTGCTACCATCACTGTTGCATCATGGAATTTGTAGGAATTCACAAAAATCCAAGCATCTCACAAAGAATAAGTATGGCAAATGAGTCACACCCATTCAGCAGGAGAGTGGTAAGACATGTAACCAGTGTTGCATTGAGGAGCACACTGACACACATATATTACTAAAAGCATGGTGTGGTAGCCGCTATAATTTACAGACAGAACATACATTTTCAGCAGAAATTATCACTAGATTTGCACAGACATACAATTTAACTGATAAAACTACATATTGCACAAACGATAATGTGTGGGACTTGGATTGCTGGGAATATTTGTCATTTGCGCTTCACCAAGTGTCTTGATTTTCATTGACCCATTTAAGATCACTATTTCCATCACACTTTAAAATTAGATAAAAAGTGCTTCATTTATGTTTCTGCCTTTTGAAATATTTTTTGTAGTACATTTCTAGATATTTAGACTTTGTTGTGTGTTAGAAGAAGACATCATCCTACGGCCTTTATTTTCACACCAGCAACATATTCACATAGTTCACTTTACAAATTCCTCACAATTTGCCGTTAGCAAACGTAAACACCAGTCTTCATGTTAAAAGAATAAGCAGTGATTTGTCAGACGACTAGCCTGACATTTGACCTTGTCTTTGATTGCACAGCAAATGGGACAAGATAGAAGCAAATTTGAAAGTCATATTTAATGGTTTTTTACCTTCATAACTCCCTCATGGTTATTTAGGGGCCCTTTCATGGCTCAAGGAGCTGTTGTATTTGGCCCCCCTCCAAAGTCTGGGCCCCAGTGCATTGCATTGGCTGCATCACTGGTAGCTAGGCCCCTGAGGTAAAGCAGTTTCAATGCTAGAAACATACCCTACTTCTCTTCTTCTTGCTTCTAGACTGCCTCGTTCGGCCTTCAGCGGCGGCTCCTCCGCTAAAGAGGAGGATCGTTGCCCCACTGCACGAAGAGCAGTGCAAAGGAAAACTAAAGTGATAACAACCGAACGTTATTCTCATTTTATTTTTAGTCTGGCTGCAAGCTCCATGTTAGGGCGGGGCAGGGTTGGGCTCCCATCAGCCAGAAGGAGGGGGGGGGCTGCTGCAGCTTAAGAGTGCATGACGGTTTGGCCGGCTGTCTTGCGCCAGCCAAACTGTCATTCGCACTTTGCATGTCCTCCTCGACCTCTCTGCAGCATTCGATACAGTCTGCCACAGCACCCTTCTACAGCGCCTCAGAAACATCGGAATACAAGGAAAAGCACTTGAATGGATCACCTCCTTCCTCTCCGGAAGAACACAGAGAGTCCGCCTCCCACCATTCAAGTCCGAGGCCACCGAAGTCATCTGTGGCGTACCACAAGGATCCTCACTCAGTCCCACCCTCTTCAACGTATACATGAGCCCCCTCGCGGCCATCGCACGCCAACACAACCTCAACATCATCTCCTACGCGGATGACACCCAACTAATCCTATCACTCACCAAAGACCCCAACACCGCCAAAACTAACCTACACGAAGGAATGAAAGAAGTTGCCGAATGGATGAAACTAAGCCGCCTGAAACTGAACTCAGACAAAACAGAAGTCCTCATCTTAGGTACATCCCCCTCTGCTTGGGACGACTCCTGGTGGCCGGAAGCCCTCGGAAAAGCACCCATCCCGACAGACCACGCACGGAACCTTGGCGTCATCCTAGATTCTTCACTTTCAATGAACAGACAAGTCAGCGCCGTATCCTCTTCCTGCTTCAACATTCTTCGCATGCTCAGAAAAACATTTCGCTGGATCCCCTCCGAAACAAGGAAAACAGTCACCCACGCCCTGGTCACGAGCCGACTGGACTACGGAAACACCCTCTACGCAGGTACCACCGCTAAACTCCAGAAGAAACTCCAACGAATCCAAAACGCCTCAGCCAGGCTCATACTAGACATCCCACGCAACGAACACATCTCTGGTCACCTTAAAGACCTCCACTGGCTACCCGTCAATAAGAGGATCACTTTCCGACTGCTTACCCACGCACACAAATCACTCTACGACATCGGACCAGATTGCCTCAACTCTCGACTGTCCTTCTACACCCCCTCCCGCCAACTACGTTCTTCCAGCCTAGCCCTCGCCACTGTACCTCGCATCAACAAGACCACGATGGGAGGCAGATCCTTTTCATACCTGGCTGCTAAAACATGGAACTCACTCCCCGCTTACCTTCGCCTCACCCAGAACCACCTAGCGTTCAGAAAGCAGCTTAAAACGTGGATATTTGACAAATAATCCTCCTCCCCTTCCTAAGCGCCTTGAAACCCTCTGGGTATGTAGTGCGCTATACAAATTTTATGACTTGACTTATGACTTGACTACCGGCTGTATTTTACAGTCTGGATGGAGAACATGCATAGCCTTCCAGTCCCTCTCTGAGCGTCGAACCATGGCACTCAGACCAATCATGACTATGCTGTAAGGCAGCATCGTGATTGGCCAAGGGAGTCTGGGAGCTTCTGGGAGGTAGGATACATCGAGGATGGAGGTGAGGAGGCAGCTGGGGACCCACATATACGTTTTTTGTTTTTTTTGTAGATTTTAATATAGCGCGAGCAAGACCCAAATTGAGTATTAGAGCGCTTTACATGACCACCAGTTTTTTAACAGAAGGACACATTCATTTTTGTTAGGCACGGAGAGATTAAGTGATTTGCCCAGAATCACAGGATGTTGAGCGTTGTTGCCGAGATATGGACCTGGTTCTCCTGCTTCGAGGTCGACCGCCCTAGCCGTAAGGCTACATCCTCTCCCCAGTTCTTCTTTTATTGTTTTTTCCTACCCCCGCCCCCACGCCATCCCTGCTCCCCACCACCACCTTCCCCTACCAGCTGCCACTGCCTGTCTTCCATATAGAGATCTGATTTTCCTAGTAGTGGACCTCATGGAGAGAGCCAGCTTTGCTTTCTGCAGACTCCAGGTATAGTCTGCTATGTTCACAGCGGACTCCCAAAAGAAAGTCAGTTTTGCTTATTGCCAACTTTATAGACAGAGTCTGCATTTCTTGCAGAGGGCTCCATCACGGCCACCTCCTTTGCTCGCTACTCCGCTTTAAGTTAGCTACTATCCTTGAACTGAGTAGTAAAATGACGATTACTTATAGACGAAATCTGCAATGTTTCACTGAGTTTCAAAGAATACTAGAGTAGGATAGTATAAGCTTCCTGGAATGATTCCCTGATGTTCAGCTATTTCAGAGTGTGTGAATTATCAAAAATGATGCTCAAAGAATGACTGCATTTTTGCTGAGGCATCTTTCTTCCTCCCACCCTTTGATTAGCTTGAAAAGAGCCACATTTTAAAGACCTGAAAGGACCTCTGGGGAATTTTAATAGAATAGAAGGTTAGGGGGAATATGTTTCACAGGGCTGGGGTCAGCCCACTGCAGAAAAGGCACAGGCTTTCTTCTTTTTAGATCATACTCGTGGAATCTCTTAGAATGTGGCTTTAGTAGCATTAAGTGCTGTTAAAACACAGGTTAACCGAAAAAGTCACTGGGACCTGGGTGAATAATTGATAAAAACAATGTGGTCCCAGATAATAGAACAAATAACTCGAAAGTAACTTGAATAAATACAAGAAAAATTATAACACCATTGTTTTTAATCACAACGTGTCTCGTAAAATATTATTCATAAAATAGATACATAGTAAATCACATATAATGCCCCTAAAGGGTAGGACAGGGAAGGGTAGTGATGGGATAGTGAAGGTATAGTAATTATAACACTGGTCAATTAGACCTGAGTACACCAGAAATAATAATAGGGTAAACCAATGGAAAGAACAATTCATCAATTAATTTAACAAACATGCCCCAAATAAAGCAGAATCACAAATGATAAGTCAGGGAAGAGGCTGAACACAGGAGGAAGTGTCGACGTTTCGACCCAAGTAGATGCAGGCGTAGTGTAAACCTTGCTAGAGGGTCTTCATCAGGACAAAGGGACGTGGAGGGTGGGGCAATGAATCTTTAGTTAATTAAGAAATACAGCACGTGGGGTTCGATGGCAATGGCTCTCAGCAATACTAAAATGTGGCTGCGTCTGATTTGCATGTATTCTTGTATTATAGACAACGTATGTAGGTGGTAAGTCATAAGCTGTATAAAAACCGGGATGCCATGTCTTGGAACGATGCTGTCTACGCTGTTACGGTGAGAGCGCCATGTGTGTCATTAAAATCTCTGTGGTTAGATCACGAGGAGCAGCAGTCATTGATGACTGCTGCTCCTCGGAATCTAATTATTAGCCCTTGACTACGTCCCGTACAGACCCTGCTGCTGGATGCGGCGATTGAACCACGATTCTTGAATAATTCTTTGCCTCTCATCACAACGGTGTCTTACCTCGGCCGCCAATTGTAATTACATCGGAACCCCCTTTCAAGGCCGTACTTCTCGTGACCACAGAGATTTTAATGACACACATAGCGCTCTCACCGTAACAGCGTAGACAGCATCGTTCCAAGCCACGGCATCCCGGTTTTTATACGGCTTATGACTTGCCACCTACATACATTGTCTATAATACAAGAATATATGCAAATCAGACACAGCCACATTTTAGTATTGCTGAGAGCCATTGCCATCGAACCCCACGTGCTGTATTTCTTTATTAACTAAAGATTCATTGCCCCACCCTCCACGTTCCTTTGTCCTGATGAAGACCCTCTAGCAAGATTTACACTACGCCTGCATCTACTTGGGTCGAAACGTCGACACTTCCTCCTGTGTTCAGCCTCTTCCCTGACTTATCATTTGTGATTCTGCTTTATTTGGGGCATGTTTGTTGAATTAATTGATGAATTGATGAATTGTTCTTTCCATTGTGTTAACCTTTTATTATTTCTGCCATGAAACCGCCAGGTGTACGCGCGCTCAATAAATGTTTTAAACTCAAACTTAAACTCAAACTCAGGTCTAATTGACCAGTGTTATAATTCCTATACCTTCACTATCCCATCACTACCCTTCCCTGTCCTACCCTTTAGGGGCATTATATGTGATTTACTATGTATCTATTTTATGAATATTTTTTTACGAGACATGTTGTGATTAAAAACAATGGTGTTATAATTTTTCTTGTATTTATTCAAGTTACTTTAGATTTAATTGTTCTACTATCTGGGACCACATTGTTTGTATCATTTAGTAGCATTAAGCCTGCATTGGGGGACAGGAGAATTGAGCTGAATCAAGCCAGAAGCTCAAAACTTGCCTTTCAGCCAACAGTGCTGCCCTTGCAGAACCCACTATGAAATGTTCACTTGATTCCAGAGGACGGTAGCCAGATAAAATACCCATTACACACAGGCACACGTGTGAGCCTGCTCTGAATTTCAGTGGATTTGTATCTGATATAGTATTTGTTTCTGCACACTTATGTCCTTTTCTCCTTTAGATAAATAGTCCTCCTGTTGGCAGGCCCAAGGGTATGACTATATATTGTATTTGTTTCTTATTAGAATTGCATGGATATTGTCTTTCTTCTTAGCCATTGGAGTTGAAAAGTATGCTGTAGTATGCAGCATTTGGATTCATTTCATCTAAAATTGTTTTTGGCAGAGAAATGACTCGCTAAAGATCAGGCGTGTGTGACACGCCTACTTGCTATGCCATGCTCACTTGTCGGGTGCAATGGTGCTTTTGGTACTGGTTTATTGATAGAATGAGGCAATGGCTACTTTGGGACCTGAATTATTATAGCATATTCCTACCTAAAAGTAGCTTGCAGCTCATCGGTAAGTGCCAGAATGGTGCCTTTGCAAGCCTGGCGGTGGACACTAGACACTAATCAAGATGCCACACTGAATTTTTGTCTGATCAGCAGAGTTTAGCTCGAACCACCCTCATTTGTAGGGTGGATCTTCTACTCCCACAATCGAGGCACAAAGAAGTAGGGGTGGGTGTTAAATTCTGATCTGCCAGCAGAGTTTGCCGTTGAATTTTTCCCACTTGTAAGGCGGAGTTCTGGCAAAACTCCGCAACTGCCGTGTGGTGGAGTTTATTTCTCACATTCAGATTGCCGGCAATAAGTTAGTGAGATTGAGTTTGAATTGGCACCCCTAGCTTAATTTTCAGGCGCTAGAATGGCACCCGGCAAGATTTTCCCAATGCAGGCAGTCGTGGAAGGTTGCAACTGTTCGTGGTGAGAAGGCCGCCGCTCAAGTAGAAAATCTACTTGAGAGGTAGCAAAAAAGCAATGCCCTCTGGCACTCCATGTGGTGCCATTCCCACTGATTTTGCAATACGAAACAAGCTCCCAGTGCAAAAAAGCAGTGTGACGCACCAAATTCTGCCCACGGAACTCCGTGAAATCTCTCTTAGTTTCTTTTTGTAACTTTGTGGAATTCCTCGGAGCGACACTCTACGAGTTCTGCACACTCCTACAAAGAAGTGTGAACTTTCTGCACTTGACAGTCGTCAGCCCAGCTGAAGGTGTGATCATGAAAGACAAAAAAGGATGGCCGCCACTGACAGGGCCCCTTTACCCAGCACAACTGAATCTGCAGTTTCACCCCTCACTCGTACCACCAACCAAAGCACTGTGCTTCAGGATGTCTAATCAGCAGTCCCTTGCTAACAAATTCTTCATTGAATTGACTGTCACTATCCTTCTCACAACAGCATCTCCACCCTCCAGTCACAAGCATGCAGCCAATAAACTTCCATAGTCTGTGGAAGCTGTCCTCTCACTCCATCTACTTCCAAATTACAAGCTTCAGAAATGGACCACACTTTGCTTTTTAATTAATACTGAGAGCCAAACTTGAGGATGAACATTAGAAGACATTCAACTCAGCATTTTAGAATTTCCGATTCAATGTTTACCCATTTATTTTCTCACATTGCTATGATCTTGAGGCTACTGCTCTCTTTGAGCGCAGCATATGGCTCTCAATAGTTCCCTAGATATATACTTCCAGACATTAAGTTTGGATTGCACTTTAGTCTACAGTTAAAAGATTTAAAGTGCAATATTACGCAGTCTTACTAGTTGCTGGGCTAATTTTCTCCACTGCGAAGCTCCAGGAACTCCAGCCTGCCACACCGATTGGTTCTATGCACTTCGCCAAGAGCCTTCTACGATACCGCCCTCTGCAAAGCAAACAGGACTCCTGGCACAAACTTGAGAAGGTAAACCATCCTAGGGCCAACCCTCGTAACTGTGTCTGACCTGTGCTTCATGTGAAATGGCGCTTTGAGCTTTTTGGTGCTATTTTCACTAAATTCTTTCAAAATTCGTATCTAAATTCTTTCAAAATTCATATCTCCGGTTCTACTGATTAGATTTCTTGCTGTTTGGTCTTGTTTTATTTATTGAATTTTAATCAATTTTTCTAACTTGGTGTATGATATTTGTTGTATGATGTTTTCACAGTTTTACTGTTCGAAGTGTTGCACAAATACTTTACACATTGCCTCTAACTTAAGCCTGACTTCTCTCTACCAAGCCACATGGCGGTGAGCACAGGTTAATTTCGGGTGATGAATCCTGCCACTTCATGTGCCCCATGGTCACACAGAGTCCTTCTCTTGACACATAGAACTGTGCCTTTAGGTATCTTCCTTTACCCGCCTGTAGTGTGCACTGAGTAGCTCAAAGCTGATTTTCACATTTGAAATTTGCGTCCACACCACCCACTCCACCCGCAAAAGCCCTCCTTCCACTGATCTTATTCAATTTCTTCTGGAAAATAACACTGGCGAGGTTAGGAGCTTGAAGAAAATGGGAAAAAGGGCACTTTGTTCTGTTGTGCCCTCAGGCTGTTTAGAAATGATTTCTCCTTACAATGATGCTGGGAGAGCAAATCGCCCTACAATGCCCAGAGGACCGGAGGTGGGGGGATAGTAAACACGCTCTCTGGCTTTGGTGTATATATATATTCACTGAAAAAACCATAGGTTTGACACCAGTTATAGTTAGCTGGAAATTTTACTGACATAAAACCATTGAAATTCCCACGTTATAGTTAGTTGGACTCACTATAACTTGCGCGCCTGCAATGCACTGCTGATGACATCAAATATTACATCACTCATGACATTGTCAGTGACATCACTCATGACATCACTGATGACACCATCCAGTGAATGTGTGTCTTTCTGAAAAATAAATATGTTTTATATATGTATATGTAAAGGTCGATGGAAGAATAAATGTTTAAATAAGTGTCTTAATGGATGTTTTTTTTTAAAAAAAATGATTGGTTAACTGGCTTATTAAGTGTATCTTAGTGAATACATATATTAGCGAGTATTGTTTAAATATTTAAATGTTTGTATCAGTGTTTCACTTTGTGTATACGTGGCTGCATGGGTTGGTGAGTAGCTACATGTGTGTGTATATGGGTTATTAGATGTTTTTTTTGGATGTATGTCGTTACAACGCATACTTTTACTCCGCATACCATTACAACGCGGTATTTACAACGCATACCGCTACAACGCATAGCGCTTTGGGGTGCTGGATAGTGGTAAGTATAATTTACTATTCTAACTCCAGTCCCCGTGGACCCTAGGGAAGGTGTTGGATAGTAAATTAAACTTACCTCTTATCCTAGAGCGCCCCCCAGCGCAATGCGTTGTAACGGTATGCGTTGTAATGCCTGCGTTGTAGTGGTAGTGCGGAGTAAAAATTGCGTTGTAACAGGTGCTTACCGTTTGTATGTGTTTTGAAGACAGCATATGTGCAGGACTGTATGGGTGGATGAGTATGTATATGTGTGTGTTAGTGAGTGAATGACTGTCTCACTAGTGTCTTTATCAGTAACTACATATGTTTTAATCTAGTATATGTGAGTATTGATGTATATAAGTGAGTATATGTGAGAGTGAGAGATTGAAAGAGTTCTTGTTAAAATAAGTATGTGTTTCTATAAGTGATTGTTTAAGAGAGTAAGTATGTGTACGTTTCTTTAGAAGTAAGGTGGCAGTGTGTGTATAGCTGTATATGCAAATGAATGGATGTTCAATCGTTTATTTGCATGTGTGATTATGTGTGTGAGTAACATTTGGATGACTGTCGGTGTGTAACAGGATGTATAGGTGTTTCACTACATATGATGAGTGAATATATGTATGAGTGACTATATAGAACTGTTGGTGAATGAGTGGATGTGTATATAGATGGTGGTATTACTGAATTGGTTGTTGTAACTGGTATGGGTATCTCTATTTTTTTGAAAATTTTAGTTTCTATCTTTGAATATGTGTTTCAAGGGTCACATTACACTGAAAGGAGGTCTGTCACTCTGTCAATAGGATGGTGTCATGAGTGATGTCATGAGTGATGTCACTGACCATGTAGGTAGTTATAGTGATGCTCTGATTCCGCAAGGGGCTCTTAAATATGCCCCAAGGTGTCTTATGTGTGTCAGACATAAACACAGTGGGTCAGCAGAATGTGCTGATGTATGGTTTCAAAGGCAGCAGACAAGTCTAAGAGAAAGAGAGGCAAGAGATAGCCAGCCTCATGCAGTCGCAGGGCTACCACCATCCAATGTCAAAGGACGAAACTTAACTGAGCCATCGAGTAATGAAATCCTCCATGGAGAAGCGTGTGGTTGTGCCAAGATTTTCTTCACCAGTCCAATAAAAGGCAATAGAAGACCTACTTTGGATGAGGTGAAAGGATGTACCCCTCCGGGCAGCAAGAGTTCAACAAACTGAGCTAAGGCCTGGCCCAGAACTTCTCGCGCTTCACATACCAGCCCAGTATTCTGATTTGAGAGGTCCCTCAAGAATCTTTCTTATCAGCTCTTACATTTAATGTTCAATGCTCCTCGTTTCTCACTAGTGAAAAGGTTTAAGTGGTGCTCTCATGTTGTGGAAACAAACAAAACAAAACTTTACCAGCGTTTGCACCTCAAATGTTGATCTAATTACAATAGAGTGCGAGTAAAACAGTAAATTATGAGTAACACTAAGTAGTATTCATCTTAATACTACAAGGTAACACCCAGATCGGCGGCAGATGGGCTACTGCCATTTCCAATAAAGTGCACCATGTTCAAGCCACACTAAGAATGGAGCAATTAGATAGTTTACAACTCAACACGACTCAAGAAGTGTAATATTCCCAAAAAGTATGGCATGGTAGCTCAGTGGGTTAAAGCCTGTGCTGCAGAATTATTTGTGGTGCCCAGCTGCAACTCCTCCACTAAGGTGGAGGAGTGTTGCCCCACTGCTTTGCCGCACTGTAAATAAAGAAAAAATTAAATGATATTAGCTCTACGTTATTATCGTTTTATTTGTTCCTGCTGCTGCAGCCTTGGGGGGAGCAGGGCGGGTCTGCTCTGCTCACATAGCTCAGGGATGAGTGGTGGCACTCTAAAAGTACGCATGGATGTTTCGCCGGCCAAACAGTTATGCGCACTTTGCATATTCTCCAACGAGGCTGCATTACAGCCTGGGTGGAGAACATGCCGAGGTACCCAGTCCCTGGCTGAGCGCCAACCCACAGCGATAAGAGCAATCACAATGCAATCACAATTTTTTTTTTTTTAGTTTTATATAGCGTGAACTAGACTCGAGACATCGGGTGTCAGAGCTCTTTACATAGCACCAGTTTCGTTTTGCCCATAATCACAGGATGTTGAGCGTCGTTGCCGAGAATCAAACCTGGTTCCCAGCTTCGAGGGCGACTGCTCTAGCCATAAGGCTACATCCCCTCCTTCGCTTAGGGCACGGGTACTCACAGGACGGCCCGCGGGCCGCCTGCGGCCCGGCAAGCCTTCCTTGGCGGCCGGCGGACCTTGCAGACATGGTACCTGTGTTTTTTTTTTATTAAAGAGTGTCCGCAAACACTGGAGACAGGGAGGGAGACAGAGGGGGCAGAGGGAGAAAGACAGAGGGAGGGAAACAAAGGGAGGGAGACAGAGGGTGACAGACGGAAGGAGAGGGAGGGAGACAGAGAGAGAGGGAGTCAGAGAGAGACAGAGGGAGACAGAGGGAGAGAGTCAGGGGGAGACATGTAGGGAGAGGGAGACAGAGAGAGGGAGACGGAGGGAGATATAGGGAGGGAGACAGAGAGAGGGAGACAGAGGGAGGGAGACAGAGGGAGAGAGAGTCAGAGAGAGACAGAGGGAGACAGAGGGAGAGAGTCAGGGGGAGACATGTAGGGAGAGGGAGACAGAGAGAGGGAAACAGAGAGAGGGAGACGGAGGGAGATATAGGGAGGGAGACAGAGAGAGAGAGACAGAGAGAGGGAGACAGAGGGGCGGAGAAGGAGGGAGACAGAGGGTGACAGACAGAGTGAGGGAAACAGACAGCGGGAGACAGAGGGAGACAGACAGTGGGAGGAGGGTGACAGAGGGAGGGAGACAGAGGGAGGTAGACAGAGGGAGGGAGAGGGAGGGAGGGAGACAGAGAGAGAGGGAGACAGAGGGAGACAGAGAGAGACCGAGGGAGGGAGTCAGGGGAGACAGAGGGAGAGGGAGACAGAGAGAGGGAGACAGAGGGAGACAGACAAAGGGAGACAAAACTGATGGAGACAGACAGAGGGAGACGGGGGAGACAGAGTGAGGGAGACAGAGGGAGGGAGACAGAGACAGAGGGAAGAAGACAGAGAGAGGGAGACAGAGGGAGAGAGACAGAGGGACGTAGATAGAGGGAGACAGAGGGAAGAAGAAAGGGAGAGGGAGTCAGAGGGAGAGAGACAGAGGGATGGAGATAGAGGGAGACAGAGGGTGACAGACAGAGGGAGGAGGGCGACAGAGGGAGGGAGACAGAGGGAGGGAGACAAATAGATGAAGACAGACAGGGGGAGACAGAGGGAGAGAGACAGACAGAGGGAGAGGGAGGGAGGGAGACAGAGGGAGAGGGAGGGAGGGAAAGGAAAGGGAGGGAGGGAGACAGAGGGACGGACACAGAGGGCGACAGAGGGAGGGAGAGGGAGGGGGAAGGAAGGAGGGAGACAGAGAGAGGGAGACAGGGAGGGAGACAGAGGGGGAAGAGGGAGACAGACAGAGGGAGGGAGACAAAGGGAGGGGGCATAGGGTGGCAGAAAGAAGGAGAGGGAGGATGACAGAGAGAGAGGGAGTCAGAGAGAGACAGAGGGAGACAGAGGGAGAGAGATAGGGGGAGACGGTTAGGGAGAGGGAGACAGAGAGAGGGAGACAGAGAGAGGGAGATAGAGAAAGGGAGACAGAGAGAGGGAGATGGAGGGAGACAGAGAGACAGAGGGAGGGAGACAGAGAGAGGGAGACAGAGGGAGGGAGACAGAGAGAGAGAGAGGGAGGAAGACAGAGAGAGAGAGGGAGTGAGACAGTCAGACTGAGCGATACAGAGGGAGAGAGAGAGAGAGAGAGAGAGGGAGGGAGACACAGAGAAAGAGAGGGATGGAGACAGATAGAGAGAGAGAGAGAGAGAGAGAGAGAGAGAGAGAGGGAGGGAGACAGAGAGAGAGAGGGAGTGAGACAGTCAGACTGAGTGAGACAGAGGGAGAGAGAGAGAGAGAGAGAGAGAGAGAGAGAGAGAGAGAAAGAGAAAGAGAACGATAGAGAGAGAGAGATAGAGAGAGAGATGTGTGTATGCCGTGTTTGGCGGCTCAGTGGACGAAGGTGTAAGCTGCAGGGACCTGTGTTCTACCTCATGGTCACAGTTTCTTTTATGCTCTAGCCCGCCCCCCTCCCACACTGACCCCGCCCCCACCGGTTCGAACCTCGGTGACAAACCACACTTTAAATTTGACCCAGAGAGAAAGTTTGTGAGGACCCATGGCCTAGGGGATACTGGGTGCTTCCTGATCCGGGCTTAGCGGAAGGACAATAGAGGAGAGACGTGGCGACAGAGGTATGTTCCATTTTCTTTTTTAGACCCCTGCCTCCACACACTTCCCCGGCCTCCCCCAATCCATGTCAGCCACCTCTGGTGGTACCAACTGGTTAAATGTGTTAATTGCCCTGTAGCTTGATTCATAATTTAATATTTATCAAACTGAAAAAAGGAAGTACCATTGAGTAGGGCAGTGGTTTTTTGAGGGCATATATTGTTTGAGAAGCTTTTCAAGACAGTAGTGGCATTACACTGCCAATACATTGCTGCACCTATGCTGAGAAGTGCTGGTACTCTCCCTTCCAATGTAAAAAGTGCAAGTCCTACTACAGGGCAGTACCGGCCCATGGGTCAGTATGGAATAAACTTGCCACACTTTAACCCAGAGTGTCTGAGTTAGAGCTGGGACTATGGCTGTATCTGCTGCTTCCCAGACCTATTATCACAAACGTGGAGCCCACCTACTGCCTCGCAGTCGTGCCTGGCTGAGCAGGCTCTCACTTCCAAAGCCTGGGACTCCTGCCAACAAGCTCTGACATATTTTGGACAAATAAATGGCTTGTGATAAAGCAACAGATTTTATGAATTTCATTTGCATAGATTGTGCAAATCACATCCTTATGCTGTTGCTGCCTCTGATCTGCAGCGGGCACATGCTGGCTGGCGGCTGCCTGCCTGGTGTTCAATGGGGCGGGGGAACTGCGGGGGGTGAATGCATGAATGTATAAACAGGGGTTCAGGCAAGCATTATGCTTCATTTTCAGAGGCTACCAAACAATGCAGATGTTATGTTTAATGATAAGTGCCTTCCGGTGTTGAAAGGGGACAGGGTAGGAAGGAAACAATGCATCCCCTGGTGCACAGTGAGACACAACACACAGGGGACAGGGTAGGAATGAAACAATGCACCCCCTGGTGCAAAGTGAGACACACAGGGGACAGGGTAGGAATGAAACAATGCATCCCCTGGTGCACAATTAGACACGCAGGGGACAGGGAAGGGGACAGGGTAGGAATTAAACAATGCATCCCCTGGTGCAAAGTGAGACACACAGAGGACAGGGTATGAATGAAACAATGCACCCCCTGGTGCAAAGTGAGACACACAGGGGACAGGGTAGGAATGAAACAATGCATCCCCTGGTGCACAATTAGACACGCAGGGGACAGGGAAGGGGACAGGGTAGGAATTAAACAATGCATCCCCTGGTGCAAAGTGAGACACACAGAGGACAGGGTATGAATGAAACAATGCATCCCCTGGTGCAAAGTGAGACACACATAGGACAGGGTATGAATGAAACAATGCACCCCCTGGTGCACAATTAGACACACAGGGGACAGGGAAGGGGACAGGGAAGGGGAAAGGGTAGGAATTAAACAATGCACCCCCTGGTGCAAAGTGAGACACACAGGGGACAGGGTAGGAATGAAACAATGCATCCCCTGGTGCAAAGTGAGACACACAGAGGACAGGGTATGAATGAAACAATGCACCCCCTGGTGCACAATTAGACACACAGGGGACAGGGAAGGGGAAAGGGTAGGAATTAAACAATGCACCCCCTGGTGCAAAATTAGACACACAGGGAACATTATAGGAATGAAATAATGCATCCCCTGGTGCAAAATGAAACAGACAGAGGACAGGGTGTGAATGAAACAATTTCACACAAAAAGTAAGTGGAGAGGGTCAACTACTCATCTACCCCGAACCCCCTTCTACAACCTATTCACACCAAGAGGGGTAGAGAGGAAACCGAGAATGAAAACGCATGCAGGGGCACAAAGAATGTTAGTAAAAACTGCCTTCACTCACACACAAATGTGACATGCTTCATCATCGGGTCTGCTCACAAAAACACCCTGGCATAGCCACGCACAGGATGGAGCATAGGGAGGCGGTAAACAAACAACATAAACGTTAATCAAAATAGGTGAGTAAAAACTACTACCACCACAGATTTTGAACAGTGATAGAAATAAGCCAGTTTTAATTTTGTTGTTTCTTCTATCACTGTTCCCAGTCTGTGGTGGTAGCACTTTGTACTCACCTATTTTGATTAACGTTCATGTTGTTTGTTTACCCCCTCCCTATGCTCCATCCTGTGCGTGGCTACGACAGGGTGCTTTGTAAGCAGATCCTATGATGAAGCATGTCACACACAGATTTGTGTGTGAGAGTGAGGTCCGTTTTTACTAACATTCTTTGTGCCTGTGCATGCGTTTTTATTCTCGGTTTCCTCTCTACCCCTCTTCGTGTGAATATGAATGGAACAAAGCATACCCTGGTGCAAAGTGAGACACACTAGGGACAAGGTATGAATGACACAAATCATCCCCTGGTGCAAAGTAAGACAAACAGGATCGCCTGTGGCAAAGTGAGACACACAGGAGTCAGGGCAGGAACGAAACAATGCATCCCCTGGTGCAAAGTCTGACACAATACACAGGGGACCGGGTAAGATTGAAACAATGCATCCCCTTGTGCAACATGAGCCAAATAGGGGACACTGTACAACGAAAATATTGCATCCCCTGGTGCAAAGTGAGACAGACGGGGACAGGGCAGGAACTAAACAAAGGATCCCCTGGTGCAAAGTGAGGCACACACGGGACAGGGCAGGAAGGAAACAATGCACCCCTGGTGCAAGGTGAGGCACACGGGGACAGGACAGGAAGGAAACAATACATACCCTGGTGCAAAGCGAGACACACCAGGGACAGGGCAGGAATGAAACAATGGATCCCCTGGTGCAAAGCGAGACACACCGGGTACAGGGTAGGAAGGAAACAATGGATCCCCTGGTGCAAAGCGAGACACACAGGGGACAGGGTAGGAATGAAACAATGCACCCCCTGGTGCAAAGTGAGACACACAGGGGACAGGGTAGGAATGAAACAATGAACCCCCTGGTGCAAAGCAAAACACACCGGGGACAGGGAAGGAGACACACGGGGACAGGGCAGGAACTAAACAATGGATCCCCTGGTGCAAAGGGAGAGAAACACATGTTCTGCTATTTCAAGTGTCTTGCATCTAGATGCATGATTCCAGATATGTACATTATATCATTGGGGAGTTTTCTTTTCTTTTCCTTAGTCAGGATCTCCTGTCTGCTTCATGTAAGTCATTCATAACAAACTTGACAACAAGTGCATAAGCTATTCCATTGACCTTTTGTTGTGAACGTATCTAGGACCCTAATTAAATATTCCTGATTCATGCCCTTATGTGGTTATAATAAACCATATCCTTATAAAGGCATTAGAATCATATCCATATTTAGTCACAGCCAATGCAGTCCAAATACGGGAAGGCTACTTCCCTAGACTCCTAGAAAGTACAACGCGTTCTTTAAACAAACCAAGCCACCAGCAGCCCGGGAATTCCCCCTGCTTCTGTTTTGATTTGTCCTAGAACTCCTGAGAGTCCTGAAAGAACTGAAAGTTCTTAATGACGTCTTATGTCCAACCTTACGTCCAACTCGGCACCTTCCAGGTATAAATATACCAGCATTTGCCTTAAGCAACACACGGTGGTTTGGAGCAGAGCGGCTATCTACTTACCCAAAGCCCAGCTGATGCGAGTGCCGAAGGAAGCCGACCCTCCCATTTGACGCACTGAGAGAGACGCTGTCTTTTCTCCTGCCGAGAAATCCAGCTCCAGTGTTTCCAGTCACCCTTGCGGGTTGCTGGGAGATCGAGTCCTGAGAAAGAGATACAAGACCTCCTTCATTCTAAAACCAAGGTACGGAGCTCATTAAATCCTTAGAGAATTCTTGATTCAGATAATGGCAAAACTAACTTAACTTAAACTGCAGCTCACTTACTCCTTCCCACGTACTAGGCTTAGGTTAGGTACACCGGGGTAGGCGTATTTTAGAAGCAACAATTGAGTACGTTTAGTCAACTTTTATCATTGTATGTTTTGGATATATTTTATCCGTTTTAAGTATCATATGTCTCAGAAACCATATAAATGCTTTTACAGTATTATTTCATAATGCTCCTTTTACTGTCCACACTTTACTTTATGACAAGTATTGCAATTGTGGCAATTCACTTCTCTTGCATGAGAAAGAAGACTGCTCAATAAATAACAACTTTTATTGAAAACGCCTGTCTCTCTATTTCCCTGCACTCTGGTGAAACTAAGCATGCACGATTGACTGAGTGAAATAGCTATCTAATGATTTCACTCGACTCTGGAGATATACTCCTTATTCTGGAGGGAGCAAAGTTGTCATGTTTATGCGGTTGTCAGAAGCTAATCCCTTCTTGTCTATTCAGGAGCGTTAACTCATTCCTGTTCACTCGAGAAAGTTTCTAGTGACCTCTGAGCTAGCTGGCATTCATAATTAAGTCTAACATATTCAATAGAGACCTAGCCGACCTCAGTCCTACGTCTAAACTATTGTTTATGTTATTCCAATGCGCAGAGCCTATTGGGAATATACGAACTACACTACACTTTTAAGGAAAAAAGGTCACATTAGTCAAATTCATTACAGTAAATCACTTTACCTTTACCTTTACTACACTTGTCTTCATCAGCATCCTCCTCTGGGTACAGGCATCTAAACCCCTCTTAGAAACAAGGGTAACACTGCAGCTTGTGCGATGACATGTTGTTTGCACATGCTGTATTTGATGACAATCCAAACTAATGTGGATCGAAACACCGTCGACCTAACAGCCTAAATAACAGGCGCACTCCTCCTTTGTAGCTCTACATCTAATTGAAAGAACCTCTGTTTACTGTGATATCACGTTGTCACATGTGTTTCTGAGCCACTCACTGTAAGTTATCTGCACTTTGTTCACAGTGCACCGTCCACGCTGTTCAATTTCATTTGCGTCGCCACCTTCACTTTGTACACTTCTATGCACCAAGTTTTATATAGTTGTCATCAAATCAATTTATGCAGTGCTGCTTCTAACTGTATAACGTCCGACCATGAAACTAATGTTATAATATAAAGATGACTAACTATCTTTTTTTCATACCAACGAGTATTCTTCTTCTTTCTTTACAAGTAATGCTGTATGCATACATGTTTAATTGGCTACATATCCTAACCTCTCAGGACATTGTTTCTTTGTTGCACCTTGTATTTGTAAGCAGTGCATGTGTTTCATAGAATACCAACATGTAACTTCCTAAACACGTCAGAGCACTAGAAAGACACCCAGTATCGAGTAATATACAAATACAAATTCAATGTGCAATCTCCGTGCACCAGAGACATAAGCTGAGCAGACAGCTGTGGATGTGCATCATGGGATACTCAGATGCAAATGAGCTTCCAGGGGTGGGGCCTTGCTTACAACCTGCTCCTCGCGATGACGTATACAGAAAGTGAACGGATGGATGTCTTCCAAGGCCCCTGAACACTGGCAGTTTTTTAAAGGGGGCCTCGAAAAAGGTCTCTATCGGGTTCTGTTTTGTGCTCTGGCACAGGCGGTCTGTTTCTTCCAGACTGCAGTGACAGCAGACACATCGATTTGCGCGTGCTCACACTGCTCACTTCTCACTCGTGGAGAAGTTACGGCATTACGTCATGCCAGGTGAGCCTGTAGGGGAAGTGAAATCCTTTAAAGAGAGTCATTGTTTTCTCTGGATTTCCCTTCTCTTTTTGAAACTCAGGAGAAGCAGCATTGTCATGGTGTCGGGATTTAAGAGGAAGCTTTTTCAATATTATATACAGGTCATAGTTGCTGATAACAACCATTGACAAAGCCAATAGTCCTGACTTGTTGTAGGTATGATGTTACTTGTTGTATCATATATCTGGATGCAATGACAGAAGCAGCAAAATACAAGTCGGGCGGCACACTATGCTAAGCACAGATTTTTAGCTTACCTGTTTTTAAGCCACGCCCTTAATTACATTGGCCACGCCTCTTTAAGAAACCCCACAGTTTCTCATCGTGTGGCGCCACGGCCAGGACGACTGACTCCGGAATCTGGGGATCACGGTTCGATCCCTGGCACCAGCAGCAGGTTAGCCCAACACCATGTGACTCTGGGCAATAGCGTGCTTAATCTTCCCGACGGCCCCCAGCGCCTAGAGGCCCTTACGGTTGATTGTTCGCGCTTTACAAATGTGGATTATTATTATTATCCTTCTTAAAGCCCTGGTCCCTGCTATGCACATTATTGTTCTGTGAACAGTCTTGCTATCTCTTACATAAACAGCTCAGGACCCCCTGTCTTCTTCATGCTGACTCACCCTTCACGCCCTTCTGTTTCTCTGAATCCCGACAGCTCTCACGGGTGAAATAAAATAACTCCCTGGCGGGAACCCTTATCTCTTTCCTCCGTCTCCAGCAACGTCGGATTGGTAACGGGGGCATTCGGGCAATGCCCGAGGGGCCGGGGTCCGAGTTCCACCTGAGGGCCGCTTTTGAGCAGCCAGGGGGCCGATTTGGGCGGTGTCTCTGTTGTTCGACTATACTGCCAGCGGCCCAGTGGGTGTCTGAGTGGCCTATTTGGAGGGAGATGGGCGCTCATTACCTCCCGTTTAGCAGCAACGGGTAGAGGTGTCCCCCCTTTTCTTTCGCTGGGCCTCCCATTAATGTGTGCATACTGAGCGGGGCAGAGGGCCTGAGCAGAAGTGGCCTCACTTGTTTTTAGGTGTGTTTCACTAGTGTAAACTGATGGGTGCATGTTTTTTAACCCCCCATATTAATGTAAAATTACGCTGAAGTAGTAATTTGAGGGAAGGCATTATGCAAATGTGGGCCGATTTTTTGATGCGTGCCCGGCCCGATGTTTAATCCCAATCCAACCCTGGTCTCCAGGGAAGGATTAAATCCAAGAAAGGCCCTGCCCGGACTGTCTTCGGGGGCACACATTTCGCCCCTCATTATAAGGGACACATTTCACTCCGAGCAATAACTGAGGTTGAACTGGACCACCTGCATTCCGAGTGTCTCTGGGCCGGTGTTTATCAGGTCTGCAAACTCCAGACCAAATCATTGTGCCGATGCTTGGAGCGACAGCGCCGCCGGGCCCCACCCAACCCTGAAGCAGCAAGTATGGAGCACCCATTGCCCCCTAAACAGGCTGAAGCTTGCACTGATTCACACGATCAGATCAGGCAGAAAATGTCACTTGTTTTCTCCCAAGAACTAGGAAAAACGAAATGAAAAGTATTCTGTACGAGGGGGTCTGTGTAGTTATTCCCTGTCCAGAGAGAAAAGTCATAATTGCTACACTTTGTTGTAAGGACTCTAGCCAGATACGGAGACTCCACCCCTCGAGTATTCTAGAACCATTTGTTTTCATTTAAAGCACTGCAGAATCAGGTTCTGCTATGTCCCACAATAATAGTGCTCAGTTCATCGACTTTGCAAGCATGAAAGGCCGGGTTAGACTGTGACCGGTGAGTGTACAACAGGTGTTGCTCAGCCATATGGCCAGCTAAGTAATGAAGCAATGCTGCTATGAGCCGATAGGAAAGCATCCTATGGGATACCCCACTGTGGGTTCGTTCTTGCACTTTAGAAGGCTGACATGAGTCCATATTGCACAAACCGCATATGACTTTGAGCTAATTGTAGATAATACCAAAGTAAGGAAACCATGAGGGAAAAACGCATGTTACTCAGTATGCTCAAAGGAGCACGAACATGCTTCACTTTGATTGGCTGGGTTCTATCACCTGTGCCCAAACAAATGCCCACATGCTTCTCTTTGATTGGCTGGGTCTATATCATGTGCCCAAAGAAGCACCCACATGCTTCTCTTTGACCACCTGGGATTATATTGTGTGCCCAAAAAACCACACACACCCAGACATGTATGTATGTAAATATGTATGTATATATGTATGTATGTATGAACTGTATGTTTTTATGAAAATAATATTTGTATTGCTGCAGCAACAAATAATTGACAGAATGCTGAGAATCTAACATTCAACCCCTGTCAAGAGTTCTGGGTTGAATCTATTGTTATTTTGCTCACTATGCCACCTCAGTTTGGACCCAGCCATATGCAAATCAGTTTTGACCCTGCTCTTGATGGGAACAGTCCAGTCCAAACTGCCATGCCGAGTCCTCCGTGGACGGGAAACAAGCATCCTGGGACTGGTTTCGGGATAACACCCTTCATCAGCCAGGCTAGCTTGAGTCCAGTGGCACAGCGAGTAAGAGACCCAAGTCTGGGCTTACCCATCCCAATTAGGGCAAAAGTTGCTGCAGCAACAAATGATGGACGGAATGCTGAATGAATCAAACATTCACCGCCAGTCAAGAGATCTGGGTTACACCCATTGTTATTTTGCTTACTACGCCTCCCCAGTCTGGACCCACATGTTTTCATATATAAGATTTGTATAGCATGAACCTGGAACTAAAAGGCAGGGCAGCACTGTACATGGCCATATGCAAGCACGTTCTTTCCAGTTTGGGACAGCTGGAAAATCCTGATGATTCTAAAAAGAAATAAAAAGAAAAATGACACCTTCACCCTTAGAGAAAACTGCAGAGTCATTCAGAAACAAATAGGTTTTTGAAAAACAAAAATGTTTCTGCATGAACCATGGGGACATTCGGCAAACTTTTGGTTCCTTCAGAGGAGCCACTGGTATAGTGGCTCCTCTGAAGGCATTAAAGTCTCTGCTAGGTTGGGGGCAGGGCCTTTAGGGTGGCAGAGATTGTATCCTCTGCCCCCTTAGCAAAAGGCAGTCCACCCATTACACCCTCTAAATAAGGCCCGTATGTTACAATTGGTTGTTCAGAAACATTTTAAATATCTCAAGCAAATTCTAAATGTAGGCCTAGATACTAAGCCTTTGTGTAGAGCTAACATGACCCAAAGCAGTAGAAAGTGGTAGCTGCGATTCACTATCCAGCGTTAAGGTGGTTTTGCGCTGGATAGCTGCACTTTTCACTGCTCAAAATCCACGTTGTGTTGTTTTGTGTCAAAGGAGTTTTTCTGTGGATGGATCAGTGGAAACACCCATAGGTTTTGGCACAAAGCCCCATCAACTAAGCTAGTCTGCCCGCGCTTTGTGTAGAAAGCTAGCGCCTATTGTAGTAGGTGCAAAGCAGCAGGAATGTGACTATTTCCCACAGAAAAAGATGCATTCAGTGCACAGCACAAATCCAATAGGTACAACTTTTAGCAATTGTCTACCATAGAAATTTGTACTGGAAGGATACGCCTCGAATCAATCAATCCTACACAGACAGGGCCTGCTCTACTTTGTGCCAAGGTGAGCGGCTGGTGCTGCTCAGGGAAGCACTAGTGCAGCAGATGGCATCAGCAGCAGGGAGGTCTTTTCAGATATGGAGCTGCAGTGTGCTGTCACATTCGCCCAATCCAGTGCAGCGAATGTTGCTGCTGCTCTGTGGTGCATACATTTTGATAAATTAGGTCTGTTTTGTCTTAATGCTGAAACAGTGAGAGAGGTTCATATAATTCAATAGAAGATAACAGGCGTCTCCTGCCAATGACACGCCCTACTATCCGGCCTCCAGCTTTACCCCTTTGCCACATAATTAAGGCCAAGCTTTTCAAAGTGTTCACCAAGGAATCTTTGTACATGAAATAGCCCTGAGAGAGCAGTCTTCCTGTGACTGAGTTGTCCGCAGACCTTTTTTTTCAGTGTGCAACAAGCGGAAGAAGAGGATTCACTTTCAATTACGCGGCACAGCTGGGTGCCACCAGGAAACAGCCCACGTTCATAGTGGACTCGCATTTTATCATCCAAATGTATTTAAGTAGATTAACGCTCTCATCTAAGTGAACATAAAAAACACTGAACACATTAGTAAATAGAATTAAGAAAAGCAAATGCACTGGGAAAAAAATACAATAAACGTGTCTAATGATAGCAAAAGAAAAAAATCATTGGCAAAGCCAATAACTCTGATGCTCGCACTCAAGCTCTGATAAAACTTTAAACCAATTGAGGTACTGGGTTTTTCAGAACCGGTACTAATCCGGTAACCCAGCGGTGTCAGGGCAACACCCGAAGACCCCGGATTCCCCTGTCTTGGCAAACAGAGACACGGGATACTTCTTGATGCCATCAAAGACCAAAGTTTATTGGTTGCAACCAGGGACAGAGATCTACGAAGTACACACGGGTAGTTCGTCAGAGACTGCACACTTAGATAAACGGAGCTCGGTCTTTTATGCCGAAAATTACGCCTCTGGCAACATCACAATTTACATTTGGTGTATACAAACTGACCAATAGCAATGTAGCATTTCAAAAAGTAGCAAATGACGACAGGCAAAAACAATACCCTTTTCCGTTGTCCAGCCCACCAAAAACGATCACACACATGCTTGGTTTTCTGTTCGATCAGGCCGGACAAACCCATCATAAACCCTTCAACCCAGATCGATGATCAAGTCGTAAAGGAAAGGCAGAAACAGATGGAAAGGAGATAGAGGAGGTGGGAACGGTGTATTATAAACTCGGGCACGTCCTGTCCTTTGATCTCTATCAGGCCAGCTGCTGCACAAGGAACTGGCTCAGTGGGATTCGCCCCAGGCGAGGAGTCAGTTCGGCCAGGTCACCCAGAAGTCAGCTAAGGCGTACGTGTCAAGGACTTTCTCAGCCGTAGCCATCGGGCCTATGTTAGGGCAACCACACAAAATGGCTGCCATATACAAAATGGAACCCGGAGGTTTAGACTAAATCCTCAAATGCAGAGTGTTCTCCTATATCGATTCATACGAAAACACTCAAACACGTTACACTCGCCATTTGCGGTCTGTCGAGACCAAAATCGTCCATTTCCGACGATCTTTATAAATCGGGTTTCGGAACTTTCAAACCCAATTCGGAACTACGGAACCACACAATGCCTGCTGCAGTACAAGACAATAAAAAAAACAATATCTGTGTTAACATTGCATTGATGAGCTAATCAATTACATGTGTGTTAAAAGTATGGTTTTCAGATTTAAAATAGTCTGCCTTGCATTCCATTGGAGGTGAAAGGGTGTTCTCAAACGGCTCCAAGTCATCAGGACACTATTTTTTCTTGCCTTTTTCAAATCATTATCAGCTGTGTTAGCTAAGATGAGACCGCAACTCCCAGAATGCACTTATTGTTCAAATAAACACCCAGAACTGGAAACTAGGGTGCATATGTACAAGCCCCTATCCCCACCAAAACATCACTTTTACAAACATTGTGGTGACAATAGGGGCTGCGCCTAAATTACAAGGCAGTGTTAAGCAACTTATCTTGGCTTATTGCTACCTTGTAAATAAGGCCCCCTTTCACGCTATGGTCAGCGAGAAAGGGGTGGGAAGTGGGTGTTGTGGTGGGCGTTCAACCACAACACCCAATGGTGGCATACATAGGAGGCAGCGCCAAAATTAAGACCAGGAAAAACCTGGTCTTAAGTTGGCGAAATGAGGAGAAATGCATTATTTCTCCTCAATTTTGCTTTTTCCAGGTGTCCCTTCCTACACATAAACAATCCTTTAGAACATGCAATTTTGTAACTTTCATGTGTGCTGCACAAAGCAGCACAAATGACAGTGACAGAATGGCATTTTAGGATTGTTTATGTGCAGGAAGGGACACGTTCCAACACATAAACAGTCCTCCCCTGCACGCAGACACCCTTGCACTATGGTGCAAGGGTACCTGCATTGGCACTAAGTTGCGAAACTTAGTGCCATCGCAGGGGGAAACGCAAGGCTGCACCACATTATTGTACATATGGTGCAGCCTTGCATTTCGGAAGTGGCAGAGAAAGGCGTTAATCCGGGAGGGCTGACACCTCTCTCCGCCACTTTTTTGTACATATCCCCCTAGGTGTCCTACGGACATGGAGTATTCTGAGCATTGTTTTCATGTAGCAGAAAGTCAAAGTCACAAACAAATCTGTGCCCTTGGGAAAAAGAGTATACAGTTCAATACACTCACCATAACACAGAGAGTAATTAATACAAACTGCCATTTTAACCCTTTAAGTGTTGCCGTTGGCCGTTGAACGTTCGGAGCACTACCTGGCTGGTGCTGCGAACGTTCAACGGCCGACGCAGCCCCGCCCATTTATTAAAACGGCTGCACTGCCGCGAAAAACGGCCAAATGCCATACTGAGGATCCACATAAAAAAATAAATTAAAAAAACAGCATAGGCCCTATCTTCTAACCAACCAACGGGAAGAGCTATCAACCTGTCAATGAAGAGAATTGGGTATATATCAATTGCACTGTTGCACACTATGTTAACATGACGGCCCTACGCCAGTATGGAATTACCTACTATTGCAGCATAGCCTCATACCGATTAAAGGCCCACTCTCAGGTCTCGTAGACCTAGCCACAGGTGCAAGGCCATAGCAGGGAGACCCTGTAAGATCAATATTGAAAAACTGGAGCAGAAGGCCAAATCAGTAACTATTGATCATCTGCAATTTGGGCACCTTCATTGAACCTACAAAACAAGCACAAAATTCTAAAATACGATAGGAGGGCAACTTACAGTAGCAGATTTGCTTATCATTGATGGATTTTAAGTGGCGTCAAGGGCCAGATTTATGAGTAGATTGCATTACCGATGTGTCACGCAAGGTGACACCTGGACACAACGGCAACGTTAACCCGGTATAGCTAAGTAAATCTGGAGAAACACAAGGCTGTGCAAATAGCTGTCTTGTGTTACTCTTCCTGGGAAGGCGTTACATGGATTCGAGCATGGTTTTTCTCACACATCCACCCACAGATTCAGAAGCATTGGGAGATTTACCAGCAGTGGTAGACCTGCGAATGCATCAGAAATGTACACCTTCTCAGGACAGGCAGAACAAGGTTAAATATCTTTAGTTTTCCTCTTACTAAGAGCACTGCCTTCTGCAGCACACTTAGAAAGAGGAAAATGCCTCTAAGTATTCTTTTGGTGCAGTGAGGCTTCCCTTCCGGCACAGGAACAATGCTACCTTCACGCAGGAATGCTAGCACCACAGCTGAAACACTTCCACAGTTGAACAACAATGACTATAGTTGCACGCCTCAACCTTACTGTCTACCAAATGGCTGTGCTTAGGAAGAACTAATCATCGGCTTTTTGCTAGGAACAAGCTCCCAGAATTGCTACAAGTGCCCATGTCTCCACTAAGGGTGGACGGAACTCGCAGAATTGGACTCCACGGCTTTCCACTGTTGTACATAAAAACTCGGCAAGATTCAGCTGTGTTCTTCCAATGAGAAGAAATTCCGGCGCTGCTCGTGCATGGATTGGGTGCAGGAGTGAGTTCCATGCTGAAAATCAGCCCAAACGGAACCACATGGTGTGCCCGAGGGTGCACCTACGTGCTGGTCGAGCGGCAGCCTTCTGCCTGCGAATGCTTGCAACCACCATTGGTAAAAAATGTCACTGCAATGCTTACGAGCGACTTGAAATCATGCTAGGGGACACCAAATCTCACTTGCCAACTTACTGTTCTGCAGCTTTACCCATGAAAAAATTCCACCATTTGGCGAGTGGCGGAACTCAGCCAGAACTCTGCAATACAACAGTAACGCTGAGTTGCCGAATTCCGCCAATTCCACAGGCGGTACAGAATATTCCACCCACCCCTTGTCCCTACCCTCCTCACTTCAGTGTCCCAGTCCCTCCAGCCAAAGCAATGCAGTCACTACACTTCCACTGACTGGGGAAGCTGCCCACACTGTTCACCATATGCCATGTTAAACTCGGGGCATCCAAAATGGAGCCATTGGCCCCAGCACTCAGACTCACACAACACACAATTTCCTACTACCATACATGTACCACACTACACATACACACTCATGCACTCAACATATAAACCCAATGCCAGCAAAGGATGTGGGTTTCATATAACAGCAGAATTTAACACGAGAGGGGTCAGTAGATTACCCTATCACTGACACAGAGAAAACGGTCTGGATCAGTATGTACAGGAATTTATATAGCGCAAATCACCGAGCGGTTTCTAAGCGCTTGCTTAGGGAACCCGTCCTGGTATTCCCCTGTGAGATAACCCCGGCAGGGTATCCGCAAGGTGAAAGCCAGCATCCTGCCGCGAGGGGCCGTTGTGGAGATTAAGCAAGCTGTTGCCCAGAGTCACAGAGTGTGAACCCGTGAATCGAGTAGGCACCAGAGCGAGAATTGTCGAGTCCATGGACATTTTAGGACTCAAGACCCCGTCGAGCTGGGAATTGAACCCTGGTCCCGGGCTGACCTCTGCTTCCAGATCTGCCTCCTCTAACCAGTGAGTCTCAAAAGACAGTGTGCTGCAGCTGCCTCTTTATGTGATGTACCCAGGGCAAGGAGTGTAGTATATTGCCTAATAGGAGGGCATGCCTGACGCTCCCTTTCAGGTCATAGGACAGGTCATGAACATCGCATTGTCAGGGAGAGTCTAAGCCTGTGTGCCCAGGCTAGGTTGGCATAGTGCTAGTGCCAAAATAAAAGTCAGGATACCAGTTTCACATGCAGGTGGGCACTCCGGGCATGGGTCTACACTCGTTTACTATGCAGGCGGCAGTCCGTCTCAGCATTCCTATTTCACCCTGAAAAACTTAATGTGTGGACCTTTCAACCGTTATGTCCACCTATCGAGCCTCTCTTCAGAATTTAGAGGTGTCAGAAGAGAAAGCTCTGTCAAATCTCCCATCTAAAGGGCTGTCACGTTTGCATAATGTTTTCATAGCCATGCAGCCTGCCTGACCCCAGAGAGAGTGGGAAACGTTCCCTGCATAATGATTAGATTATCTAATTAACTCCTGCACGCTGTAAATGGTTTCCTATTAGAGATGGGGTTGTTTCTGAATATTCTGCAGAGTAAAACCCCTGCCTGGATAAAGTTTACGGACAATAGTTAATATATACCTTATTGACCTGGATAAACGAAATGCCCTGTATTTTTACCAGATAGTGGGAGCATTCCTCAATTTTATTTTGTATGTTCTTATATAGCGCTCGAATCACCGGGAGGCATCTCGGCGCTTGCATTGGGAACCTGTCCTGGCTTTTCCCTGTGAGATAGCCCCTACAGGGCATCCCCAAGGTGAACGCCAGGCATCCCGCCGCGGGGGGCCGTTGTGGAGATTAAGCAAGCTTAATGCCCAGAGTTGCAGAGTGTGAACCCATGATTAGGGCAGGCACCAAAGCGGGAATTATCGAGTCCGTGGACATTTTAGGACTCAAGACCCTGCCACTTAGGAAATTGAACCCTGGTCCCGGGTCTGACCTCTGCTTCAGGGTCTGCCTGCTCTAACCAGTGAGCCACACTTCTCCACTCAATGCCAGTACCTCCCTACATCATCCTCTCTGCTGCACATTAATAAAGTCTCCTGCATACTTACTCGGACACCACGTCAAAGCCATCAATCCTACACCACCCCTTACCACAATCAGCTAAATAGAGTATTATTCTACAAGCCACTCCAGCACAATCGACCATAAATCATGACAATAATTTATGTTTTTCACTTTTGTTGTGTGAATTTCCATTGTAGTGCTCAGGTCTTGTGCCTCAGTCGACTAAAGCATCCACTGCAGGGACTTGTGCGTGACCTCATGCTCACAAGTTCAAATCGCTGTAGCTCAACTTTGCTATTAATCCTTCCAAGGTTGATAAAAAACTATTAGGCTGGGTATCAATAAACATCTGTAAATCAGAGCTAAGATACCCTGCTGGGTAAACACAGTCCAATTGGGTAATCACATGCTTTACAAATATACCTTATGTTATTCTAGCAGAGACTCTGTCCCCGTGCAATTCTGGCGATCTGGGAGACTCGAGGAACCATTGTTTGGTAGTTTCTGTTCTCGCATTGGTGTTTGATGGTGTGCGGTTGGTAGAGTTTGCACAGTTACATTTCAAACTGTATGCCTCAATGTGAAAGTAAAATGAGTCTGTTCTAGAAAAATATCTGTGACCTTTTATGGGTATGGATGGGGGTGCCAACTTAATTTTAATTTTTTCTTAAATGGGATTGGGAGGAATCAGTTGTCCATTGATTGTCCAGAGTATTCTACTTTCTATGAAAGGACGAAGAACTGTAGAAATGTTCTGCGAATAACTGCATACTTTTTGCTTTTTAGTGAATTGGGCAAATTTAGAGCCTGTCATCTGTCTTTAATGTGACGCTGTACTACATCACGTGATCAACAGCGCTATTTCATTCTCTGTTGGAATAAAAGCTACTGGGCTCCACGGAGCAAGCAGAAGACCCTGTTGAATGTTCTGAAAAAATTTTTATTCTCTCAAGGTTGAATTTAGCCGTCTCAGATTCAATAGCATACTGTGTAAACATTGTGCATCCATGTAGTAGACTGCGAGAACGTAGAATCCTATGTAGTATAATAGGGCCATATGTATCATCAAACTATTTTGCATTTCCTAAATAGCGAATTTCAAGGAATCGCTATTTAGGAAATGCAAAATGGTATGTATGAACAAAATCGCTTTTTATTTGCGATTCCTTAAGCTTCCTTATTTGCGAATTTGCAAATTGCGAATTCGCAATTATGGAATAATTTCCAATGCATTCCTATGGGCCAGGAGGCCCATAGGAATGAATGCAAAATAATTCTCAAATTGCGAATTCGCAATTTGCTAATCGCAATTTGAGAATTATTGCAAGGGTGCGGGGGTGTCTCAAAGACACCCTGCTGCACCACTGAAAAGAACATGTGTGTGCATGTGGCGCACATACATGCCCTATGGGCATGTGTGTGCATCATATGCCACCTTTTAAAATGCCAATTTGTGCATTTCTGGAAGAATTCGCAAGTTACCATCAACTGAAAGTTGGTGGTAATTTGCGAATTCTTAAACAAAATTTGCAAGCTAAAATTGCTACATACATAGCATTTAAGGAATTGCAAATTTGCCATTCCCTAAATGCTATGGAAAAATAAGGAATCGCACAAGTTTGCAATTCCTTATTTTGGGAATGTTTCATGCATTCCAAAGCGTGCAAAACGGCCGTTTGCGAGTCGCAAAGGCCGAAATTCTGCGAATTTCAGCCTTTGCGATTTAAAAACGGCTTGATACATATGGCCCTACGTGAGGAAATCTTCGAATGTATTCTGTCGCAAATGTTTATCTGTACTTGACTCCTGTTGGTCAAAGCATGAGAATGGATGCACTAAAGCTGTGGATGTGTGACCTTTTGTCTAGAAGACTATAAAACAATGTTATTTTGGGAAAAAAGAAATTGCTACTGCCCTTTTCCCATGCTGAGAAGGCGAATCCCTGTCAGCTTTACTGTAGACCTCTCCAGAGTTCTTGATTTTGTACTTTGGGGCTTAATACTCTTACCAGATTTCTGTTTGATAAATTGCAATTTGTGACTTTGTAGCTTTAGAAGTTACTCTTTATCTTGAGACTTTCCTGTCTGTTCTTTTTAGCCTCTTATGTGATTTAACCCCTTCCCTGCGGGGGTAATTCCCCCACGGTGCGGGGGGCGGGGGATGAGTACGGTGCTGTGGTGCTCGTGACGAGACCAGCTCGGCATGAGTCACGGTGGAGCTGTGCTTATGACGAGCTGGTCTCATCACGACCCAACCCACTGATTAATTCGCCTGCACAGGCGGGGAATAAATCGCTGGTTGGCGGAGCGGGGCCTTTATGACAAGACCAGCTCGTCCTGAGCACAGCTCCACCGTGACTCATGACGAACTGGTCTCGTCACGAGCACTGAAGGGGTTAAGACTGAATTTACATAGACCTGCGAGGCGGGTCCGCTGGGGAGCACCAAATTCTGTATTGGGACTACCCCGCACCACGAAGAGAAAATCAGTGCGCCCAGGAATAAAGAGAGATGTGGGTTTACACGATGACATATGTGCAACAACACAGATCAGTGTCTTAGGATGTGGTGTTGTGCAGTAGAGGTTCCCATGCATTTATGATATTTCACATGCATGTTTTCAGCAGGAGTGACTGGCATCTATGGGGAGGGGGTGGCAGGCGCCTGATGCGCAAAATAAAATAAAAATAATAAAAACGTACTTGAACGCAATGTGACGTCACCCGCTCTGGGCCTCTTCTCACCACCGGAACTGGAAACAGCAACTCCCTTGATGGATATATGTTGATACCACGCATACTTTTAGCACGCATACCATTACCACGCATTTTTTACAACGCAGGACCCTTTACCACGAATACCTTTACAACGCATTACACTACAACGCAGGTACTATTACAACGCATACCATTACAACGTAAGTATATAATATTTTAAAATAATGTAATATTAATTTAAATATTTTAATTAATTAATAATTATTTTATTATTAAATATTTTAATTAATTAAATTATTTTTTATTTATTGATTTGTAAATATATATGTTGAAAATACCCCTGTACCCCAAAACCCAAACCCAACCCTGAAACCTAAAAATACCCCTGTACCCCAAAACCCAAACCCAACCCTGAAACCTAAATATACCCCTGTACCCCAAAACCCAAACCCAACCCTGAAACCTAAAAATACCCCTGTACCCCAAACCCAAACCCAACCCTGAAACCTAAAAATACCCCTGTACCCCAAAACCCAAACCCAATCCTGAAACCTAAAAATACCCCTGTACCCCAAAACCCAAACCCAATCCTGAAACCTAAAAATACCCCTGTACCCCAAAACCCAAACCCAGCCCTGAAACCTAAAAATACCCTGTAACCCAAAACCCAAACCCAACCCTGATACCTAAAAATACCCCTGTACCCCAAAACCCAAACCCAACCCTGAAGCCTAAAAATACCCCTGTACCCCAAAACCCAAATCCAGCCCTGAACCCTAAAAATACCCCTGTACCCCAAAACCCAAACCCAACCCTGAAACCTAAATATACCCCTGTACCCCAAAACCCTGTACAACGCATTACACTACCACGCAGGTCCTATTACAACGCATACCATTACAACGTAAGTATATAATATTTTAAAAAATTGTAATATTAATTTAAATATTTTAATTAATTAATAATTATTTTATTATTAAATATTTTAATTAATCAAATTAATTTTTATTTATTAATTTGTAAATATATATGTTGAAAATACCCCAGTACCCCAAAACCCAAACCCAACCCTGAAACCTAAAAATACCCCTGTACCCCAAAACCCAAACCCAACCCTGAAACCTAAATATACCCCTGTACCCCAAAACCCAAACCCAACCCTGAAACCTAAAAATTCCCCTGTACCCCAAACCCAAACTCAACCCTGAAACCTAAAAATACCCCTGTACCCCAACACCCAAACCCAATCCTGAAACCTAAAAATACCCCTGTACCCCAAAACCCAAACCCAGCCCTGAAACCTAAAAATACCCCTGTACCCCAAAACCCACACCCAACCCTGAAGCCTAAAAATACCCCTGTACCCTAAAACCCAAACCCAGCCCTGAACCCTAAAAATACCCCTGTACCCCAAAACCCAAACCCAACCCTGAAACCTAAATATACCCCTGTACCCCAAAACCCAAACCCAACCCTGAAACCTAAAAATACTCCTGTACCCCAAAACCCAAACCCAACCCTGAAACCTAAAAATACCCCTGTACCCCAAAACCCCAACCCTGAAACCTAAAAATACCCCTGTACCCCAAAACCCCAACCCTGAAACCTAAAAATACCCCTGTACCCCAAAACCCAGCCCTGAAACCTATAAATACCCCTGTACCCCAAAACCCAATCCCAACCCTGAAACCTAAACATACCCCTGTACCCCAAAACCCAAACCCAATACCCCTAAAAAATGTTTTAAAAAATAGATAAACTTACCTATACTTACGTTGTAACGGTATGCGTTGTAATAGTATCTGCGTTGTAGTGTAATGCGTTGTAAAGGTATTCGTGGTAAAGGGTCCTGCGTGGTAATAGTCTCGTTGTAAAAGTGTTTCGTGCTAAAAGTTGCGTGGTAACAGTTACATACCACCTTGACCAATCATGGTGCAGCATGAGAGCAGCGCCCTGATTGGATGTAGTGGCCTGACTCGGTTCTCCACCGCGCTGGGGAGGCTTTGGCATGCTCTAACCCAGCGGTCTTAAGACAGCTCGGTTAGAGCTGTTCAATGTGCGCATGTGTGTCTGGCCCTCACAAGACAGCAGGCCAAACAGACAGTGCACAGTTAGCCCACCCTCCTACTTGCTGAGTGACATGCTGCTGTCACTCAGAAGTGTTCTCCGCCCTGGTTTTTCAGCTCATTCAAAACTCTATAACTTTTTTAATGAGTGAAAGTAGTTCAGGTCTATTTTCCATCTGTATTACTTCTCTATCTTTCCCCATTATCTAGTTATTTATACAAGGAGCTTCAGTGAGCACTTTAGCAAAACCCCACTTACTCCATGCTCTCCTGGTTACTAGGCAACCCCCAGCTCCCACTAAGAACACCATCCCTATGGTCAACACCTGGACTCCCTGCCAGTAGCACCTGGTGTGTGGGTAGTGGCGGGGCGGGGAGGGGCGTGGGGGATGACGGGGAGTGTGGATGTATGGGAAGGAGGGAGGGGAAATGGACAACAAATGAAAAAAAATTAAAAAGAAAAAGAACCTACCTTCTGTCTGCCGCCCGACGCTCTTTTCCATGTCCTCAATGCAGCGCAGGCTCTGGATGCGGTCTCCTTCATTCTCCTGACGCTCTCCTCGGAGCTGACTCAGGTGGAAAGGGAAAGACTTCCTCCCTTGTACAATGCAAAACCAATCAATCCTGATTAGCTGGAGTAGGCTAACCCAGACCTCATTTTGAGGCTGGGGGCCTGCGGCTTTTAGACCCTCATCTGTTTCTCAGCCCTGGGATTGCAGGCTCTGAAGTGCGGAGGTCAAATTGGCTGGCTCCAGACAGCCGGCCAATCTGACATGCGCACTGGCTTCGGGCTGCATTAATAGTGCACTTGCAATAATCAGCCCCGCCCCTGCCATCGTGTTGTAACTAGCCCTGGGCGTAGTGGGCGTAGTGGGGCTTCGCGGAGCTATGCGAAGTGGGCGAGAAACTACGCCCACCTCCGCACTCCGCGTAGCCCCACTACGCACGCACCACTGGCCGCCACCCGCCTCCCTCCCGCCCTCCCTAAATACTTTAAATGAAGTGTAAAATAATTAAAATGCACTTACCTTGCCCGCCGCTGCCCGCCGCGGCCCCGGGGCTCGCTATCTTCATTGTTCCGTCTTGTTTACTAATGCGCATGCGCGGGCGGCCGCGCATGCGCATTTTCTCGTGAGAAATGCGCATGCGCGGCCGCCCGCGCATGCGCATTAGTAAACAAGACGGAACAATGAAGATAGCGAGCCCCGGGGACGCGGCGGTCAAGGTAAGTGCGTTTTAATTAATTTAAACTTTTCATTTAAAGTATTTAGTGAGGGCGGGAGGGAGGCGGGTGGCGGCCAGCTACGCTCCGTCTGCGGAGCGTGCGTAGTGCCGCCTGGCTACGCCCGCTCCGCAAAATGCGGAGTAGGCGGCATTACGCACACTCCGTGCACGGAGCGTAGCTGGCCGCCCACCCCTAGTTGTAACAGCGCAAGCCTGGGACACATTAATAAAATGGTATTTATTACCATTTTGTTATTGTGTGTGCCAGCTGCACTTGCAGCAGGCGGGGCGACGCTCCTCCGCTATGACGGAGGAGCCGCTGATGCTCCCTGCATGCTTGAATAGACTCCTAGCTTTCAACTCCTTGTAGCACCTAGCATGACAGTACAGCACTTTGGAAGACACATACAAGTAATCCAACTCTTTAGTTGGCACACTAGTTCCTTGCTCCTAGGGACTTTTCCCAACAATGATTCTTAGGATTCGGCTGGTCTTTTCCACGCACATACATACATTTTTACCAAGGAGATGACAAATGGTGGGATTTTCAGTGGGGGCTGATTTTATCTGTAAAGAAATAGGGAGGTAGGAGAGAGAGTGGGAGCAGCAGGCATGTCAGAAGCTTTGGTGGGGATTGCGGTCAAGTTTTTGCAGGTATCTCTTGGGTTTCTGATCCAATAAGCAGCTTATATTTGGGAAGACTAACTATATGAAAATCAAAAACACAGTATTCGGTGCACCCTAATCCATTAAGAAGCAACAAATTAGGCATTTTGTTTTAGTATTTCAAACAAACATGTACAGGATAGTTAGGACCAAAAATGCCTGAAGCTTGGGGTAAAGAACCCCGGCTGCCCTCCCTTTTGACAGTACTGGGTGGTAGAAATCTCTATGGTGCAAAATTTCCCATAGATCTTTGTGGATCTTGAGAAAAAAAGAGCAACTTTGCCTACCCATGATTACAATTAGTGCTGTTCCCTCCAACAGGACGTAAACCTATTGCCCACATAAGATTACAGCTACACACCCCATAACCAACATACCATATCTTTCATTGCTCTTAAAACTTTTCCCTTTTTAGCACTCTAATCTCGTGCTGACAATTATTACCCTTACTCCATGCTCTGTGAAAGCAGGCATCCCCACAACAAGTATGTCTACATCACTGAACATATGCAAAAGAAACAATTGATGGACGGAATGCTGGGCAAGGCAAACATTCACCTCCAGTCACAAGGATCTGGGTTAAATCCATCATTATTTTGCTCACCATGCCACCCCAGTTTGGGCCCAGCAATATGCAAATCAGTCTTGACCCTGTTCCTTGTGGGAACAGTCCAGCCCGAACTGCAAAGCCAGGCCCTCCCTGGACCGGAACCGACCATCCTGGGACCGATTTCAGGGCATCACCCTTCGTCAGCCAGTCCAACTTAAATTCAGTGGTGTAGTGAGCACGGGACCCATGGGCGACATATACAAAAGAAACAATTGATGGACAGAATGCTGGACAATGCAAACATTCACCTCCAGTCACAAGGATCTGGGTTTAATCCATCATTCTTTTACATCACAGTACTGCCACACCATTCCATAACCACTACAACTACTACTACACCAGTGCAGTTTCGGTACGCTTGACTACTACAAAGACAGCCCAAAATCAGACGGTGTATGCCGCTTCACAGTCAGTCACATTTCTTGAACCCACCATGAGCATGTTTAGTCTAACCCACGCATTCAACGTGCACCCAACACTACAACACAGACAAGAGATCTATGCATTGCACTCTTCGCCAGTGGCATCCACTACTCTACTTCACCACCTCATGGTCATAGCCAATACACCTTCACCGAGACTATGCAAAAACATTCACAGCCAAAGAGTGCTTTTCAATACTATCACACTTCACTCCAAATCAGTTCTCTAAAAGTGACACCCAGTAATCTGATATCATTCCACACCACACCCAGTAATCCAATATCACTGCACTCCTACCACACCCAGTAATCCTACATCACTGCCCACCATCGCCAAAGTGCCAACTCGGCACACAGTCAGTGTTCCTGTATCACCCAGCAGTAATTATGCCTACCCTACCTGCACAGCGGTACAAAAGGGGGTGGTGATGGACGGAGCATCTGAACCAATCAAACACTCACAACCAGTCAACAGATCTGGGTTTAATCCATCACCGTTCTTTAGCCCACTCTGCCGCCCCAGTTCAGAAGGCATGGCCCCAATGCCTTTTGTAACCTACCTGCAGTCAGTTTTCCTAAACTCCTCAAATATAGTGTGCATAAACTGTGGTAAATATTTAATTACCGTCCTAATTTCTATGCAGGTAAGTACTAAAAACAAAATAACTCAATCGGAAAGAAAGACGCAGAGTCCGTGGTGTTAGAGTTCTTAGGGGTTTTATTCCTTAAAAAGGAATGGTTCTTGAACCGGATATCGGGTTCCTGACACCACTGGGGTTCAGGAAGGGATAGAGCATACTTTATTGACAAGACATAACTTTTATACTTAAATCATATAATGGAAACCAATACAGTAGGCGTAACAGCTGAGAGAAACAAGATAAGAGCACACACGTGTTAGCAATACGTAATCAGAAGGCGTGAACTAGGCATGAACATAGAGGTGTGTGCTAGAAACGTCACATGAAAGTGTCACAAGTGGGTGGGTACATAGCAGAATCTTGCAATGTCAGCAGAAATCTGGGATTTGGATGCGCGCGCAGCTGCATGACGTGTGATTGACGTGGAGCTGGAGGGTGCAGGGGACTTGACATTTACACTAGAGGAAAGAGACAGAAGTCTGGCATGTCAGATCAACTCGATCCTATATCATATCTGATATCTGATGTTTGGGAACCATATTATCTAGAGGGAAAGGTTTCTTGGGCAGAGGCTATTCTATACTGACTGTGAGTGCGTGTATAAGCGTCTACGTGTCTGCATGAGATGCGAGGGGGCATGGGCCTTCCATGGTAACAGGAGCTATGAATTACTTGCACGGAGACAGTGAGGCCGGGCCCTTTGCTCTGCAGCTGGAAGGATGTTTACTTGAACTAGTAGGCAGGAATGTATTTTTTGAGGAGCGGAGCAGATAATTCGAAGGTTGAATACAGTCTTGGCAGGCAACAGGCTGAGCTAAGCGCCGTTAGCCACGCAGGGAGTAAGGCAGAGGTCACGGGTACAGAGGCAGGCCCAGGCTGAGGCATTCAGAGTCAGAAGGCAGGAAAAAGGCTCGATGGCAGAATTCAGGGCCTACTTCGCCAGAGCTGAAAAACGTGTAAAGCACACCACAAAAAGACGTTGGCAAGGCATACTTAGGAACGGAATATTCAACCCATTCAGGGTGGATCTGAAAGAGGACATGTTAACGTTGGACGCAAATGTATTTGCGTCTTCATAGCTGGCACAGGAGGGAAGTTACATGCACTTTAAGCTTGTACATGGAGACGGTGGGGTACACGTTAGGGAACATTTCTTGACCATAAAATTTATATTTCCTCATTCCCTCCTTGTTCCCTATGGACCCTTCATGATATATCGATCCTCATGAATCGATCAGTCTGTTCATGTAACATCATTTGCTCTTCTTTCTTCTTTTCGCGTTTTGAGTGGAAACTTGAATGCGGAATACATGATGTGGCGCACAGACCACAAATCGCTGGCCCACATTGTAGGCACAGGCAGCAACTGAATACTATGAGAAGGGCAATGCCTAGGAAGGATAGGATCTTCCATCCCCAAGCGGTTAACGTTGTCCAGAACCAACCGGACCAAGTCCAGGTGCCTGGATTCTGATGTATTAAACTTGCAATTTTATGAAGACGTGTGATAGCTTTATATACTGTTGGCGCGTTTTCTGGAATGAAAACACAGCAACTCGACCCGATGACCTTACAGGCTCCACCCCTATCTGCTAGGATGACGTCAATGACAAGACGATTTTGAAGAACAACAACCCGCATGGCAGATTGCTCCTCTGTTAAGTTGCCTAGAGCGGAAGTAGTTTCGTTCACTACTGCTTCGAGGGTTCTAGTTAATTTTCGTATCAGTTTACTATTAAAGACAGTACCTAAGTAGGGGAAGAAACCTTTATTGAAATCTGTATATTGCTCCCATGCCGTTTCAGTATAATCAACAATCGGGAGATCTCTTCGGAGTCTATTCGTTACTAGATTTGTATTTCTGTGATAATCAGGAGGGGCTAGGAAAACAGGTGGCAGAAGGAATGCAATGTAACAGGTACCATCCCAATCTGGAGGTAAGCGTATGTATGCGATATGGCCACAAACAAAGTAGGAATGACGAGTAGCTCTAAATGTAGACCTGCCTTGATCGCTGAATTCGACCACAGTAGTACATTTACTATGACCTAAGTGTACTGAACCCTTCTTTCTGACACATAAGTCACCCGTGACTGGTAATACTGACATAGCAGGGAGAACTGGTGCGGCTTCGGATTCAACAGTAAGAATCATGAGGTTAATTGTATAATTACCTAATCCATATACTTAATTTTCTAGATCAGTTCCTGTCCTAGTGGGAAGTCCCTTCTTGTCAGGGTAACAGGCGTTAAGAAGAACTAAGTTCAGGTTTCCCCAAACCCAACTTCCTTTGAAAACAGCAATATCAGAGTCTAAAGAGTTAATTAATCTAAACCATGCTCCACATGAGCCATTTTGAGTGAACGGGTATGGAAAAAGAGGCAGAACTCCCTTGTATTTCTAATAGGGAGGGAGTCGGCCACATATCCAACAGTTTGTAGCATTATTAGTCTGATGGGAGTGATGTAACATACTAATGAATGTGTTGTTACGCAGCGCAAGTCTGTAAGATAACTCATGTGGGGGTAATTCGCTAAAAGAATGTTCGGCAGTGACATTGTAAGCAGATTGGGTACGCTTGAAGATAGGATAATATATATGCAACAATATACTGGCAGCAATAATCAGAAGGCTTAGAAAAAACATAACCAATAATGTCACTATACAGTGACTACGAAGTGATTTACAATATGCACGTTTCTTGAGTTGTCTCTCTCTCTCTCTATCTCGGTCTAGGGGATACATGTCAGAAACTAATTTAACCGATTCACCTAGGGGAGGACTTAAACAATTAAACTGTCTGACTTGCTAGACCGTAATTTGGATTTATACTCCTCTTGCGGAGTTTTCTCTCTCTTGGAAACTTCAAAGTCACTAGAATCGGGGCAGTCTTTTGAGGGGGTGGAAGAGTCAGTGTCTGGCAACAGTTCATTACACTTTTTAATGTGACTCGTATGGATCCACCCCTTTTGGCCCTCCACCTTGATTGCAGTCCTCGTGGTCAGAAGGACGAGCTTCGTACTCCTACACCACCCACAGCAGAGTGGCTGTACATTCCACAACCTTCTGCTGCACACCACAGTACATCTACTCATACCGCCGGCAACCACTACTCATACAACTCCCTACAGCCAGTGTTGCATTCACTGCTCATGTTGCCCAAGTAGTTCATACACAACTCATATTCAGTACTCATTTGCCACCCTACAGTCCATGTGCCAACACCACTCCTGGAAATTCTCCTAATGCAATACTTCTAAGGACACCTCATAGCCCGTGAGCTCGCAGTATGGCTGCATTGTACCCACTGTGACCACAGCCAGCAATTTTACACAATCCAACAGTGTATATAAACTACCACATAGCCAGATTTCCTACACATTAGCCTTCAGCTCGTGTGATTCCATAAAACCACAGCTAGTGTGCCTGTACACCAGAGAGTGTGCTTATAACACTCCACGGCCTGTGTGCATAGCAAACCAAAGAGCCATCGTGCACACACGACCCGAGGAACTACTCTAGCATGCTGTTCTTCTAATGACACCTACTGGTCAGTGTGCTCAATTCATTCCTCCATTGACCTACTGTTACCAGAGCCAATAATGTTCTACTACTTCATAGTCAATGTGGTTAAAGCATCAGCTAGCCAGAGTGTCTATAGCAAACTTCGATCTGTATGATTTCTACATAGCAGACCTAGAGTTCCCACACCACAGCCAGTGTACTTGCACCACGCCAAAGTCAGCAATCACACACCACAACAAACATGGAGTGCCCACACCCCAACCAGTGTGCATGCACCACTCCAAAGCCAGTGAGCTCACACCACAGCACACATGGAGTGCCCACATCCCAGCCAGTGTGCATGCACCACTCCAAAGCCAGTGAGCTCACACCACAGCACACATGGAGTGCCCACACCCCAGCCAGTGTGCTTACACCACTCCAAAGCCAGTGAGCTCACACCACAGCACACATGGAGTGCCCACACCCCAGCCAGTGTCCATGCACCACTCCAAAGCCAGTGAGCTCACACCGCAGCCCACATGGAGTGCCTACAGTCCAGCCAGTGTGGTTACATGACTCCAATTCCTGTGTACATAAATCACAGAAGAGCCAGCGAGCACACACCACAGCACATATAGAGTGCCCTCACCACAGCCAGTGTGCTAACACCACTCACTCCAAAGCCAGTGAGCACATACCACAGCACACATGGAGCACTTCACCACAGGAAGTGTGGTTACACCACTCCAAGGTCTGTTTACATGAACCACCAAAGAGCCGCGAGCACACACCACAGCAAACACAGTACTTACACCACAAAACCACCAGTGAACTGAAAAGTGGTGGAGACGCACTAAGGAGCAGATTTACAAGGACTGGCGCATCTCTGCATATTAGCAGGGATGCGCCAGTAAAGATGCGATACGTAAATACTATGGATGTGTGGCATTTACAATGCGGCGCACCATGGCGCAAGGATAGTCAGAAGGTTGTTGTATCTTTTGTCGTAAGGCAGCGCATTGCTGGAGTCGTATCGCAAGCGCGATGCAACTCCAGCAATGTTCAGGGGCTGCCTATGCCTAACAGGATGTGTCACTCCTTACGCCGGCTACAAGCAGGCAAAGGTTTTGACGCAGTGGGGATGTAAAAGTGACTCTGTGAAATCTTGTAGATTTTACTCACTCACTTTTACAGGGCTTCCTTGCGACAGAACGCCCACCCTGCATACATTATACCTCACGCAGCTATAATGTAGCGCAGGGGTTTACAACGTGACGAATCTCCTTAGATGCCTCAAGTTGTAAATCTGTTGCATAGTGGCGCATTGTTTACGACGCTGCTGCGTCACAGAAGCGACGCAACTGTGTCATAAAGATGTCGCAAGGGGCTTGTAAATCTGCCCCTAAGTTCCACTCCATAAGAAAGTTTAGTTCGTCATAATCTGCATTGTACATTGTGTGGCCCTGGGTGAGACATGTCCATTCAGACACCCTGCGTCTTTGGCATCCATTTTAGACAGGCCTCGGCCGGCCTCGCCTTGAGTCGAGGAGAAAGCACGGCCAAATTTCGCTCCTGCTCGTTCGAAAATAAAACCCGCACATATTCCGGCGGTATACATTATCTCCCACCCAGCGCTTGAACATTCCCAGTAAATAAATTATCTGCAAGAATTTGAAAAGCCATCACCATAAAAAAACACATTTATTTCGTACCTAATCAATTTCCCGCTGAGTCGCTGCTAATGATAGGCTCTGGCCTGGTGCTCAAAGAGAATTCATTTGCAAGTTGGTTTTGCTTTTTTTTTTTTTACCCGTTCGACGTCTAAAAAGAATATCGAACAAAAAGCGCCCTTGCAGATTTAATCACAGGCTGAGCGTATGAGGACAGGCCCGTCCGTGCGCCAGGTGGGAACGTTCCAGAGGAACGCGCCGGAAGCGCGGAGGGGGGATGTTGTGAAGTCTGCACGGGGGTGTCCCTGGCTGAAAGATGCGATTTTATTTAACCAGAATAACTCGGTTCTAATGTTACCCACAAACATTGTTTGGTTTTATTTCAACCATCGAACTGGAAATACCACCATAAAATTGTTAAAATGTACAGAATCTACTAATAACGATGACCACTTAAGTGCAGGTCCGTATTGTTTTGCACTTTAGAGTTTAAAATGTCTATTTTTTTCCCCCAATCAATAATAATTTTGTGGGTCTTGGAAGAAGAAAGAATGCGTTTGTCCTATTTGAATTTTTTTAATTCATCCATTTAGTTTTTTTTTCTTCATAATGTTGATGTAATATTGGGATGTCTGAGACTTTACACAGAACACTTGGGGCGTCAGAGCACTTAACACAGAACACATTTTACCTAAGGCTAGGTCTCGGGCATGCTTTTATCTGTGCGCGAGTAAACTGAACTCTAAACAACAAAACATTTACATAATATAGTGTTAGCAATTAAGACTTTGGAATTTAGATATAGGGAGGAAGAGGAAGAAGCAAGAAGATGGGAACAACAAAATTCATGAAGCAAGAATCTAGACTTAAGAGTATTCATTTTAAGAGAGAATCCGAAATTTAGCTGCAGGTCAAATAGGGGCGTTTTGGGCTTTTTTTCTCCAGAAAGTGCCAACGTCTTCTTGAAGATTTCATTTGAGGGAGTTGGGGGGTGGGGGGAGGTGCGTGGAGTTTCATTCAAAGGGTGTAGCACCCGAGAAGGATTGATGGGCTACTGAGTTCGATTTGAATTTCTAGATTTTAAGATGTACACAGATAGGACTTCTTGAATGTTTAAGTTTTTCATCTCACCAAATACACGAAGGCAAGCGTGAAGTTCGATGGCTTGAAGTTTTAGGACTTTGATTGTCCTACAGGCACATTTTAGTTTGAGTCAATCCTCCAACAGTATCCAGTTGAGCTCTCAGTACCCTTGTTATGCAACACTAAGCCACCAGCGGGGTCTGGTGACCTAGTGGACCAATGCGCCCACCGATGGGGCCTGTGTTCAACTTCATGGTCACAGTTTCAAATCTGAGTGGATTCACTCAGCCTTTCATCCACCTAAGGTCGATAAAATGAGTACCATTGAGTTGGTTAGTAATAAACAACAGTTATTCAGCACCAATATGCCCATGGGTGAACGTGTGCTTTACAAATACATGTTATGATGATCAAATTTCTTCGTCCCCATGGTCAAAGTGCAGTGAGTAAAGGAGGACTTTTAGCGGCAGCACAACAGCTTTACGTAGAACATTTCTGTATCAGTTTTGGGAATAGCTATGGCTTGGATGATGGAATGGCACTTCAACTGTGCTAGAGATGGTTGAGGTGTTTTAGGAAGGCAGGAGCTGCTCGAGCGACTTGACAGTACGTTCAATGTGAGTTTTCATGGAGATTTGTTCCTGTCGGATGCAATTTGCATATGGGCTCTGCAGCAGGTGTCCACCTCATCTGAACTGTTTTAGAGGTTCTTGGGGTATTGATAGCTCTACTTCCTAATATCTTGTCGGCTGCCGATGACCAGGTTTGTCTTTCCACTAACATCAGACTAGGGAACCAGGAGCATATAGCTGGAGAATCTGGGTACAGAGAGGAAATTGTCAAAATACTTAAAATACTACAATAGCAGCACCAACACTAGTGTAGTGAGTATTAGAAAGACAGTGTAACCACTGCTGAGATGCATTGAGGTGAATAGCTGTTACCACCAAGTCCCTCGTGTTCTCCTGACAAGTGCAACCATGTGCCAAGAAGTCTCCCTGAGGTGGTGGGGCCAAGCCAGGGATTTGTCCTGCTGTATATCCGAGACACACTCACTGCAATATATACACACGCTGGACTTGAACAGTGGGCAGAACCATGTACCAAGCATTGTGCAGATCATAAAAACGAACACAGGTGGCTCCTGGAGGGAGTGCTGCGGGGCGGGGGAGGGGCAGGGTGGAGGGTAGTAAACCCCGGCATACGGCTAAACGCCCATTTGGCGATGCAGCGCGTGGAATGTAATTCGTTGTATTTATTTATTTCTTTACTTAAATCTGTTTGGCCATTTGCCGGGGTTTACTACCCCCCACCCTGCTCATCCCCCACCCCGCCCCACAGCACTCCCTCGAGGAGCCGCCACTGATTGTGATGTGGCTTCCGAGTTCTTATGCGAAAATAGTTTGGCAGAAGATACTTTTCAGTTATTGCTTCTACATGGTCTCAGAGTACCTGCAAAAATAATAAAATTTCTCTCTTTAAAAGGGGCTTGGAACTCTGCCACTATCTTCAGTTGAACTAATTACCAATAAAAAGAAAACAATTTCTGGCTGACTGTCGAGCTTCAAGTTATTATTAAACAAATAATTCCAGTCAGCCGTTTCCGTAGCATGACGTCCCCGTGTCAGGAGACTAATTTCTGCGCACTGAATTATTAATTTGTAATTAAATACATTTCTGAGACAGACGTTTCGTCTTCCATAAATTGAAATCCTAATTTAAGGAAATATTTCTTGCTCTGTTACTTATTCAGTTCTCTGCATGACACAACGTCGGTATTTTTGCCGTAGCTCCTGGGGATTTTATTGGGATGGTGTGAGCGGAGGGAATTATTTTGCTCTGAGGGGGTTTCAGGTGGGGGCATAAACTGCCTTCTAGTTTCTGCTCCTTGTTGCACCTTCGTCATTCTAGATCACCCCCAATGCCTGGGCTGATGCAGAAGCAATTAATATTTTAATCGCCAGACTGGTTGTTTATATTAAAATTGAATAGGGAGATGACAAGGTAATTGCCTATTAGGATTATAAAATTGGCTAATAACCTGTTTTATGGACTTCACATTTCGGCATGTTAGTGAATTTGCCCAAATATTTAAGATAGTTTTTTTTAATTCAATTTTGTAACTTTTTTGTACAGAGTTTTATATAGCGGGAACTTGACCCGAATCGGGTATCAGAGCACTTTACATTGCATCAGTTGCTTTACATGAGGACACATTCATTTTTGTTAGGCACGGGGAGATTAGAGAGTTGCCCAGAATCACAGGATGTTCAGCGACACTGCCGAGACTCGAACCCAGTTCCCCCGATTCGAGGTTGACCGCCCTAGCTGTTAGGCCAACTCCTCTCCTACTTGGCCTGCACCACTGATTATGCCACTGACAGAAGAAGCCATTAAAACCTGTCGCAGGCATGCCATTGCATGGCCTGTGTGTGCCCTTTACTGCCACTTCGACATGGCATTTAAAACTACTTGCGAAGCATTAAACTTCCCTTTTATTAAATATAGGTCTCCCCTAAGGTTGGCCCTCAGTAGCCCTATGGGCAGGGTGCTGTGTAAGTAAAAGGTAGGACATGTACTTTTATGTTTGACATGTCCTGGTAGTGACAAACAGCCTATTTCATTTTTCAGGACTGTAAGGTCTACTTCTCTCATAGGCTAACATTGGGAATTACATTATATACTTTTAACCCCTTCGGTGCTCATGACGGAACGGTTCCGTCATGAGCGTCGGTTGGCCTGTGCTCATGATGGAACCATTCCATCATGAGTCCATAGGTTCTTTAGAACCTTCAGCACCGCAGCGGAATTCGCGCAGCACTGAAGGGGTTAAGTGATAATCACTAATCAGAAAGGAGTAGCCTTTTCATGTTTAATATGTTTAGAATGGTAATGACAAATCCTCATTACTGGTGAAGTTGGATTTCACATTACTATTTTAGAAATTCAACTTTTAGAAAGGTGGCATTTCCCTGGGCTTAGAACTCTGTGTGCCTGGCAGCCTGTCCCCAAAACACGCCTGGGGTGGGTGACAGTAACACTTTGTGCATTCCCTCTAGACAGCCAAAACAGTGGAACAGCAGGCTGTGAGAGAGGATTCATGTTAATTCACCTGCACACTGATACCCTTCCTGGGCAGGAAGTGGAGAGGTGGCTCATACTTACATCTGAATAGATTGTGTCCTGTCCGCACACTAAGGGCTGATTTACGCCCTACTGATAGGGATCTTTTTTGCACTTCAAAGAGTTCCTTTGAAGTCACCTCCTACATCAAAGGGACTTGTGGGAATAAGTAGTGGGGCTCTGACCCTATCTAAACAGACACTGTGTAGGGCTTATAACCAGATGCTGCTGTCTCTACATCAGCACATTGCCAGAAGGACTGTTGTGCTGCCAGAAGGGACTGCCACTCTGCTAACTGTTTTTCTGTGTTGGCCTGCTGCCTGCAGATTGCTGGGCTGCAAGAGGGACTGCCACTTTGCAACCCGCCTTTATGTGCAGGCCTGCTGCTGTTCTTTGGTGCCCCACCACAAGTGTTCTCCAAGGGCCTGTTGGCTTGCCACCTATTCTTTTGGAATCTTAGGGCCATCAAAGATCCCCCCTTCCTGCCCAGTCATGGGACTCTACAACAGATGAGTTTCTGTAAGAGACATGACCCACAGTCTCTTAGAGAACTCAGTGCAACCTAGGCCATCAAAAACATGCAGGCACTGGACGAGGTATACATGTCAGAACCTGGGCAACGACCAAACACTTGCAACAGTAACTTACACTGTTCCCAACCACCAATCACCTCAGTGGGCATTATGGATAGGGATGAGGTTAAATGTCCATCTGTGACTAGAGTCCTTCTCAACCTTTCTCCATCAATATCACTTTGACATCATGTGACCCATCTTTCTTTAGTCCAGGAAACAGCCAAAAAGTGTATTTTGAATCTAACTTATCATATAGAAAAGGGCAAGTATCAACAGCCACCTTCTCCTCCATCAGCCACAGCCCACATAGGGCGTGCCACCCGGCGGTGATGTGGGGTGGGGGAGGGGCAGGGTGGGAGGTTGTAAAGAGCGGCAAACGGGCGATTTCAGGTAAGTAACAAGAAAAATAAATAAAACAAATTTCATTCCGTTATTTACCTGAAATCGTCAGTTTGCTGCATTTTACAACCCCCCCACCCTGCCCCTCCCCGCCCCACGTCCCAGCCCAGTGGCACGCCCTATACGAGCCGTGGCTGTCCTCCATTACAAATGTGTTGACACCCACCAACAGTCAAGAAAAACATAGTCTAAATCCATTTCGATCTGAACATCCACAGACAGTTGTGGGGGGATTGTTGGGAGGTAGTTTATTAGTAAGGGCAGGAAGGCATCTACACTTAGTAATAACACAATCACAAATACGGTCCAGTCAAGTTCTCAAACAATAAATCCTTGCTCAACCCTTGGTAGCAGGCTGCGAGAAGATAGGCTTAGCTTAGAAGACATGTGTGTAAAGCATTTACAAATACCAATACAGTAAATAGGTAAGACACAGCACACCATTAAAATCCACACCGTTCATGAAAATTGAAAAAGAATTTTGATTACAATGACCAAAATCAAGTGTAGGGAACCTGAGATAGGAATTTTTAAAGATTAAAAGTAAAACTAGCGCTTAGAATCAAATAGTGATCAACGGGTTAAGAAAAAGGTCACTCTGGACTGGGACAAAGTCAAGAGTTCAGGCCGCCAATGCAATGTAACACTTTTACACTTAATTCCAGAAGTGTTTCATGATGCAGGAAAGTGTTCCACAGCACCAACCAAAGGTTTGGGAGCTCTAATTTGCCTCTTGGGGTCTGGGACAGCAACTACCACAATGCATCTGGTCAATCCAAGTAAAGTCCCAGTGAAGCTTGTCAGCTGGAGTTGTCCTTGTTGTTGACGTTGAATATAGCCATTCTGACACGTTTCTACCTGTTGCTGATCAGGAAGTCCACTTCTTATCCTTTAAGACAGTCAATGTTCTTTTGTTGGGAGTGCAACAGGTGCAGTCCTCATGAGGGCAGTCCTCTCTTGTGCAGCCCAAGAGTCCAGCAGGGCAGCCCCCACACAGAATACGGAAGTTGGTTACTGTGCGGGACCTCCATGGAGACGCTAGCGTAATATATCGAAAGACATTGTGGCAACGTTTATGAACTCTAATATCCAGTTTAGAGACTCTGTGCCACATATTATTAACAGCTTCACTTGCCATCAACTATGAGTTTCTTATGGCGGCATCAATGGACCATTTTAAGATGATTCATGTGAAATACAAACGCCAACTTATGAACATAATTTTGCCCCTGTAGTCCATCAATATACGGAGGTCAATTCCATCATTTGCTGTCAGTATAAACAATGCATTCTCTTATGAATCCAGTTTACATACACCGAATTATAGTGCAATAGACGGTTTCCTGATGAAGGCAGCTATGCCGAAACACGCTTAGTCTACATCTACCGCATTGCCTCCATCAACTTTACGTCTATTGTATATTAATTATGGAACTTTATGTTTAATAAGCATGGCATATTTGTGTCCCAGAAACCACTGTTCCACAAAAATCAAAATGAAGAAAATCTGTACTGGAGGTTCAGGTCTGGCTAACCCAACCCACAGAGGTGGCTAACATTTCCCTACACTCCCCAGCTCCTCCCCTAATCTAATTATAGGTGCTCCCATCTGGCTGGGGGTACAGTAAGTGGGGGCTGGCCTGGTTCCCGTCCTTACTGTTTTTCTCCCTTTGAAGACCAGTTTGGCTACCTAGTCCCATTCCTGTCTTGACATTTGCACCAGTAGCTCCCCTCCCACCAGATGTTTCCTCAGTCTCAGCCCAGGCCTCTTCACAGATTCAGGCTTACTGAAAGAGTTTTCAAGGACCTCACATTACATTACATTCCATATGATGACAACTGAGTAACTACAAACAAGACATTTTTGCCTTGAAAAAGCCCTCGGCCTGCTGGCCCTCTGAGCGAAACACGTGTCGGCTGTCCTTTGTCAACTAGCACTTTGAAAAATAAACACAGCGTATTATATTGTGAAAAACAAAATTGACTTGGAATTCATTATCCTAGTTACTATTAATGACTATTAGGCACAGACCTCTCTCCAACCCTAAATTAATTCATGTACATAGGACTAAAAATAATTGTACCACATTTACTACATAACATTCCGTCAGCAACAAGAACCAACATTCAAAATCTTACATGCAAATTAAAACATTTTCCATTGCTTTCTGTCTGGACACATCTCTTTCTAAAATACAATTGCATTACACTATGACCTTCTGTGTAGGCATTCATTACATTGATATAATTTTCCACCAGAAGGAAAATTGCTTCAAAATATATTTCCTTAATTCATTTATTCACACAATATTTTCTTGCCTGTACTTCAGGCTGGAAGAAAGCGTGATGAAATATAACAATAAGAGAACATTTGCACTTGTGACAAAACACTTGCAGACTTCCTCCTTTAATGTCACCTCCTTATCCATGGAAAGAGACAACATACCTGCAAGCCAGACAGTTGAACAATATATTTTTTTATTTTACTGAGAAAGAAACGTGTCCACATTTATTTGTTGTGCACGTTTAAGGCCTACTCTGTTAACAGCTACAATATTATGTCACACACATTTCTTTTTGTTAATTAGCTTTCTCATTTACAGAGTTACTTTTACACACACATTAGCACGTTTTTACCCATCACTGGCATATAAAATATTTTGAATTTTGCGAATATTAATAAACATTTCACGAAATCTGAGGACTTGCAGTTAACACAAACCTAAAATGGAACTTGTGAATTTGCGGACCATTTGGGCAGTGATATATCCTGTCTTCTCTCATTAGACCTATGTTTTTCTGTTTATTTATCAAGATAATATAACTGTCAACCTTGGTCTATCGAATGTGCAATCTTATTTCAAGGCTCAGCTATCTAATGAGTTTTGAAAAAATAAAGCATTAACTGGCAGTAACTGGCCACTTTCACAGAGTCATGTGATGTAATAATGGCCCGTCAGTCAATCAGGGTGTGTCTTTCAAAGCACTGCTCTAATGATGCAATACCCAGCCTAAACTACTCCCAATATTGTCACTATACATTTCTTGTCACAATACATTGATTAACAACCAACAGTTTTTCTTGATTTTCTTGCCTTAGAAGATATTTTCAAAAGTTTCTGCTCTCACCAAACATTTTCTAATAATATTAGTCAACATTCTATAAGACAATATCATGAGCCCGTTGCCATTCGCCTTCATTACGTCCTCTTTGGCTCACAATGATAACTAGAGTGGCGGGCCATTATTTCATGGTAATCCCCTTTAGCATGCTCTTTAATGCTCTAATAATGCCCGCCTTGCAACAGTGTGTGTTCTTGAGCTGTGCACCCTTCTTCCGTTATTTGCATACTAACATCTCTCTTACATGTTTTTTTAGGTAAGTGATCCATCCCTCAATTTTTGGTGTCCAGTGGGAAGCAAAGAAATCTCAAGCGCGTTGGAGCAGGTATGAGTGGCGGTGTCAAATTCCTCTCGTTCCCACCAATAAAGATCTCTTTTTTAAGGATGAAACTCTGAGTAGGTCACACACGACACACACCACCATGGGGAAACTTCGTCTATTGCAATGAATAATAGAAGTCATTTCTTTCAACTGACTGTGCTTGTTTGTGTCATGTAGGACAATTGAGATCATAAGTACAGGAGACATATTCTTCGCAGATTCCTTGTAAATTTCTCAAATATGTGCATGTCAGGAAATATTCTGTCTAATCTTCTAATAGTTAGTTTAGTTTAATTTCTCCTAATTTTGAGAGCCTTGAAGTTACTATCCCTGGGTGGAAATTTCCAACAAGACGTGAAAACAAGTGGAATTTTCTAGAATCGGCTTGAAAATTCATACTATTCCCCTTGGGCAGAATTTTGTAATGCCCGCTTGGTGCACATCTGCAGAAATAGTATGTGCTGTGGTATACAAATATGCAGAAATTGCAGAATTGGAACAAATATGTTTAATCCTAAACCATTTTACAGAATATCCAGCAGTTTCTTATGATAATTCCAGTGCATATTATACATAAAACAGTTGTCGCTGGTAAGGCTCGCGGGAGGGGGAGCGGGTGTGGGGGATGCGGGGGGAGTCACGGGAGGGGAGACAAAGGGGGGAGTCACACGGGAGGGGGGGTTCGGAATTCAATTTAAAAAACGTACCTTGAGCCGGGTCCCACGTCGCCTCTGCTCCTGCTCTCCCGCCTCAGACAAGAACAGGAAGCAGGCAGCCAGGCTCCCTCCCCTGACCAATCACTACACTGCAATGCAGCATGGTGATTGGTCTGAGCACCATGATAGGGCGCTCAGCCAGGGGCTGGAGGGGTGGGCATGTTCTCCATGCAGGCTGCAATGCAGAACTTGCACAAAACTGGCTTGGGCGTCACAATAGGGCCTACAAAACTGTCATTGTGCACTCAGGAGGGTGCAAACCACTCCTCCCCTGCCCTGCTCGGAGAGCAGAGCAGCCTCACCCGCCTGCCCGCTGCAAAGCAGCAGGACATGAAACATAAAATGCCAATAACTCTGAAATATTATAATTTTATGTTTCTCACTGCTTAAAAGCAGTGGGGCGGCGCTCCTCCGCCATAGAAGAGGGGCCGCCCCTGACTTAAAATGGGATATTTCCCATCCCAGACTTCAGCAGTTAAGATATACTATGGTACTTGCTGGTGGGTATAGGGGCGGGGATGGGCTAAGTATTCAAGCTAAAATCTTTGTGAAATTTCCATACTGCAGTCAATGTAAAGAAACAAAGAATCATCATTGTTTTTGACCATCAGTCACATTTTGTAAATGTGATTTAATGATTTGTTTAAGTTTATGGTCTCGGATCTAGCCAAGAAGAGGTAAATTCGATTTTTGGCATTGAAAGGCAATGTATGATCAAATTGTTACTATGACAACCTTTTTTATTTTGATTGTTGTAATCCTTGAAGATTCACTGTTCAAGCAAATTTACCATGAGCATTAGGAAGGATGATAGTGAAGAAAGCTTGCACTACCAGAGGTCAAATGGAATGGTTTCGCCGGTGAATTAGGGGCAAGTTGGGAAATTTCACATTTGGCGGAGGTGGGCACAATCATTGTACCACCTCCTATTGTTTTTAACCTGGCTAATCCAACATAGATGATGATTTTCTGTCTCAGGATGTACCTCCCATGGAGAGGGGGACATCCTGTGACGTGACTATCATTTTGTGCTTACTTCCGACAGTTAGGGGAGAGGGTAGTTAGGGGAGTGGATGTGATACAGCAGCCAGAGCTGCCAAATCAAGAGCTGGGTATGTGGTTTCGAGTGTCAGCGCAACATCCCGCGATTCTGAGCAAATCACGTAATTTCCCCGTGCCCATGGATAGCGCCTGAATACCCTCACAGTCGATAAGGCGTGCTACATAAATCTACAAACTTAACTTAGTTGAGGCCAGATGGACAAGAAGTAGTGTAGTGTTCTGAATGGCATGATATAATTCAACCACTACATTCAGGCCATCCTTAAAACCTCATTGATAGCAGATAAACAGCTGTCACTCGACAGCTGTGCTCTGCGACTCCCCTCTGCTCACTCTTCAACCTGGGCGGCGTGAAATCGCTGAACATGACTGCTGAGCAGCGGTGCTCAACCTATAGTTGACAATAGCTGTCAGATGCATTGAGAAAGGGCTCCCACTACCAAAACGGGCTTCTAAAGCTGCCCATTTTTAAATTCTTTGCACTTCACAAAACTTCAGTAGTTCCCAAAAATAGCATGTAGCTCCAAGTCAGCTTACTACACAATTCTGAATAATCCTATATTGCACACAGACATTTTCAAGTTCTCTGCTTACCAGGGACGGACTGACAACCGGGCAAATTGGAATGCTGCGAGCTGGGGGCTGATTTAATTGCAGTGGGGGCTGATTTCGTTCATAAAGACCTGCATGTGCTTCAAAATAATGAAAGTAAAACAAATGTTGTTTAGTACAAGCAGGTCCCCATCAACAAAATCAGCCCCCAGCTCAGCAGCATTCCAAACTGCCCGGTAGCCAGTCCGGCCCTGCTACTTACCTTAATCCAAAGACAGAGAAATGCAGAGAATATGGGATCGATTACAATCGATAATGGGGATGTTTTACAGCATAGGGTTCTCCCTCCACCTCCTCACTACACCCTCTCTCACGGACTTCAGGAAGAGGCTCAAGACCTGGCTTTTTGACTGAGCCTGGCAGCAAGTGCCTGGATACCCTCACGGATGACAAGCAGCGCTATACAAATTCATCTTGATTGATTGGTTGAGCACACACCCCATATATTATCACATCGAATACTGAGATGTCTTTGGTGTCACTGGAAAATACTCATGTGTTAATTTCAACCAATGTATAGTTTTGTTTTGTATATGGTTGTCCATTATGACCTTTAACCTTACTTTGAAGCTAACCATGAACCATCTGTGGAAGGGGGTAGGATTCATGTGGTATGAATAAATATTATGGCCCTTCATGACTACAAGTGTTCCGTTCTTACCCTCCCAAAGGATTTAAATATTTAAGAAATATTTTACCATGTGTCTTACCGCTTTTCTCCTGCTCTCTTAAGGGCTTCTTGTCCTTGAAACCCACAAACAAACATTATTTGGCTTTCAAACAATGAATCTCACCTCACTAGAGTACTCCCTCCTCTTACGCTTCCTAGAAATTAAAAATAAAATGTTACTCTCTTTTGAATAGATGGATACAAGTGCCATTTTCATAGGAGCTCTGTCACAAATGACCTACTGCAGAGCAAGACATAGGGCCCGATACACAGAACTAACTTAAGAGAAAATCCTAAACTTACTATCATTTTGGTATTCACAGAAGTTAGGATTTTGTCTTAAGACAGACTTTAGACAAAATCCTAACTTAAGTCTGTCCTAATTCTGTCTTAAGACAAACTTAAGACAAAATCTTAACTTCTCTGAATACCAAAAGTAGTAAATTTAGGATTTTCTCTTAAGTTAGTTCTGTGAATCGGGCCCATAGATTTAAGGGGCGATGAGGAATGCAGTATGTTGCAGGCTCATGCCATAGCGTGACCCCCCTTCCAGCACTCCACGCTGATCCCCCGAGAGCCAAGGGAGAGGATGGGCCAGAAGGCGGCCTCCTTCGGTCACTTACAGCAGGTTGCTGGAGACCCTGAGGCGGCAGGGCACAATCACTCTACCACTTCCCAAAGCTCTGATGTTAAACCTATGACTAAGTTCAGTCCTTAAAATGGCAGCTTGATTCATAACTGGGGTAAAAAGGTTTGAACACATCACACCTACCCCCCGCTCCCTCAACTGGCTGCCCATTGAAGGCAGATGTACCTACAAATTGGCTTGTATCACACACAAAACCCTTCATTCACATTCCCCCAGCTACCTAAACAGCAAATTGGTTAAAGCTGGAAGATCCAGATCCCTGAGAAGCTTTAACTCACTCCTTCTCATCCCTCCGAAATTGAAAAAGAAAACCACCCAGTCCCGATCCTTTACTGGTAACGTACCCAGGATATCAAACTCAATCCCGATTGACCTCAGACGCAACCCCTCCTTCCCCTTCTTCAAAAGGGACCTGAAACTCCTTCGCCTCATGAAATACTTTACCACCCAAGTCAACAGACCTAGACTTCAAAAGCCTAGTCGTCCCCCTACTTGGAATGTTTCAACATCTTGACCTTCCTCCCTACCCTTCGCCGTGTGCCTAATTATAATGTGTTGCTTATATCCTCGTGTACCTTTATGTGCTGCGATGTAATGTTATGCCTAATTATAATGTTTAGCTTATATATTTATACATAATTATAATGTTTAGCTTATATTCGTATTGCATCTCTAGGTTCTGCTATGCAATGCAATTGTTCCCTGTGTAAGTAAAGCGCTCTGATACCCCTGGGTCTAGCTAGCACTATATAAACTTATAATAAAGTATGACTATAACGGTTTTTCTTTGTTCTCATTAAGTGCTTCTTATGGAAGCTACATACAATTCATGGAATGACAGATGAGGAGGTATCAATAACATTATATATGCAAAATTGCAATTCACTGTTGAAAAAACTCCAGTGATGTCTAGATATCTTCTAATCATTTGACCAGGATTCATACTGTAACCTCACAGTATGGCAATACAAGCCATCCGATTAATTCAGTACCACTGGCTGTTACCAAAATCTTGGGCAAGAACAGAGGTGCAAATAATCAATAATCAATTCCTATCAGTCCATGTGGGAGCTCACATTGCATGCGTTGATTTCCTCCTATGTTCTCCCACCTGAAACGCCCTCCCCTCTCCCTCTTTTCACATGGTGGGTGCCCATTTTTACTGTGTAGACTCAGAATAGTTCCCTTCACTGCTCTTCTAGTACTCGTGGTCTGGTCATTTTCATCCACTGATGCGTGGGAGAGGTGTGGTGCAGTGGCCAGAGTGGCTGACTCCGGAGCAGGGGGCTAATGGTTTAATCGCTGGCAGCAGCTAAGCTCAGCATTATGTGGCTCTGGGCAGTAGCTCACAAGACTCCCTGACAGCCCCACAACACTTAGGGGTCATACGTTTGTGCTTTACAAAGGTTGAATTAATATTATCTGCGCACAGGTATGGTAAAGATGTAGTGTGGCCAGTTTGGACCGTAAGGGAAGGAGGAGGTGCAGCACCACAGCCTTTCTGGTTCTCATAGGATCCCATCTGAACAGAAACATGCTGTAAGTTTACATTTGGTGGTCGTGGAGTGATGCGGGAGGAAGCTAAGCCTTATTTTGTGCCCGTATTCAACGGGATATGGGCGTACCTCCTGTACGTCAGAGAACCGGGTCACCTGGCTCATTCCCATAATCCTCAGGGGTTTGGGCATTGCTACACTACCCACAAGGCCATCAGCATTCAATGTTTGCCAGGCCCATGGTAATGAGATTGCATTTCAAGGGTGACCTCTGGAGGCATTGCACCGCCTCCCTTGTGTTTGCAGCCTCAGCACACAAAAGCTCCCAGCATGGGAATTTGAATCGGAAAAGCAAGGGCATATTGCAAATGCGCTCTATGTGCCAACAGCACATGGCACCCAGCCACCTGCAATTTTATTTATAACATGGTGGGATTAAATGTTGAGAGCGTACAGGTACAACGGAGAGATGGTAACTCTCTTACGCCATGAATGAGCTGTGTGATGTATATGCAAGGTGACATTAACATGCATCAACATGTACTGGAAAGGGAGACCCTCAACCTTCAAGGTTTTAGTTCATTACCTTTGGGAGCATGTGGTGCCCGCCTCCCTCATGAATGCCCTCGCGTCTCTCTCTCCAGACGCACCACCCCGTGACAAGCAGTGCCTACAATTGCAGATCACCTTTTCTGTTGAAGGGTATCAAGTGATTGTGAGGGAAATAGTTACACAAAACCTAAAATTGTGATAAAAAACAATAACAAGAAAAAATTGCAATTTGCAAAAATACTGAAAAATATTCAGCTGATTTCGACCGGAGCATTGCTTTTCTTTGTCTAGTCTTGTCCTGTCTAGTCAATTCTGCTTCCAGTTGACAGGAACTAGTACAGCTCTGCCTCCAGCAGGGGGAGCTAGAGCATTCACTTCCTCTCAGTGTACTTATTCACTACACTTGCTGTGACCTCCAGAGTTTGTGGATCAGCTATGACCTTTGACACCGAAAGCACAATGAGTACAGAAGAGAGATAAATCACAGCCGAGTACAAAAAAAGAGTCCATATCTGAGAATATGGGAGAAAGAGGCCAGAATTAAGCACTCAGGAGAGAGAGCCTAGAATGGAAACCCACGAAAGAGAGGACAGAGATTAGAACACAAGAAAGAGATCTCAGAACAAGTACACTGGATTGGGAGACCATAACTGAACATAAAAGTGGAAGAGGTCAGCACTGAGCATAGTGGTTAGAGAGTCCACAACTGAGCATACAGGAGCGAGATGCACAAATTGGTGGAGAGCTATGAAAAATAAACAAATGAAATCGAAGGGCGGTGAAACCAATATAAAAAAAAATACTAAATGTAAACTGTGAGTCAAAAATATGTTTTCATAAGTGCAAAATGCTCCGCAACAAAACAAAGTTTACCGAAGACAGCGGCCCACGTGGGTATCTTCTCAATTTTTATTCTTTTGAGCCTTGCCTATTATTTGTGGGTTTGGAGAAACAAGAAACACTTTCTAAAAAATAAAAAATAAATCTTATATTGGAGCTTATACATTATTTTTCAACGCTTTTAGTGTTGTATTTTGTCCTGCTGCGGATGCCGAAAATCTGTTATTGAACATTGCACGCTGTACTGACGGGAGAAACAAGGTGCATTACACACATTTCTTCAGCACACCTTGGATGTGTTGATACCGTCTTATTTTAGTTGAACAAATGGCAGCGAATGAGGTGTGAAGCTCTGATCTATTCATGTACAACTCATCAATGCGTTGTCATGACCGCATAAGTGCCTCGCGACTGTCAAATCAATGCACGACTACTCTATAGGAAGGGACCCAGGAGAAGGAAGCGGGAGGGGGAAGAGAGGGGACCCAAGGGAAGGACTGCAGAGTTGGATGCTTTATAAGATTTCATAAGGTTGAAAAATGAAAGTGTTGAACTATTAACAGGAGGGAATATGTAGTTTGAAAACCAGAAGAGAAAATTGAATAACACTTCCCTTGCTTGATAAGCTTGCTCCCCACTTGTAGCAGCCTCGTAGAGGTGTGCCCTAAAGTCTTGACAGATGTCTCCTCTCTCCTCTCTTTTAATGGTGTCCTGGTCTTCTCTCTCTATGCATTACCTGGTCTGCAATGTGTCCCTCTCATGGCTTTGCACCTTTTAATAGGTCTTCTGTATTAGGGATCTTGTCAACTAAGTTGAGTAGTTTGTTGCTTGTTACTTCTACTTCTTGTAGATAATTTTGCCTTTCTACAGGCCACCCAGATATTTTGCTTTCATTGAAATAGATATACTGGCCTCTTTTGACTCCAGGCACTGGTGCATGCTAAAGGTAAATCCAAACATAGTGAATAATTGACTATTTGGCATAGAAAGGGCCTAAGTTATAAAAAAATCATATGCCACATGAGGACTGTAGAGTGGAGTCAATTTACGCCACCACCTACGTGGGTGACTCAGGACAAACAGCACCTTGGCTATTGTGCAGCCCCAAGCTGCCGGGCAGCAGAAGCCGCCACAGTCAATGGCAGAGTAAGCCATTTTTTACATCCTGGAAAATCCTACCTTTGACAAGAGCAAAGATAATCTAGTGTCTTGGAGTCCACAAGTCCCAAGTGCATACTGTGTAATAGCAATAGCAAGCGTGGAACTAGCATGTCCTTGAAGTAATAGGCTTAAAGTGCTATTATTTACCGCATACTGCTGAAGCAGCCTTTCCATTTTTATTAAACCATGCTTTAAGATTACTTGTTATTTTGAGATAAGTTAATTTAGTTAAGAAAGAAAGAAATTCCATTAGTTGCCTGATAATAAATTATCATAAATCACCATAGATTTAAGTTAGCAACCTCAAACCTGATTTGCTAACAAGTTGATCATTCCCTACAGTTTAAGAGCTGTATGCATTGATCAGGAATACTGTACCCATCTGATATGTAGGGCTTTAGTTTTGACTGTCTCCATGGAACAAGGATAAAGAAGTTTGCTGACCAATATAATCCAAGGATGGGTTGTAGTAAAGATCCGCAATCCAAAGTAGGTTCAATAAATATTTATTGTGGTACGCATACCCCAGCAATCGGAGCATAGCATCCGTCAACCAATAAGATCCCCAGCTGATCAGAAGATGCCCTGTCACTACATTCCACAGCAATCATATCATTCCAAATCCACTATTCTTAGCTATGGGTTCAATAACAGGACAAACTAAAGACACAGGTGGATATAAATTATACAATGCACAATACAACACTGGTTCCTCCGCAGAGAAGCTGCTTGAATTTGGGAGGGCATAAGTTTACCAGTCTGCATGGTTCCTCGCCTTTTGTCCCAGCCTCTGTGAAACAACACAGTATTTTTTTTATTGCTCATAAACTAACATTATTGTGCTCAACTGCATTGTTTCCCATTGGTAGCTTTTGACATTGTATTCCTATCTCCTCATCTACTTGTTTACTCCTGGGTAAAGTTCTACATTAAGGCTTTACTCTCTCTTCCCTGAGAACAGATCGCTTTGCACTATAGCAATCTGAGGGGCGCCCAGGTTTTCTCATTGACAATGCATTGATCTAGCAAGACTGTGTATTATTAATCTAGTAGGACTTCATCCCTTGCTCTACCTCTAGTTAATAATACAGGATCCCACAGACAGAGGTTGGCCTTGCAGTCCAGGAAGGTAGGGTGCTCTTTCCTGATGGTGTTGGGATGAGTTATCTTTCTTCTTGTTCAATGTTCCAGGCAAGTTTACAAATGAAGTAATGCTTCACATTTTCTAAGAAAATAGTAGAACATATCCAGTACATGTACTGCTTGCTAAAGCAATTAGAGTAAAGGAAAAACAGCTATGTGGGTTGTAACACTGGGTCTGGTATATAAGTCAGTTGAGAACCAACCAAAATGAGCACTTAGGAATAGCACATAGTGCCTCAAAGACAATGAAACTGTACTGGGCAGCCATGCAGGGCATAATGGGGAGGAGCCTTTAGATTCAGCTCAATGCCACAGCAATGTGCATGTCTTGTTAATTTGCATGCTACTTATGCAGGAAGCCAGCAAGGCCAGCCTTTTATTGTCCCATAACCTAGCAATGCTCGGACAGCCTGGCGGGTGGGGAATGCGCAGCCCTGCCCTGGCACTTCAGAGCAAACTTTCCTAGATAAGATTTGGCTGAGCCGGGCTGTGCAGCTGTCATGTGCTAACTTTTTCTCTTCCGAAGAGTTGCTACTTAGCTCAACACATGGACCTTTATGCGCACAGATGTCTGCATGTTCACCGCCTGTGTTACGGTGCCCTGGGGGGACCGTGGAGACAGTTCTCGACTCTACCTTGCTGCTCAGCTTCTGAAACAGAGCCAGTGAAAAACAGGCAAATGGGAAGGAGTGCTCAAACAGCACAGTCACCACAGCCCGCATTGTAGCGGGTCAAACAGCACAGTCACCACAGCCCGCATTGCAGCGGGTGGGGAGAGGTGCAGGAGCACTAAAGTTATCCCTTGCCAGGTGTGAGGTGCTCAACCGTCGAGAGTGCACCAGTGCACACGTGGGGGCTGTATTGGACACAATGCCCCATGTCTACACCCCAGAGGCACTGTGCTATTATAGAAGAAGACACAGACGCTTGTGCACCCCCTTCTGTAATACTGATATTGCTGGTGCACATAGGGTGCCGGTGCTATCTTCAGGAGGCATTCCCTCATTAGAATGATGGTGTTGCCCCATGTTAATGAGGGAAACTCTTTGCCTCTGCACCTGCACCCAATTATGGATGTGGTGCAGGGGCAAAAAGGCTTCCAGGTGCAGCACTGGCAATGTGCCATAGAAAGGGGGCACACAGTCACTTTGTCCCTTGATAGTGACTCCTGCAAGGGGGAAATATGGGGACCGTGAACACCCAAGATATCCCCGTGCAGGCAGGTGCAGTTCCTCACTGATCTCTGTCCCCTCTTTAAAGTGTCGGCATGTGCCTCCCGCACAGAGAAAGACGACGTGGCGGATTGAAACAATCAAGCCATATTCCTGGCAGCACAATTTCACGGCTGCCCTGGGGGCCTCAGGGCAGTGCATTATTTGTAATTGAGCGCACTCTCCCTGTAGCACCTGATGCCATGCACCTGTTGTAAGGTTTACTTTGGTGTAGATAGGGACAGTGCATCCATTACATAATACAGGTCCTAATAAGCAGAGCTACACCAGGCACTGGTTTCCTGGGCTACTACGGGTAATGTCATGTGGAGTTTTTCCAATTTGTAATATCTCTAATGTAACATTGTGTACAAATACAACTCAGCATTGTCTGAACCCCAATATTTAATACCTGGATATTTTACCAGAATAATTTGGCTCTAGAGTCTCCAGTTGATCTAGCGTTTCGGAACTACAGTCCTCATCAAGTAAACACGAATTAGCAGAGTCAAACTTAATAAAATAATGGAAGCATAAAGAACAGAGTTCTAGATCAAAAATAGGTAAAAAAGCGGATTTATTACTGAGTAGTCAAAATGTGGGACAGAGGATATTGCATGAAACCAGTGCTTAATTTGAGCCCGTGGTTTACGTTGCTCAGCACCGGCACTTAATCATCAACACCAGGGCTTTTCATGAGCACCAGTTTGGGGTACACTCATTTATGGTAGGCATGGGGAGAGTAAGTGATTTGCCCAGAATCACAGGATGTTGAGCCAACACCGAGACTCAAACCTGGTTCCCCATCTCCTAAGTCAGCAGCTCTGGCCATTATGCCACATCTTCTCCCCCCTTTCATGGTTCTCTTTAAGTTGACACTAATAGGACAAAGGAGAAATGGCTGGTGCAAGCTGCCTCCTGACAAGCGCTCCAGCCCTTATTTTTTTTAATGCTATGAAGGCCCGATAACTGAAGTACAGATGGAGGCAAAATCATAAAACTAAATCCCTATTTCAGCATTATATAATCAAAAGTTCTAGGTATCAAACTCATATTGAGCACTGACAACATCCTGATATCAAGATTAAATAGGAAATAGCAAAAGAAAAGCATGACAAACTTCCTACAAGGAAAATGGTGCAAAGCCAAATCCCTGACGACAGACAGAAATTTAAATGTTTTAGAGACAAATCACAAAAGCTATTAATAGATTTTTCAAATTCAGCATGGTATGATCATTGTTAGGGTTGCATTGGCAAATCAGGATCAACAACATTATCTTCTGAACCATCAGAACTACCCCATTTCTTAAGGTATGAACAATATTCAGCTTGCTCCCTGTACACAGATGTGCTGTTCAAATGAACAATGTTGTAAATGATGGCTCATAGAATCAGCACAGCTACACTAACACCCCCAGTGGAAGACCTTGAAATGATACTTCGAGGACACGATAGAAGCTCCATTCACAACACTCATTTCCAAACAGTCTTGTATATCGCTATTACATTGACGTCATTCACTTGCTGTTCTGAGAAACCAAGGAGAGACATCTTTGCAGCAGGACACTGATTGGGCGATGGAATGAGCAGGAAAGAGTTGAGTAGAACACCAGAAACTGCATCCATTTTTCAGAATAAGGGTGTATTACACAAAAATTGGGCATCACTATTCAGACTTCTAAGTTGCCTATGTAACTCATTCCAAGTGCCACGTCATCGGTTCATCAGTTCCAACTCTATGCATCGTTAAAAACACTAAATATCCTAATCATTTTCACTTGACCTTGAACATTTTTGCATATTCTGAAAACACTACAACATTTCCATGGGGAAACATTTTCCCTTTGAATAATCCTCTTAGGCAGCGCCACAATAAATATTGTGGGTATTTCATTCCTCTTCTAGAAGGGCATTTACTGAGGCCAATCAGTTCATCTCCGGAATGAGAAAGGATCAGAGAGGAGTTTGTAATGTCTATAAGCTCACACGTTTATGAACAGTTACAAATGCTCAAAGCAACCATGCCTTGATCAACCCACTCACCACCCCTTGTAAGGGCTTTGTATAATTAGCCACACTAGTGGCATAAAGTGCACGGCTCTATAACCAATTATCCCCGGTATCCTTTTATGGATACCTGACTGACATCAGTACTGCCTTTTCTTGCAGGATACATAGGATTGTGGCAGTAAATGGGTGTGTAAGTGGAAATCTCAGTATACACATGGGAGTCCCACCCTGTCCAGTTAAGTGTGGTGGAGTCTTACTCATGGAGCGGGCTTCACTGTCATAGTTTCTTTTCTTTTTCTATTTGAAGATGAAGAAATTTAACACACTGGGGCAGATTTACAAGCCCTGTGGGCCACTTATGTGCCACCGTTGCATCACTTCTGTGACGCAGTGGTGGCATAAATCTAGCGACATGCTGTGACAGATTTACAACGTGGCGCTTCTGGGGAGATGCATCACATTGTAAAGCCCTGCGCCTCATGAAACCTGCGTCAGGTTTCATGTGGGCGTTCCGGTGCAGGGTGGGCGATCCGGTGCAGGAACGCCTCGGAAAAGTGCCTGAGTGAAATCTACAAGATTTCACTCAGTCACTTTTCCGATGCTGCTGCGTCAAAACCTTGCACCTGCTTGAAGCAGACGTAAGGCTTGACGCACCACGTTGTGTATGGGCAGGCCACGAGTATTCCTGTAGTTGTGTCGCACTTGCAACACGACTCCAGCAAGGCACCACCCTTCTGACGGGAGATGCGTCACACATCTGTTTGTCCTTGTGCCATGATTCACCCCATTGTAAATATGGCACATTTATGGTGGCGCAAGGGTAAACTTGCATGACGATTCTTATCTGGCGCATCTCTGCTGATTTGCAGGGACGCGCCGGCCGTCATAAATCTGCCCCACTAAATTTTGCCTGTTTACCTTCAAATCTAATTTGTGGGTGGCTTTGTGCACAAAAATAATTCTACTATGGGAGTAATTGAATTAAAAAGTGGAAATAGATAGAATGTCATAATCAGATAACTTGAAATAATTATATTTGCAGAATAACAGTTTTGAACAGATCATTTCTCTGTCATGAGTCATCACAGTGTAAATTTGCCAGCTGTCTTCCTTTTGTCTTCAGTCCTAGGAATAGTGGACACGAGGAGGCCTTGTTGATTGCTATGCACTGTGTGAGAGGATACTTACTGAAGTGTTAAATTAACTTGGAAATGTTCATTACTGTGGAATTCACTGTTGGTTATTAGTTTTTCCTCCTCTCTTCCCTGTCCTCTCTCACTGTCGATTTCTTTCCCTGTTGCAAGGGTCTAAGTTGCCCTGCATCTAACCTACATCGAGGCTGCCCTTCTTCTGTCCCAAGACTGGAACCCTCCATCTTTCTCATGTTGTGCCTCTGTCATTCTGACCCAAATCTAGATATTTGCCCCCTCCCCACGCTGCCTTGCGTTTCTATCCCCTTGTTGGGTATTTTGCAGTGCTGACACTTGCTCGCGGTGGCTATCTGGGCACTGCTTGGCTGGCAAATCCCAAATGTTGTCTTCCCTAGAGTGAGGGAAGTGGGCCACTCATTGCCAGGCCAGTGTGAGTCCCCGGGTTGGCGATCAGACCACAGTGAGGCAGGAAGATAACACAGGGCCCTGCCATCTGCGGCATATGGGGTGGACCCCAACTCTCCAGTACAGAGGGGGCAGCCCTTCAGGGGGCCCTCACTCAGACCATGGCCAAATAACATCCTTGAGTCTCAGGGGCCTCACATGACATTCTGCAGGGGTGCGGCCATCATTGTACATCATGGTACTGCGGTGAGGGCGCAGATATAGGCACTCATGGGTCTCAACGATACGTCTTCTGCATAGTCAGGAGGAAAAGCATGAACTGGAAGGAGGTCAAAGAGCCAGAAGGTGTGGGTTACCACCAATGACTGCTACACTTAAAGGAAAATGGGCGGGGCTACACAAGGTCACCTCTAACAGGGAGGATTTGGAAAGATTTGATGATGAGGTGCAGAATAATGACTCCAATTAGTGAACATTTTTAAACCCACAGGAGGAAGAATGTGAGTGGTTCTCTTGAAAGCAAGCTATTATCACCAGCCTGCTTTGCATATATTGCTTTTCCGTTATTTAAACAGTACAAGGGAAGAACAGTGGCAGCTCCTCCATTATGGCGGAGGAGCGGCGCCCCACTGCCGACCGCCAGCAGGATAAGGCGAAAAATGAAATGATAATAAAACCATTTTATTATGATTTTATTTTTCTCAGAGCCAGCTGAGTCTTAAGGCAGGGCGTGAGCATCGTGATGAAAGTCAGGAGAAAGAGGTAGGAGCAATGCGCTCTGCTAAGTGCGCATGACGGTTTGACCGGCTGCCTTAGCATGGCCAAACCGACATGCGCACTTAGCATTTCTCCAACCCGAGCTGTGCTGCACAACCGGGTGGAAAACTGGCACAGGTTTCCAGGCCCTTTCTACGTGCTAAACCAGACCACTCAGGCCAATCCCAGCGCTTCCCTCATGCTGGGAACAGTATAGGGAGCAGCATCTGTATTGGCATCTGGGAGCCTCCGTTGTGTGCAGCAGTTCGTGGACGTCTGAAAGGCGAGGATTGGAAAAGGGAGCAGAGGAGCAAGGTGGCATCTGGCAGTGGCAGGTAAGTAAATATTTTTTGTTGCAGTATTTTGTCCATGATTTATTTTTAAGTATTACTCCCGCACTGCCTACCGCTTGTGATTGAGAGCAGCCGCCACTGGGAAAGAGTGCGCATTCCTGCATCCCTAGCATGTGCTACACCCACCATCGCAATCCCTAAAGGTTTGCTTCTTTCTGCAAAATGTGAAGTCTTTTTGCGCCATGCTGCTGACGCCACTCTTCGCATGTGTGATCTTAGGGAGGGCACAGGCAGTCGAGATCCGACCATGCATCAGCCTTGAGTGTTAATGTCCCTATTTTACGCCTGGCTGTAAAAGCCTTCTGTTAGATTAACACAGCATTTAACGTCTATGTAATAAGACAGCCGCTTCCATCTGATGCACTCCAGTGTACACATCATACTTTGTAATATAAGTGCATCGGCAGAACTATGATTATGGAAACTTTAATTATGAAATCATCTTTTTCGGCTGTGAGTTTGATCATGGGCAAAGTAGAGGGCTTGTTATTATTATTTAGTGGACTTCTTAGAGCCTCACCAGTTTGAAAACCAGTTTCAGAGCACTAATGGTTATTTCTGCAATCATGAAACTGAGGCAATAACATAGTATTTGTTTGGGAAGTGGTGTTTGTATGGCACAGTGTGATAAGTGCAGGGGGTTTGGTTATTTACACAGGCATGGCACCATGTTGAGCATCACCGCTGTGAAGGTAGACAGGAATGTGCCATATCTCATAGATACAGCTCAATCCAGCCCTTTTCTTTTGACGTAGGGCAGCGCCGCAGGAAGACACGCGGCCCTCCCCTATGCCAAAATATTGTAAATGAGGGCCTGGACTTGTAAATAAGCCCCAAAATACGTAAAATGCAAAGAATAGAAACAAAACTGAACTTTTTGGGTATTATTAGGTCTGAATGAAAAGTAAATTACGCTGGCAAAATTCACCTAAAAAAATGTTGCAGACAGGCATATTCTGCTCGACCTGGTTTCCTGGTACTGTGTCCTTGCACGAACAAGTCACAAGAGATAGGGGCAAATCACATTTCATGATAAAAGGGTAATTTTACAAAATATGTAAATTACTCAATTTTGTACACTACTGGTACAAACAAAAAGTTTGTGTGGCCAGTCCCACAATCCAAACCGAGATAAAAATGAGCAAAACATATGTTTCCAGTATAGATAAGGATATAAAAAATACTGCATTTCATGAGTGGGCTGAGGAAGGGTCTCTCTTCTTGAACATTTTAGGTGAAGTAAACAAATATGTCCAGTTGTGTTTGCACCTAATTATCTATAAAGTAGCAGATTTCCCACCTCAGTTGTCTGCACACAGGGAACTGAACAGTTTTCATAGATTCCTTGCATACAAATGATAAAGTTACTTTTTGTTTGTAAATTGTCCCTTGTTGTTCTCTTCTAATCATGCAAGTTTCAAACTAGGAATGCCAGTAGAAATATCAGCATTTTTTTGCTCTGAAATCAGACTTCCTGGGATACTTTTATAATGTAGCCTGTTCCAAATTATCGCAGCGATTAAACACCATTCTTTGACCAGCAATAATGTGTATTCTTTGTGACATGGACAAATGGTAGAAAAAAGCTGAAGAGCTGCCAACGATGCCAAGTCTTTGCAGCCTTTAACAGGTTCAGAGTAGATCAGTATTCTGATACATGGCAAAATCCCCCCCCCCCCACACACACTGTAACATTGTTTAAATAATTTGGACATTTTATTAAAGATATATTCAAAGCTGAAGGGAAAGTGCTTTGAGATTGGTTCCAAATCAAAACAGACCTGACATAGGGAAAAGTAGCAACTTAAAGAAGGTTAAAACTACTCAAGCATTTTATTATTACAAATATTTAAATTATTTTGGTTAACACTACTGTACTCTTCTTTATTGGTCAGCCACCTTTATTACCACTGATTTGCAGGTTAGCAGTAAACAAATCATAATAAATTATACTAAGATGTTTTTGGAGGCTACTGTTGAATATTTAATTAACAAATGTATACTGCACGTCAGTCGATCTTCAAGATATGAGCATCACTCATAAGCTACAAGTACCCCGGATGAAAGGGGCGAGCATTTGCGGTCACTCCTTTCATCACCTGGCGTCCAAACTTTGGAATACACTTCTGCAGGACATTAGGAACAAGTATGCACACTTAGCTTTCAGACATGCACCGAAAATATTAGTATTCTTCTAACTTATTCATTCTTTACGTGCTCCTCTTTGATCCCCAATCAGTTTGAGCGCTAAGACATGATTTTTCATGTCAGTGCACTTTGGAAATAGCACTTTAAAGAGGAAATGTTCTTCCTGTAGCAGAGCATGGAGAGTGAGAGAGACCAAAATTGGTTCCAGGTATCGGTTTCGAAATGAAATCTGCCAAAATAGATCTATTGCTTACTGTATGTATATAGAATGGACTTTTGGTTCCCTCTTTTCATTCACTGGCTTTCCTCAGTCAGGTACTTCAGCCATTGGCTTGAGCCTTTGTCAATAACATATTGGCGGAACCTAGTGGCGTATTCTTTCTCACCTAACGCCATTGACTGTTTGGCTGTATTCTTCACCTCCACTCCAGTACTTGTATTGAACTGCATGAGGGACTGCTTTAGAACTATAGCCATCCCCCCACCCCCTGCTGACTCCTACTTTAACACATTAAACCCAAACCTTTTGTCTTTGCGAATGATTGTTGTTCTTAATGTGTTGCGGGGATGCTTATGGACAGACCCAATAGCACAAGAGACACTCTTGGTGCTTTGATCCAGCCAGCATTCCATTGACCTCAATAACCTCAAACCACAATGTGCCTTGTTCAAACATTTTATATATGTTGTACTCTCCATTGTGGTCGGTGTAGTAAACAGTGCGTCCCATTCACCCACTGAACCCTAGAGACCCTCAACTGAGAGTGCTCAGAGCACAAGGGAAAACAAGATGCAAATGTAGGTTGAGATTTACTAAGATTTTGTGTTGGGGTTGTGTCACTTTTTTGGTGCAGCACTGATGCAAAATCGATTTGAGAATTAAAAAGCAGCTCAAAGCCCGATTTGTGTGGTTTTGGAACAAAAAAAAAGTAACACAATGCAGCACATAGTACTCCCTTGCATGAGGTAGGCGTCACATGGGTAGAGCATGACATTCCTCTGAATCTACTTATGTATTTTGACGCAAACCCATATTTACAAAGTCTTGTAAACATGGGTTTATGTCTGGTACGCATACCAGAGGCTGGCGTAAAGTGGATAATTATCTTTATTTCTCCTCATTTATTCCTCTTTGCATGCGTGGTGCATTCTGCACCCAGGTCTGAGATTCAAGAAGTAATTGAGGATTACTCAGATCCTCGCTCAGTCCCCACAGATGAAAAGCCCAAGGGCATCTCAGTGAAGGCAGAGCCTGCATGTCTGTCTTAATCCACTCATATGTGAGGTTCCAAATGAGAATCACACTAAAGTACACTGAAAGGTATCTTCGGCACTGATGAGAACCCAGCACATAGAAGTACACTGAACTGAAATGTCAGCACTGATGAGAACCTAGCACATTGAAGTACACTGAACTGAAATGTCGGCACTGATGAGAACCTAGCAGATAGAAGTGCAGTGAACGGAATTGTCGGCACTGATGAGAATCTAGCACATAGAAGTACACTGAACTGAAATGTCAGCACTGATGAGAACCTAGCATATTGAAGTACACTGAACTGAAATGTCGGCACTGATGAGAACCTAGCACATAGAAGTACACTGAACTGAAATTTTGGCACTTATGAGAATCTAGCACATAGAAGTACACTGAACGGAAATGTCGGCACTGATGAGAACCCAGCACATAGAAGTACACTGAACTGAAATGTCAGCACTGATGAGAACCTAGCACATTGAAGTACACTGAACTGAAATGTCGGCACTGATGAGAACCTAGCAGATAGAAGTGCAGTGAACGGAATTGTCGGCACTGATGAGAATCTAGCACATAGAAGTACACTGAACTGAAATGTCAGCACTGATGAGAACCTAGCACATTGAAGTACACTGAACTGAAATGTGAGCATTGATGAGAACCTAGCACATAGAAGTACACTGAACGGAAATGTCGGCACTGATGAGAACCTAGCAGATAGAAGTGCAGTGAACGGAATTGTCGGCACTGATGAGAATCTAGCACATAGAAGTACACTGAACTGAAATGTCAGCACTGATGAGAACCTAGCACATTGAAGTACACTGAACTGAAATGTCGGCACTGATGAGAACCTAGCACATAGAAGTACACTGAACTGAAATGTCGGCATTGATGAGAACCTAGCACATAGAAGTACACTGAACTGAAATGTCGGCACTGATGAGAACCTAGCACATAGAAGTACACTGAACTGAAATGTCGACACTGATGAGAACCTAGCACATAGAAGTACACTGAACTGAAATTTTGGCACTTATGAGAACCTAGCACATAGAAGTACACTGAACGGAAACTTCAGCACTGATGAGAAGCTAGCACATAGAAGTACACTGAAAAGAAACGTTTAACTCCACTGTGGGATGGAGCAGACACCTCCTTGTAAGTTGGACATAGGGCATCATTAAACTGTTTGCGGAGTCCAGTTTTTTTGGGGTTGTGTAAATGTGTGTCCTGTAGCTTGCAGTTCATTTCTTGCATTATTTTGTCTGACAGAGCTTTGTAGTCAAAATAGTGGCAGTGAACACAATGTCCTTCAAACGCAGTACATGTGCAAAAGACAGAGGCTTGCCTTGAAACAGAAATTCACTCGCTCAAAGTGCCCCGAGAAGCTTGGCCTAGTGCAGATAACAATATCATGGAGAGCTCTAGCACTTTGCGGTGGACATGGAAAGCTCAACTGGGCAAACTCTGCGTTCCCAAGGTAGTGTCCTCAAAGGTTGCGGAGTCCCTGCACCTTCGGCACACAGCAACAATGGCGTGTGGCTTCCTAAAGATCTGCAGTGGCATTTTAAGGGATGAGGACGACTGTCAGCTCAACAAGAGATCGAGGTGTGTTCAGCACTCTCTGTGGAAAGGCCCTTGTTTGTCTTCAAATGGCACCATACTCTCTATAAAGTTGGCATTCAGTTTGTCCAATCTGTACCCACAGCTGGTTCAAGGCAAACGTGCCTACCCAAGTAGTTGCATGCATGTGAGAGCTGGTCTCAGTGGCCTGCCCTAAGTGTGAGACAGTTTTCATCACCAGGTGAAGCTAGCTGTGCATATTAACCCCTTCCATGCTCATGACGAGCCCAGCTCATCATGAGGCACAGTGGAGCTGTGCTCATGATGAGCTGGGCTCGTCATAACTGCCGGGGCGCGCCCACGCACGATTGATTCCCTGCCTGTGAGGGAGAAATAATCAGTGGGCGGGGCTGTGATGAGCCCAGCTCGTCATGAGCACAGCTCTACTGTGACTCATGACGAGCTGGGCTCGTCACGAGCACCGTGGCCCGCCTCCTCCCCCTCCCTTGCCGTGGGGAAATTACCCCTGCGGCGAAGGGGTTAAAATACAACAACACCCGCCGTAATCGTGACACCTGCCATGGATGCACCAAGCCTAAAATGATTACTTACAAGCAGTGCTTTAAATGGGCAGGGGCTGTCCAGTACTGAGTACCTGCACTTATTTCATTTGAAAGATAGAGTACCTGCACTTCTCAGCACTGTTGCAACATATTTAATAGAAAAGTACCGGCACTTCTCAGGAGCAAAGAGGTAGTCTAAATAGTGAGTATATGCACTTCGGTATTTCTATTTAAAGCACTGCTTACAAGCATGTGCCCCGTGTGCGAGAAGTGTGAAAAGGGGTCAAGTTCTTCCCACATTTCACTTTATATATCTACACCTTCCAAAGAGGCGCTCACATTGGGGCTTATTTATAGGTCCCTTGCTCTGCCGGTGCGTCACTTTAAATATGAGAAAAAGTGAAGCACTGGTGGCGCAAGGGGCTTGTAAATAAGCCCTGTTGTGATTTTTGAAACTTCTGTTTTCGGCATCCAATTGGTAGCTATAGGGTGAGTTCTTGCTCCCCTTCGCAGTGATCCCAACTGCTTGCGCTGCAGAGCGGATGCACAATAAATAGTGGAGGAAACATTCCACAACTCCTGCATTAATGCAGATCACGTCATAGCTAGTGTTCTCTGACCGCAGCACACAATTCGTACTTCTTTGACCCCTACAAAGGACTCCCCCTTTTATTAGAGAACATGTTGATGCAGTTGGGAGAATACACAGAAATGGAGGCGGGTGGGAGGGGGAGAAGAAACAGAGACAGGGGTGGGAGGGAGGGAGAGAATAAACAGTGACGGGAGGGCTGGTAAGAGCGAAGAAGAAACAGGAATGGGGTGGGGAGAAGGTAAAAAAGCGCTATGATACAGCCAACGTCGACCCCATCCAATCACTTCTTTTCAGAAGAAATAGTACCTGAATCACAGACGAGAAGATGATCGCCAGCGGAGGGACACTAATAAAACTTCCATCAAAATTTGTGCTTGGTCTATGCTACGGAAAGAAAAGGAAGTGACGCATTGCAAGCGCTGTCTAATTAGAAGGCTGCAAAAAAGAGCAACAGTAATGTCAAAGAATGGAAAGCAATAGGCGGGTTCCAAGCCCATTACTGAACACAAGAATCTCGCAAGCAAGAGCACGTGAAATAGCATATGCTCACACAACACTTAGAAATGAAATGGCATATTATCAAGGGCAGTATCGCCACTTTAGCAGCACTTTTTACCAATAAAGCAGTGATATTGTTATCGCCCTATTAACAAGGCGGCTCCTACATGCATTAGCGCATGTTAGCACCCGAATTTCTAACGCTACGCATCTTAGCTATATACATGACTAATGAGATGCAAAGTAGGCGTGCCATTCTGAAACAACATGCGAAAGGTCGGTAACACGACATCACAGTCTTTACAAAACCGCAACCGCGTAGGGATGAAAAAAGTCCCGCTAACCGCGGTTTTCAATTGATTTTAACACCTTGAAAAAATCCGACTTAGCCATTTCGTCAATGGGAGCTAGATTGTCAGGCTAAGTCCACCATGGTGTATTATCATGGATTTCCCTATCGCTGAGGTTTTATCGCTGGATTTCCAGCTATATCCACGCAGTTCGCCGCTATCACTGGATTTTTTATCGCCTTGGATATAAGCGTTGATGATAACACGCTAACTCGGCGATGGAATCCAGCGATAGCCGCCGATAAGTAAACAGCGGTGAGCGCGCTTTGCGATATTTATCGCAATTTCTTGATAATATGCCCTTAATAATTTGTTTCCTGGCACTAAGAATCCAAGGGCCTCATTTATGAAAAGTGACGCATCGCTGCGTGAAAACAGCGATGCGTCACTTTTCACTGTGCACTCCTTGCGACACAAATGATGCGTCATATTTAATGTATGACGCATCATGTCGCAAGGAGTTACAGATACGTCAGTATTTCTGACGTATCTGTAAGCGCAAAAGTGACGCATTGCTGGAGCGTGTCACAAAAGTGACGCAACTCCAGCAATGCGTCCTTTCACATGGGGCTTTCCCCATGTAAAAGGGCTTGCGTCAGTCTTACGCCTGCTGTGAGGCAGGCGCAAGATTTTGACGCAACAGCATCCTAAAAGTGACGCAGTGAAATCTCATAGATTTCACGGCGTCACTATTACGAGGCTTTTTGCGGGGGAACGCCCCCTCTGCATACATTATACCTGACGCAGGTATAATGTGGCGCAGGGTTTTAAAAAGTGACGCATCTACCTAGATGCGTCACTTTTCAAATATGGCGCAACAAGGCACATTTTTTACGCCGCTGGTGCGTCACAAAAAGTGACGCACCGGCGGCGCAAAACTGACGCAGGGCCTCATAAATAAGGGCCCAAGTGTATCAACAGTTGCTTTGGTTGTGTAACCGTTAAAAGTCTTATTTTGTACACCCTGGAACTACAATACTGTAAGCCTGCTGTGTTGTTTTATTTAACACCGGCTCCAATCTCTGAAACACATCCCCCGCAAACATTTGTAATCTATTGCGCTGCCAAAACACATGTTTGAAAATTCCAATCGGCCTGGAGCAGTTGCTACATAGATTGGGGTCTTTGATACCAAGATCTGCTTCTGCAGCCCAATAACTATTAGGCACTGCTTACTGGTCATAAGTGGACCGCTATTGCCACCTGCTGGTTATAATGCGTACTGAAGCTGTAAACCTGTGACTGCAGGGATACATACGAACCATTGTATAGGGGCGCTCACGCAGGCTCCGGGATCAAGGCATAAGCAGTATCGGAAGGTGTTTTTTTTTGCTGAGAAAAAACAAACAAACAAAGAACAAGGTTTGTGTTGAAAATTAATAGCAAACGCAGAAAAGGGGGTAGGATAAGGGAATGGAAGATACAGGGAAAAAGATTTAATGATAATGTGATATGTTTCTCTTTTGCTGCACTTTGCAGTTCACAGAGACATGTTGAACCGCCTGTTTCACCCTCCAACTCCTACGTACCTGATTGTCTCTCAGTTAGTGATGTTCCTGAGTGACTGTTTGTCCAGTTTAGACATGAAACTCCCTCCACACTCATCCAGCTGTCTCTATGGTTCTAGTGCACAAGCACTTTCTCATGCTGCTGACCCGCTCTGTTTCTAGTGTCTTTGTGAAGTGCACAAGTGGCACGCAGTTAGATCTCATGTTTAGACTGTTACGGGGAGTTCATGCTGGGCTTAATTTGAGCCAGTGGTTGCCGGTGAGTGCCAGTGGTTCCCGGTGAGGGCCATTGGAACTCATTTACAGGGACAAAAACTTATCTTTCTACATCAGACATTTACCAAAAGCAACAGAGGGAAAGACATACAAAAAGGAATGACGGAGGAAGAGAAAGACGGAAGAATCATCACACAGTGAGGAAGCAGGAACCTAAAAGAGTGAGATAAAGGAGCAGGGAGTGTCTGGTAGTGGATTAAAGAAGCCGGGTTGGATTTAAGAGTACCAGCCTTGGCATTCAGTGCAATGACATGCAATGGCACCGGCCGCAGGCTTCAGAGCAGAGCTTCAGCACCAGCACTTATTCTATTAAAAAATTAAGCACTGAAGACGCACCTCTGTGCCTTGAGTTTCTTCCTAATATGTTAGGGACAGTCCCTAATATGTTTAGCTCCTTGTTTTCTCCTAGCTTTTCACTTTTGTGCACTCTTGACATTGAGACGCTGAGTACCAGTTCCAGGGGCGGCTCTAAGCTCATGGTGGCCCTGTGCAGGGAGTGTAGGTAGGGGGCCCCGGAAGAGGGGGTCCAGGCGGGGCGGAGCGCGGAGGCCAATGAAGAAGGGGGGGTCAGGGTATTTGGAAGTGGAACTGAGCCGGAGGCCGCCAAATCCCTGCTTGGGGCCGCCACGCAAATACGTATCCTTCCTCAGAGGAATATTATATTAAGAATATATATTGCCTTGGTGGCCCCTGGGGTTTGGTGGCCCTGTGCTGGTGCACAGCTTGCACATGCCTAAGGCTGCCCCTGCCCATTCCAGGTACATATGGGAGGATGGGAGCATTGTTGCCGTGTTTGTATATGCGCTTTTCACCCTATCGGGATGTAGGGCCAGAGATAGCCCTTCCTACAGCAAATGGCAGAGGTTTGGCCATGTGTTTTAAGGGCTCCTCTCCTCCTTTCTTTCATCTAAGGTGATATACACAGGGTTTTGGTTTGAGGCACAGATCCTGGCGACCGTTAAGGTATTTTCTTACTATTGTCAGAACCCTAGCGTTAAAACATGTGCTTTAAATTTGGAGTTTGGTTGTGCAGTATGACCCATATCTCTGTGACATATTTGGTGAGTGAGTGGTTGTTGAAGAGCATGCATGTGTGTGTGGCATGCTGTGTGGGTGATGTTTGTTCTGTGTAAGTGTGGACAATGTGTGATTGTGAGCAATTGATCTGCTGGATGTGGAAGCGGTGGGGTTAGGGTGTGGGAAACTACATGAGACCTTGCAGGAAGTGAATGCTCCTTCCATATTGTGTGGTGTGGTGTGGTAGTAGTGTGGCAAGTGGCAGCAGGTTTGAGAGCACAGAGCAGCATGGTAGGGTAGCAGTGGCTAGGATGAGAACCAGGGTTCCTGGTGGAGACGGGGTTGTCTTTGGCACACAGCCCCTATTAAGTAGGTCCTGGGAGGTGGGGAAGAGCGCAGGGTGCCATGGGCATGAAACCAGTGTTGTCACTTCCTGCACAGATGGATGATGGGAAATCCAATGATGTCACCTCCTGTGTACATCTTGGTGGGAAATGAATTCCTGTTCCCCTTTTTCTTTTGAAGATGGTTTTGCCAGGAAACCAAAGACATCACTTCCCATGCAGATGAATGATGGGGAATCCAGTGATATCACTTCCTGTGCAGATTGTTGATGGGATTCCACTGGCTCGCCTTGCTGGCCTGCACCATCTTCAAAACCTGCTGTATCTTTACAAAGCCATCTCTTGTGGCTCACCATACACCTCAACAAAACCACAATCACACTAAAGATGAAGAATTGAAAAAATGAAAACAGCAACCTTTTCCATCTATGACGCCTTGATCTGGACCATCAACCTTGTATCCCTGTATCCATTAGGTCCTCCAGAACCCTACCCCACAGTTTGTCAACCCTGAAATGTTCCTGTCAAGCAAATATCCCCTGGATGTGTCCCTTTCAGTGGAGTTTAGTTTGTGGAGGGTCTCATTCCTAATGACCCTTAAAACTGGACATCTGGTCCTTCACATGGACCCCTGTGGTGTGCCCTAAGATGAGGAGACCATCTATGGGTGGCTACATTGACTTCCACTAGTCAACACCTGGAGGGTGACTGCTTTTTTGTGATTTTAGAGGGGTGTCTACTGGCCTCCCCATGCAAATAGGCCCAATGGTGAATATACGATGTTACATCGCGGTGTTCACACCGCCATACCTTTACAACACAGGCATTACAATGCAAGTCGTTACAACGACTTGCGCTGGAGGGTGCTGGACTTAGAAATAGTATGTTTTACTGTTCTAACTCCAGCCTACGTTACAGTAGGGAAGGTGTGGAATAGTAAATCATACTATTCCTTAGCTTAGAGCGTCATTGTAATGACCGCTTTGTAAAGGTATTGAGGTGTGAACACTGCGATGTAACCAATGTTTCACCCAATGGCTTAGGGCAGACAAAGCCTCTTTTCAGTAAATATGTGCATGTTAACAATGTCAATGTCTCTTGCCATGTTATGATGCTATGGATTATTATTATTTTTTTAACCTGTGATCCATTTTTCCACACATTTTCATATGTGATGGGAGTCTAGGTGAGATTTGAACTAAGGAGTTTTTAAAATATCCCTTGACTGTCTTAGAGATGTTAATAGTTGGTCTGATGATGGTAAACTTTGCTGTCTGGCTTGTATAAGGTGTTCTCTGCTCTCTTGATTAGCTGCCCTTCAGTAGCCAAGAAGTATAAGATAATACTGAGGACCTGAGGGACTAAGAGAGTAGACACATGCTGCTGGACGTATGCTTTGCCAGTGGTCAATTTGCTCAAGGTCAGAATATTGACCTCATGATTGTTTTAGGTGTTTAAGAATAGTTATGCAGTCTTTGAACAGTGACAGTCGCTTACCGAAAAAGTGCCTGCAGCTAGAAGGGGGAGACAGTATCAATGACCCCCCACTGGGCCTTATGATGAACCCTACTACCTTATGGGCTACATACAATCAGAGGGACCCCTGCCTAGTGGCACTCCACTGTAATGTACCCAAACACTCTCATGCATACAACATAAGGTCAGGGAAAGTATGGTGCCCAGTCATGCCATACTAGACAGATTTGTAAAGGAGGCAGTCTTCCTCTGGGGTTCTTGTAAAAAGGCATGCATCCCCACTGACAGAGTCTGCAGCCAGAAACAGGATTTAGTGTTGTGGCATAGTCATGAGAGAGGCAGCCACCCACGCAGGCATGAGTACCACCTTTGGGTTCACTGCTATATCCCAAATAGACGCTGTCATTCTCCTGGCCTTTTCCCAGTGAGCTGCAAGGTAGGCAGCTGCTTTCAGAGTAGGATGGGCTGTGATGACCCAGCTATGCCCCCAAAAATTCCGCCTAGTCATAATCCTCTGCAGTGGGAGGCTGGTTTAAACATTTTTTTCAGGCTTGGTTATTATTTCAAATCTGGCCTTGAGGCTCATACACAATTTTAGAACACTTGTAAGGAGGCTTGGGGCTTGGGTAACCTGCAGAAGAAAACACAGTGTATCTGGCAGAATGATAAAATTAGATGCCGGTTGTATCATGGATGCAGCACTAGAGGCATTAAACTACCAAGTCCTATTGGCTAGGATTGCTTTCATTATCCATGACCTGGTTATTATGTTCTTCATGAGGAGTCAGTACACTCTGTATTTATCTATCCTCACAACACTGGGACCAGTTGCACAACTCCCTATTTCCTCTAATGAGTGATGCAATATTTTTGGAAATGGATGAAAACGTTTGAACAGGGGTGTCCAATGTAGGTACAGAGAACCTAGTTCTATGCAATATCTTCAAAATAACTATGAACTCTATAGTTGAGTCCCATAGTTTTCATTTTTTATATTCATTTTATCTAAATGTATCTAAATGTATATTCTGAGAGATCTACGTACCCCCCCCCCCCAAAATCCATGAGCGCCTTGAGACCCTCACGGTTGAGTAGTACGCTTACAAATCCCTGATTGATCGATTGAAAATCTGACAAAGATTCAGCTGTTGTGAATCTATGTTGAACACTCATGTGCTGAAGACTAGGATGTATGTCACTGGCTCTATGTGGGCTAGGCAAGTTGAGCTGCCTCTTACCAGCCACTTACTAACCAGTATCAATAGGAGTAGAATCGGTAGCTTTGTTGCCTCTGTTGTTCGCATTATCGATGGAACCACTGGCAGCGATGCTACAGTGCAGAATAGACCCTGGGGATACCGATGGGAGACTATGAATAAGCTCTCACTATACGTTGAAGATGCGTTGGTGTATCTGCGTGACCCTGTGGGGTCGTTGCCGGTATTAATGGAGGCCTTGTTGAAGTTTGCAGGGATATCGGGACTCTGGGTCAATGCTCGGAAATCTCAATTGCTACCATTAGGGGAGTTGGCGACGAAGGACCCTGTGATACTCCTACAACTTATGTTGCCATGGTGTCACGAGCGCATGCGCTACCTGCTGATTATAATTTCTACTAAGAAACAACAGTTTCCTAGGCATGAATATTGGCAGGGTTATCGCCTCTGTCCGATTTTGGAGGGAGCTACCCTTTTCACTGATGTTCTTCCCAAGTTTCGCACAGATACTGAAGAAATATCCTTATTTAATTAGGCAAGTGGGTCTCCTGTGGAAGCGAGTGGTCACAAAAGTCCTGCGTCGCACCCCCTACACAGGCAATATGCCAATCTGGATACTCAAACCATTCGCTGACATAGCGGGACTAATGTCCATCCAAATATGGTGATACAGAGGTTGTGAGGTCTGGAGGGACAATTTATCCCGTTAATCGATGTGATAGATTAATTTGTGCTGGGCCACAGTCAATACCTACAGTATATTAAAACATCAGCCACAGCACATGAGATTCGCCCCAGCTTTCCAGCGGAGCCGGTTCCCTCACAAATGCTAAGAAGACTGCTAGACCTAGCTGGAAGACAGAAGCTCATAACACACCTACACAGGGTATATCTGGATGAATCACTAGAAATAACCCCAAAGGGGCTCCCCAAGTGGGAAGAAGGACTGGAGAAGGATCTGTCAATTCGTGATTGGAGCAAGATCGATATGAAGACATGCAGGGTAAGCTCAAACCCGCATTTTAAGCTTGTCCAATACAATTTTGTGCACCAACAATATCTCACCCCAAAAACCTTGCATGTTATCTTCCCTTTAAGATCAGACAAATGCTTGTGCCGCAACACATCTGAGACAGACTTCGTACATGTGTTGTGGACTTGTCCAATCATTGAGCCATTCTGGAGAGAGGTACTACAGAATATGAGGAGGGCCATAGGGTGGGACATCGAAAGCGTCCCTTGAGTAGTGCTGCTAGGCCTTATCCCCTCCCCGCAAAAAAGAAACTAAGCTGTAAATTTGTATCACTGGGAGTGGTGCTGATGAAGAGACAGATAGCCATTAAATGGGCTGTGGCTGAGGAAGTCAGAATGAAGCATTTTCGACGGGATGATAACCTGGATGATGATTTGGCGGTAGGGAGACAAATGCTTAAGGACCTCCGCGGAGGTGGAACAGATTTGGTTGTGCCAACAGAAGATACATGAGTAGTGTTGAGGTACATGGCATGTATACTGGGACACCTGATTTTCCACACTTGTCACACCGTGGTTATTCTTATTTTGCTGACTTCATAACATAATATGCAATAACACCCTGATATCACAAGTTTACTGAAATACTCCAGACTGTACTGTTTTCTTCTGTTTCCACTGTACCTGAGCCATGTGGGGGCGGGGTAAATGGGAACGTTATCTACAAGTGTTGAATACACATTGCATTAAGATGAAAACCCAATAAAAACTATTTTTAAAAAGAGTAGAATACACAATTTGATATCCAAGAACATTTGATTCGCACCAACACCACAGTAAAAGGCTGGGGGTTATGTGAAGTGTAAAGTGCAGCTACTTACAACTTAACTATTTTTAAAACAATGTTGTAAACTTCATAAAATACGAGAAAAAAAGATTGATTCCTTCAGTGGCCCTTAAAGGCAGTGGTAAACTGTTCCTTCTTCCACATGGGGGCTCTAAGGGCAGTAAATAGACAGCAGCGACACTGTAGCACTCCTCTGTCAGGGACCCCGGCGCATGCACTGACAACCTCCTTCATCCACTACCACAACCACCTTTACCTTTCTTCATTCAAAAAGTCATTTTAGGGCAGAGACTCACAACCTGTATGATACTAAGCAGTGCTTTGCAGCACAAATGACAAAGTCAATCAACTTTCCAGTGAGATATATATATATATATATATATATATATATATATATATATATATATATATATATATATATATATATATATATATATATATATGTATATAGATAGATAGATAGATAGATAGATAGATAGATAGATAGATAGATAGATAGATAGATAGATAGATAGATAGATAGATAGATAGATAGATAGATAGATAGATAGATATATGATTTTATCTCGAACACACTGTCTGTCTCACCCAGAAAAGACGAGCGGGGACCCAAGTATTTGCGCATATTTTTTTATTTAGCCAGCTCTGCCACTACGCGTTTCAGGTGATCCCGCCCTTGATCACATGACAGCTCTTCTGATTTTCTCACCGCTTTTTAAAGTGCAAGTGCATATGGTCATTGTATAGTCATGAAAAAATACTGCCTGTTTTTACCACAATAATTAGGTATATGTACACACATTCAGCAGTTAAATCCTTAATAATTTCATTTAATGATTTCATATAAAATATGAATTAAATAACAGCATAAATGCATAAATAAATAGTTAAATCCTTAATCATTTAATTTCATGATTTCATATAAAATATGAATTAAATAACAGCATAAATGCATAAATAAATAGTTAAATCCTTAATCATTTCATTTCATGATTTCATATAAAATATTAATTAAATAACAGCATAAAAGCATAAATAAACTGGCAGTAATCACCATGCTAAAATCCTTGACCATTCCCTATGAAGTGCATACATTGTTTTGTGCAAACCAATAATATTCTTTATGTGCCGAACCTAAACCAATACATCCAAAATATTACAATAAAACACCCTGATTATTCTAATACCGTTTCCAGCATTGCATAACCTTTAATTAATCCATTTGAGAATTCCCCTTGCTTATTCATGTATGTTTGTTGGAATTAATTAATGTATCTTTTCACCAAACAAGAATCTTGAAGAACCTAATGTTATAGAGTGCAAATACGCAAAGGACGATAAATATGTAACATATATCATTGATGATAACAATTCAGGCCCTCAGACCATTATAAATAGAAGTATTCGATATACTTTCTAAAAGCTCATGTCTAAAATCTAATCATAAATATCATACATAAATATACAATATAAATAGTCCTAAAATTTGCCTCTAAAACATATTTGATTTCTCTCATGTATAAAGAACAGTACAAAAGGAGGTATATAGAAAATCATATAGTAGAATACAGTTTACCAATTAAAGTCCAAAAATACACCTTGCAATCCTGTCATAGAAACGTATATAAATCTTCGCTGTTATTGAGGCCCCTGGGGTGCTTAGAATCAAACTCCAAGATGTACGATGTCTCCAACCTTCTAAGTTTTTAATTCTCTATCCCGTCCTCTTCTCTGGGGGCCCACCACATCTATGACATAATATCTGCGGTGTTTAAGTTCATTGTTGTGGATCAGTTTAAAGTGTCTAGCCGCAGGGTAGCTACCATCACTATTTACAATTACACACATATGCTGCAGAACTCTCTTATTTGCTTGCAATTTGGTGCTGCCAATATATTGCAAATTACAGCTACATGTCAATACATATACAGTATATTCAGATTTGCACGTAAGATGTTGCTCTATGCTGCGCGGCTTGATATTAAATGCCGTCCTATAGCTAGTTGTATTGACTCCATATTGGCAAGCTTTACATGACGCATTAAAAAAATCCCTTCCTTGCTCGCAGCCACGTGCCTTTTGCCCTGGTATCTAGATTGCTACTGGTAAGCAAGCTACCCATACTGTTAGCTTTTCTAAATGTAACAGCAGGGTAATTAGATAACAGCTTACCAATCACTGGGTCCCCTTTCACAATTGGCCAATTTCTTCTCACAATGGACCTAATTTGTTTCTCCTGTCGAGAGTAAGACAGAATCAATCTAGTAGGCTCCACAATACCAGTCTTAGTGATTCTTTTGTCCCTGCTTTGCAGCAAATCAGCTCGTGCTAAGTTTTTAGATTTGGCAATTGCTGCATCAACAACCTGAGCTCCATAACCTCTATTCAAGAACCTCTTATGACTTTCGTATTTATATCCCACAAACGCGTCGTTCCACCTTTCAGTAAACAACACACTTCGGCCCAACTTCTTTTTCAGCGTGATTATTTCTTTAGCAATGCAAATTTGCGCCATAGGGCTTCGCAGCTGCGACTGCCAAAATGCGTCATGCAACATCATGTTGCAATAAAGTTGTAGATTTGAAAAGCGATCCCCAGTAGTGTTGGTGCCTGTCTTTTGGTCTTTTGGAGTGGAGCAGGACCCACTAACCTATGTGTGTATATATATATATTTTGACGTTGATTCCAAACATTTCTTAACCTCCAGAGACGGCGATAAAGAACGAGCGAACTCCTCTTTGAGGCAATAAAGAATCTCTTTATTTCTCTCTTCTGCCTGCATTGATGCGTTTCGACCGATACAACGGCCTTGATCATATATATATATATATATCAAATCTGTGAAAGTTTGACTTTAGCGTGGCACAAAAAGGCTTTGAATTGCAATAAGACAAAAAGCAGTCATCTATGCAAGGAGGGCATAATTCGATGGGAAAAGCACAAAAACTTCTTTTGTTTTATACACAAACCAATATCTAATGCAATATCATGACCTAGCTTTACTTGAAATGCTAGTGCCAAATGAAAACGGCCATGAACAAGGGGTGAGCAGAATATAATTCCGATACATAAGATCTGTAATTGCTGTGAAATTAAAAAATGTTGCGGCTTGACCTTGGACGGTTGTCCTCATGTTAAAATTTCAAATGTAGGGTGCACCTCGGATACTGTTCTCCTGCAAAGAACTGCTGATCTTCGAACATTGTGCACTGTTCAGCATGTCTTTAAACCAGCCTGTTAGTGCAGCTGACTACATATTCCGGGCACAAATTTTATTAAATGTGCTGCTGGGGTGTTTTTCTCCATTCATACAATGCAGCACTTCAGATTTTCAAGCAGTAATGAGATGTGTGAATGTTAGCCAATGTGGGCCGACTTATGATATTGCACAGCTTTTCTCTCTTTCCTGCAAAGGAGGCCATTGAGACCTAATCTAGACTATGCAGATCTCTGTGTGATAGGGTGACCAGGTGTCCTGGATTTGCCCGGACGGTCCTGGTTTTTCACCTGCTGTCCCGGCAGATTTCAGGAAATGTAGCTTCTGTCCCGGTTTTTAGCGAGGGGCGAGTGAAAACTGTGGGAGGTGCTTTTTTAAACTTTTCAAAGCATGGATAGTTAGCAGTTGCTTCAAGAAAGCATTTTAATTAACAGGCAAGCTACTGGGTATAAAAATTGAATTTTATGTATATTCTAGCTGCCTGTTCTGTAATTGTCTGCTGAGGAGCGCTGTCATTCTGGGTGCTCACTTGAAGTAAAACTGTAGTCATTCTTCTAATTTCATGAAATGTCTCTGTTTTTGGCTTTAAAATTCTGGTCACCCTACATAGGAGGTGCTCTCAACACCATTCTATGAGGCCCATATATACCCAAAGATAGGGTGGCCAGGCATCCCGGATTTGCCAGGACGGCCCCCGTTTTTTACCAGCTGTCCGGGCAGATTTCGAGAAATTTACCTCATGTAGTTTTTGGAGAGGGTCGACTAAAAATGGGGCAGGGTTTTTTTTTATGTTTTACAAAGCGGGGATAGTTAGCAGTTGTTCCAAGAAAGCAATTTAATTCACAGGCAAGCTACTGGGTTTAAAAATAGCATCTTGTGTATGTTCTTACTGCCTGTTTTGTAATTCTCTGCTGAGGAGCGCTGTCATTCTGTGCGCTTGCTTGATGTAAAATTATAGTCCTTCTTCTATTTTTGTGAAATGTCCCGTTTTTTTTTGCTTTAAAATGCTGGTCACCCTACTGTGTGACCTTGTGAAAGTATTTAGGGCATCATTTAGAATTTAGCGAATAGGGTCCTCTCTGCCTGCCAAACCTTCATCTAGAAGTGGGTGGACCTTAGGTATTCCACCAACAGAGCCCCTGTTTACTACATCAATGGAGTGCTTCATCAAACACGCTGACGGAGTAGGGACCTTCACATGAAGGACATTACACTATTTTGGGTGCATGGTGTAATGCATTGTTTTCTCCTGTCCATCAGCACCAGGAACAACCTGGCAGAGGGGAAAAAACAATATTGACCCCCGCACCCTAGGAGAAAACTCCCAGAATGACCGAGTCAACATTTTTTTGTTTTTCAGAAACAAGCTGCCACTAAGGGTGTTTGTTTCTGAAAATCAACATGAAGTAAAAGTGTGATGGACATCTGCAAACCAGTGGTAGCCATCCACTAAACGTTTTGTACATTGAAAGGAAGCACCATGACAGAGGCTATTCTCACTGCATACAGATGACCGCTGGGCTGGCAGACATTTCTAAAGGTAATGGACGTTGTGCCATTCAGATAGCGAGGTGATGTCGTCCACCGTCCTGATGGACACTTCTTCATCTGCCAAACTCTAAATCGGCCTTTAGTTGCAGACGAAAAGTACATCCTGTCCAGGTCCCTCCAAGTCAAAGAGGTGTACCAGAGCCCAATTATTTTCATCAGAGTGACATAGAAAAGAGAAATAAAAGATCTGAAAATTGAGTTGACCTGAACTGAATTTTTTTAGTGGCACAGATGTGCCGGTCACCATGCACACAATTAGTCTGATTTTTCTATTTTTACAGATTTATAACTCTGACAGGCAGAGTTGCCTGTAAACGAAATACTGTAAAACCTTAAGACAAAGCATTGCCTGATTGAGGCGAGCCCAGAGGTTTTCAATTTTGAAAATATCTGCATTTCGTTATAAAAACAGCAGAGGGCGCAAGTGCATCAAGAATATTGTCACGTGTGCTTTGTTTTTCTTATAATTTAAAATAAATCACTTGTATAAGGAATATTGTTAATATGTAGCCGCATGCCAATACACTGTAATCTGTCACATCACGGAATGCAGGAGTGTGCTGTTTTTGTGGATTTCCTTGGTAATGTAGGTTTTGTTTAATTGGGGTATGTTTTGTTGCAACAATGTGTTTTCTCCAGTCCACTCACAGAATCTGTTGAATGGGGTGTTTCCAAATACCCTTTTCGTTAAGTGTGACTCCCTCCAACACCCCTTCAGCAAGTCCTGTCTTTTTATCCAAAAATACTTTGCAATATAGTACTTTTGTGTGTTCTATTTTACTCGTTTTGCCTGCAGTAACTTGGGTTTTACTTGAATTTACTGCTGCATTTGAATGCTTAATTTGTAAAATAATGAGTGGCAGTGCCCAATCCATAGCAGGCCTCTTTAAAGCACCACTGCCCGTTTATCTCACTCTTATGTGTTCCTGCTTTCTCCCTATGTGACGTTTTTTGCGTCTTTCTCTTCCTCCGTCTATAAGCCTTGTTTTTCCCTCTCTTGCTATCCAGAAATGTCTGAAGAAGAAACATAATTGCCAATCCCCAAAATGAGTGCAGGTGGCCCCCACCGGCTCAAATTAATCACTGTTCGGAGCCAGTGTCATGCTTACATTTTCCTTCTGTGTCCTTACTTCCCCACATTTACTCCATAAGCTTAACTTTCACATACTTTGCCACATCTTTACTTGCCCTCCACGTACCTTTTCTATTTGCCCCTTAAGTGTCCGATACCTTTACCTCGCCATTACATTTACCTCCCATCACCTGTAGTTCTACACACCCTTGCTTTCTCTAATTTACCTCCAGGTAGCTTTACTTACTCGCACCTTTACTTTCCCACATCTTCAAAAGTATTTTGGCAAAAAAATATGGGCCATATTATCAAGAAAGGGCGATATATTATCGCCACTTTTATCGGCAGGTAACTGCCGCTAAAGCAGCGATAATGGGCTTGATAATATGCCCTTGTGAATTCCCATAGTAGCCCAGGTTCTGGTATTAACCTGGGCTTCTATGGGAATTCACCAGGGCATATTGCCAAGCCCATTATTGCTGCTTTAGCGGCAGCTTCCTGCCGATAAAAGCGGCGATAATGTATCGCCCTTCCTTGATAATATGGCCCTATGTTTTTAAAGACTACTCATCCAGTACAAGTGCATAGTTGCAGACTTTCTGCATTTTTGTTGTTATACTTCACCATCTTTTCAGAGAGTAAACCCTGTACACGCGGACACTCATTAATAAAAATCATGCCTGCAGGCCCCAGATTTTAAAGCAATGGTGAGATGTGTGAATGTTGGTCAATGTGCGCCACGATGTGGTATGGCACAGCTCTTCTCTTTTTCCTGCAAACAAGGGAGCTTATTTACAAGCCCCTTGCGACCATATTAACCCCTTGGGTGCTCATGACGAGATCAGCTCGTCATGAGCTACAGCGCTCCGGTGCTCATGACGAGCTGAGCTCGTCATGACCTCGCCCGTTCCGTGGAACGCTCGCACGCTGGGCTGATTCCCCTGCTGTGCTGAACGTTCCATTGGAACGGGTGTGGCCATGACGAGCTGACCTCGTCATGAGCACCGGGACGCTGTACGCGCCCCCCAGCACAGCGGGGGGAAACAGCCCCACACGGAAGGGGTTAAAAGTGACGCACCGGCTGTGCAAGGGGCTTGTAGATAAGCCCCAAGGTCTTTGAGACTTTCCCTAGAATGTGCAGCTCTATGTGTGACCTTGAGGAAGTATTTAGGGCCTGAATTAGAGTTTAGTGGATAGGGTACTTCCTGCTTGCCAAAGACTGGTTTAGAAGTGGGTGGGCCTTAGCTTATTCTATCAACAAAGCCCCCGTTGACTCCGTCAATGGGAGGCATCATCCCTGATGAAGTAAGGGCCTTCGGAGGAAGAACAGTATAGAACGAAAGGAAGGTGCACTACATAAACAAATCGAGAGGTTATGTCTTCTTTGAAAGTTCTTCTTTTATTAGATTTCTTTATGAACAGCAAGGGCACACAGCCAACGCGTTTCGCTCCCTCGTGCCACGAGAACTTCATCAGGGCTAATACGCTATTATAAAGCTCCCAAAATTCATGCCTGAATATGTCATATATCCATACAGTGTTATCTCCAAGGGACGTCTTGCTGGAGGTACGTAGAAGAGTCTTCCAAATAACAGGGGTAATCGGAACATCGAAATTTGGAAACAGTGTGTGATCCACAAGAAAAGAAATAAGTGCTAAAGTAGACCAGGTCCTGGTGCTTCCAAATATTATTAAACAAGCATGAGGTCAAATCCCTGGGTGCACCCGGGGGTGAGAAAGTATCACTCACAAGTGAGCGATAAGTCAAGAGTAACTGGCAATAGTAGTTTCAGATTCTCAAGGCGGCGTTTTGCATAGTGAGTCAAAACCGCGCCTTGATGATAAGAGGTGCATCGACCTAGTAGCGTGGACCTCCAGGGGAAGGAGGAAGAACAGTACACTGGTGCATGGATTCATGCCTTTTTGTCTCCTGTCCTCCACCACCAGGAAAAACCTGGCAGTGACGGACAAGAAAGAAGACAGTAAAGACCCCTACACTATGGAGGTACAGAGGAAGTTTCAGGGCGATGGACCTGATTGTAGCGTAACTAGACTCCAGACAGGCAAGCATGTGGATTCTGCGTAAGTGTATGCTTGATGTGCAGAGGGAAGATTTTTACAGAACTAACAACTTTGTATAACAGCTAAATAAAAAAGCCATTGCCTTGTGCATAAAGTAGCTGCCAGCAACTGGCACCTTCAAGAAATCTTTTCCATGCATAAAAGATGTATTTTAATTTAAATGTTATTTTCCCTGGAATTTGCGCCCCCTTAATTTTGCCTCTCAGATCAACCCCTGAGTTTACATGTTATATAGGCACTGATTATGAGCCTGGAGCATAACATGAATTGTATGGAACTCCACTCCGGTGTCTGAGTGGTCTTGTGTTCCTTCATCTGTTTTTCCCAGGTGTTCGAACATCGGACACGATATACAGGGCATTAATTCTGCCTGGAAAATTAAATGAGGAATTGACTCCAGGAACAGCCAAACTCTCTTGCACCATAATTTTTTTTTCTGGCGCAGGGAAGCATACAATGCTGTACCCATCATCCCCACTCCAAGCCAGAACGTAGCTTTCCCATCCCCCCTACTCCCTATGCCCACACACTATACAGATCCCATAAACCCTGTGAAATTGGCTATTATGTGCAGCTCTATGACCGTCCATCCTGATCCCACATGGTTATTCCTCATTCCATGACATTAACTCGGAGGTGCACGGTAGTGTTGCGGTGTTGTCACGTGGTAATGCACATTTCGTGCTGAGCGTGCACTCCTCCAGTACCAGGCAACTCAGCATCCGGGCCAAAAAGGGGTCAACCCTTGTCTTGCTTTCGGATGACTTCCACAAGAATAAAAAAAATCATTAAATATATGAAGTTTATTAAAAATTTACTAATTCCTTGAAGCTGCCCCAATTCCCCATCAGGGCCTTGTCTGGCAAGTGCTTGTGCGTGTCAAGGACGGGGCGTAAATGGTGTCTCAACTTGAATAATCGATGAAGGGCGCAGAGGGCCCGGCGCTGTCCGCGCATCATGTCACCCTGACATCTAAGATGGCGGAGCCCCTGAGGCGCGGGGGATGCGCTGTGCTTGAAGTCTCCAGCGGTTGCGGCCTGCTCGCATCCGAGCGGCCGTGGCGGGTAGGACAGGGCGCAGGGGGTGCGCAGACAGAGGACAGCAGGCGCAGAAGAGACGCTTCCCAGGGGCCATCCATCACCAGGCGCTAGGTGCCTTCACTCGTCCCGGTGCCAACAGGTGATTAAGGCTCATCCATAAAACATTCACTTTGTGTCAGGGACGGGAAGATGCATGGGAGGGTGAGCCCGGCCCTGTGCGAGCAATGCACCGACTCCGGCATGCAGAGCCCGTCTTCACCCAGTGCCCCCTAAGGGAAGGGAAAAAGGCGGGAAAATTATGAATGGCGAGAGATAAAGGCAAGTGAGGGCGTCAGAGGATGTGATGAGAGAACAAAACAAAGATAGATTCAGACTAAAGGCAAAAAACACCCAAAAACACTCAAATGCGAATACCCTCGTCCTATGAGAACAATGCACTGTATTTACTTCCTAGTACAGGAGTGTCCAACATAGGTACAAGAGGGACGGGTCCAAGCCAGATTTTCAGCACAACCATTAGTTATGTAAGTGTATTTTATTTAGATATATTGTACCTTATTTACAAACATTAGACGCATGTCAGCACAGCAGGCCTTCCTATTGCGCTGCCGTGCATTAAAAGAAAAGGGCGGGAATGTGCCATATTACAAGATACAGCGCATTCCTGTCCTTCTCCCCTGCATCGGCGCATAAACAGCAGCGATGCACCAGTGCAGGCACCCTTGCGCCATGATGCAAGGGCGCCTGCGTTGCAAGGATGAGTGTGTTTATGCGGGCACCTTCCTGCACAAAAACAATAATTGGTGTAATTTTCCTCTTTCTATGCATTCTGCAGAATGCAGCACGCATAGAAAGAGCAAAAATGAAGAGAACTAAAAATATTTCTCCTTGTTGTGCCATAAGGGAGGTGTAGGAATCTGACTTATTCCCAGGATTATGATTCCTCATAAATTTGGAAATGCTTCAGATTCCATGGGTGTTGCGTGCGAACACCCTCAGCAACACCCATGGAACGCCCCTTTCACATAGTGTTCTGCATGAAAGGGGCACAGATTTACAAGGCCATGACAAGCCACGTAAAGTGGCTTTACGTAGCCTTGAAAATATGCTATGGCACATTGCACCACCAGCGTGTTGAAAAAGTTATGCTCCAGCGGCACAAAAGTGCTGCTAGGGGCCTCGTAAATGAGGCCACTGCTATGCAAATTAGTTCATCCCATGTGGCTGTGGTGAATTTATGGCATGGATTTGGCCCATTTGGGTGTAAGTTGGCTGTCCCTCCCCTAGGCTCCTGTGCTTAGAGTTTGATTGGATTGGTGTCTTCTATGCACCATATATGCAGTATGCTACTCATAGTTCTCTGTTCTACCCAATGAGTGGGGCCTGTGTGGGAGTTCTTCTTCCTGACTCAAAGGATCCGGTCACACACAGTGCCTGTTCTCCTCAAACCAGTCAGCTCTCCAAGACTGGGGTGTGTAAGGTGGTCCAGGACAGAGCTGTACTGGCAGTATAGAAGTGCAGGTACTCACTCTTTAGAGTATCAATTTGCTCCTGGTAAGTGCCTGTACTCTCCTATTAAATGTATTACATCAGTGATGAGATGTGCAGGTACTCTGTGCCAGAGAGTACCTGCCCATGGAAAGCACTGGTCAAAGACAGCCGGACCCATGAGACATGTTCAGGATGCGAGCCTTATCAATGAGACTCATTTTGGTGTGTTGCCTTTTAATGCCTCGTATGTGGTTATCCTGAAAATCTGCCCTTGATTTTGTCCTCCTGAGCCTATGTTGGGCACCCCTGCTATAAGACATAGAAGAATAGAAGACGTGATGAGTATAGTGGATTGCATTTGTTTCCCCAAGGATAGGACTTTACACCCCCCAGGGCCAAGCCAGTCCTCATCTGGGAAGCTCTCCCAGGACCTCAATGGACGGAACCACGTGGGACCGCAGAGACTAGTGTCCTAGGTCTGTGCATCCCGTGGTGGCTCTGATGTAGGATCTAGTGCTGCTTCTTTTCTTCAGAAAGCTCACAGTAGAGCACATTGCTTGTCAATGTGTTAATATGCGCTTCGACGCCTCGTCAAGGGTAGTAAGCGCTATATGAATGAATTTACAATACAATATGATTGTGTTTTTCAAGTAGGGAGCACTTTCCCTCGGTGATCCAATCTCAGCGACATAAATCGACATGTCCCTTTTCTTACCTGCCCTTCTGTGCGTTCAGAGCCAGTGGGCTGGTGAGCTGCCACTTCATGTCGTGAGCGAAATAACCACTACTATAATATTGTGAAGGTAAGTATATGATTAGTATTTCTAACTCCACACATATGTGCATTGAAGATTTGTATGCAATGTAGGTACATCAATCTGAAGTCAAGTATGGTAAATCTATACTTGCCTGTGTATTCTTGCCATTTCAATATTTCGGTCAAAACATAACATATGTATTTGTAAAGTGCACGTTCACCTCTTGGGACATCTTGGCGCTGAATAACAGATGTTTAATGTTACCCATCTCAATGGTTCTCATTTTATGAACCTTCGGAAAGATGCCAGGACCTGCCAGGATTCAAACCTGTGGCTATGAGATCGAGCGCACATCCCTGGGGTGGATGCATTTGTCCACTGAGCCGGCATCCGGCTACCGAGTCTTATGTATCCTTTCTTCAGTTTGTCATCGGTTACGATTTACAACGTATCTAATGGTTACCGTTCATCACTTTTGCAGCACTAGTATTCATACATATCCATTTATGCCTGATAGCCACTCCCACGGAACATGCGCTGTTTCCTGGTAGCTGCTTTGATTTTTACGAACCTCCAGCTGCTGTGTAATTACTTGCTACCCAGTCGGCCATTTATGGCGTTTCCGACCCACCTGACGACAGATATCACAGTCACATCTAGCTACCTCAAGAAGCGGGCTGAGCCCATATAGACACCTTCATATCTCAGTCAAGCATAATCAATACTTCCTTTCCAAGGTTTTCGGAGACCACACCCTATTGCCAGACAAGTGTCCTCAGTGGCATTCCTGAAGAAGGCACCGCGTGCCGAAACGCGTGTAGAAAGAAACTTGATTGTTAAGCCACTGACTGCTTTTTGATCAAATAATTCCATTTGTGATTTATTATCAGCTCTAATTGAGCACTAGTGTGTTACAACATATAAGCAAAAATATCAGTGCTCTTTCTTATTAGTTTGTTCCAGTCCTTGTCTGTGTACCTTATTTTTATAGTGCGGTTGAATTTAGTGTAAATGTAGATATATGATTGGAGTGTGGTTGTGAATCATCATGTAACACACTTTTCTGTACTGTTTAGATTTTATGAATGATTTGAATAAACTTGTGTATTCATTTTCAAACTTACGTTGTTGTTCTCATATATCTATGTAAGTCTCATCAACTTAAATATGAATGCCTGTGAGTTGCCCTAGGTTTGTACGCTTTATATTTTTCCCTGCCTAGAGGAACTCCCACCTACCTGCAGGGGGCCCTTGTCTTTGCATTAGTCCAAAGAGTTACCAGGCCCATTACACGAAAGGGTGTGAAGCCCCTTGAAAAAAAGACATTAGATTTGAGGTGTTGTCTAGTGGGAATTGAGAGAATTGCGATTGAAAAATAGCACAAATCTGTGCGCTCTAGGAGTAGAACAATCTTAAAATAATGGTGGGCAGGTGTTACTTAGAGCCAGTGACCCCATATTGCGGACAACATATGGAGCAACCTATTTACCCTGCTACTATATATGGTGAATTATTTACCTAATGAGTACTTGTAATATAGAAAGAAAACAGTCCTCTTTACTGAAATTCAATGGGTGCCATTGCATTTTTTGAGAGTGTGCATATATACGTTAAAAAACTCTGTATGTATTCATGACTACATGCTAATCAAATGCACCTCTAATGTGTTTTACGAATTATGGATGTTGTACAACTTATCTGTATGATAAATTAGTCTAGGATCAACTGTTTTCTATACCAATCGTTACCCAGGTCCGTGGACTTTTGTTTGGGTTGCCCCATTATATTATAATGGCTAAGGAGCAGGTCTCAGCAAAGCTTTTATTCAAAGGACTGGAGCATGGAATGACTGGAGATCCGAAAAAATAGGAAGACTTTTTCACGGGTCACCACGAGATTAAAGTAGGAAGAACTAGTGGGGTTTCAATATTCACAGAGGAAAAACGGCCAGGAGCAGCCCCTAAGCTGGAACACCTACAACCTGCTATTGGGTATGAAACACCTACAGCAAAGTTTCGTAGCTGTAGAAGTGTGGCTCAATGGTTAGAGAAAGAAATGATAGTGTACCTGGCGCACTCTGATTCAATTTGTTTTGATATTACGATACGTGTGCAATGTTGTGTAAATGCCTACTGAGCATAAGTTCAAAGACCTTAGAGGCCCAGACCCTCAAGGGCGACTGGGACAACAACATGCAACAACAACATATTTGAGCAAGATGATGTAAAATTCTTCTTTGAACTTTGTGGAGAAACATAAAAAGTTTATTTGAATGAACATTTGACTAAAAGCCTTGAACGTTTTATTGCTCAAATATGTTGTTGTTGCATGTTGTTGTCCCAGTCGCCCTTGAGGGGCTGGGCCTCTAAGGTCAATGGTTAGAGCGGCAGACCCTGATGCAGAGGTCTAGCCCGGGACCAGGGTTCAATTCTCCGCCTCGGCGGGCCTTGGGCTCAAAATTCCACGGACCTGATAATTCTCGCCTCAGTGCCTATTCCAATCATGGAGTCTCACTCTGCAACTCTGGGCAATAGCTTGCTTAATCTATACAATGGCCCCCACAACACTAAGGATGCCTGGCCTCCACCTTGGGGGTGCCCAGGAGTGGACGCCTCACAGGGAAAGCCAGGATGGGTTCCACAGCGGTATTCGTACAAGTGCCTTGAGACCCTTGTGGGTGAGTAGTGCGCTATACAAGTATCAATTTACATTTACATAGCTGTGGTGACAACAGTCAATAATGAGCATCATTAGAAGATGGAACGGGGAACCTAGCAGGTGAAGTTCATTATTGTCTTGATTCTTCCCTTCTCTATTAGAAACAGTTCCCCTTACCCAGCACCACAGCTCCACTCTCTTCCATCTGCTAATCTCAATCTGAGATGCAGAGTCATCAGCGCCGCCCGGCTCCTCTAATCCTGAGACAGACCAATGGAATCTAACGTCGGTTCAATATCCACATTTGTGTGAAAGCCTATCCTCTAATTCCCTATTTTTAATAGTTACGTTGACTCTATTTTACAAACAATAGTTCAGCTTTTAAAACAGGCTCAAATATTTAAAATTTACCATCAGCTCGGATTATCAAACTTTTGACATGGTCTCAGGGGATGTGCATTGAGCCCATATAAAAAGTATAGCATGAAAGGCAAAGTTTAAAATAGGACACATACTTTTTACTCTATTCGTCCTCTAGCCGCCAATTTTATTCTATTTTTCCCACTCATTCTATTTGTTCCATTACTAGCCAAGTATGTGGACACTACATTGAAAGTTATTTAGAAGAGGGTGAAAATGCGACATTTGCCAGAAAAGGTTCCGGTTCACCATATAGACACTTGGCGGCCCCAAATTTCCCAATGGCAGAGTTGCTGCTTGTCTCACCAGCTGCTTGCTCCCACAACAGGAAAACTGTTGTGGCCAACCCAATTCAGGTGATAATTGCTTCTGAGCAGCTGCCGTGTTTAGGGCAAACCCTCAACCGCCATAACGAGTGGTGCCCAATCTGTCCTGTACAGCCATGTAAATCATGGCGCTCACCAACAGGTAAAGTTCACATGCTGGTAGTTCTCTGGGTCCCATGCTCACTGTGCCACTGCAACCAAGCCACACTCCACCGAAGACCGCAATCATGGCGAAACCAGTCTTGTGTTGCTTCTGTTGTGGTTCAGGGAGGATCTGGCCCGGTAGTTCTGGTGAGGCTGTTCCTATTGGATCAAGGACAAGATTGATTTGTATATGGCTGTGTCCAAACTGAGGTGGCCTGGCGGGCAAAAGAACAATGGATTGGAATGCTACCACCTCAATTATCAGTGGTTAGACTTATAGCAAGCATTCCTTTTGTCACCTTTTGTGTGTGAGTTTTCACCCAGCATGTGCGGGCAAGTGATTACGTTTTGTTTTTCTCACTAGAAGGATTCCAGCTTTGGGGGTATGTCTTCAGAAAAAGCACTGAGATATGTGCTATGGCTTCGGAGACCTGTCTTCACTGTTTTCTCCAAAGCGGCTCCGGCCATGGTGGCTGGATCTTCTCCAGATGAATAAAACTTCATCTGGGTTGCACACTGTTCATTGGGTGACCAACGGGATGCATCACTCCCATATTCTCTACAGACCCAGTGAAATTAGACAGTGAAAACTCAGGTTGTCTGCCCCAGTCAGGGAAGCATCACTCCTGCAGGGGCCAGAGAGCATGTCTATAGTCGTGTACACCTGGTCACCAGTCATGAACCGGCAAGGGTCAGGTGTGCAGTGTCAGACGCTTATCACAGTGGTTCCAAATGCTATGTAGGTGCATTATGCATAGCTGCTAGCCTTGTAGTCCTACAAAGACATACAAATCACTTCAGTTTGGTACCTTACACAGAGGAGAGAGCAGAGTACGCTTCTCCCCCCTGCTTACCGGCACACGGGGCATTCCCCGTAGGGCTCAATGTGTAGGTAGATCCCGTAACAGCCAGCGTAATCTCACACTGGGACTAAATTTCCTTTTCTACGCTTTTCTGTTCTTTTAACACAGCCAGCTCCCGTGGGTGCTTTGTTCAGAAAAGGAATAATTTATCAAATCATTTTGATTCAGATTCAGAAAGAGGGAACACAAAAAAACAGAAAAGGCCTTCCTTGTCTTAATTGCTGCTTGTGAGACTCGGGCAAACTTCACAACGTCGACTACAAAGAAAGATTCACGCAATGCCAGCCGGTCTCAGAGGAGGGCAGTGTAAAGCCAGGGAGAATCAGGCTCCTCCAGCCCTTGTCTTAGATGCCATTACAAGAGATGAGGGTTTTCAGAAGAATGAAAGCATATAAAACATACTCTTTGGTCTAGTGCAGATTAATATACTATTGAGATAAGTCTGGTGCCCTTCTTCAGGCTAGGAAGGTCCTATCCCTTTCTAATGCCCCCTTTCTTTTGGTGCCTTCCTTGGACTGTGAGGGCAGCTTCTCCTTTGCATTCTCGTATGCTTCCTTGCTCCTTTCATCTTCACTGCCTGATTCCTTTGTTACTGACTGCGTAGCTCTTGGCTCTGTGTCCCTTTTCTTCATAATACCTCCTCACCGTCTGTTTCCATCAGCACATTCTGTGGCCTTCCCCCATTTTCGATACAATCTACCTCAATGTGTCCTGCTTCTCTGCATGATGCTTACTTCCTTCTCCTTGACTTCCACCCCTCTCTATGGTCACCTCTCCAATTTTTTTTTCCTTTCCTCTCAATGACTTCTTTCCTCTCTTTCTTCCTTCATTTTTCTGTATTCCTCTGTGGTGGCTTTCCTTTTCTGAGTTCTCCTTCCTCCTCTGTGTCCTCCTTCTTCTGCATTTTCCTCCATCTTTGTGCCTTCTTTTCTCTCTATTGTGTCCTCTCTTTCTGTGCATTCCTTCCCCCTTGTCTTCCTTCTTCCTTGTCTGTGCCTCTCTCCAGTGCTTTAAATGGGCCGGTACTCACTGGTACTGAGTACCGGCACTTCTCAGTTTTCTCCCCCTGAGAACTGGAACTTATTTTTGGGCCAGGAGGGTACCAGTACTCCATGAAGCATTAGGGCTCAGGCCCTGAAGTACGGGTATGTGCAACGCAAAAACTAAAAATGACCCTTTCAGATGGTGCGTGTTTATGTGCTGCTCTGGCTGGCAACAGCCTGTGTATTTCTGCGCTGAGTTGCTCCTGCAGTGTTAGGCTCTCATCAGGCGCACAACGGCCATTGGGATTAAAGGGCTTCAGACCCCACCAGTAGTGTCTGGCAACCCGAAATGAGACAGCTTCACGGGCACGTACACAGCAGCACCTGAGTACTTCACAGGTCTTTAAAATACCAATTGTTTTTTAACACCTTGCGCGCTAGTGGTTTTCCCGCTGTGTGCTGGGCTTTTGAAAAACCCGCGTTACATGACAAGCTCAGCTCGTCATGAGTGTACGAGAGGCGTAACTCATGACGAGCTGAGCTCGTCATGAGCATAGAAGGGGTTAATGAGGCTTTTTTGTTTTCTCACCCCTTCTTAGAGTCTGGACAACTCCCTTAAACAGGTTTCCTTAAAAAAAGTAAGCTTTAATGCAAATGTTCTGATTGTCATGTAAATCGCTTAAATGCCCATGGCTCAAATTTGCGCAATATCAAACCGCCAAAAATTAGGCTCTGCACGTATGACATAGAAGCTGATGCTTGCCATGCCTCTTATGTAAGGAGGCAGTTTGATATTGTGCGAATTTGGCCCATGGGCATTTAAGCGATTTACATGACAATCAGAGCATTCGCATCAAAGCTTACTTATGTGGCTATTGTTAAATTCCTGGCTTACAGCCACACCCCAGACACGCCCCTAACTACCCACTCAGTCTAATTAGTGAGTACCGGCACTTCTAATTTCCCATTTAAAGCACTGCTTCTCTTCATGTGTGTTCCTCTCTAATTGTCTGTCTCCTCCTCCCTTTCTGTGACCTTATTTCTTCTCTGTTGTCTCCTTCCTTCTCTGTGACCTCCTTCCTCTATGATCTCTAACATTCTCTTTGTCTTCCTTCCTTTTCCTCTCTGTATCTCCTTCGATCTGTCTGTTCTTCCTCTACGTGATCTCTTATTCTCTGTTTGTTTTCCTTTCTTTCTATGACCTCCTGCCTCTCTGTGTCCTCCTTCCTTCGGTATCTTCCTCCTTCTGTGTGTCTTCCTTTGACACTCCTCGGCCTTGGTGGAGAAGCCGCCCCTGACTGTCTCTCTGTGGCTACCTTCCCACTCTGTGGCTTTCTTCACTGTCAATATCCTACTTCACTCTATGTGGACTCTTTTCCACTCTTAACCTCTTCGCTTCTGATGACGAGCTCAGCTCGTCATCAGCCACGGTAGTCGTGTGCGGATGACAAGCTGAGCTCGTCATGTAACACGGCTTTTCGTAAATTGCCGCACACAGCGGGAAAAGCCGCCGCAGCGATGCGGTTAAGAAGATAGGCTCATCATGATAGAAATATAGAAAAATAGATTATTTTTATCCTTTTTCCTAGTCTTAACATCAACAATCACCAGCAATAAGGCTTCTAGACTGTCCCTTTGTTTTTGATGTCTGGTTGGGTTGTAAAATCTATTATGACATCATTCACTCGATCGCACCAGTCTTGCATTTACATCTTGCTGAGATATATGAAATATATAGGAGGAAAAGCTCCATATTTTTCTGCCCCTTTACCAGAGCCAGCTTGCTTTTGCAGTGCTTGTGAATTTCCATATGTAGCACCCTGGGACGTATTAAAATCCAGCCGCCGCCACTGCTCGCGCACAGAGCAGACTGTAAATATGCTGCGAAAGGTCACAGATACCCCGAGCGCAGTTACACCTGCAAATTACTGTATACTCTGCTCCTTGTTTTATTAACGCAAAAAATATAACAGCCTGCTCGGTTCGAGAAAACGCGGAAGCAAAAGTCAACAAGGAATTAAAAATGACTTATTGCAAAGATATTAAAATGGGAGGCCTTCTGTCCTCTGTTTGAGAAAAGCTGGGAGGAGTGGCGGGAAGGGCATCAGTCGCAGTGTGAAGGGGCTGACCCACTCGGGGGCATTGGCATTCTGTATCCTGAGCAGGGCTTAGGACATGGTCTCAGAACACAACTGGAGAGGGCGAGTGTACGCCACCACTCGCCCTCCAAAAGTAAACACATAAAGGTATGGTGGCTTCAGCAACGCAGTTTTTATCAGTGTTATGGTACAAATCACTGTTACCTAAATTACCAAGATTCTGGCGTGGATATCCCCTAGAGGAGAAGAAGACCAATCTTATTAAAAGTGGAAGCCTCGCTCACATAAAGTGACATGATTCATCATGCGTAACCTCTCCCCACCCTGGTAGGACAATACCACCAGGGCGGACTAGACCTGCTAGTAAACCCGGTGGATGGAGTTCTTAAATAAGATAATTATCTGGACAAAACAGGGGGATCCAGATAAAGTTAAAAGTACCTTTGAATAACCGGGCTTTCATCTTTATTACTGGTTACCTCTGGTGCATCTAAAATCAACTACGCAATGAACTGAAAGCACAATGGCTCATAACATCGTCTTATCAACAACATGTTTCTGCCCTATTCTAAGTCGGGGGTATTCGTCAGGGCTAAGGATCCCTAAAGACCTAAACTAACAAATAGTCAATAGTAAAACTTTAAAACCATGCACTAGAAGGACCAGAGTGAATCCTACCTGGTCTTAGTGTAAACCATCCAGTCTGGGGAGGGAGGATACCATCTTTAGTCACACAGTCATCAAGAGGTAAAACATGCAGGAGCACCTATCATCCGTCTTCATCCTGCTCATCTGTCCTCATCCATCATCATCCAGCTGCAGGTACTGACTGCATGGTCTTCCTACATGTCTTACTACCTTTTATTGCCATGCAAACCATTAGGACAGAGCAAACTTTTAATTAGGCCTATGATATTCGAGAATTTCGTGTCATACAAATTTGGCTAATTTCATGTAAATTCTGCATTTAGCAATTCTATGATATTTGTGCACTTGCGGTGATTGGATCCAGCAGAAAATGTCTTGGAAATGGACATTTTCTGGTTGAACTAGTCTCTAATTGGTATCTCACATTATTTTTTTCACATCATGTATGCAGTTGCTTAACATTTTCCATCGATATACTGACAGACCACTTTTTTCACCATTATATACATTTCAAATCATTTTTGTGAAATTCCCAACATTTTTGCCCACCATACCATGAATGTTAATCAGTTGTGTTTGATGTTCCTACTCTCTAAGACATAATTACAGCTCAAAATATGAGTAGACATTGAAAGAGTTTATTTAACTGTAATGAGTATGTTCAATGGAAAACCAAAAGGAACAAGTGATTCTTTCTTAAACAGAAAAGTCACTCTACATGTGTAGCTTCATATATGTTCTCTGGTGCACTATTGTTTAGTTTTCACTGTTAGTAGTAATCAATCCTATTCAGAAAATCTATAGTATTCCGTTCTGCTTTAAGAGGTACCATTTTGGTTGAGTTCCAAATGCCTTGTAAGCAATCATAGCAGTTCACATCATGACTGGCATTAGTTTCACTGAGCTGTGATGTAAAGAATCTGTTTTATAGCAGATTTTTGCCGCCTGACACATGTTTCGCTTTGTAGCAAGATGTGCCATTGACCATTCTTAAAGTTCACGTGCAGGACTGCTCTTTCTTATGGTGTGATTGAAGCTGTGTCCAGTAGCACTGGTTGCAAGTTAAAGTTTTGGTGGCTCGTTATTGATCTAGTCAAAGGATCAGGGTTTATTTATGTCTTGGTGTCTTGCAGTTGACACATGTATCAGACCACAATACTGGCAGAAGTTCAGCATTCATTCCCTAGAAGTTGCTGCCTCAAAAACCAGTATTTCTCTCTGAAGAGTCTTAGGGCCACATGTATGAAGCAAATTTGCATTCGCAAAGGCTGAAATTCGCAGAATTTCAGCCTTTGCGAATGCGAATTAGCAAAATGATATGTTTGAAGTAAAATCTGGTCCAAAATAAGGAATCGCAAAATTTGCGATTCCTCATTTTGCAATTGCATTTAATTAATCGCAAATTTTGCGATTCCTTAAATGCAATGTATGAAGCCCAAAAAAAATCCAAAATGCCCTTAAGGAATCGCAAATTACCACCAACTTCTAGTTGGTGGTCAGTTGCGATTTCCTTGAAAAATGCACATTTCAGCATTTTTCAGAGTGCCATGTGACGCACATACATGACCTTAGGGCATGTATGTGCGCCACATGTGCACACATGCATATTTCAGGAGTGCAACAGGGTGTCCTTTGGACACCCCTGCACCCTTGAAATTATTCTCAATTTGCGATTTTCAAATTGCGAATCGCAAAATTGAGAATACCTTCCCATTCATTCCTATGGGCCTCCTGGCCCATAGGAATGAATGGGAAAGTATTCCTTTATTGCGATTCGCCATTTGCTAATCGCAATTAAGGAATACTAAGAATTTCAACAAAAAAGAAAATTTGTACATGCATACCAATTTGCGATTCTGAAATAGCGATTTCTTAAAAATCGCTATTTCAGAATCGCAAATCGGTACCTTCATACATATGGCCCCTAATAACACTCAAGGTCTCAAGTGGTATTGACTAAAGAGTTTCGCGGGAAGAGAGGACAGCAATTCCTGATCCAGGTCTGCTCTCCATAGACAGCAAAGAGTTCAAAATATTTTAAACCTCTGCCAGAGAGTTAGCCATCCACATCCCCTCTGAATTAGGTGTAATTGAGGGGCTTGGCTTCTTCGCAAATCACTTGGAAGGCGGGCACTGCCTATAAGCTTCCATGACTCTTGAAGAAGCTCTTGTCTGCACTTTGCCCAGTCTGAAACTACAATGTCAAAATTAGCAAATCAATGTGTACAATTTGAGAAGTAGATCATCAGTTCCCAATTAACAAAAAAGAGTTGTACAACACCTATCATATTGGGGTTCAATGCTGTGGAACTGTTCACATTGCAGGCATTCAGTTAAACAGTAGAGCTCACTCTCCTGGGTAAATGGAGCAATTTGATGATGTAATTATAAATTGACAGCCTTACTGATCTTTATGAAATGAGCATTCAGTATAAGAAGGAGAGCAACAATGGGGATTTCAAGAGGACCATAACATGTATTGAGAGCCAAAAATTGAAGCATAAAGGCACAAACTAAAGCAGAAGGGCCTGAACTAGCTGTAGCTGTTGTAGGTGATATCACATCTTAAAGAATGTGGTACCATAATCCAGTGACCGAATTGCTGGCAATGGAACCTAGAACTATAGACCACGACCCATACTTCTACATTTGGTTAGATCTTGTGGTGCCTGGTAAAGTATGTTTGCTTTTCAGACCACCTTTCTGTAAACAGGCCTGTAAATATTGTTCTTGTCAGATTGGCTGTGCATTCAAGGACAAAGGTCAAATGTCTGGCTCTGTCCTTGATGGAGCTTGTTGTTTACTTTTCTTTCTCTGACTTCAAAGTGTGAGGATTTATGGGACAATCGTGCTGGATACAAAAGGTAGAGGAAATGTCTTTTTTCTTTTTGTGGGACTGAATTGTATGCACTTTTCCCACTGCACTCTACACCACTATACTCTGCAACACTCTACACCAAAGCACTCTACTCCAGTCCATTATATGCCACTCCACTGTACGCCACTCTATGTGACTCCAATTTATGTCACTCAAATACAAGACAATCTATGCCACTGCACTCTACAGCACTCTGCGGCACTCTTCACCATTCCACACTGCAACACTCCATGCCACTCTCATCTACGCCAGTAACATTTAGCCATGCTGGATAGCAGCCATGTTGGTGTGCTACATGGCTAAAGCACATTGGCAAAGCCAATAGCTCTTGCATAGGCGAGACCTGTTGACTTTCCCAGTGCTTGTTTTTACTGTTGGTGCCTCTGATATTAAAACAAACACTGTTTCAGCGAGATAAAAATCAATACAGTCTTTCATTATTTGTAAACACTTACACAGTGTGTCTTTAGAAGTTCAAAAGATCCCCAATTTGCAAGCGTGGGCCATTTTTTGTAGCTATCTCATTTACTAATGGAGGCCACTGTTATTTTGGTGCCCAGGCCTATTTTCTGTCTCACTCCTACCCTGGACGTTATCAAAAGAGGTGAACTTACAGAGGATTACACTAGGGAAAATAACAATGGCCAAACGTTGAGGCCCACCCTAACTCTCAACAACATTAAAAATAGAAGTTACATGTCCTAGCTGCCTAGTACTAGGGTAGTTAAATGAAGCCCTGATTCTGTGATGTTCGAGGCCGTGGCGATGTGTGGGAAATATAGATTAATTTTGTAACGATGCACGCTGATGGCTCAATGTGCTTTTACTTCAGTAACACACCATAAACAAAAAAAATACAGCTAAACAGAAAGCTCAAAAACCTTTACAGCAGTGCTTTTTGTTACATGTCTGTTCAGTATCATACTTCAGTTTGTGTGCATCAAAACCTAGGAGGTTTTCTCTAAGAGAAGGCATGACTATCAATAGTAATTACTGGAATACAAATCCATCAACACTATCTTATTTAAAATCCATTTCATCCAAATTATTCGAAACAAATAATAAATAAAACAATTGTCACCCTGGTCAGGAAAACAGGGATACCTTTTCTAATGTGTTTTGATCCCGTCCCGAAGCAGGTAAAGGGATAGCAGAGAATTGGCACAACATTTTGTATTCAATGTTGCATTTCTTGAGCTTTTTGCTGTTTCTGGTATTGGTTTAAAGCTGATGTCCTGATTTATTTATTTATTCATTGGGTTGTTTACGGTTTTGTATAGTGCAAACATTGGCCTGCGTTAATTAGAGTGTTTTCTAAGAAATAAAGGTCAACCAATCGTCAAAGTCATACATATAAGTGAAGTCATGAAAGAATTACGTAGCACGATGGTATGGAGTGCATTGGAATGCTTAAAAGAACAAGTTTGGACAATCTGTTGTGACTTTTCTTGGTTTCTATGCATCCTTCCCAGAGTTCCCGGCTCCTGCTGCTCAGCCAGTGTGTAAGGTCATCAGAATGTTGAATGTATTTGTGGTTGGATGAGTGTCGCGAGAAGGAATGGGCTCGGCAGCAAGGATCATGCTCCCGGTTGGAATTTATCTGTAACTTGGAAGAAGCTTAATAAACCTTCATCTTTAATCCATGTGACTTGGCAACGCACTCTCTTTTATTCGTTACAGCACAATCGTCAACATGAAGAGAAAGGGAATAGGGCTAGGAGAAATGTAACTCACTGGGTTATTCTAATCTTCTCTAAAATGTCTTCAAATAGAAGGTCTATTGCTTTAAGGTTATAAGTGAGCTGCATCGCCCTCACCCAACACTGGTTAAAGGTGGTGCTAGTAAGGTCTGTTTGTCGATGCTAGAAGTTCTGCTATTCCTTGTCCTTTCTCAATGACTGTGGATGCCATTTTCTGTGGTTCAGTCTTGAGGTCCAGAGCTATGAGTGCTTTGAGGCGCCTTTCAGTGGTTTGGGAGCTGCTAATGCAGTGCATCACAGATGCATATTCCATTGATACTTGGCAGCTGCCACCCTACTGTCAAGACGCCAGCAAGACCTCTTATCCACGAATACCCCAAGGACTAGACTGAGAAGAAGAAAGGCACCTGGAAAAGGATGCATGCAACTCTGCTGTAGGAAGTGGGTGCGTCACCCATGCAAACTTTGTGTGCGGAGGGGTATCTGTGCATCCCTGTCAGCACTCTTTTATTTATCTCGGTGGGTTTTGTGTGTCTGTGTGGAGCTACATTTGCGCATCTTAGATATACTGTGGACTGTTGGTAAATGTTTTTATTCCTGAGGTGAAATTGTGTTGCACTTGTTTTTGAGAGGAGATGTGTTATTTCTGCTTGTCCATGGATATATGTGTGTCCTTGTGTGACCCTTGGTGCGTTTCAGAGATCCAGTACATATGTATTTTAGATTGTATGAGCCCATTTCTGAAAAAAAGGCAATACCAACCCTAGGCAACACCGATACCACCAGGCTCCGTATTTTCTGCTTGGAGTTTTACCTCCAGATTCCTGGTTCTGCACCACAGAATGAAGAGGAGCACAGTCAAATGGAATGTTCCAAGCTACAGAACTCGGAATGTATGGAAATCTCCCTGCTCAAGGTCCACTAGGTTTGAGCGTGCAAAAGTGGTTTAGGGACAAACCGCCTGATTCATGAAGCAAAATTGCGCCCGCAATCGCTGCGAAAATGCAATTGCGGGCGCAAATCCGTAATCGGCATTCAACATGAAAATAGCGAAATCGTAAACACACAATAGCGAATTCGCAATTATATTCACAGAATCCCGGTAGGAGAGCATTAGCGATTCGGAAAATGCAACAATCCACGGATTCTGCGAAATAAATAGCGAATTCGCAATACAATCGCAATCGGCATTCATGAAAAATCGCAAATAGCGAAAAACCGAAAAATCGCTGTTTGCGCGGCGCAAATTAAGGATAACTCAAAGCAGGTGGTAACCATAAAAGCCATTAAAAATTTTCTTTTAAAAAACCATTGGCCAATCAGTAACAGGTTCAGGCCTGACCAATCACACATAAGGACAATCAGCAGCAGCATTAGGAGTTCCACAATGCCAGGAATGTACATGGTGGTCAGGCGTCGAAGGCTACAGCGAGCAGCACGGAGGAGACGCAGGATCCAGGACAGGATTTTCCGCCAGCGGGTCACCTTGCTGGGCCAAACCAGAGAGCAGATATATGCAAAATACAGGCTGAATGGGGAAATGATAATGCAGATAATACAGGACCTTGACCCCCTGATGCAGCACCCAACAAGGCGTACCAATGCGGTGCCTACACATGTGCAGGTATTGTGTAGCCTGCACCTACTGGCCTCCGGGAGCTACCAGGGGATAGTAGCGGCTGCTGGGGGGATATCCCAGCCCACCATGTCACGCTGCCTCCAGACTTTTGTTGACGCTTTGCTCTCCCAGCTACACCGTCACATCAAATTTCCCACCAGCCAACAGGATTTGGACTTGACCAAGCTACAATTCTACAATGTAGCCCATTTTCCACATGTACTCGGATGCATAGACTGTACCCACGTCGCCATCTGCCCACCAGCTGCCACGGAGTATATGTTCCGCAATCGCAAGTCCTACCACTCCCTCAACATACAGATAGTCTGCAATGCTAAGACATACATCACTGACATTGTGGCCCAGTACCCAGGGAGTAGCCATGACTCCTTCATATTCCGGCACAGCGGCCTCCACACACGACTGGCCAGGGGAGACTTTGGGGAAGGACACCTACTTGGTAAGTACACTTTGTCGACAATGTCACATTGCTATTAGGTAACAGCGCAGCACAGGCAATCACCCTCTGCTCCTCTCATTCAGGTGACAGTGGCTACGCCCTCCGTGAATACCTCCTCACCCCATACCTCAACCCTGCTGCACCCCAGCACCGGCGCTACAATCTTGCACACATACGGACAAGGAATTGCATAGAAAGGACATTTGGGCTGCTCAAGAGCAGGTTCCGCATACTGCACAAGACAGGTGGGGCCATGTATTACAGTCCTGCAGTGTGCTGCCGCATTGTGGCTGTCTGCGCAATACTACATAACATTGCAACCAAGCGCCGGATACCTGTCGACATCTCTGGCAGTGAATCTGAAGGGGACGACCGGCCACCTGCAAATGCGCGCCATGCACACGGGGAGAACCCAGCTGAAGGCCACAGACGTAGCAACCACATCACAGTGAACAGTTTCTAGTGCACCCTCTTCCCTCACCCCACAAATCACAAATGCATGCAAAATGTAAAATGACACAACGCTAATGTGTGCTGCAAAAATAAATATAATTGTTTCGTTCACAATAATGGTACCACTTTAACTTTCTTCTTTACTAACAGTATTACTGCTGTATCAAAGGACAGGGCAGGCTTATACTCAGCCTGTGCCTGTAATAGTCATATGTAGTCAATTGCGCCTCCTGCGCGTACCACCCAAGCGCCTCTGAGCCTCATCCTCTTCCGGGGCACGTTATCCTGCCGTGGGCCTGGTGCTGCGCCTGAGTGGCCCTACTTGTGAGGCAGAGTGGCTGCTCATGCTCGATGTCCCCTCACTGACATCATCACCCCCAACAGTGGCAGGTAGAGTAGGAGGGTGTAGTGCTGTCACCGCCGTGGTCAGGTGCTCCAGGACCCTGGTCATATCCTCACAGCACTGGATGAGTTGGTGCTGCTGTGCAAGGGACCGCCGCGACAACTGTGATGTTGCATTGCCTGCAACATAATTGGGCCTGGTGTAGGCCGCCAGCCGGCTCAAAAGCTGATGGTGGCGCCGGCGTGCTGTGTTGCGCTGAGTTGTCATCGCTGCAGTGTAGGCCTCCATGGCTGCAGTCATGCGGGCCATTCCCTCCCCCACACCTGCCATGGCTGCAGTCATGTGGTCCATGCGGTCCCCCACACCTGCCATGGCCGCCGTCATGTGGTCCATGCGGTCCCCCACTCCGGCCACATTGCGCCCAATCTTGTACAGCTGTAGCTGTATGGCACCTTGCTGCCGTGCCTGCCACTGATGAATATGCAGCATGCGTCTTTCGACGCTCATTCGCGCCAGCCACTGTCCATTGCCCCTCCTGCTGATTGCTGCATTGGTGTGCTGGTGAGACCTGCCACGCCTGCTCTGCTGGCCTGACACAGTGGCTGGCCGCTGTGTTGCCGCTGTCGCGGGCCCTGATGTAGTAGCACCAGCTGCTGGTGGTGTCACAGCAGGCGTTGCTGGTGCGGCAGGGACTGGAGGCACACTAGTCGTGGGCCTGGCTGCGGCTGTAGTTGGTGCGACAGGGACTGGAGGCACACTAGTCGTGGGCCTGGCTGCGGCTGTAGTTGGTGCGGCTGAGGCTGGGGGCACACTAGTTGTGGGCCTGGCTGCGGCTGTAGTTGGTGCGGCTGAGGCTGGGGGCACACTAGTTGTGGGCCTGGCTGCGGCTGTAGTTGGTGCGCCAGACGCAGGGGGCACACTGCTGGTGGACCTGGCTGCTGGTGTTGTTGCTGCGGCAGGGGCTGGTGCCTGTGTTTGTGGCGGCACCTCCTCCTCCTCCTGGGCCTCCTCATCTATTAGCAGCCTTTCGCTGTCGCTGCTTTCAGCGCCACCTGTGAGGGTTAGTGGACGATCATTAGTTGCATGTATCTGTCAGACGTGCAGTTGCTACATGCATGCTGGGTGACATTCCCTGACTGGCTATGGATTTGCGTACTTTGGAACCTGTCTGGCTGCATTGTGGTACTACTACATTGTGGCTACACTACATGTCCCACAATGCTTCAGGGCATTAACTGATGTGCAACAATGGCATGACTATGGAACATTATGGGAGCCTATATGGTCATGGACATTCATAGGGGACAGGGTCGCAGTCGCATGCCACTTACCTTGGGTGTCTTGGGTGGGGCGGGATGAGTCCAGACGTGTGAATCCAATGCACGCCTCCCTCTCAAGCGTGTCTTCCACTTGGTCCTCCAAGGCTGTGTTTGGAGGGACTGTAGGTCCTCCCACTCCAGTGCCCGATGCCTCTCCAAGGCGCTCCGCCACCTTCTCTTTGGCACGACCTCGGAGGTCGTACCATCTTTTTTTAAGTTCGTCCAGTGACCTATCGGCCACACCCACGGAGTTCACGGTGGACGCAATTCCCTGCCAGATCCTCCTTTTTTCCTGCTCCGGCACCCTCCTGGAGTCCTTGCCAAACAGTTTGGAGTGGTTGGCCACCACCCCTTCTATCAAATGCTCCAGCTCCTGTTCTGAAAATGTCAGCTTCCTCTTCCGCCCTGTGGTGTTGCTGGGGCCAGGAACAGCTTCCTCAGACATGGCAGCACTGTTGTTGCAGAGTAGGAATCAAAAATAGAATAGCAGGAGCTCTCCCAGTTGCTGACTCGAGGTCTGCCTCACTGTGATGAATGGTGGGTGGGAACTGGCTGCTTCCTGGTTGTGATGTCATCACTGTGCCCAAAATGCGACTTCTCATTTTTCCGATCTCGCGATTTTGCGATTTCGCAATTAGCGATATCGCTATTTGCGATATCGCAATCCCGACACGGATGTAGCCGGAAATAGCGATTTTTCTGCGATTATCGTTAATCGCAAACGGAATTTGCGGCGAATCGCATTTTATTATCGCTAAACATCATGAATTCCGATTTGCGATTTCTCAATAGCAATTTGCAATTTTTCGCTATTTGAGAATCGCAAATCCCGTTTTTCATGAATCAGGCTGAAAGTTCAGTGTTACTGAACCAGTTCTCATCCCTGTTCGACTGCCAAGAAGGGATTGCAAGCCTTGTGGAATGATGGCATCAGTGTGTGCAAGGAATGTGTGTGTGTGTGTGGGGGGGGGTGAAACATGTGTTGCATACTTACATCTCACATTCATCATCAAGATATCGTTATTTAATTTGCAATCATAACAGTACAATAAAAAGAATTTGTAACAGCAATAAAAACACACTCAGTCATCTCAGAACAATTTCATAAAGATATATTCCACCCCCGTTAGAGTACACCGAGATAACAAAACAACAATCATTCAAATTATCTAAAAACTGTAAAGCCAGTCTTTCCTGCTTAAATTTCAGGGGCACCTGAAGAGGACGAGCATACTTATGACGCAAAGTAGGCCATTTAGGACAGAGAAAAATAATATGCGAAGTGTCTAGAGGAGAGGTCTTCTCACATGTGCAAAGAGAGCGATCTGAAGGCTTATGCCAGACCACTAGCAACTGTGGAAATACATTTTAACGAAAAAAAATTAATAATCTTTTGTGCAGAGTCGGCATATCCCAGGTGAAGTACATTTCCATTTTGTTCATATACTTCACTATCATATATTGTACGCAGCTATTTTTTTGCGGAGACGCCAGGGCCCTTGCTTCTCGTGTAAGTGTTAGGAAGGACTGTTAGCCCATGCAATATGTGATTTACAAGTAATTTCTGATGCACTGAATAATTGAGATTTACCCAATACCCATAACCCCCAGGGTAGTTTTGATGTAACTCAACCATGGTATATGTTTTGAGTATATTCCATTTTCACGCAATCACGTATACTTTTTCTATTAACCCGTTAAGTGAGGCGCACGTTCAGCGAACGACGCGTGCACTGCCTCGGTAGTGCTGTGCACGTCCGCTGAACGTCACGGCCCGCCCGCGGAATAGAACGTTCCGCACCAGCGCGGAACGTTCAGTGCAGCGGAGGGGTTCAAATCTAAATCACGTTTAAGCCAGATGAAAAGCCATAGGACTATTGGACGGAGTTGTATAAAATCTGAAATAAAACCTTCTCCCAACTCTTCGTGCGCTCTTTCTTCTGGTACACTCTGGGGGATCCATAATATTGTTCTAAACATTTATTTTCTGCCACTTGTTTTTAGGGGCAGAACTTATATCCCCAAATCTCTGCGCCAAAGTCCACTGTCGGAATACAATTCACATTATAAAGATGTAATAAGGAAAATACATGGCTCTATCCTAGGCACTTTTTAAAAAAGCATCAGTACCATGGGCTACCCGATTAATGAATTCCCATTCACTACTGTGGTGTTTATAACAGTGTGTCTATCCATGTTGGTGTGTTGTGTGTGTGTATGTGTGTGTATGTATGTGGGTATGCACTGGTTTCTGAGTCTGAGACAAACCGGGCACAGACCTTTGGTTTACAGCTTCCATCCATTATGTAGTGAATATTTATAGCCTGCGTTCTGTGTACAGGCCCTATAAATAGCTGACATTCATTCCTGGACACCTGCACAGCTCCAGCCCACGTTGTTCACCTGATTTGCACCGACACAAGGAGGGCAGGGAGGAAAGGAGCCAAGCATCTTGTATGCCGTACCGCTCAAGGACCGCCTCTCCTGAGAGATTGTGGGCTGATACTCAGAACATGGGACACTCATCAGCCATCTCTCATTCAGCAGCATCCTCCTCTCCACAGCAGGAAGAATTCAAAATGAGGAGGTGGAGAAGGCAGCAGATGTGTGGGGCTGGATCTGAGCGTGTTCTCTGCCCCACCCTGGCCCTGTGCAAGGTTGCAGGTTTGAAAAAGAAAATCCTTCTGATCATCATATCTTCAATTTCTTTAGGGAACATGATGTCCAAGGAGCCAAACACAGAAGGCAATATAAAACAGTGAATTCTTGATTGTCGTACGCCATTAGTGTCAATAGTGTGACCAGTGCACATCTGGTCATCAGCTCCACACAACTTCCTTTCTCCTTTAAACCTTTAATTAAATTAGCTAATGCTCCTTGACGATGAAGGGACTCAGTCTTTGGGACGTGTTGGGTCAACTTCAAGCAGACCTATGATGACCATAGACAATCAGCAGCTTACTTTCTGCACCCTGCATCAATATGGCTCCTTGCAGATGTTTTACACTCGAGTCATGTCTTTATTTTGTGCTCTTCACCAGAGTGTTAGAGCAAAAGGGATCAAGGATGCTGGCTAACTTCTACATACATATTTAGGCAGTTTTGTAGGTGAGTTACCCCTTGAGATAGCTGTGTGTTTTACATAATATGGGTTGGTTAGGTTAGTGGGATAGCATGAGTTAATTGGCTGTTTGTGTGTAGAAGTGGGGATTGGTTTATGTGGTTGGGAAGTGCTTGGATATGCTATGTGGTTGCTAAATTATACAGTAGGTGGGATCTTTGGAACACCATTAGTAAAATGTCCTTGTGACTTGATTTCATTGCCAACTGTGTCTGCTTGACTATTTTGACTGATTTAAGTTTACCCAGGACTGTGTCTGTCTTCAGAAAGTCGGATAATGAGTGACACAATACTAGCCAGTTGCGGTCACTGATTGACTAACATATATCTAACGCCGCAATAACTGCTCTGTATCTCCTGGTTCAGCACAAAAGGAATGACTGCCCACGGGTGGCTTTTGATTGAGCTGTTCTTATGTCCCTTGCCGAGTTTAATCCGGAAATTAAGTGACTCTGCACTCAAATACAAACATGCTTCTATTCAACTACCCCCTGCCTTTAGAGAAATGTCTCTTCGCTGGTGGCAGCCATTTAAAAGAATGATAGGGATTGAGAACTCCAAGAACATTATGTGCTTGGCATTGAGTGTCCACACATGCAACAGTTATTTGGTGTCCTAGTGCACCTCCTTATATAATGTGAAGATGATATAATGCATAAGTAAGATGATGTAGTGAAGCTTGTCTGATGAATTCCTGATAGTCCAGATGCATAGGCTAAGTGACAATCCCACCACAAACTCCCATCTGATTCTCCAAAGCCATCTGACTCACATTGAAAGATGCTATTTCAGTCGTCAATAAAGTTGGTAATAGTTCAATTGTAGAGTCTTTATGTTGAGCCTGTGGAACTTTAACCAACCCTAGATGGGTCATGCGGAATAGATCATCTTTCATTCTACGCTGTGCAGGACCACAACTCTGCTTGAAGTGATGTTACACAGAGCGTGCATGTCTCTATGTTGTACTCTCTGCCAGACTTCTAGAGCTCCTGGCACCAAGGATACTGGCTGGGGCATAATGAGGCCTCTTGCTCCTTCCTTTATTGGTTCCATGCAAATACTTGGCACTCCAAATTAGTACTAACTCTTAATTTCTAACGGGACCCTCATTGCTACCTTATAATCACTGGTAATTCCCTCTGTTCAGAGCAGAGCCTCTGGAATTATGAAGTAGGGAAGGGCCAAATTATGCAACAGGTTGACTAATTTATGTGGCAAGAAAAGGCAAATAATGTGGCGGAATGTGGCACATTTTGTGTTAATATAATCTAATTGATTTTTCATTTTTGCACATGTTAACACTGTTTAAGCAAATGTTTCACCTCACTATTTCCACTTTGACACCCATATACAGGAATAATGACAAGAAAGCTGACCAGTCAATCTTTATGAACGGCCTTTCATTACGTATTGCTGCATATTTAGTAATGTTTGATCTCTGGGATAGAAACCCTTTTTTTGCTGAAATCTGTAGATTATGCAGCCGATGATGAAATATGCGGCAAATGTGGAAAATCCATAATCATAGGAAAGAATGTAGAAGCGCAAAATGCACGATTCCAGTTGGTCTACTTCATAGGTAGCTAAACCATAGGTATGAATAACTCTGGGGTGGGGGTCAGGGAATTTAAAAGCCACATTACCAGGACACTCATAAGGAGGCCCTCATGTTGAAAAAGAATAATCTAGCAGGGCATCATTGCTCATCGCCTGCATAGCCCTTTCTCCCAGATCATGTCTCTTACGCACTGTCCGGGGGCTGCCTTCTGGGATATCAGTGCCCGTGTCATCGGGGTGTCTACTGCTTAGCTTACTGTGCCCACTACCATGGAAGCCACCCCTGGAGCGATATTTTAGAATTGACTCCATCTCGTTTTCAGATGAGCCCAAAGGGTCTGGTAGAGAATACAAATTATCCCCCTAATCAATTTCTTTACTCCTGACCTGTGGATAATTTTTACTTCTTGCACCTGGGCTTTCCGCAATTAGGAGAGTGTCTCTCTGTACATCCCTTGCTGTAGTTTTATCTTGAACACATTCATCCACAACATCGAGTCCTGCATTGGTTTTAGAGGGGTTGCATATAGCGGGTAAAGGAGTGCCACCCCCCCTGCCCCTGCCACCCTTTCAACCTCTACTGACCTCGAGATGCTGTGAATATCAGGTAGGTTCGTAACCTTAAGCAGTACTATGGTTTGCAGAGAGATTTACAGAATCACCCACCTCTGCTTCCTGTCCGGAACTATCGCTATCGCCTTTACAATCACCCTCCAGAGGATTGTGTAACAAATTATGATGTTGGTGTTGTTTCTTTTTCTTCTCTCTTCTGGAGGCAAATAAGGGGGGGATAACACGCTTACCCAGACTTTCTCGTTGTGCAGACTTGTGTTTCTCCCCCACGGTGTCTCCATTGCTCATGCTTTTGCCGCCTTTGTTCAAGGTTTTGGTAGTTGAGGAACTTTTTACGGCTCCAGCCGTAGCCATCAGAATGCGAGATTTCCCTCTTCCAGCCTTTGGAGGCATTGCCAGATCAGCTCAACCCTCTCTATTCACGTAGCCCTCTAACAGGTGTCACATAGCCACACAGCACAGGCATAGATACCACAGAAGTCTCTGAACAAGCCCAAAGAACCGCAGCACCCTGATTCATGTAGTCACTGAACTGCTGGGGGCATATAGTGGGCTCATACATGAGCTCAACAGGGAAAGTATGGTAGAAAAAACCAGAAGAGATCTCATCAGCTCTGATATACCAGACTATAATTACTCACAGGGAAGAGTCGCGCACAGAGTGTCAATGGACCCAAGGGGCTTGTCATAAACTTCAGAACTTTGTTCGTCCTATTGCGAAGTCATGCTCTAAGTTCACAGAGAGATTCAATGAAGCAGTAGCCCAGATCTCTTGTCTGGAGGACGAGCTAGAAGCTCAGAATGCTACAACTGAAGCTATACCCTCATTTAAGGAGGATACACAGTGGATGTTGCTGGATCTAGAAAACCGCTACAAGAAATAATCTGAGAGTCCTGGAAATCCCAGAGAGTTCCGAAGGTCATAATCCTTGCAAATTCATCATCAAGCTGTTTTCTGAAACTTTTCCTGAATTCTCGCAATGGGACTGGCAGCAAGACATCCAAAGATCCACCAATTCCTATTTATGCCATGAACAAGACCAGGACAGGCTGCTCCTTGACCTAGGGCAATATTAATTTCAATCAATAATTTTCTGGCCTGACAGGCTGTAATTGAACTAGCACGTCTAGATAGAAAGAGGGCTGGTAAAGGGGTAGAATTTTTTGTCAGACCGTATTATTTGCCACCAAACGGTGGAGAAACGTTGGCAGCTACATTAGCTCATCGCTCTATTTCAGGGCAAAGGCACACAAGCCTTCTCCTTAACCCGGCCAAGCTGAAGGTTATATATAAGGAGCATACTCAGGTCTTCACCTCTGTGGTGCAGGCCAAAGAGTATCTGCTATCTATCTAAGATAAGGGCAGGCTTTTGATATTCAAGTGGGTGGGGAAGTTAATGCTTATGCTGTCTTAGTTTTTTCTCTTTTTCTCCTCTTCTAGTACTGTTTCTTATCTTCTTTTGATGTATACTGTATAGGTGACGGGGTGTTTTTTGTGTGATAATACATCAATGAGAACAGGTGGGGGGACAATCCGGGTAGAGTGATCTTGTCATCTCAGGGACCATCGGTCCTAATGCCTCACTACAGGGGTGAGGGGAGGTAGGGTTGGGCTCTCGGGGGGATTTGTGGGAGAGTGAGCTGGATGGTGGTAGGGGTAGTGGGGGGGTCACGGAGGCAGGTGGGGGCAGACGGGGTGGATGAAGGGGGAAAATGAAACCAATCCATAGCATAATGAGGATGAAAAAGCAAAGATGTATGTGGCTATATAACAGGAGGTATGAGCAGAGGAAGGCAACCACATTTAATGGGGATAGGATGAATAAATCAAGATTGCGCATTTGTTCTCTTAACGTATGTGGGCTAAATAACAATGGGAAAAGACAAAGGGAGGCCGCAGAGCTACGTGTGATGCACCTCTACTTGGTTTGCTTGCAGGAAACACATATACCAAGGGGCAAACGGAAGATCTTAGCTGAGTTAGGGTATTCAGTATTGTCATGTACACACTAGTCTACAATGTCCCGGGAGGTTGCAGAGTTAGCCAAGCTTGGAATTCAGGGATCAGGTTGAGTGCTGGTCGATGGGTTATTATGGATTGTGTTACGGGCCTGGTACATTTTTTCTATATGCACACTGTATGACTCTAATTTTGACATGGTGTCAGGGCTGAATGGGATAAATCTGTAATTTGCATCATGGCCTATCGCACTTATTTTATGTGGGGATTTTATTATACACTTGGGCTGTAGAGATTTGCAGTACGGCATAAAGAACTATAAGTGTAGGAAACCCAAGATGTTTAAGGTGCTACCATACCTGTTGACCGATCATGGATTGGTCGATGTATGGGCAGCACTGTGGGACCCAGATCCTGGATATACAATTTATTCCCATCCACATAAAAAGTTAGTAAAGTTAGATTACTTTTTTACATCACCTGGTTACGATTAGGAGCTAAAATACAAGTTTTCCCAGGGATTACTGCAGATCATGGCCCCATAGTGGTGGATATTTTAGCTCTCAGTACTCATCCAGCTCCGAGATCTTTTTAATTCGATAGGAAGCTATTGTTAGATGGTGTGTTCATTGACCATATGAATAACTGGATTAAGCAATTTTGGGGAATTAATCGCGACTCGACCTCATGTGGGTATGTGTGGGATGCTTTAAAAGCTGGGTTTAGTGGGGAAGTTCTGAGTTTCGGACTACATAAGCAGAGGCAATTAAAGCTAGGGGTTCAAGATTTATACTCAAAACTTAAAATAGCTGAAGAAAATCTTGCTCAGCACTTTAAGACTCTGTTTAATTTGTATTATACCCCACAAAATTGTTGAAAAGGGTCGGAGTAATTGATGGGAATTTTTTTCGTTGTGGAACAGATATGGCCGATATAGTACATATATTTTATACCTGTGAGAAGTTGACTCAATTTCTGGGACATTTTGAGAGATTCGTCTTGGAGATAACAGGGGCAAGGACAAAGATCACAACATCTATAATGCTCTTAGGAATTGGCGAAGACCTGATGCAGGGGATCTACCGGCTCATACAATTTGTTATTTGATCTTTGTAGCCTCAGCAGTGGCGCGACTCTGTATCTCGTACCTTTGATTACAGTAGGAAGCCCCTTCCTGTGAGATGTGGGGGGGACAGATTTTTGGGCATATTTAATCTGGAGTATAGCCTCTACCCAGTTAAATGGATCTGAATTCAGAAGTTGGTTATAAAGATATGGGGCCTAAAAATAGATCATATTAAAGATTGAGGGGCAGATTTATGTTGGGAATGCGCCACGTTTGCGTCACGCAACTGCGGCGTAAACGTGGCGCATCCCTACGACCCATTTACAACGTGATGCATCTAGGCAGATGCGTCACGTTGTAAAGCCCTGCGCCACTTGTAGGCGTTCCGGCGCAGGGTGGGCGTTCCGGGGCTGGTGCGCCTCGCAAAAGTGGCTGAGTGAAATCTATAAGATTTCACTCAGTCACTTTCAGGCCAATGCTGCGTCAAAACCCTGCGCCTACGGGTGGCGGAGCAGCGGCGCAAAATAACTGGCGCATTCCTGGGGATGCGCCAGTTATCATAAATCTGCCCCCTTAGGTTTATCTCTATGTTTAACGTTTATAAATGTCCAGGCACGTACGTCATTGTATACAGTTAATCTGCTTTTACCTTAACTATGAACCCCTCCTTTTATTAGTCTTGTTTTTATGTGCTGTGCTAACTGTCATGCATTTATGATGTATCTATTTATTTATGTTATGAATTGAAATATTTAAAAAAAAAAAAAATTAAAAAGGAGGCCCTCGTGAGCCTAGGCAGGGAAAAAAGAGGCAAGGTTGGAGGAGTAAGGAAGGTCTAGTTTTCCAGGAGCCAGGAATATGCATTATATGGTAATATATTTGAAGAAGCAAGAGTTATGATATATCACCTTTAACATGCCGAGATGGCTGCTGCCAGATGGACTCCTGGCCCCGGGCGGGCTCTAACTGAAGCGCATTAAAAACCTAGCAGACAGTAGTAATGGCATGCATGCTGCCACCCTGCCCACTGGCACGCCTGTTTGAAAGCTATTCTATTAATTGCAAGGTAAAGGGATGCAGGCACTGAGCCCATTCTGGACTGATTACGCCTCTGCCATTTGTAGGGAATGAGAAAAAACAGGCGCTTGCCTCCTGCTTTCATTGGCAGCGACAAGGTGCCACTCCCCAGGCTGCACAGGATGGCTCTGAGCTGTGCCACACATGCCCAGCAATTCCTGCACAAGACTGTCAACAGGATTTTCTCTCTGCTGGATCATGAAATGTCCAGTTTGAACATCTGGTGCCTCATATACTTACAAACACTAGGATATTCTGTAGGCCTGGGCAAAATGTAAAATTTGCTGACGTAATTCGTGTAATTTTGTGAATTTCATGTTACGCTTGTTATGCAAAATTCTCTGAATTACGCCATTATTCCTGTTCGCGTAATTAGGAGTGCCGTTTGGAAAAAAGTCTTACCGCTGGAACAAGGGGAGGAGGAGCAGAGTGCATGCGGCTCCCGGCAGCTGCTGTTCACCTTCTGCACTGCACGGCTTCCAGGGTCAAACGGACACGCATAGGAGGCCGGTGCATCGCATACCAGGGCCCAAAGATTTGGGGGCATATTAACAAGTGGCAGCGATAATTATCGCTGGCCGAGCTTAGCGAGAAAGTATTTATCGCCAGCTATCGCAGAAAATTATCGCCATGCTAGCGCTGTATTAACAACGCATAGCGCAATGGCGATAATTTCCCAGCGATGGCGTTGGTTTCCATGGAACATCACTGGTTTTCCAGCGATGTTCCAGGGAAAATGGCGATAACCTTGCTGATACGACCCTGTGGTCGTATCAGCATAATCCACCCCCAATGATAAGTATAGCTAAGTCTGCATTTCAGCAGACATTAAATTTTAGCGAAAACAGCGGTTTTCTCCAAAAACTAACATCTGCTAAAATGCGTGGGCAGCCTTGTAAATATTGTGATGTGCACATAAGCTATATTTACAAGGTTGTACTGCCCACTTTGCATCTCATTAGAGATGCAAAGGGAGGCTTTGGGTAAAAGGGTGCTAACATGCGCTAATGCATGTTATCACCCTCTTGTAAATAGGGCAATATTTTTCTCTCTGCTTTTTTGGCTTTGAAAGCCAAAAAAGCAGAGCTATGGCCCTTGTAAATATGCCACTTGGAATGCCTTGCCGGACCCCTTGAGAAGATGCAGCTGCCTGACCACTTTTGAAAAACAGCTGAAGATCTGGATGTTTTGAGTCAGCATGGTCTATGTAGACCCTAACTGTTGATAAAGCGCCGGGAATCCCTGTGTGGGTAGCTGAGCACTCTATAAGACTTTCTAATAATATTAATAATAATTCTATTGCATTTAGCTCTATTTCTTTATTGCAAAATGCTCCCTCACAATCTTTTTGGATGCAAGGTTGCGTTTTGCGCCAAGAAAATAGTGATAAATGCCGAATTACACTTGTCACGTAGTGAGACATAATTTTCAATAAATTTAGTGACCTTCGGCCTAATTAAGTAGAAGAAAAGTATGCATATTTTTGCACATCCTTAGTATTCAAAGATATAATCATGATTCAAATTATACAAACATAGGTAATTTAATCTGAAATTGAAATGAAGCATGTTTAGCCCTCCGGATTCCTAATAGAATACATTGAAAAGTATGTTGTGGTCTTTTTTGCTAGAAGCGTTGAGCCTGCCTCTGGCCATTGGTGGATATAGACTGCGTATAAAATGCTAGTTAGTGTTTGCTCTAAAGATGCCCAGCAATGCCTGATCAAAATCCAAATACTCGTGTTCATGGGATAGTCCAGATTGTTGAATACCTTGTAAGTAGTTTTCTTTCTGTTTTGTTTGCAAACAGTGCCTTCAATGCAGAAATACAAAATCATCCTGTTTGAAGGACGCACAGAGGACATGCGCACTGGTCCCCTGTTCCAAGCACTGGGTCTGGGTGCCAAGGCGATGCCAGCTAGGATACCAGCTGGGTGGCGCGAGAGCCACTTTTCGATCAGGTTTGACACACGGAGGGGACAGTTGCGCAAAAGCCCTAGAGGCAACACGTCTGGCGCTGCTGTTGTACGCTGATAGCTGTTCCAGCTGTCCTAATAGCACACACATTGCCACCTTGCCCACCGGCCCGCCCTACAGAGAGCTATTTATAATGGCAGTGAAGGGAGTTATGGGCACAGAGCCCACCACATGCCAATTATGTCTCTGCCATTTAGAGTGAAGGAGCCAGGCACACATCACTGCCTCCCTCTCTTGTTCCTGCATCACCCCAGGCAGCACAGCCCATAGCTGGACAACAGATTTGTGAAAAGGGAGGATTTCAGAAGCTAGGCTGATGAGCCAAAGCCTCTGAGTGGGCGAGATTTTGAGGTACTTGCTGCAGACTTTGCCCGGCGTAAGTTAGACGGGACGCGATTTTGATAGTATGCCCAACGCCAACCTTGTGAGACTAACTGGGAAAATTGGTTATTTCATTTAGACTATTCATAGGTCCACCCATGATTCCTCATGTGCCTTTAAAGAATCATTACATTAGGGGCTATATCAATACTATGGCTCCAGAGCCACACTATTAGGACAGCCGAGAGCTCCATTAAAGGCAATGAGGGGGCTCTGGGCCAGTAAGGGCTGGTATAGACCTTCTACTCCAACATTCCAATGTTTGCTTTTCTTATCTGCCTTTTAAATTTTGAAAGCGTTACCCTTGTTGGATCGAATGCTCTAATAGCATTATAGTCCTCCTGCCTTGGGTTATATTTGTTGTTAATGTCCCTCATCCTTTTTTTTAAACTCACTTGTGGCTTACAGCTGTAATTCTGGTTAAGGGCCTTTGAAAATCAGTATGGCCTTCAGCAATGGTATATATAAGTGATAAAGTAGCATGTGCTGTACATTATAAGGATATTGCAAGTCACCTCAGAATCCCTTAACCATATACAGGAACAAGGCCGAAGGCTGAGTTCCTCTATAAGGTTATGGAACTCTGAGGTGACTTGCAATATCCTTATAAACTACGGTAGGGTGTATTTGATCCCATATAATACATGGACACACCATCACCATTACCTCAAACCACTTCAAATCTTGGTGCATAGCTCTTTCATATAAAAGAGAGCATGTTTACAAACATGAAGACATGAAGAATAAAAATAGAACCTCTAATGCAAAAATAAACACATTAAAAAATCTTTTAGATACCTGTTGCAAAAATATATTACACATAGTTGAGTATAAGTCAGTGTTCTTTAAAAAAAAACTGCAGTAGTTCAGAATGTGTAGAAACATGCAGAAAGATTCTAAATGTTCTATAATTACCTAAGGAATTCAAAAAATAATCATGTTCTTTGTGTTAGTATCTGTAAACTAGAAAAAATAGAGGAGAACAAAAAAAATCTATATTTCATTTTCGTTGCTTTAAACAGCTGCTCTGTGACCAGACCAGCCTTTCACCTCGGCTGCTGGCTCTCGCAGAAAGGCACTGTGACATCAGACCTTGACTGCAGTAACGTATTACGGTCCTATTCTGACGTCTTTTCTTTATAAATGGCGACTGAGTGTGGCACTAGTCGCCAATTGTTAAGAAATTAGCCACAGGCGATGATAGAGGGATTGCAGAATCCCATGTATTGTAATGCCATAATAATGCTTGTGGATGTACACGCCACATTAGTTCATTACACACCACAGTCATGGATAGAAGTCATATCCATCTTCAGAGGGGGGCTCAACAGAATAGACGGGTTATGTTTAACACGTATGCTCTCATTGATATTTTGGAGAATACTTGCATACATGGGCTCAACAAATAAAAGTAATGTTTGTGCGTATCGAGTGAACTGGTAAAAAAGACTGTGATCTGCCATCAAATGATCACAAAAACAAGGACCATCCAGCCCTATCTAAACTTACAAATGAAAGAGCAAGAAAGGTTTCTATTAACCAGATTTAGGTTTGGAATTTTGTTTAGATTACTGAGTTTCCCTGCCACTAATGACTGGTCTAAGGATTTGTGTAAATGCCCCTGTGATAATGCCTCTGCCCAATCGGATATACATATTTTATTCTTTTGTAGATTCTGTGCGACATCTAGGAAGAGATGGATATTGCCAATTTTAAAATATATGAACTTGAGACAGTGTTGTCCTGCGTTTCTAGCTATACAGATTTTGGAGGACATTTTTTCTGTATCTTCCGTTGTGGCTTTTCTTAAAAATATATTTTATTTGCGTAAGACAATGATTATATGATTTTGGTTTATGTATATATATATACTGTGTATATTGTTTTCCTTCTTTTTATTCAATATTGATGTAAATTCTTTTATGTGATTTGATGTACTTTTGTGGTTATGAAATATAACCGAATAAAGTCTTTTTGAATTTTTGTGCATAGTTTATTTCTTGTGGTGATTGGCCTGCATCAAGCACTGACTACTGTCTTTTCCTTGGCCAAGTAACCAATTTTAAAAGCCATGTACTTATTTGAAAAGTGGTTGTCATGCATTAATAGCTGTTACTTCTAATTTTTCTCTCAACTTCCTTTATATTGCTACATGAGTACAAATAGTGCTTGTATACTAATGGGGCCAACTCTAAAAAGGGACCTTGGACATCTGCGATTCGCACATTGCACATCACGGATGTGCAACTAACCTTGTACAACAGCCTAGTCCATATTTACAAACGCAGTCTGCATGTTTGCAAGCACTTGCTACAAGGGGATGGCTGAGAAACTCTGCATTCCATGCATACATAAGGATAGGGTTCATCCAGATAGTTACAACACATTGCCTCAAGGTACAGGTGTGACTGAAGGGATGGCCAAATACCCTAGCCGACACCAATGCAGGATTGTCGGGGGTATTTCATACAGCAAGCAGGAACGTCAATTCTCCAAGATGGGTAGCGGAAGTGACATCACAGCCATTTTACCTTTAGGTTCACTTACCTACACACACACTTGCTTACTTATACACACACAATCACACTCTCTCATATACACTCTCACTTTCATGCTTGCACACAATATACATTTTAAAGCATTTTTTACTTACCTCAGCTGCTATGGAGGGTCATATTCCAGTTAATCACACTTTGAAGCATGTTTTACGTACCTCCGTTGCAGTGGAGAGTCATATTCAACTTAATTGTGCCATATGTTTTCTTACACTGATAGTGAATAATACATTAATTTTATTCACTTTCAATGTAATAAAAATTGACAAAAACCAAGGAGATTGGAGTCCCAACTGATGTCCACAATGATAACCTTCCCCTTTATTTTTGGGATGGAGTTTGCAACCTCTGAGGCCAGGGTGTGCAAATGCTTGGCCAGTGGTCACAAGGGGCAAGCCAGGGGTCGTAGCTGTGACCGCTGCCAACCCCTAAATGACACCCATGTCCTAGGCCTCCATTTGCTCAACCACTAAAGTGTTTCCATTGTTTGAACTATGCTAAAGGGTTGGAAATGAAGGGCAGAAGAGTATGCTTTGGCAGTACATCAGCATTGATGTGCAGGTCCTGCAAGGCAATAGGCCAGGAGAAACCTTTACTTCATCCTTTTCCCTACACATAGATTGAAATATTGGCGAACCATCTTGATCGCTTCATAATCTACAACCAATACTACCCCAGAAATGTTGACTTCTGACTGTTGGCCCCATTCATAAAATCACGATCTTGCTCACTGCAGAGTATGTATTCTTTTTTTTTACTTTTGTTAGGTTAGTATTAATATTCAGGAATTTCAGCATTTTTATTACATCAGCAACATGTTCTACTTAGCACGACAACTGAGCTACCCACAGTTCTCAGAGATAAGCCTCTTTCTATGTCTACATCTCTGTAGAAGAAGCAGCTGTTCAATATAAACAATACCCACCTTCATCACTTCGGGCCCGATTCACAGAACTAACTTAAGACAAAATCCTAATTTACTGCTTTTGGTATTCACAGAAGTTAGGATTTTGTCTTAATTTTGTTTTAAGACAGACTTAAGACAGACTTAAGTTAGGATGTTGTCTTAAGTCTGTCTTAAGTCTGTTTTAAGACAAATTTAAGACAAAATCCTAACTTCTGTGAATACCAAAAGTAGTAAGTTTAGGATTTTGTCTTAAGTTAGTTCTGTGAATCGGGCCCTTTATCTTTTCTTGAATTGATGAGGATGATGAACCAACAGAGAGGCAGAGGGAAAAATAAGTTTTGGATCTAGGAAAGAAGAATCAGAGAAATGAAGATTACTGATAAGTAATCCAGCCAGTAACTCCTCATTATCTTCCTCTTCCCCTTTTTTTAAACTAATATAAAGAAATACCCAAGGTGCATGATTTTAAAATCATGTCCAAATTTCAAGATAACCTTTCAAAATGCAGAGACAGGAGTGCCGCTTACTCACACAGCACATTTTAACAGAAATACCCCTATAAACAAAACAATATTTCACAATTGCTTTCTGTTCCATAAGTAATAATTCTAAGCAACATTTGCTTTTGATATGATACTTAAACCAAATGACAATTCATCCTCCAGAGCCACATTCAGTTTATAGAAAGAAATGAAAGGCGAAGGAGAAACCCATGTTGCAGCCCAACAGATTTCAATCACAGACCTGCCTGCAGACTTGTCCTGTGATGCAGACACTCCTCTTGTTAAACAAGTTTGGGCTGTATCTGGAAAATCCGCAAATAATCTCTGATAAGCTGAAGATATCACTGATTTAACCCAACAGGCAAACATGGGCTTGGATGACTTACATCTCCTGTCCGGCAGCAATCGATCAGACGGCCTGCCGTCCGCTGGTCAGTGAAGGGACACTTTTACTGCTGTCACCACTTCCAAAAGTTGTAATCTATATGCTTCCTCATTATCATGCTTGGGGTCAGGAATGGAAAGTATTATCTCTTGGTCCCTATGGCAAAAAACAATTGACCAAAATAATGAATCTTGGGTCTAATCTTAAAGCCATGCAGTCCTCAAATACTGTCAAATAACGAAAATAGGAGAGAACATACTTCACCTAGCCTCATAGATGGTATTATTGCTATTAAAAAGAGCATTTTCAATGTAAGAAAATGTATATGAAGGGGCATATTTACAATAACTGGCGCATCCCTGCAAATCAGCAGGGATGCGCCAGTTATTGTGCGCCACAGCTCCGCCATCATGGATGCGCCGCATTTACAATGCGGCGCACCATGGTGCAAAAACGGCACAGATGCGTGATGCATCTGTGCAGTAAAGGTGATGCATTGCTGGAGTTGCGTCGCAAGCGCGATGCAGCTCCAGCAATGCTCTGGCGGGCCCTATCTAGTTAATGCTGCGTCAATCCTTACGCCTGCTTCAAGCAGCATGGGCCTAAAAGTGACTGAGTGAAATCTTGTTGATTTTACTCAGCCACTTTTAGGAGGCGTTCCTGCGCCGGAACGCCCCCTCCCCTCCCCCCCCCCTCCCCCCTACACAGGAATGCCTACATGTGGCACAGGGCATTACAACGTGACGCATCTGCCCCCTAGTTTCTACAAATGCTCAAGAGAGTTTCTTTTTAAAGTTATATTAAAACTAAGGTGCGGTCCCAAGATGGAAATATCTCCTTGTATACTAGTATGGCCAATTATGAAATCGGGTGTGAAGATCTGTGATTTGCACACTGCACTTTGCGGATGTGCACCTTTCTATAGCAGGCAGGTCCATATTCACCAAAGCAATCTGCATATTTGCAAGAACTGGGCTACCAATTGAATCACTGGCTAGATCTACCTTCCACACATAAATAATAAGGGGCAGATTTACAAGCCCATTGCGCCACTTTTGCGTCATTTTTCCCATGTTAAACGTGACGCAGAAGTGGCACAATGGGCTTGTAAATCTGCCCCTAAGTATTGTGTTCGGGTAATCCAAAAAGTTATTATGTGCACACAGAAATTAGACAAATTACGCAACATAGGTTACATTTCTCCCAGGCCTACTGTGTTCCGCCTTTGTTTCTAGTCCTTTGGCACAACCTCCCTTCTTGTTGTTGTTAGTTCAAGTGTACTGTCTACACAAGTCTGTTTCTCTCTGTTTCTTTCTCTCTGTCTCTGTGTCGCGCTCTTTCAATGTCTCTTCCTGCTTCTCTCTCTCTCTCTCTCTCTCTCTCTCTCTCTCTCTCTCTCTCTCTCTCACACAGTCTCCCCCAGGGGAGTGAGCGTGAGGTGCGGCGGGGCAGCAGACGAGATCTGGCCCCGAGGGCTGGAAGACAAGCAGTGGTTAGCAAAGATGTTTTACATGCATAACCTCGCACACATTTAGTCTCATTTCTCAGACAGTTTTATGATTTTATTGTCCGCACCGGAGACCTTTCTATCCAGGTGTGCTGTAAATCTCGTCTCTGGCAGCTTTATTTCACGTGCAGCCATCGCTCTCGTCCTTTGGTCTCTCTCCTGACTTGAGTTGCTTCGCTCATTACCTCTGGCTGCAACCCTTCCTCCTTTTATCCCTCTTACATTCTCCTCACCTGCGTTTCTTTTCTCTCCTCCTTTCTGTTTCCTCTCCTTTCTTTTTATCTTACTCATCTAATGAATCCCTTTGGTTCTATTGTCTCTGTCTCTTACTTTCTCTCAAACACTTTTCCCTCTATTTCTCTCACAATTTCTCTGTATGTCTCGTGTCCTCTCTCTCCTATCCCCAGCAGGCAGTTCCTCCACTCGTTTCATTTCCTTTCCCCTGTTACCTTTTCACAATCAGTTCTGTATTTATATACCATTTTTCCCCTCACTTGCTGTCTTCTGTGCTCTTCCTTATCTTTTGTATACCTCTTATTCCCATGATCCTCTCCCCTCCCTTCTGTTACCCTTTTGTTTCACCCTCCCTGCTCCTTCCCTATGCTGTGCCTTCACCTTGCTAGCAGTCATCACTGATTCGTCCTCAGCCCTTCCTCTTTAGATCTTTCCTTCTTTCTTCCCTTCTTTCTGTCACTCCTGTCTTGTTGGAGCAACAGACACCATTATGCCCCTTGGGTGGTCTGTGCCAGTGCCGTCTTAATGCATGAGCACGCCTGGCAATTGCCCGGGGACCCCACGAGCATAGGGGCCCCATGCAGACCAGAATTTAACACTAATTTTCCGTAAAACATTTATAGGTCGAGCCTGGGCAGCGCATGCACAGCTCTGCGAGACATGCTGTATTCGAGTATTGGACTCGAAGCTCCGGCCACTCTATGTGTATATTTTTCATTGGCTTGTGTCATTGTCCTTTGTAAATGCTGTCCTCTGATTCGTTAGTAGGTTTGTTAGTCCCTCCTTAGTAATACCTTGTCTTCATTTGTAACCCTTTTGTGGCCCTTTTACTTCTGTTGTTACATGGCATGTCTTATTTAGCCTGTAAGCACTATTTTCTTTATTGTGTTTCTCCTACTGCAGACACGACATGCATTCCTGCAACATTCAGCGGGCCATGCGCGCCTTCACTTTAAAAGCAGTTTAAATGCACTTTACTACCTACCTCTCCAAAACCTCTCCCTCTCCTCAAAATACTATTGTTACCCACCAAAATCCATCTGATGATGTTCATAAGCCGCCATGATGTTGCTTATTTATCTTTTTCCTTAGATTTATAAAGGTTTATGCTTATTTATTACTCGCTGTCAATTGTATACATTTTATTTAAGTTTTAATATCTGCATACAATGTTATATTTTATGAAATGTTCATACTTCACTTCCCTTTTTGTTTTGTTTCATTTTCCCCATTTGTTTTCCTTTTCCATGACTTAGATATATGTGTTTATTGATTCCGTTTTATTATGCCTTCTCAATTTTATTTTTGCATCTCATATACCTTTCATTGATTGAGTGTATTACATTCTGTATTCTATGCTATGTTTTGGTTTCAATAAACTTGAACTTAAAAAAATTTAAAAAAAGCAGCCCGGGACAATGGCTGCCTCTTCTTTGAAATGAAATAGGTCTCGCATATACAAGAGTTTGAGTTATTGACATTGTAAATGACAATGCCTCTTATTGATGTGTTAATTATCAAAACAGATTAAAAAAAGGCATTGTCATTTACAATGCCAATAGCTTAAACTCTTGAAAATGCTAGACCATTTGCATTGCAAATGCTTGTTATTCCTGTGAGTGGTTGTGTAGGTAGGGCCAAGCGCACTGATTTGCCCGGGTGCCGACAATACTGTTAAAACGACCCTACTCTAGGCGCTCTCAGGCTGATGGACAAATCTCGAATATCACCCCTGCTGATATAAACACAGGCCCTGTGCCATCCTCCTGAGAACTCTATCCAAGAAATGGCTTTCAGCGACAAGACGCCAACCCTTCTCTGGTCAGGAAATACTGGCTCGCCTCCTTCCCTATAAACTGAGTAATGGACAGGACATTAAAGGTAAATGTCCACTTTAGCTACGCCTTTAATGCTTGTGCGGCCGGGCCAACACAATTACTGTGATGTATAGGTGAGGTTGAGTTAAGCCATCAGCCGCTGGGGGCTTCCTCTGGCTGTCTGTCGCAAAGGAAACTGATTTACTGTTGATATGTGCTTGTTCTGTGTCCCTCCGAACATCTGTTGCAGCATTAAAGAGTCCAGGTGGACACTGGGGGTCTTCAGGGCCTGCTGAGTGTACTTTCTCCTCTGTCTGGAGCAAGCAACGCCAACCTACAGAACTGCAACTACAGCAATGCTACCAAAGCACACACAGCAGCAACAACATTACACTCTACAGCCAGAGGTATGATGGAGCATGCTTTGAGCCATCACGTACAACAACACAACAGCAACAGCAAACTGCAACTAAAACACCACACATACTACCAACAACTACACTACGTCAATAAAGCACTAAAGAACTACAACATCACCACTATAGTGCTATTGCAACAACATTAGAACATTTTTCACACAGAGCTGCAACACTACAGCACTAACTACAACAATATTAGCACAACACCCCTACTGAAACGTGATATGCATCTTGGTTCCTACAGCAAGCCAACTCGTGATGCCCTGTGGTTTCCAGTGGCGGACCACCGCACTCCACAGCAAGAGGCCAAAGTCAAGGCACATTTATAAAAGCAACTCATGCTAACGTGAAGTCATCCCAGGCCCCCAGATTTTGGTAGGTGAGACAACAGACCTCCACAGAGATCAAGCGGGTTGCTCCAGGTCACACAGGTTGAATCAGGGTTGGGAGCTGGGATTAGACCTCAGGTGCGAAGGTTCAACAGCCACAAACCATCAACTAAGCCTTATGCCTTCTCCCTGAGGCATGTGGCTGACAGTGATACACAGTGACGGACATGTTCTGTGTGTTCTAGGTAAATTTCCCACCATTCCTTTCTGAAATGCAGTAAATCATGGGAAACTGACTCTCTTTCCCTTGTCATGCCACCTGTTTTATTATTGTATCGCATCTTCCCATCCTAAACAATTCCGGACAGAATGCCCCTAGGTGAGAGGAAAGACATCCTTCGGGAATGTTCAAGTGTTTTATAAGCTTAGGTCAGCTCATTGCGCGGGAAGAGTTTAGTCATAACCCCCCTCTCCCGCCTGTGTGCCTGTGAAGTGTGCGGATTAAGACAATATCATAAGACTAACCTAGCTACGGATTGTGCCAACTGTGCCAAGGATGGGGGAGAACAGCCTCCCTCCAGACCACACCACGGTGCCCATAAGCTTTCATTTTTCTTTAGAATGCGCAGGGAGAGTAGCATATTTCCTCTGCAGGCACAAATCTGCCTCTTCAGTGGAATACATTATGCATCATACATTCACAGAAGGAAAACACATTTGGGCCATATGTGGTAAGCGCCTCTCCGCGAGCATTTACTGCTTGGGTGATCTGAAAGATTTCAGAATTATGCAAATCGTGTGCACGTGGCGCTGCATTACCTGACGTACCCCGGCGCCTGTGGAGAAGCGTGCACCAGACATGCAATCCTGCAAACACCTTCCCCTGCTTTTAGTTCTAAGAACATGCAAGTGACCTGCAAAGGCTACTGTTCCTTTGTCATTTCAATTATGATTCTTTCCTGGCTCTAACAATTTCCGCAAAGGTCCACTTTTTTAAACGTAAAACACTTCAACTCTATATCTCATCCAACTGTGGTGTCTCTCTCGCATAATAATCAAAAATATTAATGAGACTGACTATCAACGACAGGTTATCAAAAATAAAATATTGACAGGTAAGTCTAGATTTTCTATACCTAACTCCACATTCTTATGTATCTATGCATTACGTATATCTTCAAGGTACGAAGACGTTAGGAGTAGTAAATCTATACTTCCATATATGCACCTAGGGGCATATTAACAAGGGCAGTATCGCCGCTTTAGCGGCACTTTTTGCCGCTAAAGCGGCGATATTTTTATCGCCCTATTTACATTGTTGTGCTAACCTGCATTAGCGCATGTTAGCACCCATTTTCCCGATGCCTCGCTTTGCATCTCTAATGAGACGCAAAGTGGGCGTCACTGAGCAGTACTCCTTGTAAATTATCGCTGAAATACACATTGCGATATTTACAAGGAGGCCAACGCATTTTTGCAGACGTTAGTTTTTGGAGAAAAATGCGGTTTTCGCCAAAAACTAACATCTGCAAAAATGCTGACATAGGTATACTTAACATTGGGGGTGGATTAAGCTGATACGACCACAGGGTCGTATCAGCAAGGTTATCGTGGTTTTCCATAGAACATCGCTGGAAAACCAGCAATGTTCCAGGGAAAACAGCGATATTGCTGGAATAATTATCGCCATTGCGCTAAGCGTTGTTAATAAAGCGCTAGCATGGCGATAATCACCAGCGATAGCCGGTGGTAACATTTTTCTCGCACAGAGCGGCCACTGATAATTATCACTGCCGCTTGATAATATGCCCCTTAGTTTTGTATATTTATTGTCCCTCAATATTCTCTCCTCAATATTACTAAGTTACAATATTGTTGATGTCGATATTTTTAATAGTACGATTCGCAGCTGCACTGTTCATGAGTGTTTTAAAAAAATTCAGTTTTTTTCCACATTTTCTTGAAGATTTGTTCAGTCTTCATATTTCATCTAGTTTTCACTCCCTATTATGTAATCGTCACCTTGCTATATTTTTAAGTCTTTTAACCCCTTGGGTGCTCATGACGAGGTCAGCTCGTCATGAGCTACGGCGCTCCGGTGCTCATGACGAGCTGAGCTCGTCATGACCTCGCCTGTTCCGTGGAACGTTTGCATGCTGGGCTGATTCCCCTGCTGTGCTGAACGTTCTGTAGGCGCCCCCTCCCCCCACCCCCCAGCACAGTGGGGGATACAGCCCCGCACGGAAGGGGCTAAACATTTGTGTTAAAATCTTGATTCATGTGATAGTTTGACACAAAAGCGATAATCACTTCACACCTTTGATGTACCAATGATTAACCCAGGACAGCAATATTGCACTAATTGGATAGGTGAGAAATCATTTGTCCTCAAGGGAAGCAGGCAGGCCAAGGTTTATGGCAACATGAATTCTATATTTCCACAACATAGTGGGGCATATTACCAAGCATAAGCGATAATTATCGCTATGCTTGGTTAGCGGCAATAATTTTATCGCTGTGCTTCGCCTATTTTTATTGCTTAGGAGCCTTGCTATTATCAAGGTTTATCTCCTAAGCGATAAAAATCAGTCGAAATGCATGAATATCGCTGAAAAGTCAGCGATATTCATGCATTACCGAGCTAATGCTCTTAGCCATGTTATCCACCTGTCATTTGATAACATGGCTAAGAACTGCTCAGGGCAGGCGTTAGCTTTTGGAGATATTCGCGCTAAGCGCGAATATTTCCAAAAGTTGGTAATCGGAGATAGCGATGTTAGCGACTGTTTCCAGTCGCTAACATCTTGGCACGCCCACTTTGCATGTGATTAGCGATAATTATCGCTGACATGCAAAGTGGGCCCCTAAATGCCCGCTATCACCTACAAGCTGTCGCTAACTGGTGTTAGAGACAGCTAGGTAATAGGGCGATGAAATTAACGCCGCATTAGTGGGAAAAAGTCCCGCTAATGCGGCGATAATGGCCCTTGGTAATATGCCCCAGTGTCTTTCTGATGTAGCCTAACTCAAATCCAACATTAAATCTTAAAGCCTTTTTCTGACTCTTGATAGAAGAAAATTATGGGGCATATTAGCAAGAACCTCGTTAAAATGATCGCAGTTTTAGTGGCAGGAAACTACCGCTAAAACGGCGATAATAGGCTTGCTAATATGAGTTATAGATTTCCAATGGAAGCCCAGGTTAGATGTGCAGGACATCTAACCTGGCTTCTATTGGAATTCTATAACGCATATTAAAAAGCCCATTATCGCCGTTTTAGTGGTAGTTTCCTGCCGCTAAAACGGCGTCAATTTTAACGAGGCTCTTGCTAATGTGCCTCTCTGTTTCTTCTTCTGTTGAATAATTTGTCTTAACCATTCCAGGTGTTAACTTGGTTCACTGGTAGCATTTGTTTGTTTTTTAATGGGTACACTTAATTTGTAAAGCTGATGGGGAGTGCCTATCATCATGATGGAGGCACAATGCCCTTGAGGTATTCGTTGTCCTATTGGCAGGTACCAAGAGGCATTGTTGAGGTGTTCCATGTGTTAATGGGAGGAAAAATTGTATTTTAAAAGTGAACCAACGTCCTTAAAATCAGTAAAATGTACCCAAGAAATGAGGTGTGTATTATAAAGAGAGTTAAAGAGATTTTCTTCCACTGAGACTTTGCCACCTCACTCCACAAGAGTACCCCACCAGCAACTCAGCTGTTGATTGCAAGGCGTGGCAGAGGTGGGAGAGGGCCAATCAGATGGCAGAATCACTGTCTGCCAGGAGTCTGCCAAATCCCCGCCATGCAAGAATTTGGTGGTAATACAAGTGCTTAATGTGTAAAAACAATAAATATGTGCCACAGCCCTCGGCAGGAGCCCAATGCAACTTGCACCACACATTACCCTGGTCATGCTGCCAGTGATAGTAACAATACATCTACTAACCATCACATTCCTACAAGTATAACAATGCAGACTATCCCAGGCCCCCAAAGCTATAAAAATAGCTTGGGTGGGAGGTAATAGTAATTTTCAATGTATATTGAGTTAATAATTGACTGTGTGATTGTTGTGGTCATCTCAGACAGCGCCACCTTGTGGCAGACTGTCACAAGCACCGGTGTTGACAATTAATTGCCGGTGCCGAGCACCGGAAACCACCAGCTCAAATTGAGCACTGGGTAATACACTTCACCGACTTTAAAATGGTCGGGTGGAAGAATGGAGGAGGTTCAAGGAATCTATTGTACTTTGGTGCTTGGATTACCAAAGCTCTCTGGCACCATCTTGGTGCCCCAAGGGACCGGAGAACCAGTCATGTTCCCTGTTACATCTTTCTGCATCCACAGCAATGCCTGAACAGTTTAGGATTTTTAGTGTCTGTTGCAGTGATATGTTTGCAACATGCAGGTCACTGGTGCAATGGCGGTATGATTATTCAATGATGTGTTAGGTATTTGATATAGGGTGCATCTGACAATGAGGAGCTATGCAGCCTTCATAGTGAACACTAGTGTCAGCAGGAGCAGTTTATTCATAAAGTGATAGGAATGTATGACGTTACAACGCATGCCTTTACAACACTGGTTTTACATCGCAACATCACTTACAACGCATTCCATTACATCGCATGACACTACATCGCATTTTTAGAAACTACCTTTACAATACATTCCATTACATTGCATTATACCTTTACGAAGCATACCATTACAACGCATACCATTACATTGCACTTAAGGTAAGTATTGTATAGTATAGGGGCTAAAATTACTCTTCTAACTCCAGGGGGTGCAACAATAGGGTAAGTGTTGGATAGTGTAGGGGTAAAAATTACTGTTCTACGTCCAGGGGGTGCAACAGAAGGGTAAGTGTTGGATAGTGTAGGCGTTTCAAATCACTATTCTAACTCCAGGGGTTGCAACAGTAGGGTAAGTGTTGGATAGTGTAGGGGTACTATGCGTTGTAATGTTATGCGCTGTAATGCCTGCGTTGTAGTGACATATGATGTAGTGTCATGGTTTGTAATGGTATGCATTGTAATGCCTGCCTGCATTATAATGACATGCGTTGTAAAGGATGTTGCGATGTAATGACTGCGTTGTAAGTGTAGTACGATGTAATGGTTGCATTGTAAAGGTTGTTTCCCAAGTGAAATGAATGCTACTGTATTACGTAACCCATATCAAACCAGATTACAAAAAAAAAAACATAATGCGATGCAGTGGTGAGGAATAGCATCGATTTTATAAAGCGTTTTAAAGCCTTGTCAGGCGTAGGAAGTTCTATAAAGATGCAATTACCATCCAATACAATTTTGGGACATTACCAAGACTTAAGTTGTTAATGTGTGTTAAGTATTCTATTTGATTTTCCTAGTTTGGTCTGTGTGTTTTGGAGGGGATAGAGAGAGTGGTCCGATGAGAACGTTGATGGGTCAGAGGCACGTATGTCTGTGTGCAAGTGCTGCTGAGGTCTGGGAAAGCTGGCAAAGACACTACGGGCCCGATTCACAGAATGAACTTAAGACTCAATCCTAAATATACTACTATTTTGGTATTCACAGAATGCACTTACTACTTTTGGCCTTCACAGAATGAACTTACTACTTTTGGTATTCGCAGAAGTTAGGATTTTGTCTAAAGTTTGTCTTAAGACAAACTTAAGACAGACTTAAGACAAAAATCCTAACTTAAGTCTGTCTTAAGTCTGTCTTAAAAAATCTTAAGACAAAGTCCTAACTCCTGTGAATACCAAAAGTAGTAAGTGCATTCTGTGAATGCCAAAAGTAGTAAGTGCATTCTGTGAATAACAAAATAGTAGTAAGTTTAGGATTGAGTCTTAAGTTCATTCTGTGAATCGGGCCCTATTGGGCTTATTTCCAAGCCCCTTGCGCCATCGGTGCGTCACTTTTCCCCATATTAAAAGTGACGCACCAGCAGCACAAGGGGATTGTAAATAAGCCCCTATCATCGGGACACTGGAATTCTGCAGCTGCATCTTTTATCCTCATTAATATGAATTTGCTACATTTACCACACAGTCCATCGTCGGCTGTATATTCTGCAGATTAAAAAAAAAATGTTTCTAGCTCAAACGGATCAAAAGTTACTAAAAATGTTGCAATGTGTTCAAGCGCAGTGGAAGGCCATTCACAAAGGTTAACTGATCTTAATTTTTCAGTTGCTTATTTCTATATTTGACTATTAAACTAATATTAACGAGCTGAACTGACAGTATTATCATGTGTAAAAAATGACAAACTAATGAAGAAATACTATTACAAAATGTGCCGCCTTATGCCACTTAATTTGCCTTTTCTTGCTGCATCATTTAGTCAACTCTGCCATTTAGTGTCCCTCTGCCACATAACTCCAGTGGCCCTGATTATACTCAACCCCAACTAAGCAGAAAAATGCATTTATTAGGGTTTGCTTGTAATAGCCAAACCCCTTACTCATAAAGCTAGAAGTGGGCTACAAGAGAGGCCTGGATCTTTACTGCGGGGGTGGTGATGGACAGAGTTTCTGAATTAAGCAGAATACTCTCACCCAGTCAAGAGATCAGGGCTTGATCCAACACCGTTTTTTAGCTCACTGCACCATCCCAGCTAAGAACCTGGCTATATGCAAATTAGTCTGTCCCTGGCCCAGTGCATCATGGGAACAGGGCAGACCAAACTACCAAGCCAATTCTTTCACTGAGAAGGAAACAAGCTTCCGGGGACCGGTTTCTGGCATTACAGCCGCCTTCGGCCCGGCTTGCTTGAATCCTGATGGTGCAATGAGCAAGGGACTCACGTCTGAGTATACCCTTCCACGCTTATGGTTCCCATGATACACTGGGCCAGGGACAGACTAATTTGCATATAGCCAGGTTCTGAGCTGGGATGGTGCAGTGAGCTAAAAAACGGTGTTGGATTAAGCCCTGATCTCTTGACTGGGTGAGAGTATTCTGCTTAATTCAGAAACTCTGTCCATCACCACCCCCTGTTGTTTAATTATTTTGTTCACCATAAGCGTGGAAGGGTATACTCAGACGTGAGTCCCTTTCTCATTGCACCATCAGGATTCAAGCAAGCCGGGCTGAAGACGGCTGAAATGCCAGAAACCGGTCCCCGGTAGCTTGTTTCCTTCCCAATGAAAGAATTGGCTTGGTAGTTTGGTTTGCCCTGTTCCCATGATACACTGGGCCAGGGACAGACTAATTTGCATATAGCCATGTTCTGAGCTGGGATGGTGCAGTGAGCTAAAAAACGGTGTTGGATTAAGCCCTGATCTCTTGACTGGGTGAGAGTATTCTGGTTAATTCAGAAACTCTGTCCATCACCACCCCCTGTTGTTTAATTATTTTGTCCACCATAAGCGTGGAAGGGTATACTCAGACGTGAGTCCCTTGCTCATTGCACCATCAGGATTCAAGCAAGCCGGGCCGAAGACGGCTGAAATGCCAGAAATCGGTCCCCGGTAGCTTGTTTCCTTACCAGTGAAAGAATTGGCTTGGTAGTTTGGTGTGCCCTGTTTCCATGATACACTGGGCCAGGGACCAACTAATTTGCATATAGCCAGGTTCTGAGCTGGGATGGTGCAGTGAGCTAAAAAACGGTGTTGGATTAAGCCCTGATCTCTTGACTGGGTGAGAGTATTCTGCTTAATTCAGAAACTCTGTCCATCACCACCCCCTGTTTTTTAATTATTGGATCTTTACTGCAGCATAGCTTCCATTGGTGCAGCAGGTGCAGTTGTACCAGGGCACAGAGGGCTGAGGGGCCAACTGAGCGGTGATGATTGCTGTCTTTTATAATTTGAACAGCAGCCAGGGACCCTCCTTCCTTGGACTTATGCCCAGGAGGTATTGTGTCTTCAACCACCTCGAAATGTTGATCAGCGTTCTTAGTTCACTCTCTCTATTGCTTGCAGGAGTATTGTGTCCTCGTTCCAGCCTTTAATGAGCGAATAACACAAGAAAACACAATTCTCATTACAAACAGCATTGTGAAACCCCCTGGACACAACAGGGACGGGAGTGTCGTTTATTCCCTGTTGCGTGAGAATCTCGACAAAGCACAAAGACGAACCTCTCTCCAGAGGACTCTTCGTTTGGGATACAAGCTAAATTTAATTTCTAATTTTGAAAAGCCGTGGAGCGCGCTTTGTCTCCGAGCGTGGAACAGCGCGCGGCCTCTTAAGCACCAATCCAGGCCGCGCAACCGAGGGAATTAGTACAGGCCTCCCGGCATGCCTCTCGGGCAGGGGTTTTTTGTTTCTCGTGAGTGGCTGCACCTGAAGCCGGGGGATGGAGGGGAGCTGCCTTCTTGATTACTGTCAGATGGCATTTAGTACCCTCCGAGCGTCGCGCCCTGCTCCCAGGAGTTCCTCTCACTTCAGTGACAAAGTGATGTATTTTACAGCAAGCAATCATTTTAACTCTTTTGTTTATAACAGGAGGTCATAATCTAGTAACATAAAAAGTTACGCAGTAGTCCCTGCACAGATGTAGGCGTGCCCACTGGAATTATGCGGCAATGGAAGACCACATCGTGAAAACACAAAAGATGAGAGAGGCATCGTTGTAAAAAGCAAACATTCGTAGGGTTTAACACCTTAACGGCTATGGAACGTCCAGCTCCAGTGCTGAACGTTCCATTGCGCAGGTGCAGTTGGAACGTCCAATGGCCGACGACAGCACGCCGAGGTAGTGGTGCCGTCGGCCGCTGGACGGGCACAGCACTTAAGGTGTTAAATACCACCAAGGATAGAGAACAGAGATGACAGAAATGGTCAGTCATTTACTAGGTGGTGTTGTACATCCTTTCAGGGGCGTAACAAACGCCCCCGCAGCCCCCGCAGTGCGGGGGGCCTCACTCTCTACAGTTAATGAAGGGGGCCCCCAGGGGACCCGGTCCCCTCAGCTCTTCTGAGAGCTGTGAGAGAGGCCTGCGCAGAAGCAAGCCTCTCTCCCTCTGTGTCTGAAGCAGGTGCAGCCTGCTCGGACTGAAGAGAAACAAAGTATCAATATACATTGTTTCTCTTCAGTCAGAGCCAGAGGCAGTCCCGGAAAGAGGACTGGGGCCCCAGAGACAGCAGTCTCCACTGCTCCTCTGAGGCAGCACAGAGCCCGGCCCCCCACTCTCTCCTCTCGATAAGCAAAGCCCCCCCACAAGAGAAGAGACAGGGACACAGATGGGGTGGGGGGCCCCACCCCACAAGAGAAGAGAAGAGACAGGGACAAGGATGGGGTGGGGGCCCCACCCCACAAGAGAAGAGAAGAGACAGGGACAAGGATGGGGTGGGTGCCCCATCCCACAAGAGACAGTGACAGGCCCCCACCCGAGAAGAGACTGGGACAAGGATGGGGTGGGGGCCCCACCCCACAAGAGAAGAGAAGAGACAGGGACAAGGATGGGGTGGGTGCCCCATCCCACAAGAGAAGAGACAGTGACAGGCCCCCACCCGAGAAGAGACAGGGACAAGGATGGGGTGGGGGCCCCACCCCACAAGAGAAGAGAAGAGACAGGGACAAGGATGGGGTGGGTGCCCCATCCCACAAGAGAAGAGACAGTGACAGGCCCCCACCCGAGAAGAGACAGAGACAAGGATGGGGTGGGGGCCCCACCCCACAAGAGAAGAGAAGAGACAGGGACAAGGATGGGGTGGGTGCCCCATCCCACAAGAGAAGAGACAGTGACAGGCCCCCACCTGAGAAGAGACAGGGACAAGGATGGGGTGGGTGCCCCATCCCACAAGAGAAGAGACAGTGACAGGCCCCCACCCGAGAAGAGACGGTGACAAGGATGGGGTGGGGGTGCCACCCCACAAGAGAACAGAAGAGACAGGGACAAGGATTGGGTGGGGGCCCCAACCCACAAGAGAAGAGACAGTGACAGGCCCCCACCCGAGAAGAGACAGGGACAAGGATGGGGTGGGGGCCCCACCGCACAAGAGAAGAGAAGAGACAGGGACAAGGACAAGAGAAGAGAAGAGAAGAGACAGGGACAAGGATGGGGTGGGGGCCCCACCCCACAAGAGAAGAGAAGAGACAGGGACAAGGATGGGGTGGGGGCCCCATCCCACAAGAGAAGAGACAGGGACAGGCCCCCACCCGAGAAGAGACAGGGACAAGGATGGGCTGGTGGCCCCATCCCACAAGAGAAGAGAAGAGAAGAGACAGGGACAAGGATGGGGTGGGGTGGGGTGGGGGCCCAGAGACAGCGCTCTCCACTGCTCCTCTGAGGCAGCTCAGAGTCCGACCCCCACTCTCTCCTCTCCATAAGCAAAGCCCACCCCACAAGAGAAGAGAAGAGACAGGGTGGGACAAGGATGGGGTGGGGGCCTCAGAGAGCAAGAGCAGGAGACAGCACAGAGCAGTGCTCTGGACCCTGACAAGGGTGGGAGTGGGGGCCCCTAGAGAGAGCATTCTCCAGGGCAAAGCTCACATGAGAAGGGATGAGGCATCAAAATGGTGCCCTCAGGTAAGCCCTCTTGTTAGAACACACCATGGGCATCCGCAGGAGGGAAGAAGGGGGGCCGAGAAGGGTGCAAGGCAGAGGGGGAGAAGGATGCAAGGTAGAGAAGGGTGCAAGGCGGAGGGGAGAAGGGTGTAAGGCAGAGGGGAGAAGGGTGCAAGGCAGAGGGGAGAAGGGTGCAAGGTGGAGGGGAGAAGGGTGCAAGGCAGAGAAGAGAAGGGTGCAAGGCAAAGAGGAGAAGGGTGCAAGGAAGAGAGGAGAAGGGTGCAAGGTAGAGAAGGGTGCAAGGCGGAGGGGGAGAAGGGTGCAGGGTAGAGGGGAGAAGGGTGCAAGGCAGAGAGGAGAAGGGTACAAGACAGAGGGGAGAAGGGTGCAAGGCGGAGGGGAGAAGGGTGCAAGGCGGAGGGGAGAAGGGTGCAAGGCGGAGGGGAGAAGGGTGCAAGGCAGAGGGGAGAAGGGTGCAAGGCAGAGGGGATAAGGGTGCAAGGAAGGGAGGATAAGGGTGCAAGGCGGAGGGGGAGAAGGGTGCAAGGTGGAGGGGGAGAAGGGTGCAAGGCAGAGGGGAGAAGGGTGCAAGGCAGAGGGGAGAAGGGTGCAAGAAAGAGAGGAGAAGGGTGCAAGGTAGAGAAGGGTGCAAGGCGGAGTGGGAGAAGGGTGCACGGCAGAGGGGAGAAGGGTGCAAGGCAGAGAGGAGAAGGGTGCAAGGCAGAGAGGAGAAGGGTGAAAGGCAAAGGGGAGAAGGGTGAAAGGCAAAGGGGAGAAGGGTGCAAGGCAAAGGGGAGAAGGGTGCAAGGCAAAGGGGAGAAGGGTGCAAGGCAGAGGGGGAGAAGGGTGCACGGCAGAGAGGAAAAGGATGCAAGGCAGAGAGGAGAATAGTGGAAAGAAGAGAGGAGAAGGGTGCAAGGTAGAGAAGGGTGCAAGGCGGAGGGGGAGAAGGGTGCAAGGTGGAGGGGGAGAAGGGTGCAAGGCAGAGGGGAGAAGGGCGCAAGGCAGAGAGGAGAATGGTGGAAAGAAGAGAGGAGAAGGGTGCAAGGTAGAGAAGGGTGCAAGGCGGAGGGGGGAAGGGTCAAAGGTAGAGAAGGGTGCAAGGCAGAGGGGAGAATGGTGCAAGGCAGAGGGGGAGAAGGGTGCAAGGCAGAGGTGAGAAGGGTGCAAGGCAGAGAGGAGAAGGGTGCAAGACAGAGAGGAGAAGGGTGCAAGGCAGAGGGGAGTAGGGTGCAAGGCAGAGGGGAGAAGGGTGCAAGGCAGAGGGGAGAAGGGTCAAAGGTAGAGAAGGGTGCAAGGCAGAGGGGAGAATGGTGCAAGGCAGAGGGGGAGAAGGGTGCAAGGCAGAGGTGATAAGGGTGCAAGACAGAGAGGAGAAGGGTGCAATGCAGAGGGGAGTAGGGTGCAAGGCAGAGGGGAGAAGGGTGCAAGGCAGAGGGGAGAAGGGTGCAAGGCGGAGGGGAGAAGGGTGCAAGGCAGAGGGGAGAAGGGTGCAAGGTAGAGGGGAGAAGGGTGCAAGGCAGAGGGAGAATGCTGCAAGGTAGAAAAGGGTGCACAGTGGAGGTGGACTAGGGTACAAGGGGAGGAGGAGAAGGGTGCAAGGGGGAGGGGGGGAAAGGTGCAAGAAGGAGGGCAAGAAGGGTGCAAGGCAGAGGAGAGAAGGGTGCAAGGGGGATGGTGATGAAGTTAAAAATGTGCCCCCCTCTCCCCCTGGAAACATTTCTGCAGACAACCATGGAACGCACACTACTTTGTAAGGGAGAGTGGGAGAGAGTGGAGAGAGAGAGAGTGGAGAGAAACAGTGGAGAGAAACAGTGGAGAGAGAAAGTAGCTAGAGAGAGTGGAGAGAGACAGTGGAGAGAGAGTAGACAGTGGAGAGAGAGTGGAGATAGACAGTGGAGAGAAAGAGAGTGGAGAGAGAGTGGAGAGAGCATGGAGAGACACTGGAGAGAGTGGAGAGAGAGAGTGGAGAGAGAGAGAGACAGTGAAGAGAGAGACAGTGAAGAGAGAGACAGTGGAGAGAGCGAGTGGAGAGAGCGAGTGGAGAGAGAGAGTGGAGAGAGCGAGTGGAGAGAGCGAGTGGAGAGAGCGAGGGGAGAGAGCGAGGGGAGAGAGCGAGTGGAGAGCGCGAGGGGAGAGACCGAGTGGAGAGAGATAGAGAGAGAGAGAGTGGAGAGAGAGAGAGAGTGGAGAGAGAGAGAGAGTGGAGAGAGAGAGTGTGGAGAGAGAGAGTGTGGAGAGAGAGAGAGTGTGGAGAGAGAGAGAGAGTGTGGAGAGAGAGAGAGTGTGGAGAGAGAGAGAGTGTGGAGAGAGAGAGTGGAGAGAGAGAGAGAGAGTGGAGAGAGAGAGAGTAGAGAGACAGTGGAGAGAGAGACAGTGGAGAGAGAGAAGGTGGAGGGAGACAGCAGAGAGAGAGTGAGTGGAGAGAGACAGCAGAGAGAGAGTGAGTGGAGAGAGAGTGAGTGGAGAGAGAGTGAGTGGAGAGAGAGTGAGTGGAGAGAGAGTGAGTGGAGAGAGAGTGAGTGGAGAGAGTGAGTGGAGAGAGAGAGAGAGTGGAGAGAGAGAGTGGAGAGAGAGAGTGGAGAGAAAGTAGAGAGAGAAGGGGGAGAGGGTGGAGAGAGAGAGAGTGGAGGGAGACAGTGGAAGGAGACAGTGGAGGGAGACAGTGGAGGGAGACAGTGGAGGGAGACAGTGGAGAGAGAAAGTGGAGAGAGAGACAGCAGAGATAGAGTGGACAGAGTTGAGAGAGAGAATGGAGAGAGAGTAGAGACTGACTGACTCAGACTGAATACTGACTGACCGAGAGACTGACTGACTGAGAAACTGACTGAGAGAGAGAGTGACTGACTGACAGAGAGAGACTGGTTGAGAGTGAGACTGACTGACTGACAGAGACTGACTAAGGTAGAGAGAAACTGACTGAGAAAGAGAGACTGAGAGAGAGAGGCAGAGACTGACTGACAGAGAGATAGACTGATTGACTGTGAGAGAGACTGGCTGACTGAGAGAGACTGACTGAGAGAGACTGACTGAGAGAGACTGACTGAGAGAGACTGACTGACTGAGAGAGACTGACAGAGAGAGACTGACTTGGAGAGAGACTGACTTGGAGAGAGACTGACTTGGAGAGAGACTGACTGAGAGAGAGACTGACAGAGAGAGAGAGAGACTGACTGACTGGGGTAAAGAGAGAATGACTGACTGAGAGAGACTGACTGACTGACTGGGAGAGAGAGAGGCTGACTGGGAGAGAGAGACTGGCTGACAGAGAGAGATTGACTGACTGAGAGAGATAGACTGACTGACAAAGACTGACAGAGAGAGAAAGAGACAGAGACTGACAGAGAAAGAGAGACTGACTAACAGAGAGAGAGAGACTGACTGACAGAGACTGACTGAGAGAGAGAGACTCACAGAGAGAGACTGACTGAGAGACAGAGACTGACTGATTGACAGAGAGACTGACTGACAGAGAGAGAGACTGACTAAGAGAAAAACTGACTGACTGAGAGAGACTGATTGAGAGAGACTGACTGAGAGAGAGACTGACTGACAGAGAGAGAGACTGAGACTGACAGAGAGGGAGAGACTGACTGACAGAGAGAGAGACTGACTAAGAGAGACTGACTGAGAGAGACTGACTGAGAGAGACTGACTGAGAGAGACTGACTGAGAGAGACTGACAGAGAGAGACTGACTGACAGACAGAGAGAGCGAGAGACTGACTGACTGACTGAGAGAGACTGACTGAGAGAGACTGAATGACAGAGTAATAGACTGACTGACACAGAGAGAGACTGACTGACAGAGAGGGACTGACTGACTGACTGACAGAGAGAGACAGAGAGAGAGAGAGAGAGAGACTGACTGACTGAGAGTGACTGACTAAGAGAGACTGAATGACAGAGAGATAGACTGACTGACTGAAAGAGAGATAATGACCGACAGAGAGAGAGAGAGAGACTGTGATGGAATTGGGGTCAAAGTGTGTATGAACCTATGCAATGCCTCTCAAGATTGCTATTGTCTAATAAAAATAAAAATGTATTATCAAAATGTGCTCTTTGTAGTTACATCTGCTTTTGAAATACTGCATTGTCGCATTGTCTAATGTTTTTAAACGGAAACGAGAAGGAGCAGTGGATGCACTTTTGTCAAAACTGAACGATAAGTGGGCCCGGTGTTGTATATCATGACAGGAGTCTGCATCAGGAAACCCACCTAAAATTGGGCAAACTTCCCCGGCCTACTGATGGCAGGGGCCCTGTAAGGGATGGACCACCCCCTATGACAGCCTGCTGGCAGACTAAGCCCAACCTTTAACTCCACCATCCAGTGTTACTTATAACGGCTGCATTGGTGACAGCGGCGTAACAATCACCCCGCTTCCGCTGCAGTATGGCGGGTCGCTCGCCTGAGAGATCTAGACTGGCACGGAGAATGGGAGGGGGGCCCCCTCCATGTAGTTTGCAGGGGGGCCCCCTCATGTTTAGTTACGCCACTGCATCCTTTTATTCATTATTTAATACACAACAGCCAACACGTTTCGCCCTTGTGGGCTTCTTCAGGTCTGCAATTAACAATGCAGACATAATTTAAAAAAAACATACTCTTTAAAAAGTAGAATGTTATTTACATAGATATACATCAACATATACCTAGACCAATCTTTGACTTTAATATACAAGGCCAAAGATGTGGTGCAAACTGTGCAACGTGCACAGGCGTAGATAGAGCTTGTGGTGCCCGGGGCTATCCCTCAGATTGCCGCCCCTGGCATCCGCAATCCTGTGATTGTGTGAGGTTAAGTCTCGGACTCGAATTTTGAATATCACCTCACTGTCAAATTTGGGGCACAAATATTTCTGTGTGCAATAAAAAAATAATAATAGGATCTACAACACCACCTAGCGAAAGACTGACCATTTCTGTCATCGCTGTTCTCTATCCTCTGTGGGATTTAAACCCTACGAATTTCTGCTTTTTACAACAAAGCCTGTCTCATCTTTTGTATTTTCGTGTTATATTTGAACCCATAGTGGGTGGCTGGTTTCGGTAGGTGGGCAGTGATTGTTAGCAAATGTACGAACTACGAAGCATTATAGAATTAATTTGTGACTTAGTTAGAACAAACAGTAGTTGGTGGTGCAGCAAGATATACCCTGCCACGTGCTTGTATGTAGCAAGCCACATTGTGTAGCAAATTACACTAAATTATTTGCAAACAAAGGTATAATATGCAGCCTGTCAGACAAGGCAGTTTATGCAGCATAGTGTGTAGCTATTTTGAAATTTTGACACACACGTGCACACATAAAAAGTCAACTCTTTTGAAAATGCTTTTTTTCCATGCGAAAGAAAGGCATACCTGTGGAAGGTCCTGGTCAAAATGGCATTACAAAATAATTGTGTCTTGCATTGCATCTGTGTTCACGCTGTTGAGCCTCTGGGTGCAGCTCTTTCCAACCCAAAAGTGTCCAGCAAAACATGATTGCACATTCCATGTATTTGAGACACATTGAGGTACAAATTGCAAGCCCGTAAATGGGATTGTGAAATACATGGATTTTTCTAAACACGATGCTCCCCCTTTAAATGTCGACTCTGCTTTGAGCAACATCTGTCATGCAAAGAAGTAATCATTTTTACATGATGTTTGAATTTTATTTAGATCTGGAAAGCTTGTGTTTCCTTCATCAGACACCCTTCCACCAGTCCAATATTTAGGGATGATAACACACCACAAGGACACATATACATCAGCAGTAGTTCAAAGCCACTTGTTAAAGCTTGTATTGCTTTGTAACTGTATTCAACCTTTGATAATTTTCATATAGAAATATTTATATGTTGAAATCTTAAGATTATGCAAGAGTGGATGGTGGACTATCAGGCAGTGTTCTCCAAATCCACGAAGTAGCATAACAGCGGCCGCGGATTCGTAAGGTACTAACATCTGTCTCTATATTCACACTACTGCTGCCTCTTCAATACATTGTAATATGCAATAAAGCCACTAGGTGTCAGTGTTGCAGCCAGTATTGTTTGCCCTCGCGTCATTCCTGTGGCTTTGAAACTTCGAACTTTTGATTAGGAAAGCACAAACTTCTAATCAAGTCGGCAATATTTTCGTAAATGTCAATAATTCCGTATCGCCACCCAATGTCGTGTGTATTATGCACTGTATGCACATTAGAAATTGAATTAACACCAGGACTATAAACAGCTTAATTAAGGCAATAATGAAGAAAGTCCGGGACATTGAATTATGCATCGCCTCGTTTTTTTTTACAAATCTCTAAAAGCGGCAGAGTAGCGTGCATATGTACTAGGCACTTTCTTGATTGTAAAGTTGTAGGCCGGACAGGCCAACCCTTCCTTGCCCCTTTTAAATACAGGCAACGGGCACGAGTTCAACCCTTTCCACCCATGTGGGGTGTGTACATTTAGTGCCAAAATGTGATGAACAATTGCAAACAATGCACTTAAATGGTCGATCAGAGATATCTTTTTTTAATAATAGGGCTTATTGCAAATATGGGACAGTGAAACAATGAGAATCAGAACAAACCAGAAGGTTCTAGAATCACCTGGGCCTAAGATGCAATTAGTTTTACAGTGTGACATAAGATGGCTCTGGGATTTAAATAACATTATGGTCGTTATACGTACCTAGGCTGAATTATGTTATAATAAGATTGGGAGCTCTCCGAGGACTACGTCATATCCGGTCCTATTTCTATCAGTCTGTCTTTGCACACAGGCCCCAGTCAGTGAAAGGTGTGAGGCGGTATGTTGTGCTGTCTGAAGCATTCTCAGGCTCCTTCCCTTGGTCCTAACTTGTAATTGACCCTGGGTGGACATCTTGGTGGGTTTGAGCAAAGGCTGCTGAGAAGCTGTGAAAAATGTGACAGGACACAAAAAGACTTAAGCACTGTCAACAACCCATACTTCAAAGGCGAACTGGGATTTCCACCAACACAAACATGATATATTTGAGGGAAGGTTCTATTATCCGGTCAATAGGGCTACCGTGTTCCAGTGATCGATGAAATGAGTACCCTTCACACATTTCTGTGGGAGACCATTTACTACTTCAACTCTTATCCACACCTGGGCAACACCTGGTGATGGGGAATGGCTGCCACCCTCTTGATACCAAGTTTTTAAGTCCTGTATTTCACCCACTGCTGGTCACAGACACAGTTTTCAGGTGCAATCTCCATGGCATTTACCACTGTTCAAAAATAGCAATTTAGGGCCTGTATATGGGGGACAGTCTTTAAAATATAGTCCTTGTCACACAATTCCTTTACCACATAGACTTTAACACGCAGGTAAGTACCAATCAGTACAGTATTTGAACCTTTACCAGGCATGCCTTCACCACTCGTCTAAGTATTTCTTTAAATACCATATTTACTATGTTATGAGAGGACAATAGGGTTTAGGTGTGAGTAGTGTTAAAACAAGGTCACAGTAATTTGATTTGAAGGTTTTGGGGTGGGCAGTTATATCGGGAGGTAAGGGTAGTTTTAGGGGTGGGCAGTAATAAAAGGAAGTAAGGGTGATTTTAGGGTTTAGGGATGGGCGCCTTTCATCTCCCCTGAAGCCCTACTTTCCATCCGCACTGTGCAGCCACCTCACAATTTATCCACCAGATGCCACACTAGGGTGACAAGAAGCGGACGATGAATACTCAACATACCAAGACTTGCTAACATTTAGGAGTGCCCTGGTCTGACTAATGCAAGTTTATGCACAATCGGGGAACGACCTATTCATATTTAGAGTTAAAGATGTACACAAGTCTAATTCTAGCAGCAGAATTAGTAAGAATTCATAACATTTGTAGAGTAAGCACACACAAAAATACATATGTATGTATGTATGTACATATATAATATATATAGATAGATAGATAGATAGACAGACAGACAGACAGATAGATAGACAGACAGACAGACAGACAGACAGACAGACTAACAGACAGATAGACAGACAGACAGACAGACAGACAGACAGACAGACAGACAGACAGACAGACAGACAGACAGACAGACAGACAGATAGATAGATAGATAGATAGATAGATAGATAGATAGATAGATAGATAGATAGATAGATAGATAGATAGATAGATAGATAGATAGATAGATAGATAGATAGATAGATAGATAGATAGATAGATAGATAGATAGATAGATAGATAGATAGATACATACACTTGGCGAAATAGCTAAATTATGTTTCCGTTCAATTATCTTTTTATCTAAATTCCCAATTATTTTTCTCGCGAAAATTCTCAGAAATTTCTATTAGCATTCTATTTTCAGAAAATAAGTGAACAAAACTCGTAAAGATGTTTAACATGTGTTGTTGGCAATTAAATATTCCGAAGATAAAGGAACATTGTTTTTTTTCTTTTTTCAAACTTACATTTTGAAAATGTATTCTCCTACAATTGATTTGAACGATTTGAAAATGTGTTTAGATGTCATGTAAAATGAACTTTAAAAAAATGTTTTCCCGGTACCAGATTTCTTAAGCAGCATTATAAAAAAAAACAGGGGCTGGCAGGGAGTGCAGCTTTTGCTCTCCGAAACCTTGAGTAAACTTTCGTAAATGAATATTTACACTTCGTTAAAGTTGATTCTCCATTGCCTTCCACCCAAGGGTGAAAGCTGGGCCTTTCTTGACATCATATGAACCACTCAACCAGACAGCCACGCGCCTCCATTGAGGCTTCTTGGGTGCTTCGTTAAGACTCATCATTCGCTGCAAACCCCCAATTAGGCTCCCAACCTTGCGCGGATGTCCAGGGAGGCGCCATGGCATCAGCCTCCCCTGCCTGGAGTGGTCGACACACCTGTGATCTTTCAGATACACAGATGTTACAGACATGCCTGGCAGCCATCCTGCAGGCTATTTCCAATTGCTTGATAAGACCGCTTCTGCAACCCCCACGGCGGAGACCAGATGCCCAATTACACACCTGACTGTGGAAAAAGTGTGGAAAGGTGCCAGATCTGGACAGGGGCATGTGTACTGCTCAGGGGAAGTTACAGACAAGTAACTGGGCTTTTATGAAAGCAGACTCCCAGGTAAGGAAAGACTGCTCTAGGGTATAGGATCCCTATCTAGATAGGCACGTACGCAAACTCAACATAGACGCTCATGAGAAGCTCTTGCGGTGCTGTAGAAATGAGAAGGCTATGCAGAAAGAATTTAAGCCCAGGTGAATGGATCTGATTTAGTTGGTTAATAATCAGGACTGCAGCAGTGAAAAGCTAAAAGATTGCCCTTCTTATAAGAGCAGTGGGAGAAAACTCCATGCCACTTCACCTTGAATTGAGGAGGACCTACTATTTGATAATGAAAGCCTAAATTTGGGCACACGCAAACGTATAGGGTTAGAGAGAAGCCTGACAAACGATCTCTGGAATGGAAAGACAGGGTTCGCTCCAAAACTTACACACGTAATATTGATTCTTCTGCTCTGGACTATATGATTAACCACCTTGATCAACCCTTTTGACTTCCACCTATTGTAAAACTCTTATATCTCTCCTAAAGCTTGGAACGGTCTTCCACCCCACATCAGAGCCTCCTCATCCTCTCTCCATGAGCTCGGCAAGAGGTCGAAGTGCTGGCTTTTCAGTTACCACACCTGCCCAGCACCAGGTTACCCTCGTGCTTCATAGCGCACTTTACAAATACACATAACACAACATAACCTAAAAGCTGCATTACCTGATGTTCATGCATTCCAAAAAGTAGCCCTGGAAATTCACACGTTAAAGACATTAACATTGACATCTTCTTTGTTAAGGATGCCTGGTTGAAAAATTGGCATAGTGTGGAGGCAAATGGGGCTAGCCCAACAAATCTAATCTGCTACCTGTTGTCATCCTACAGGTACATGTCAAGGTGGAGCGGTGATGATTTTTAGTCTTCCTTGCCTGTATCCAGTCTTCATGCTCCATATCTGATTAATTCTGAATTTGCTTCCATCGCACATACTACCTAAACCTTTCTGGTCATTATTGTTCTGCAGTCAATTCTTTTCTTTTTTGTCAAGGATATCACCGATGTTTTATCAATTTCAGCACAACCCGTCCGATCCCAATCATTTTGGTAGATTTTATTGAACATGTTGACATGTTGCCCGACTCCATTGTATACAATTTTCATGAGTTAATGCCCTCTTGCTTTGTTGGTAAAAATATGTAAAACCCACTACTCTCTCAGCAGGCTACACAGTGGATCTTGTTATAATTGCTACTAAAGCAGCCATCCCCCTTATCCCTCTTACATCTGTTTCGGACTGGTCTCATTGTTTCGCAGCTGTGTTTGGTCTGTCAACTGGTAGCAGGGCACACTTGTGGGTTGAGAAGGTCCTGCGATGCATTGACTCTCCTGGAATCCCAACAGGGGTCCTAAAAACAGAAAATGGACAATATCCTCTAAAAACAAAGAAAAGGGAACACAGAATATAGAAAAGATCGCTAGGAGAGAATGACAGGATAGAAATGAAAGAAAGACTATGGAAGTGGACTCCACAGAGGCAGATCAGGAGATCTCAGAGAGAAGAGGTCAGGGACCAGTGAGGGGGGAAGAGGGCTAGAGGGTGTTGCTGTGACATTGGGCCAAGATGGGGATCAGCATTATGAAGAGGAGGCAGGCTGCTTCCCAGAGGAGCCCCCAGTGGAAACAGAGGCGCGATCAGAAGAGCAGTGGACACCTCCCGTGCCGGTGGAAGCTATACTTATGCCACAGTCCAGCGGCTGTGGCCTGGCCATGTCAGTGTTGGGTGCTGGGAGGACAATTTATAAAAACAAAAGGCGAATTGAGGTAGTTTGGGAGGTCAGGCTCTACAGGAAATGTGTGTGGGGGTTGGAGACAAAGGAATCTGGGGGACTGGAGACCAAATCCTTTCTACAATTTTAGTAAAGAATCAAAGAATTGTGAAATTTCTTTTTGTTTGAGCTGAGAAATGCTAGAATGTCAGGTGGAATTTGTTTATGAGCTAAAAGGAGAATAGAAAGGTGCTCAGGTTTCCTTTTATTGAAGAACATGATAATTTAGCTTAAGGATTCACCTAAGTACAACCTTCTGCTAAAAAAAAAAGGGATGAGAAAAACTACAGGGGCTCCTAGGTTAAAATTAGGTCTGGGAGTGTGAGAAGGTGGCCTGATATGCAGTGCTCACTATTCTAGTGAACACTATGTATCAGTCCAGCAACCCTTATTGATGATTGGTTGTAAGTCAACCTTATAGACCAGCTATCCTAGTAGCGTGGATACGAGCAGTCTAAGGCTAAAGACTCGAGAGGGCGCGTTAAGCCAGCTGTTTACCACACATATACCCCTTGAATACCAAGTGAAAGGACACCACACAAGTGTTATGAAAATAAACAGTTATTTATTTAAAGATCACAACAGCCCTGTACTCTTTATGAGGACAGGGTACTAAGCACAAACCAAAACTCTTACAAAAATACTTAAGTTAGCACAGTATATACAAATGCCCGAGGGGCACGGAAAACCATATACTCTGAAAGTGGAATGCGAAATTCCTAGCAGGTAAGTACAGTACTAATAGCTTTTGGAATCGCTAGGACTTGACTAGGGAATCGTTAGATTACGTCTAGGAGGCCTAGGGGACTCGGGTGCAGTGTGTGCACTCTCACGCGAGATGCGGGACAAAAGTCTATGGTAGCTAGGAAATAGAAAGTTAGTGTTCTCGGGTGAACCCGACCTGGTAGGGAGAAAACGAAAGTAGATTCTGACCCTTGGATAGTGAGGCTATGCTGGGGCACCGAAATGCCGAAGTTACCTAGCCCAGGGGCTGCAGCTGCATAGGTCTGAAAAGACGTCGGGAATCCTCGTAGACGGACCAGGAGCCGGAAGAAAAGATGCTGGCCGGTGACCAGTGAAGAAAGTTCAGTCGGATCCAAGCCTGGATCTTGAAGATAGATGACACCTGAAAGCAGAGGGGACCAAGTTCGAGACTACTAGCCAGTAGTCAGTGGGCACCAGGAGGGCACCGGATGGTAGCCACCTCGACAAGGTGAGTGGGTGACGCTTGACTCGAAGATCTCACGGACCAGGAGGCGTTGTCGGCGACCAGGATGGAGGATCGAGCTGTCCCACGAAGATAGAAGCTGTCGGCGTCGCTGGACCCAGGATTGGGCAACAAAGCCTTGGCAAATTCAAGCCCACGCGGTGGACCTAAAATGGCGTCTGGAGTGGACCAGGAGGGTCCGGGGTGCCTCTCTTGAAGAAGGAAGCAAGGGCCAGCCTGGAGCAACCAGACCAGCAGAAGAGTTGTCGTCGGGCGTCGTTTAGAAGGCCACAAGCCAGCCGGCTAGTAGCCAAACAACGCGGTGCACAGCAAACAGCAGAAGGGCCCCACGCCGATCGTGGAGATGCAGGGAGGCTGATCTTGGGTGCTGGAGCTGCGCAGGGTTGGGGCTTCTCGGACCCCAAAGCACTCACCAGTGGAAGACTCGGTGGGCTTGCAATAAAGATGTCGTGCAGTCTTGGCGATCGTCGGTCCCTTGAGGTCTCGTCGCACTCACGGTTCTCAGCTTGGCTGTAGAGGTGAGTAGAGGTCAGAGGTGCCAGGGAAGCCGGGTCTCGTCGAGCTGGGTCGTCGGATTCGTGATGAAGGACTTGCAGCAGACCGCAGTGTTCTTTAGGATGGTGCCTGCGGATGCAGGGTGACTACTCCTTAGCCACAAGGGAGAATCTTGAAGAAGAAATCGTGAAGTCCTTTCGAAGAAAGTGGTATCTTGATTCCAAAGATGATCTAATTTTAACAGGGGGCCCGCTCCTATCTTTATACTAAAAAAGGGGGCTGACCCGGTGACTAGGTCCTGCCTATGGGTGGGACTAGGTGGGGGGTGGTTACACCCCTCAGCCATGCCGGACTTCCCCAGGCCAGGGGCTGGTGTGCCCCTGGAACTGGTTCAGACCGGCCTATGCGTAGTGAGCACCGGGGTGCCACTCAGCAGTCACCTTCCTGTAAAGCCCTGCCTACCCAGGATACACAAAACCATGTCTGGGACGGTGCTAGCACCGCCCCTGACAGGAAACCCTTTGTCCAGGCTCCCCTCGCTGGAAGGACTCCCAGCTGCAGGGGGTCAGACTCGTGTCTGTGGTGGCAGCATCCATTTTGTGGAGCTGAGGCTTCAGTTAACTTTAACCGGGGTTCACAGTTACATACATGTCGTGTCCCTCTAGAAGGGTGGAATGCTAACCCCGTCGCCAGAATTGGCGAGGGGTTAGTATTCCAATTCGTATGACACCTTACTCGACATGTTTTGATAAAGCAATACCAAAGATAGCATTTAACCGCGAGGATTATAATGCACTTAAGAGTATATGGTATGCGATATCAGGGAACAGCTATTAGGACTTGATTCCGCAAGCTGCAGACAGGCTCAGCTCATGCCAGAGCACCATCTCACACGATTCCAAGCACTCTGCCTTCAGGATTGTCAAGGCCTGCCATAGGAGTGACTGATAGGAATCTGTGTGTCCATTTTAGGGTTAGGTATAGGTATACTACACCTACAGCAAAGGGTGATTACACGACTTTGCCCCAGCTGTCATGCAGCCAGTTGTGTCAAATTTAGGAGGCCAGCCAGGGGTGGCACAATACGTGCTGCAGCCCCTGGCAGCCCTGGGTACACCTATGCCCTGAGTTACAGGGTCTGATAAGGTGGCCCAGTACCAATTGGTAGATGCACCTAGGGTACATGAGGTAATTTAGAAAGAGAACAGCCAGGCTGTGGGTCTGATTGGCAGGCCCACAGCCAGAGAAAGTCGTAAACCAGTGAAACAAAAGCAAAAAATCTGGGTGATCATAGGATTGCAGACCCTACTCTCCTACATGACCCCCCCCCAAACTTTGGGACAATAAGCTAACCTTGACCAGGTGAGTCTTCTTGTTCTAAGTGGAAATATCTGGAGAGCCCATCGGCATTGCCATGATCAGTACCAGGTCTATGTTCCACTGTAAAGTCCATCCCCTGTAGGGAAATGGACCACCTAAGCAGTTTGGGGTTTTCACCCTTCATCTGATTTAGCCACAAGAGGGGCTTATGGTCGGTCTGAATCTTGAAGTGAGTGCCAAACAAGTATGGCCTCAGCTTCTTCAGGGCCCAAACCACAGCAAAGGCCTCCCTCTCAATAGCTGACCAATTCTTCTCTCTGGGGGTCAGCCTTCTGCTTATAAAAGCAATGGGCTGATCCTGACCATCAAAATTCAGTTGAGAAAGAACAGCTCCCACACCCAACTCAGAAGCATCTGTTTGGACAATGAATGGTTTGGAGTAGTCTGGACTCTTAAGGATAGGTGCTGTGCACATGGCCTGCTTTAGGTCATCGAATGCTTTTTGACAGCCTGCTGTCCACTGAACCTTTTTTGGCATTTTCTTACTTGTCAGTTCATTTAATGGTGTCACAATGGAACCATAGTTCCTGACAAATTTTCTGTAGTATCCAGTTAGGCCCAAGAAAGCTCGAACCTGAGTCTGGGTGGTTGGAGGAGCCCAGTCCCTGATTGACTGTATTTTGCTCTCCAGTGGCTGAACCTGGCCTCCACCTACAAGGTGGCCCAGGTATACAACCTGTGTCTGCCCTATCTGGCACTTGGTGGCCTTGATAGTGAGGCCTGCTGCTTGCAGAGCCTCTAACACTTTCCTCAGGTGGACCAGGTGATCCTCCCAGGTGGAGCTAAAGACAGCAATATCATCTAGATATGCTGCACAGAAGTCATCCAGCCCAGTAAGGACTTGATTCACCAACCTTTGGAAGGTGGCAGGTGCATTTTTCAGACCAAAGGGCATTACCACAAATTGATAATGCCCACCAGGGGTTGAAAATGCTGTTTTGGGCTTGGCATCCTCAGCTAACCTGATTTGCCAATACCCAGCTGTTAAGTCAAATGTACTTAAGTAGTTGGCAGAAGCCAATCTATCTATAAGTTCATCTGCCCTTGGTACTGGATGGGCATCAGTCTTAGTGACTGCATTGAGACCCCTGTAGTCTACGCAAAACCTCATCTCTCTCTTACCATCTTGGGTGTGAGGCTTTGGCACTAGAACTACTGGACTAGCCCAAGGGCTATCTGAGGGTTCAATGACTCCCAATTCCAACATTTTCTGCACTTCAGTTTTTATGCAGTCTCTAACATGATCAGGCTGCCTGTAGATTTTACTCTTGACTGGCAGGCTGTCACCAGTGTCAACCTCATGGGTGCACCAATTGGTCTGACTGGGTGTCAGAGAGAACATACGTCTGAAAGACTGAAGAACCTGTTTACAGTCTTTCTGCTGATGTTCAGAGAGGCTGCCACAAAAGACAACACCATCTACTGACCCATCATCAGGATTCTGAGTGAGCAGGTCTGGGAGAGGGTCACTCTCTTCCTCCTGTCCCTCATCTATGGCCATGAGCAAGCTCAGGTCCTTCCTGTCGACATATGCTTTGAGCCTGTTGACATGGAGTACCCTATGGGGACTCCTGGGAGTTCCAAGGTCCACCAGGTAGGTGACCTCTCCCTTTTGCTCAAGGATTGTGTGGGGCCCAGACCATTTGTCTTTGAGTGCTGCTGGGGCCACTGGCTCCAGCACCCACACCTTCTGTCCAGGCTGATAAACAGTCAGGACAGCCTTTTGGTCATGCCAAGCTTTTTGAAGTTCTTGACTGGCCTTAAGGTTTTCTGATGCCTTCTCCATATACTCAGCCATCCTGGAGCGGAGACCAAGTACATAGTCCATTATGTTGGTTGCAGGCTTTTTGAGAGGTCTCTCCCATCCTTCCTTCACCAAACACAAGGGGCCTCTCACAGGATGCCCATACAAAAGTTCAAAAGGGCTGTAGCCAACCCCCTTTTGTGGGACCTCTCTGTAAGCAAACAGAAGGCAGGGCATCAGGACATCCCATCTACGCCTGAGTGTTTCAGGTAGTCCATGAATCATCCCTTTTAGGGTCCTGTTGAACCTTTCAACAAGCCCATTGCATTGTGGGTGATAGGGTGTAGTGAATTTGTAATTGACACCACACTCCTTCCACATAGCAGTTAAATAGCTTGACATGAAGTTTGCACCTCTGTCAGAGACAACCTCCTTAGGGAAGCCCACTCTGGAGAACACTCCAACTAGGGCCCTTGCCACCACAGGTGCTGTGGTGGTCCTAAGTGGAATAGCTTCAGGATACCTGGTGGCATGATCCACTACCACCAGTATAAACTTGTGCCCTGATGCTGTCTGGGGTTCCATTGGACCAACAATGTCAATCCCCACTCTTTCAAAGGGCACCCCCACCACAGGCATTGGTATAAGGGGGGCCTTTGTGGTGCCACCTGACTTACCACTGGCTTGGCAAGTGACACAGGAGCGACAAAACTCCTTGGTATCCTCATTCATGTGAGGCCAGTGAAAGTGTGAGACAAGCCTGTCCCAAGTCTTTGTCTGGCCTAAGTGACCTGCTAAGGGAATCTCATGGGCCAAGGTAAGTAGGAAACCTCTCTGAGACAAGGGTACAACCAGCCTCCTGGTCATGCCAGGCTTGGGGTCTCTTGACTCAGTGTACAGGAGTCCATCTTCCCAGTATACCTTGTGGGTACCTGTGGCGTTCCCAGCAGCCTCAGCAGCAGCCTGCTGTCTGAGGGGTTCAAGAGAAGGGCAGTCTAACTGATCCTTCCCCAGGTCTTCCCTTGAGGGTCCCCCTGAACCCAAGAATTCAACTTGATCAAGTTCAAACTCTCTAGGCTCAGTTTCCCTCAATTCCTGCAGGTCAGCCTCCTCTGAGACTTGATCCACAACCTGGGGCAAGGGGGAAGGCACAGCCTTAACCCTACTGCTCTTTTTCTTGGAAGGTGTCTGGTCCATTGTTCCAGGATCCAGCACCTGTTCAGTGGGGCATCTTCTGGCCTGTGACCTAGTCACAGCAAACACATGTGCTGGCAAACCTAACATTTCCAGATGAGTCCTCTGCTCCACTTCTGACCATTGTGATGACTCCAAATCATTGCCCAACAAACAATCCACTGGGAGGTCTGAACTAACTACAACCTTCTTTTGGCCAGTTACCCCTCCCCAGGAGAAAGCTACAATTGCCATACTATGATTGGTAGTGACATTGCTTGCATTGGTCACCAGGAATTCTGTACCTGGCATGATCTGTCCAGGGTCCACAAAGCTAGGTGTCACCATTGTGACACTGGCACAAGTGTCCCTATAGGCCTGAGCCATTTTTCCATTAATAAAAGGTGTCTGTCTGTATTTGCCCAAAGTATTGGGACTTATGTCAGGGGACATATCCATATCCCCTGTACTGACAAGGACAGCCTGAGTGAGGGTGCCAACTAAGTTGTCACTCCCCTCAGAACCCAGGGTTAACCCTACTAAACCCTTGGGAGGTGCACTACCACTGCTGGCTGTACTAGGGGGCACAGGTGCCTTAGGGGCTGCAGTGGCAGGAGTCTGCCCTCCTCCTTTCTTGGTGCACTCACTAAACCAGTGAGTTTTACTTTTGCAGTATTGGCACCACCTTTTAGATTGGCCTTCTTTCTTCTTTTGGGGAGCCTGACCCCCACCCTCTTTGGGTTGTTGGGGACCTGTCGAAGACTTCTGGTCATTTTGTTCCCCTTTTGAATCCTTACCCTTCTGGTCTGCTTTCTTCTGACCACCTTGATTCTGGCCCTGGTTCTGTTTAACTCTTGTTCTAACCCATCTGTCTGCCTTCTTTCCCAATTCTTGGGGAGAGGTCAGATCTGAGTCAACAAGATGCTGATGCAACAACTGGTTCTGACAATTGTTTAAAATTTGCTCTCTCATCATCAAATTGTACAATCCTTTATAATCAGTAACCTTACTGCCCAGCAACCAGCCCTCAAAAGCCTTAGTGGCACAATCTACAAAGTCAGCCCAATCTTGAGACTGAGTTTTCTGGGTATCCCTGAACAGCACCCTGTACTGCTCAGTGGTTAGGCCAAACCCATCAACCAGTGCATTTTTCAAGACTTGGTAATCATTAGCATCCTCCACCCTTGTGGTGAGGAGCTTGTCTCTTCCTTTACCCTCAAAGGAGAGCCACAAGATAGCTGCCCACTGACTTGGGGGAACACCTTGCACAGTGCAGGCCCTCTCCAAAGCAGTAATCCATTTGTGGATGTCATCCCCTTGTTTAAAGGGGGGCACTATCTTACCAAGGTGTTTTGTATCAAAACTCCTTTCCCTATTGCTAGGTACAATGCTGCCACCAGTGGGGACTGTCCCACTCAATTGTTGCTCTCTAGCAAAGGCAAGCCTCTCTTTGGCCAGGGCAAGTTCTTCCCTTTCAATCCTCAGATTGGCTGCCTTTTCCTTAGCTTCATACATTCTCCTCTGGGGAGATGTCATTCCCCTTTGAGAGGAACGTTGAGAGCCATTGGTATGAAGGGATCTGATAGAGCCTCTTGACAGAGATCTATCTCGTCCATTCCCAATGTTAAGCTGACCTGAGAGTGGCCCCAAGGGTCCCCTAGTGCCCATCTCATGTCTGCTTAAGTTGGACCTGGTTAGTCTGCTGACTTCTACCTGTTCCTTTTCTGCCTCATCCCCTGATACCAAATCATCATCCTCATCATCAGCATCATCTGCTTCCTGAAGAGGATGGTCCTGGGCATCAAAGGGACCCTGTAAGGAGGGCATGTTGCCATCTGAATTAGAAGGGTCTGGGTTACCAGCCCTCCTTGCATCATGAGTCTCTAAGAGACCAATCAGAAAGGCAGTTGTGGGGTTAGACCCCTGCTTAATCTTCCTAGAGGTACACACTTGTCGTAACTCATGGAAGCTAAGCGCAGTATATCTTGAAGGGATGACCTGTGGAGGGTCAACTGACACAAGGGGAACCTCAGTGTTTCCTCCTTTGTCCGACATACTGTTTCTAGTGTGGTGTAAGTGATGCACCTACCTACACTATGTGTTTACCTACTGATCCCTTGCTAAGAGTTGCAGCCAAGGTGTGCTAAGCCTTGAGGAGCTACAACAGCTGGTTCAGTAGAACTCAGAGTATTCTAAGCTTTAGTTATATGTACCTAACAGTACTTATGTGATCTTTCAACAAGATATTCTTAGGATACGTGTGGTAAAACAACAGCAAGCTCAAATCCCAACCGCTGCTCACCAATGTGAGAAGGTGGCCTGATATGCAGTGCTCACTATTCTAGTGAACACTATGTATCAGTCCAGCAACCCTTATTGATGATTGGTTGTAAGTCAACCTTATAGACCAGCTATCCTAGTAGCGTGGATACGAGCAGTCTAAGGCTAAAGACTCGAGAGGGCGCGTTAAGCCAGCTGTTTACCACACATATACCCCTTGAATACCAAGTGAAAGGACACCACACAAGTGTTATGAAAATAAACAGTTATTTATTTAAAGATCACAACAGCCCTGTACTCTTTATGAGGACAGGGTACTAAGCACAAACCAAAACTCTTACAAAAATACTTAAGTTAGCACAGTATATACAAATGCCCGAGGGGCACGGAAAACCATATACTCTGAAAGTGGAATGCGAAATTCCTAGCAGGTAAGTACAGTACTAATAGCTTTTGGAATCGCTAGGACTTGACTAGGGAATCGTTAGATTACGTCTAGGAGGCCTAGGGGACTCGGGTGCAGTGTGTGCACTCTCACGCGAGATGCGGGACAAAAGTCTATGGTAGCTAGGAAATAGAAAGTTAGTGTTCTCGGGTGAACCCGACCTGGTAGGGAGAAAACGAAAGTAGATTCTGACCCTTGGATAGTGACGCTATGCTGGGGCACCGAAATGCCGAAGTTACCTAGCCCAGGGGCTGCAGCTGCATAGGTCTGAAAAGACGTCGGGAATCCTCGTAGACGGACCAGGAGCCGGAAGAAAAGATGCTGGCCGGTGACCAGTGAAGAAAGTTCAGTCGGATCCAAGCCTGGATCTTGAAGATAGATGACACCTGAAAGCAGAGGGGACCAAGTTCGAGACTACTAGCCAGTAGTCAGTGGGCACCAGGAGGGCACCGGATGGTAGCCACCTCGACAAGGTGAGTGGGTGACGCTTGACTCGAAGATCTCACGGACCAGGAGGCGTTGTCGGCGACCAGGATGGAGGATCGAGCTGTCCCACGAAGATAGAAGCTGTCGGCGTCGCTGGACCCAGGATTGGGCAACAAAGCCTTGGCAAATTCAAGCCCACGCGGTGAACCTAAAATGGCGTCTGGAGTGGACCAGGAGGGTCCGGGGTGCCTCTCTTGAAGAAGGAAGCAAGGGCCAGCCTGGAGCAACCAGACCAGCAGAAGAGTTGTCGTCGGGCGTCGTTTAGAAGGCCACAAGCCAGCCGGCTAGTAGCCAAACAACGCGGTGCACAGCAAACAGCAGAAGGGCCCCACGCCGATCGTGGAGATGCAGGGAGGCTGATCTTGGGTGCTGGAGCTGCGCAGGGTTGGGGCTTCTCGGACCCCAAAGCACTCACCAGTGGAAGACTCGGTGGGCTTGCAATAAAGATGTCGTGCAGTCTTGGCGATCGTCGGTCCCTTGAGGTCTCGTCGCACTCACGGTTCTCAGCTTGGCTGTAGAGGTGAGTAGAGGTCAGAGGTGCCAGGGAAGCCGGGTCTCGTCGAGCTGGGTCGTCGGATTCGTGATGAAGGACTTGCAGCAGACCGCAGTGTTCTTTAGGATGGTGCCTGCGGATGCAGGGTGACTACTCCTTAGCCACAAGGGAGAATCTTGAAGAAGAAATCGTGAAGTCCTTTCGAAGAAAGTGGTATCTTGATTCCAAAGATGATCTAATTTTAACAGGGGGCCCGCTCCTATCTTTATACTAAAAAAGGGGGCTGACCCGGTGACTAGGTCCTGCCTATGGGTGGGACTAGGTGGGGGGTGGTTACACCCCTCAGCCATGCCGGACTTCCCCAGGCCAGGGGCTGGTGTGCCCCTGGAACTGGTTCAGACCGGCCTATGCGTAGTGAGCACCGGGGTGCCACTCAGCAGTCACCTTCCTGTAAAGCCCTGCCTACCCAGGATACACAAAACCATGTCTGGGACGGTGCTAGCACCGCCCCTGACAGGAAACCCTTTGTCCAGGCTCCCCTCGCTGGAAGGACTCCCAGCTGCAGGGGGTCAGACTCGTGTCTGTGGTGGCAGCATCCATTTTGTGGAGCTGAGGCTTCAGTTAACTTTAACCGGGGTTCACAGTTACATACATGTCGTGTCCCTCTAGAAGGGTGGAATGCTAACCCCGTCGCCAGAATTGGCGAGGGGTTAGTATTCCAATTCGTATGACACCTTACTCGACATGTTTTGATAAAGCAATACCAAAGATAGCATTTAACCGCGAGGATTATAATGCACTTAAGAGTATATGGTATGCGATATCAGGGAACAGCTATTAGGACTTGATTCCGCAAGCTGCAGACAGGCTCAGCTCATGCCAGAGCACCATCTCACACGATTCCAAGCACTCTGCCTTCAGGATTGTCAAGGCCTGCCATAGGAGTGACTGATAGGAATCTGTGTGTCCATTTTAGGGTTAGGTATAGGTATACTACACCTACAGCAAAGGGTGATTACACGACTTTGCCCCAGCTGTCATGCAGCCAGTTGTGTCAAATTTAGGAGGCCAGCCAGGGGTGGCACAATACGTGCTGCAGCCCCTGGCAGCCCTGGGTACACCTATGCCCTGAGTTACAGGGTCTGATAAGGTGGCCCAGTACCAATTGGTAGATGCACCTAGGGTACATGAGGTAATTTAGAAAGAGAACAGCCAGGCTGTGGGTCTGATTGGCAGGCCCACAGCCAGAGAAAGTCGTAAACCAGTGAAACAAAAGCAAAAAATCTGGGTGATCATAGGATTGCAGACCCTACTCTCCTACAGGGAGGAGCTCACGCAGTTTCACTCTGTGGAATACCGCGGAGTTACCATAAAACTCCACCAAATTCCATGGAGTTCCATCAGCAGGCAGAGTATTAGTTTTAGGATATCTAATGATCATTCAATGCTGAAAAAACATTTTCATGGTACTAGGCGTGTTTGCCTAGGCAATACAGGTGTTTTTTGGAGCATTGCCCGCTACTGAAGAAGCCTACTTTGGATTATAGAGCAGAATCTGTGATCACAATGATCCCAGTCACCTGCCCCGGGCCCCTTACCGCTCACCTGGGCCGGTATCCTGCATTACTCGCTCCAGCTGTCGGAAGGCAAATTCCAGCAGCCCCAGCAGCAACCCTGTGCAGCTCCAGGAATGAGCGGACCACTGTGAAATATGGCAAGGAACCCGGGCTAGTGTGTGCGTCCATGGGTGCCTGCTACTCCACTGCTGCCTCCATGCCTGCAATCTCACTTGGACGTGAAGAAGGAAGGCGACCAGGCTCAAGCCTCCTGAGGAGCCTGCCGCGATCCCACAGTGCACTGAAAGAGGCAGCCGTGGCAACGCAAGTCGCTTTAACGCTCCTCACCGCTTGCCCTCTTGCTCTCACCTCCTTCCCCCGGCAGCGTTCTAGTCTGGTATCATGTCATCTTAAGTTCAGAGCTTAAAGTAGAGCAACTCTTCTCTCCCACCCCTATGTGTCCCCTGCCCCCTACTCCAACCAGCTCCCACTCCACCAGGACCAGCCACTGACTTTAACATTTTGTGTTTAATAGTAATACTTCAACTCCATGTTCACTTGACACTTGATATTATTCAATTCCCTCTTGTACACATTTATGTTTCAAAACACAGACAGTACAATATGTAAAAAAATGCTACAGTGACTGATAATGATAATGTACTGGCCTCACTACGGTGGCGTGTGTCTGGCTCGGTCTGTCTTCCGTCTGAAGAGCATGGAACCACCAGAAATAGAAAAATAGAATTACAGTCTGAGACTACAGCGAGCCTGACTCACCTCCAGGTCTAGCCCGCCCTCCCCGGGGAGCTTCTGCGCGAGTAATGGACATGTTAGTGAAACCTCTCCTGAGAAAGGCATAACCTAAACTTCTTATATTCTGGCAGCAGATGCATTTTGTCCTTTTCCTTCCCTTTCCATGCACCAAAGAGGTTTGGGGCACTTGTTCTGAAAACACAAGTGCTTATTAAATACAAAATCAGGGGGGAGGTTACCAAACGTGGGTCTTACCTTTTTGATTCCAACAGAAGATTTGAAACCTCCATTTGCCTCTACTTTACTTTCAACTGCAACCTTAACATGGAACTCTACCGATTGTCATCTGAAAAGTAGTTTAAAGTGCTTGACAGGATGAAAGAGCAGTGCCAGGGGTATCTCTCTAGCTGTATTGGATGTACGTTGTTACAACGCATGCTTTTACCACGCATGCTGTAACAACGCAAGTTTTAAAATGCATTCCATTACAACGCATTACACTGGGGAGTGCTGGATAGTGAATAGTTGATTTACTATTCCAACACCAGTCCCCGTGGATACTAGGGAAGGTGTTGGATAGTAAATTAAAACTATTCCCTATCCTAGAGCGCCCCCCAGTGTAATGCGTTGTAATGGTTTTCGTTTTAAAGTCTGCGTTGTAATAGCACTGCGTGCTAAAAGTTGCGTTATAAAGGTTGTTCCCCGTTGTATTTCACAACAAGCTTTGCAATTGACTAGGAAATATTTACCTTCCTGAAAAAGACCCCCACTTAGCCAATAAGAAATCACCTCTGCTGCTGCACTTGAAGAGAACTCTTCTGCAGTTCACAGGGGGAAGGGCCCAGCCACACCTGAGCCGCACTACGCGCTGAATGCTTGAGGTTTTTGCTGTGCCAATAAATTACTCGAAACCTTGTTAGCCAATAATAGTGACAGACGTCAAAAGTAGAGGTAAGCATCGGTAAACTCGGCGACGTAAAGTGGGCAGAGTTTTTGACGAACTCCATGCTCCAATCAGAGCTCGGAGTGGCAAAACTCTATAACTCTACCCGCGGAGTGGAGTTTACCTCCCAGGACTAATTTAAAAGGGAACAACAATTGAACCAATGCTAGTTTTTCCTTCTTTTCCTTACTTTTCGGTTATTCCTTATGTACGTACCAAAGACAATTTTTGTTATTTTCATTTGACCCAATTAAACCCATTCTTATCTATAATTAATTGGTTTTCTTCAGAGGACCAGAAAGAGAAATGGACCAATATCTACAGTAAGAAAGAGAACCCAGGAATTAAAAGACCCTTGGAACTCTACTGAACAATTGGGAGAGCTGGGATTTTCTTTGAAAGACATAAAAATAAAAGTTGCGTATATTGTGCCAACATTTTATTGGTTCCTTAAAAATCCTACCCAACAAACCATCTCTTACAGTACTATAGTCTCTCACACCTTTCATTTGCACTTTTGAAATTAGAAGAATATCACTGCATTTACTCTGAGTCCACTGCTGCACACTACTGCCATTAGAGCTGCTTACCCAACTCCTTCACAAACAAGTATGATGTCTATTGTTTTCTTTTTCCACACCTTTACACTGACTACTAATAAATCTAGGACAAAATAGTTAAATGTTCACCCAGGTTCAACAGGCCTGCCAACTCCCAAGGTGCAACTGTGTGACACACAATATTGGCTCCTATCACACGATCACCCGGTGAGGGACTAACATCACATGGTAGCTTGGAAAACTAGCTGCAACCCACTGTAAGCAGTAGATTTCCATCTCATTTTCTGAGGTTTTGAACTGTAGGCATTCATTAAAGAGTGTGAACACAACCCTGGACATTCGCCTCAGCAAGTCGTTTTAATTTTTTGGAGCGGTGGTTTTTCAGGGATGGAACGGGCGCTAAAGTGCCTCTTAAGTTCTCCCTGGCATGAGGTCCCACCCCACCTCACATTGTGAAATTGTTGATTTAGTTGGCAGTCTGGTTCAATGAATTTTATAAACTCAAATCTGATCTGAAACATATTAATATGTGATGTCGCAATTACGATACTGAAGAGAAAATGTAACATAATGGAGCCCTTTCAAAATATAATCTGCCTCAAAAGAGTCTCATTGCCACCATTATTTGTCTTGATTTTCTTACAGCTACAAAAAAAGAAAAATTGTTAAAATTATTAACATCAGTTTTTTTTATGCAGTTTTCGGTTCTAACATTATCGCTCAGTTACCAATTCGTCAATTTTTTGCGTCTACAAAAAAAGTGGTACTGGAGATAAAATAGCATAAGATTGTGATCTCTCTATTCTCTTTCTAGCACCTGTGATCTCCTTGGCCAATCTTTCAGTCAATTGTAAACAATTTGATTCATCTAGTTTTCATGCTTTAATTGATTACTGCCACGATGATTCCCCTTGCAACCCCTTTCTGGTTAGATTTTGGCTTTCTCTAAAAGCCATTCTAATATCTGTTCTTTTAGATATCTTGGGTTCCTCTCTTCTGGATTCTTTCAACACTGCCACTGTTCTCCCTCTTTCGAAGAACTGCTCACTAGACTAATCTACTCTTCATCATTACCTTATCGCTCTTTTACAGGCTTCTGCAAAGATCTCAGAACAGAAGCCTTTGTTGCTGGTCATCTTTAAACCTTTCTTGAATACAAGAACTTTCTGAATGATGCTGACTCTGTCTTTGGACCTAATAGAGGCACTGAATCTGTTATTATTGCAGTCCTACACAATCTTCGTCTCGCTGCTGATGTTGCCAGAGCGATACTTTTCGATCTATCCGCAGCTTTTGACACTGCTGATCATGAATTATGCAAAGCCTATATTGGAGGCCGTTCTCTTTTCTTTCTTCTCTGAAAGATCCAATAGAGTAGCTCTTGGCTTCTTTTTTCTTCTATATGTGAGGTCTTTCTCTTTATATTTTCAATCAATATCTCAGACCCCACCATCTCATGTCACAACACTCAAATTCTTTTCAGATTGAGCGGTTGATCTTCTGATAATTTTTCCCGCCATTGTTGCCTCTCTGAGGTTGGTTTGTGGATGGACCACTACTGGTTTAAGCTAAATACAGAAAATAATGTGATCTTGATCACAGGTGGTTGAACCAATCTTTGGCAGCCTTCGTTTGACTCACTATCTTTGTTCTCGGCCCAAATCCTTCTCAATCTGTGATAGGTATTGGTCCTGAATATCGAGTATGGAATGTAAATATACCTCAATATCAGGGAAAAATATCAAGGACAAAATTACCAACAGGTAAGTAAGTGTAAGTTATTTACTCCTCACTCCACATCTACATACCTTTATATCTTCAAGGTGTGTAGATGTGAAGTTAAGAATAGTAAATCTATACTTCCCAATATGCACTTACCTTTCCATATTGTTGTCCTCAATATTTTGGCCACTATATGAAGATATATACATTTTTCACTTCTAGTTATTCCAGACTACAACCCTGTGAAGAGCCCGGGGGACACATTTAGGAAGGTTTTTCATCGGCCTGCTTCACTTTGATGGTACAGCCCGATGCAAAATCCTTTTTGGCATTTACTAAGCCAGACAAAACCACCTTGTAGGGCTTTGCCTAGTTTACTAAATACAAGTAACAGAAGGCAGAGCGAAGTACTGCCTTGCATTACCTTGCATCAGGGAGGTGTTACATGGTGGATCATGGGCATTCCCAGGGATCCACCTTTGTATTTCAGTGCATTCCCAGATTTACAAGCACTTGAAAACCTGGGAATGCATCACATGCCACAACTCTCTGAATAAGGCATAACTAGGAGAAATATTGGGCCATATGTATCAAGCATATTTGCATTCGCAAAGGTTGAAATTCGCAGAATTTCGAACTTTGCAAATGCGAATTTGCTAAATGGTATGTATTAAGCAAAATGTGGTGCAAAACAAGGAATCTCAAAATTTGCGATTCCTTATTTTGCAATTGCATTTAAGGAATCGCAAAATTTGCGAATCCTTAAATGCAATGCATGAAGCAAAAAAAAAATTGCAAAATGTCCCTAAGGAATCGCAAATTACCACCAACTTCTAGTTGATGGTAGTTGCGAATTCCTTGAAAAATGCTAATTTTTGCTTTTTTCAAAGTGCCATGTGATGCACATACGTGCCCTTAGGGCACGTATGTGAACCACATGTGCACCCATGCATGTTTCAGGGGTGCAACAGGGTGTCCTTTGGACACCCCTGCACCCTTGATATTATTCTCAATTTGCGATTTGCAAATTGCGAATCGCAAATTGAGAATAACTTCCCATTCATTCCCATGGGCCTCCTGGCCCATAGAAATGAATGGGAAAGTATTCCTTAATTGCGATTCGCAATTTGCTAATCGCAATTAAGGAATTTTAAGAAATCGCAAAAAAATGCGATTTTGTACATACATACCTATTTGTGATTCTCAAATAGCGATTTCTTAAAAATCGCTATTTGGGAAAATAAATCGCTATTTGGGAATCACAAATCAGGTTGATGATACAGGTGGCCCATTGTCATTTCTCCTTGTTACTTCCTCTTTCCATGTGTGCTGCATTCAGCACACATAGAAAGAGGGAAATGCATTTAAGGATTGTTTTTGTGCAAGAAGGTATCTCTCCTTGCACTGAAATGATCCTGCCTTCAGGCACTCCTGCACAAGAAGGAAGTGACTAAAGAGTGCCATATTTTAGTAGATATGGTGATTTTCAGTTCTCTCCCATTCACACAACACGGTGTAGCAACTAGGGATGGGTAGAACTTGCAGAGTGTTACTCTGTGAAATAAGGCAGAGTTCCATCAAAACTTTGGGAGATTCCCTGGAGTTCCGTCAGTGGCAGAATTTCGCACAGGGAGCTTGTTACATGCCGTGAAATCAGCACCATGTTGCACACCAGAGGCCTCTGCTTCTTTATGCAGCTCAAGTAGATTTTCTACTCCAGTGGCAGCATTCTCAACTTCAAAGGTAGCGACCGACCGCATTAAAAAAACATTTCTGGCCTGGCCTATTTCTCATTTTTTCTCGCTCATGCTCGCCAACTTAACTTCCCCACATGGCAGTTTGCAAAGTTTTTTCATAACTCGGCACTTCAGGCATAGCACGGACTATGCAAAATTCTGCAAACTCCACCGGCGGAGCAAAGTTTATCGCCTACCCCTAATAGCAACTTATCTTGCTGCACTCCATTGCGTGAATTGTAATTTAATATCTACCTTAGTGTCAAAATGCATGACTCTCTTCATTTGCAACCACTAGATGTTTCCTCCTGCAATTCCATTATAGGGAATATTCACCCACTGCTCCAGATCTCTCAGGATGCTTGCTGTACGGCTTTCACGTCATTCATCGGTGCCAAATTGGATTCGTCTAATGGTGCTTACATTGGTCTTAAATTATCCTCCTCTTTTAAGCTGTACAAAACCAAGCAGCCCACATGGTATCACGGGCAAATCGATTTAGTTGATCATCCCTCAACTTGAGATCCTTGCATTGTTCACCAATCCAAGCTTGTATCTAGTTCTAAGTCCTTTGCACTATTTTTTTGCATGGTTTCATCACTTTCTGCTTGGCCATATACTTGCATAACAGGCCCCGCCAGCCCACAAAGAATCTTTTTTATCAATACCCAGGTGTTGGCAACCCTGCTTGGGTAGTGTTCTTTTTCAGTACTAGTTCCAACCCCTTCAATTTCTTTGCTGTTGAATCCAAAATCTATACCTCCTTACCTTATGGCAAGAAAGAGCTCAAAACCATTCTATTTGGTAGTGTTACTGGATAATTAGTCTTATGCCATCTCTCTGTAATATTCCTGTTTTTTCTTGCTAATCCTTTGAGCGGTGGTGTGCTTTACAAATCTAACATAACATAACACAACGCAGCACAACACGACATAACACAACACAGCACAACGCGACACAATATGACGAGCCAAACGAAAGGGCATGCAGTGATGAAAAGTCAAAATCATAAGACATGCAACTTCAAAGAGAATTCACTTTCGACCTGGTAGCCAATGCAAAGAATTTATCTTTGCACATATAGACTCGATTTTCCTCAGGCCAAAAATAATTCTGGCTGCAGGATGCAGAATATGTTGCAGACATGTCAATTAATTGGCGGGAAACCCTAAGTGGATGAGCCATTGACTTGTGAGTGGACCTAATAGGTGTAACCTCAATGTATGCAATTATTATATACTATATAATAAATATACTGTTATTGTGGGGAATGCACAATCTTCCTTTACCGAAGACGTGGTCCAATGACGAATGCCTTGTGGCAACTGTGAAACTGTATGTGTGCCATGGCCATATGTGCTGCACGAACAATGCTCACCGCATGACTTTAAAACCTATATGCATAAAACACTGAGCTGGCTTCTCTCTTGTCTTTTGTACCTGAAGCTATACCTTTCCTGCAATTTTCCTACACACACAATACAAGCAACGTTCTCAGAATGACAATAATTCTCGTTGTATCAGCATAGAAAAACATTAAATTGTGCTCACCCCTATCTGAGAGACAATTACCTCTAATGCAATATTCTTTACAATTCATTCAAGAGGGAGCCAGCAATCTCAGCGCTTGCCACTTAACCGTCTCCCACAGGAGGTGCTTAGAAGATTCGAATATGGCCTCTAGGGGTTAGGTGTATTTGAAGAGTTTATTATAGAAGTATAGTCTTGCACTCTTTCCAATTATTGTCCTACCCTTCGATTACAGGGTTTCCTGCTTTTCCTGTGCACTGACCTAATTTTCTCTAACAAGTTTTTGTTGCCACTAGCATCTTGGAGCCCTGCTTAGCTTTTTCTCGGCATTGATTCAACACAAATTACACTTGCATACAAAATCTTTGTGAGGGTCCTAATATTCATAGGAACACCCAACTACCCTTGAACCTCAAGATATATGTGTGGTTTTTGAGAGAACTACCTGGTTTAAGACCCAAAACACGCCTAAGCGTTATGCCATAGACAAGGCGCATTTTGTGGGCTCCGCCCATTTATATTTTAAGTGCCGGGACTGCTCCAAAGTAGGGCAGTAATGCATGTTAGTACTGGCTGCGGAGTTCCCAAGGTAGGTGACCACCTATGTCAACTATGTATAAAAACCACCCTGTAAAATTACAATGCAAGGCTTCGGGTTAGGTTTAGTAAAGAGTAAGCGAGAGCGGCCATCAATCCCGCACAAGCACTAAGGTTCAGTGCGATGACCCGCAAGGCAAAATGTACAAGGTTAAATTTGTGCCAAAGAGATGCACAAAAGAATAAAGTACCATTGAATACAGAAAGGAAATGCAGGAAGAAAAATACTGACAGAAAGGGATACAACAGACATTAGTTTACTTCAAAGAAACTCTGCAAGCCTAGATCACGGGTACAAATGTTCAATTTCCACAGACAAGAATATTCTCTTTTCATTCTGCTAAAATGATGCTAATGACGTGCATCTATATGCAGGATTTAAGATCATGAATCATGCATTAGCCAATATCAGGGATCACACGACCGCTGTTAAAAGGAACCGTGCCTTTAAAGGGACGGTGATAGCCTGGCGGCATGAACATTTCATTTTGATGCAGATTTCGTTTAATATTGCTGCACCGTCAAAGGTTTTTAGGTAGCAGTCATGGTGATTGAGATTATTGCTGAGGAAAAGAGATAACATTTGGATGGATTGTTCACCAGTTGAAGGATGTTTGTGTTCCAGGCTCAGATGGGCTGGTGTCCCATTGGATGAAAAATAGAGATTATTCATTTGGAATGATCAGATTGCCTTTGGTATATACGAAAGCCCCCCAGATTCAGATTTGATTGATCCTAACCACGCGATGGACCTCATACTCTGGGAATCCCGATGGAGCCCCATCAATATTAGGAGATACCAATCTCTGCAAATTAGGAATATGTCATCTGGAGATTAAACATTTGAGTGAAATACATTGACCCCCACATGCTAATCCCCTAATTTGAAGTTTTTTCCCCATCTGGAGTGCTCCCACAATTAGGGAACCCAGCAGGTGGGGGACAGAAATCCACCCTACTTACAATGATGTCTTTATAAATCCAACTTTACCAACAAAACTGAAACTGGTTGTGCATCACTTTGCAATTGTAGCATGCTCCATTCAATTGACTTGAGTGCAGTTTTTACTTTAAAATCAACATTTGTTTTTTTTTAAAGTTCAAAGTATAGGCTTCAATAACTGTATGGTTATATCCCACCAACGGGCATATTTGAACATTCCAAACATAAAGAGAATGCTTACTTTATGCTGTATGCAAAAGAAACAATTGAGGGACAATGCAAACATTCACCCCCATTCACAACAAGGATCTGGGTTTAATCCATCATTCTTTTGCTCACCACACCACCCCAGTTTGGACCCAGCCATATGCAAATCAGTCTTGACCCTGTACCTTGTGGGAACAGTCAAGCCCGAGCTGCCAGGCCAGGTCCTCCCTGGCCTGGAAACAAGCATCCTGGGCCAGTTTCAGGGCATTACCCTTCATCAGTCAGGCTAGCTTGAATCCAGTGGTGTAGTGAGCACGGGACCCGAGTCTGGGCATACCCTTCCCACTTAGGGTGACATATGCAAAAGTAACGATTGACAATAACAATAGTTACCATATGTAGGAAATAGACCACCTATTCCGCACCACTTGTAATGAGAGGCTAACACTCAGGCAAAGTACTTGAAAAGTTGTACCGATCAGTAAAAGAGGAAGTTCTGTCTAATTTTTAAAGCAAAAACAGCATAAACTCCCAGCTACTTTTCCCCAACTAAGAAGTAGTGCACCACAAATAATGTGATTAACCCAGTGATTCATTTGTAAAAAAATAAGTGGCAGGGCCCTCGTCAGGAGGCAGCTTGCCCCAGCCCATTTCTCCTGTTAGTGCCGCCTAAAACAAAACTAACAATTAACCATGAAAGTCGGGAGATGATGTGGCGTAATGGCCGGAGCTGCCAACTTTAGCGCTAGGGAACCAGGTCCGAGTCTGGCGTCAGCTCAACATCCTCTGATTCTGGGCAAATCTCTTAATCTCTCCGTGCCTACCATAAATAAATCTGTCCTTAACCGGTGCTCATGAAAAGTGCCTGTGTTAATGATTAAGTGCCAGTGCTGAGCACCAGAAACCACCGGCTCAAATTAAGCACTGGATTTACCCCTGCCATTTTGTGATAATCTACCTGGGCGCCCATTTAACCTTCAGCCGTCACTACGCCCCTGCCCATCATGCTTCCGCCTTACATGTACTCTACCTCCATGCACTAGGCTTCCTGTTTCTGCCCATTCTGTAGCCGTTGCTGCAAAATGAAGAACCATTTAGTTTTTGTAAAGTTCTATTTCCGTCAGGCTGTGGTCCTCTTCCCTGCCATCCCCATTCCTCAGGGCCGGCGCTAGGTATGGGCAGTGTGGGCAGCTGCCCAGGGCCTCGCGCTCAGGGGGCCTCGCGCCCCTGTGAAAGGTCACACCTCCTCAGCCCACCACAGGGCCCCCTGCCTCAACTGATTACATTACGGGTGGGGAAAGCGACAACCTGAATGGGGGACGGCACAATGGCTGGGCCAGCAATTATGTTGGCCTCACAATGTCAGGGGCAGGGCAGCGCCTCGGTTAAGTACCGGCCATTATCGGCGCTGTTTGTGCATTTTGTATCTAGGCAACAGAAGGCCCCTTTGGTTCTAGCACAAGCCGGACACAGGTAAAAGGAGGTGGGTGAGGGGAGGAGGGAGTAGCCGTCGAATCTTGATAGGGCAGTGTCTCTCATCTTCATTGAATACAGCTAAAGTTTGGTAATAATAATGCCTGTGACATACAGTGGTCGATACATTCTTCCTAGCTCGATAAATTAAAAGCAATTAATTCATTTATGTAGAAACACCATCTGACTCATACTGATCTGACACAGGGGGGCAGTATTACATACAAAACATAAAAATATTTACCGTTCTCGTTGCCATCTAAGCTAGGTACAGCTACCACATTATTTTCTGTCCACTATTAAAGAACACCCCTTCAACTGAGGTTTTTTTTGTTGTTTTTTTTTGTACTCTGATGAGCTCTCAGCAGTGTCTTGGAAAGTGCCTTGTTACTGTTTGAAGGCCCATGGGAGGGGGCCCCCCTCCCAAGGCCTTCAAGGACTGGATGGAGCTGCAAGGTCATAGTGTGGGGGCCCCCTCCCCTGGGCCTTGTAGCCTTTGGTGTCTGTTTCAGAAAGCGCAGCAGGAGTGTAAGTTTTAAGTAGGACTCATTCATATATTGGCAATACATTTGACAAGTCAGTGAAGGTGGCAATGTATGCCTCTATTGAGCCTGTCCTGGACTACAATATGATTATCATCTTTGTCATGGCAGTGGGCACCATAGCCATCGGTGGCTATTGGGCAGGAAGCAGAGACGTTAAAAAGTAAGTGAAGCAAAATCAGTTACCGTGGAAACCACGTTCATAAGTTACTAGTAGAATGCAAAAGCACCTTGCCGTTTAAGTATAGTGGACCTTTTAAAAAAGTGCTCTACGCTTTAAATTTTGACCTGGGGCTCGCTTTAACATCCTTGGCTACCGTGCTCATTCTCCGCCCACAACAGTTTTCAGCTGTGCCAGAGGTTAATACCTAACTTTTTAGCATTATTATATGTATCTTTTGGTGACAAACATCCCCGTGATTCAAATAAGTGTTCAGTAATATCCAAATTGATCTTTAGTGCTTCAACATCAACCATATAGTTTTAGAATGTAAATATTTTATTTTTTACTAGATAGTTCGAACACCTTTCGTACCAGGTCTGATACCTTGGAGATAAGTATGCATCTGGATGCTCTCCCAGGATTGTGTTGTTTTAGAGCTGGAATTTTGTTGACACAGGCCAAATATACAATGAAGTGTCTCAGTTACATTTAGTGATCTTTGAATCGCTGGAACCGATCAGGGTAGTACTGTCTTCTTGACTCCACATGTTGTCATGTAAAAACACACCACTGTGACTGGGTTTGCCTATTATGGGTTATAAAAACAAGCATTGGCATAGCCAATAGGTCTCGCTTTTGGGACCTTCTAAGTATTTAGTTATGCAGCACAATATCTTTGGTGCAACCACATTAACTGTTGCATGGCTAAACACTTATAAGGTCCCAAAGGCGAGACCTATTGGCTATGCCAATGCTTGGTGTGGTTGTGTGTGTGTGGTTGTGTGTGTGTGGTTGTTTGTGTGGTTGTTTGTGTAGTTGTGTGTGTGGTTGTGTGTGTGTGGTTGTGTGTGTGTGGTTGTGTGTGTGTGGTTGTGTGTGTGTGTGTGTGTGGTTGTGTGTGTGTGGTTGTTTGATTGCAATATTTCCTTTTATCTGGATATTTGCTCACCTGTTTTCCATCCCCTTTACTTTTTGTCCATGTTACTGATATCCACATTAGTTAGCTTCAGTGATGCCAAATAAGATCAATAGTACTGTGATGTTACTTTCTGTGATGTCACTTCTTGTGACGCAATATTCAATTAGGGGGGCCTCACATCTTCCCTTTCGCCCGGGGCCTCAGAAGGCCTAGGACCGGCCCTGCCATTCCTGCTGTCGTACTACACTGAGGATGTTTTCTGCACTTCAAAGGCAGTGGCACATCAAAGCGCTGCGCGCGCGATGCTGTGTTCGGAGAGAGTGCCTGTCAGAATGAATAAGTCGGAGCTCCTGCCAGAAATATTGGAACTGCACTCGGATTTGCAAGCACGGAGAGACTCATTAGAGCGCTGGCCGTTCCCCTCGTTAGTCTAATGACTGCCGTGTTTCAGTACTAGTAATTATACTGCCCAGCCCCCCCACACTCCACTCCCTACCTGCCTTCATACGCTGGGGGCTGGGAGGCTTCCTTCTGGGAATGCCACACCTGTACTGCCCTGAGCACTGACCAGCACACTCTCCGTTGATGAATACCCGATGTGGCTTATTGCCCAGTTCGACCGGCTTGGAGGATGGTGCTAAATAAATTCATGAGCCTTATGACATTTGCTTCTCTGAGCCTGTGTGTATTTATTTGCAAGCCTTAATGTAGGGCTTTTAACTAAAGCACTGCTCAGGGATTGAACAAAATGGGGCACTTTAAAGGAAGACGTGTATGAGGCGTTTGCTATGCGTGAAAAGAGGAAATATAGTCAGGAAAACTGCCAGAGTAGCTGAACTACCGAGGAAGCTTCTAACAAGACTGACAGGAGGGTTGCCTGCTCCACCCGAGGAGGAGGGGCACTATGTCACGTGACAGGAAGTTTCCACTTTCAGCTTTCTCCATAACAGGAAGTGCTCTGTGCCACATGACAAGAAGTTCTCAATGTTAGCCTTTCACATAAGTACTCAATGCTAGCCTTTCACAAAACAGGAAGTGATCCCTGCATCATGACAGGAAGTTCACAGTGTTAGCCTTTCAAAAAACAGGAAGTGCTCTGTGTCACATGACAGGAAGCTCTCAGTATTAGCCTTTCACAAAACAGGAACAGGAAGTGCTCTGTGCCATATGACAGTAAGTATTCAATGTTAGTAGCCTTTTTTCATACAGGAAGAGGAAGTGCTCTGTGCCTGATGACAGAAAGTATTCAGTGTTACTCTTTCTCATACCAGGAACAGGAAGTGTTCTGTGCCACATGACAGGAAGTTCTCAGAGTTTGCCTTTCACATACCAGGAACAGCAAGTGTTCTGTGCCACATGACAGGAAGTTCTCAGAGTTAGCCTTTCTCATACCACGAACAGGAAGTGTTCTGTGCCACATGACAGGAACTTCTCAGAGTTAGCCTTTCACATACCAGGAACAGGAAGTGTTCTGTGCCACATGACAGGAAGTTCTCAGTGTTAGTCATTCACATAACAGGAAGTCCTCACATGTAGGATCTATTCCTCTGCATGAGTTAGCACATTGTAAGGATGAGTCTGGCTACACTGTGCTCACGAGACACTTCCCGGTAACACAAAAGAACAATAAAAGTATTAAAAAAACTAAAGACGCCTACTGCCTGATTTTAAAATAAGCGTTCCCATGGAGGGGGAACAGGAATTTAATGTCCCCTCTACAAATAATAAACAAGAGGTAACATTGTTCCCAGTTTGGCTGCAACTGAAACACATAATCATACTAATCCTGTGCTGTTGAAGCCTCTTTCTCATAGAATGTATAAATGGCCAGCAAAATGTATGTGATTGATTACTTTAAAATGGATAAAGAAGAACTAGTGTACATTATAATTGCATTGAAAATCAATGAGGACACCTGTGACCATATGGAGGAACAAAGGTTGTTTGCTTATAGTTATGAAGTCCCATAACTCTGACTTTACTTACTATATTCTTGCAATGTAGGGCAAGGGTAATGGTCATTCCATCAGCTTTTCTACTACCTTTTTTCTAATCCTTTGCTTCCTGTTCCTTCTTATGTAAAATGATATTACAGTTGCATATATGTAGAATTTGTATTGTGGAAAGAAGCACCAATATGTAACTTGAATTTGGTGACAAAATACTTTTTAAAGAGTTGAATATGCCATTAAAAAAAGCTGCACTAGCTCCAATGTGCAGAAACATGCAGAAAGATTCTAGATTTTCTCTAACTATCTAAGGAGTGCAAAAAATATATTTTTTCTCTGTGTGTCATTGGAGGCTAAACAAATAGAGCTGAAGAAAGAAAAGCAAGGCTCATTTGTTGTTGCTTTAAACAGCTCCTTCAGTTGTGCACAGTGACATGACCTGCCTTTCACCTTGGCTGCTGGCTCTGGCAGCAGGCATTGTCATGTCAGAACTCAACTGTAATGTAATCACTTATAATAGACGAGTTCTGACTTCTTTTCTTTGTAATCGGCGAGTCAGTGTGTCACAGGTTGCCAATTAGCAATGTGCATTTATAAAGGAATTACAGAATCCCATGTATTATATAAACACACTGCACATTTAGGAAGCAGTAATAAATTGACTCATTGATCTGACTTTCACATTGTATCCTTCCTACCTTAGCAGATACTGTGACTTCAAAACTCAATTGTAATAACATTGCAGTAGAGAAGCTGTGTCTCTTTCTTATAACAGGTGACTAGCAATGCAACAAATTGACTGTAATATGGATATTAGAGACATGTTTCAGTTATTAAAGGCTTTCCTGTGGCATACTATAATACTAGTCTGCATGGGTTTGTACTTTGCCATTCCAGTTAGCAGAGGCTAATTCCTCACAATTCACATGCCTAATGTGAAAAACCAACTTATAATAATAATCCACATTTGCAAAGCGCGAACAATCACCTGTAAGGGTCTCTAGGCGCTGGGGGCCGTTGGGAAGATTATGCAAGTTATTGCTCAGAGTCACATGGTGCTGGGCTAATCTGCTGCCGGCGCCGGGGAGCAAATAGTGATCCCCAGAATCAGTCTCCCTGGCCGTGGCACCACACCTCTTCCACTTATTTATTACAGTTCTTATGTAATCGACTTTCCTCAATGTTTTTTCCCACTCTGGTAAATTTCCTTCATGCAACTACACTTCCTTTCCCAAGAGTCATCTATTTTAGCTATGCATTTCATACCTTATGGGACGCTTAACCTCATCGCTCATAGACATATTCCCCTCCGGTGCTGAACTATAATGATAATGGGTGTAGTCATGACGGAACGGTTCCGTCATCAGCACAGCTCCACTGTGCCTCATGACGGAATCGTTCCGTCATGAGCATCGAAGGGGTTAAATAACCCAAATAATTTTGGTCTGAATTTGTTTTTTTACTTGATATCTTTCAAATTTGCTACCACCTAAATGCTTCAGTGTCCCCATGCTCAAATAACATTATTGTTAATAATAATTCTAATAATTTGATATTTTTGAAATAATTTACAGGAAAAGGGCAATTTACCTTGGTTTAGGGCCATAGATCATATCTTCTAGATGAACATGAACCACAATCATCTCATTTTCACTGGGGCTGACTTTCAGATCCAGCTATTTATAGATATAAAAAAGATATCAGCCTTTCTGCATCAGTAAATCCAAGTTTCTGCAGAACCTGTGGAAAAAGGTGCATGCTCATTACAAAAGGAATTGAAACATACAATATTAAATAAAGGTGAATTACTTAAATTGATCCGTCTATCAGTTTTGTATGAAAACTACTTCCACAGCTTCCCTGGACACTGAAGCTCGTATTCCATCCTGCCAAGTTGATAACGCCTTCGCATGGAAGGTGCTGGAGGACAATGTTGAAGTCTGTCTTGTTTAGGAAAATCATTTCTCTGGCACCAACACCATCAGACTTGCTTACAGGGACTTCCTTTGCACCCAATTTGTAAACAGAAGGTAGAATAATCAGTTTCTAGGATGAAATTCTGCAAACATTTCCAGCTGACCTTTTCATGAAACTTAACAAGATATCACAAATTAGATGTTGACTTGAAATCACCAGGCGATTCAGGATCAAATGATGATTTCTGAAACATGACAATCAATACATTGGGTTAATCAATGGAAAATGTTCATTGAATTCCTTCTAATTTGGACCATAACTTATGTGGAACACGAGGGACATAAAAAAGCCAGTAGATCAGCAACCAAAGGAGGTACCAAACACTGTCTCCAACGAAGGAGTTGTATAATGCCATGGTCCGATACATCAAAGTTAATCGTTTTTCTAAGGCAGTTGTCTTTGCGAGGGTGTCTGCAGCCACAAGTACTACAGGTAGTTTTCACTTGTCCAACAAGTTAGCATCAGTACGTTGTGTTTGATATCTGGAAGGATATGACAAAAATTTGATTCCAGAAATTAAGTGACCCTTCAAAATAGAATGATACTCACTTTTTGTATTGCACACTAGCATCTATATTACAGACAGGGCGCTCTTACCATGTTTGCACACGGTGCGCCTGAAAGCAGTTGCGCTGGGTGCAAATGGAAAATGCACTGTATCAGGAAGAATGAGGTGTCCTTGGGGCACCTGCAAACTTGTGCTGACCCCAGGGCATAGCATTCAACAGGAATATGGAGCAATTGTTTAAAAGCTGCTCTGTGTTTCTAGGTGCAGGCGGCAACCCGCCTGCACTTTACAAAGGGATCAGAGATACCCTTGCAGGCATGGTGCTTTGGGTGATTGCACCCGCCTGCAAGGGGATGTCTTGGGGTCCATGGGACATCCTTTCATCCCTTTAGCGAGCTGCACTCATAAGGCGCACTCATAAGGCGCACTGAAAGTGCGCTACTTTTTTGTGGCGCACTGAAAGTGCTCCTTCTAAAGGCACGTTTGGTTCTGCGCGCGCCCACGCCGGTGACGATAAAAAACGTTTGCAAGTATTGGAAAATGTGCTGGACTCGTCGCCAAAAATGTCAAGCAGGATGTAGTACGGATTTAATAGCCTTTACTTTAAAGGAACGTCCAAAGTTGCACAGGCCTCCCTCTGCAACTTGGATAAAAACAATAATTACCATTATAGCAGTGTTTATTGTCTCATGAGGTTGTAAAACACAGTTTTTCAAGATTGTTATTGTGGGGTCTAGTATGGAATCTCCAGGGACCTTTAGCTGTTTGTAATCAAAGAGGATCTTCACAGACAGGTTGGAGTACAGTGGGTGAGCTCAGTGTACCCATGAATACTGTGAAGAGATCAAGAGCATGCAAGGAGGGGTAAGCTGAGTGGTCAAACCTTTCTCAATTCTTGACAGAAAGCATGGGATTTGACACATTGAAATTTCGGAAGAATTCTTGGAGGTTCCTCAAGTGGTTCATGATTTTGGCTGTAGAAATCTTATATATTAAAGAAAGGCTTTCATGATTTTTTGGGGACTGCACATTGAGTCGGCATAGCAACTGAGCCAAAAAGACTCTATATGGCAGCATGGTGGCACGTGTTTATTTTAATTTTTTTAACTTTGCATGCAGTAAAATCAGTTTCATGAGCCAGTTGCACAGAAACCGTAAGAAATGCTGTATGTTTCTAAAAGTGTGAAGAGAATGTTATGTTTTAATGAACCGGAATCTGGAGTTGGATGTTTCTGAACTTCTGGGATGGTGTAAATTGTTCGAAGAGGAGAAGAGGTGAAATGATCTGTTCTGTCTTTGAACAGGAAGACGCCATGACAAAGGTATTGATAAGGGTGGGGCTAGACGAGTGTATGAGAGACCAGGGTGCCTCTAAATTTAGAGGTGGGAGCTTTCAGATATTGGTGCCAGTGACTTTATTAAATCACTTAAATTCCTCTGTAGGCTGATTTTTTTTTTTGCATCAACTCTTACCCAAAGAGAACGCAACAAATGTAAGTAAAGGGAAACGGGATAATTATTTGAGTCCGCCAGTCGTGTGGCAATTGCAGGCCCTCCAAGGGGATCAATGTCTTGTTGTGAAATTCTGAAACATCTCCCAGAGAATTGCACCGTCATGCAAATACCGTATTCAATTCTAAACTCAATAGGATGAATTCAAGATTTGCAGAAATTTGCTGAGATAAACTGAGGTAGCTTGAGGAATCTCCCCATGCCCCACACAGAATAAATTACCCTGCTGCTTGAGGAATCCTATCCTTTTGAAAGGGTGAATTCCAGATGGGGACCTTTGTAACTAAAATCTGTTGCTAGGTACTTTGGTGCCTGGTCTTTGTTACGTCGTGATTGACTATCGTTGGTTGAGTGCCATGTGCAAGACATGTCGCGCTTTGTGCATGTGCAGACATAAGTAAAGACCCTATCATTAGCAGCCATCATAGATGTGTCCCTCTTACTGTACGTTGGCCTAAAACTTCATCATCTTTCTTCATGCTTGAGGACTCCGCCGATGCCGCAACGTGTCGGCGCCTCATCTCTTGGTGACAGACAGGACCTAGTCAGTTAGAAAATAGGTTAATATTCCTCCCTGCCTTCTCCCTGCTCTCCTCACTAGAGACGCTCAACCCTCTTCCTGCCCATGCCCCCGTCCTCCTCTCCCCGCACCTTTACTTTGTGCATCTTTTATCTGCTCCAAACCAATCGCTTGGTCCTTCTTCTTTCCCCCTACTTAACAAAAGGAATCAGAATTTAATAACAGTGTGCTCTGAAATATCAGCGCTAATCCCCCGGCCTCAGGGGAGCGGTGCCCTGAGTGCCAGGAAAGCGCGCGGAAGGGGGTTGGACTCCTTTATCAATGGCACACTGCATTTCACAGACTGCGGCCCCCCTTTTATCATGCATACCTGTCAGGCAGGTGTCTGCAGCTGACAAGATAATGAATTATCAATCATGCATTTTCGCCGAGTTATGCAAAGCTGTTTTGAAATCTGCTTCTGTCGTCGAAGGGAGAGAGCGGTAGTCGCTGAGCGGAGGAGGGGCCGGCTGAGGGGGCGTCACTCAAAAGCGAAGACGGAGCCTTTTTTCTTCCTAGCTATCCTGGACTTGTGATGGTTGGTGTATTTTCATTCGGTTAGAGGGTGCTTTTCTTTGCTTGTGTATACTGCTGCCTATTGAAGCGTTCACACCCATCATGGCTGCTCCTGCGGTGAGAACGCGTACTGTACAGAAGTCACTCAACCAAATGCATAAATTGTATGTGGATAATGAGCCCAGTGTGGGTGGAGAGCTGTATTCAGTGCTTGCCCAGACTTACCTCATACCTTGTATTAAGACAATTATTGATCTATGGATTACGACTGCCATCAAGTGTGATGGTCATGGAATTCACATTTACTTTATCGTGCGACAAGATGTTCGGAAAGGGGTGGGTGGATGAGCATTGCTCTGCGAATTGATACAACAGTAATTCTAGTGAACCCACCAAGTGAGAAGGTTATGTCCTTTCAAGTTTGTCTAGCACTTGAAGTACCAATGCAAGATATATCAGAGTAGCACGTCAAGGCACCCATTTGTCTCCTGAGCCGTGTTTGTTGTACTCTGCAAGGTCTCACTATCATTTGAATGATGTTCAACAGCCTAGGCCAAGTACAAGGTCTGCCATGTGTGAGTAGGAGGAATATGCTGAACATTGATCCTATGCCAATCATGTGACCTGAAGGATGCTGAGGAACACCTGAAGCATGCTTAGGAGCGCATCACTTTAAGTGTGTAGGATTGGTCTAAATGATTTGGTCACTAGCGCCTCGAGGGAGCTGAAGAGAATGGAGGCCAGGTGCGCAACACCCATTGGACTCAAAGGGCTTCAGCCTCCCTCCCCCCATGCCACCCACCCCCCATCCCGACCTCCACCCCCGTCGTGTGTGACAGCCCGGGATGAGACAGCTTCCCGGGCACACACACAGCCGCACCCAAGGCTTTGGTGTTGTTTCATCCCTTTTAAGAACCCCTGCAGCCCAACTCTGCCTATTGCTTAAAGTTTCAGCCCCCCTCGAAAAAATGTTTAGCCCCCCACGAAATTTGGCTCTAGTTGTGCCTCTGATGAAGGCATTTGATGGGGAAGAAAAGAATGACAATATAGGGCTATTTGACTATTTGAGTGCAGATGTGGGTGTTTACGTTGAGATTCTTTGAGGAGAAGGTGGTGGCTAGATGTGGGTATATGGGAAATGTGGATGCTTGGAAGTGGTCTAAAGGTTGGCCAGTGAGGTATTAGCTTGACTTTAGGGGTATATTTGCATGTTGAAGAGGGTTTTTCAGTGAGGTGTTAGTTTGGCAGCAGGGGGATACTGATATGTTAATGGCGGTGTTTCAGCTTGTTTGATCGTTTCATGTTGTGGTCTCTGTGGGATTTGCTCTTGCAAACACTGGGTAAGAGTAGAATGGATTTTGTTTTGCGACCAGTGGATGGAAGCACTTCAAGTCTGAAACTGAGGATGGAACGCATGGTGGCGACTTTATCAGCCGCTTTATGTAGTGTTTTGGAGAGCAAAGAAATGAAGGTGGAGAGTGAGTGCATGGAAGTTAAATGTTAAATGTCATATACTTGTAAAGCGCACAGCTGCCCCAGCAAAGGGGCGTCCCGGCGCTGTATACCGCTGGGGAACCCATCCTGGCTTTCCCTGTGAGATGGTCCCTCCTGGGCATCTCCAAGGTGAAGACAAGCATCCCCGGCGCTGATGGGGCCGTTAGTAGAGATTAAGCAAGCTATTGCCCAGAGTTGCTGAGTGGGACCCATGGTTGGAGTAGGCACCGAGGTGAGAATTATCGAGTCCGCTGACCATGGCCCAAGACCCTGCCGCGTCGGGAATCGAACCCTGGTCCCGGGCCGACCACTGCTTCCGGGTCTGCCACCTCTAACCAGTGAGCCACACCACTCCACCAAGTGATATGGGATTGTCAAATTATCCATGGAGACTTTACCCAGGCGTATAAAGTGAGATATGATGACTTCGCTCTTTTTGGAAAGTGTCAGCATGGAGAGAGCAGCAGGTGAACTTAATGAAAGATCGGTCTGTCTACATCACGAGAAGGGAGTCTAGACATTGACACTTTGTAGTGTTCTGTCCACGCGCGCACCTGGTGCGTGGAGATTCCTTTGTTATCTGCCTCGCGCGGCCCGTTGGCACGCGAGCTATGCTCATGTCGTCAGTTGGTCTCGCAACCTGTGACAGTTAGAAACAACAGTTGGGACTGAAACTAGTGCTGTGCTTGCACGCACGCCGGTCGCTGTCTGTGGGATCCTATCTCTTTCTGACTAATAAAACGTCTCACCTACCTGGTTGTCTCCTCGAATTACTACAATCTTTGTGGCGACGAGCAAGGAAAAAGAGGATCCCACGCAGAACCCACGCCATCTTGGAAGAGTTGGCAGTTTCGCACGGAAGCCAGGGTGAATTCCAGTGTATGCCAAAGTTGATACCCGGGAGGGCCTGTGATTGCTTCTATCTTCTCGTTCCATGACTGTCCTGCTCTCTTTGATGGAAAGACAAATAATCTATGGGATATGATTTGTGTTAAATATGAGGATATCTTCGACGTGTTCACTATGTACTGGCTGATCTGCAAAGGGACAGTTGGAAACGCCTGAAATGTGCTTCCATAGGGTTACTGCTACTTAAGGGGGGAGGAGTTCACAGGACCCACGATACATGTTGTAATTCAACTGCACCTGGAGAATCTCTTGACATCCAGCAGCCCTTCCTCAGAGTGTCTTTGGCCTTCAAATGGACCTTTGCCCAATACAGTGATTCGCCCGGGGACCTATCATTAGATCAGCAGGGCCCAGAGATATGGGGAGCCCTCTGCACCCAAGCAACATGCACCCAACAAGGGTCTATAGGCCTCATTCACACTCCTTTAATTAGTGCCCATGACTTGTTTGCTACACCCCCACTTAGTTGACTGCGGCATCCCGTCCCTGATCCATAGGACCACACCAGCCACTGAGAAGTTCTAACATTCTTCTTTTCCCCTGAAGAGTGTTTGCTTGAGCAGTGAGATGCAGCGAGATGAAACCCCAGGGCGGGATGTCAGGCTCCCGCATTAAGGCCCAAGTGCTCTGGGCCCTCAGACGCGGCAGATTTGTTGAAGCAGCATTTCTTGTTCCCTCCTGCCTCTGCCAGCTTTCAGTTATCTCCCTCCAATTACCAACGCTTCCTCCATGCCCCCCTGTGGATAAAACCCTAGGGCACCATCACCTCCATCAGTGGAGCTGTCTGCTCTGCCCAGGGGGCAAAGAACCAAGCATGTTTGAGAAGTGTCATGGCGGCTGGCTAATGGAGGATAGCTTTATTGTGAAGAAAGTATGCACTGTGCTTGTAGGGGTTTCTTATTGCGTATGGTACGTCAAATCCATGCTTTGTTTGTCAGTGCCTGCCCTGATGAAACACAATTTGTTTTTTTGTTTATTTCATCATAGTTTGAGTTTTAAAGCAGAAAGCAAGATGGGATAGCCGCTTATTAGAACAAATATATATATATATATATAAGAATACATAAATCTTCTGGAATTGAATGCCATATGAAAACAAACTTTGCTAAAGCAGATAGGTTTCGTGTTCACAAATGAACCCTAAAAAAAAGTCATTAAAAAAGCAGTTTTGCGTTGCAAAATATTTCTCCTATCAGGGCACAATGATACATCTAATCAGTCAGTAGAAAGAAGATGAGATTAAAATGCTACTGAGAACTAATCACAGAATGTGATTGGCCATTGGTAATAATGTTTGCAGGTCCTTGAGCCAAGGGAGCTAGGGCTGAAGGAGACTGAACCAGGGTCTATTTAGGTCCACGAATACCAGACAGTACAACTGTCTGGTTTGCCAACGACATCATGGGGACATTCAGAAAGCCTCCTTGGGAATGCATTCCACGCATTGATTACATACCATGACATAACATAGCATATGTATTTGTAAAGCGCTCATTCACCCGTGGGCATCTTGGCTCTGAATAACGGATGGTTGCATATTCAGAAACTGCTGTTTAGCACCAACGGGAACACCCTTGCACAAGATGCTTACGTTAGGGAAACATCCTTTACAACGCAACTCTTACCACACAGTGCCTTTACCACGCAACTTTTACAACGCAATCATTACAACGCATTGTGCTGGAGGGCGCGCTAGGATAGGGAATAAGTTTAATTTACTATCCAACACCTTCCCTAGTGTCCACAGGGACTGGAGTTGGAATAGTAAATTAAACTTTTCACTATCCAGCACCCCAAAGCGCTATGCGTTGTAAAGGTTTTCGTTGTAAAAACCGCGTTGTAAAGGCATGCGTGGTAAAAGCATGCGTTGTAATGTAATACATCCCTTACGTTATAGGTAGGAGTGCTTTTGTGCGGGAGGAATACCTTCCTGTACAAATACAATTCTCTGAGGCATTTCCCTCATTCTAAGTGTGCTGCAGAATGTAGCACGTGTCGAAAGAGGAAACAACGAGGAAAAATAAAGATATTTCTCCTCGTTGCACCAGGTCTATCAGTTTTAGTTAATCTGGGAATGTGTCAGAATCCATGGGTGGCTGTGTGGAAACACTCATGGCGCACCTCTCTGCTGCAGAGTAACACAACATGGTAACAGACTGCAGGAGGTTACCCCAAAACCCAATAGAGACTAGGATAAATATTGTATAGCATAGACAATGTCTCCAGGGTATTGTTTGGTAGGGGAAATTATTTCAGATGCACAATAAATTGCTTAGAAAAGTGCTAGGGGGCACAGGGAAACAAAAGACTGTAAAGTGAAAAGGTGTAAGGAAATGATTTATACATATATTTAATTATATTATACGGTCAAAACATAAATACTTAAACAAACCATCAAAATTGCACTGTGTTACATTAAATGCCGTGCAACCTGTGATGTTGTGCACAAGTGCTCCTGAGAAGTGAACGGCACTAATGACACATGAAGGAATATATACAGGGGGGAAAAAAGACGCAAGCACGGTTATATATACAATGAAGTCATCAATGATGCCCGTACAGTTTGAAAATTTAAGGACAAGTGAATCCTTCTGGGCAATTACAGAGAAGGCGCCATGAATCATGCTATGGGGTCGATGGCGTTTCGGCCCATATACAATGTCAGGACATCATCAGGACCAAGTTACAGATTTTGGATACAGTGTGGGAAAGAACTAATCAAGAGTCAAGGAGGGTATCCAGACGGGTGGCGCGTTGGCAGCATAAATGGTGACGAGTTGTAGTTCCAGGGTCGATTGTATGCGCTGCCTCGTAATTAGAAGAGAGTGCGCAGCAAATTCAGGCAGAGACCGGCTTGGGTTTTTAATTGCCATAAATTGGAATTGGATGGACGTCAAAGTGGGAATTCGAAGGGCCAACCGGAATCAATGACTGGGTGCTGGGGCAACCAGGTTCAGTCTGCTGTTCCGGCATGGGTCCGGAACAGCAGACTGGCCCTGTGAATTCCCCGCTCTACTTTGCACCACTGCACTCTGCGCCATGCCATTGAATGCTATGCCACTCTGCACAACTCCACTGTACATCACTGCACTCTATGCCACTATTCTACTCTGCACCACTGTACTCCATGCCATTGCTCCCTGCACCACTATGCTCTATGCCAATGTACTCTATGCCACTGCACACTACACCTCTGCACTACTCAACTCTACTGCACTATAATCTATTCTGCACCACTGCACTCCATGCCACTGCACTCTACCCACTCTAATCTATGTCACTGCACTCTACTCCACTCTGCTGTACATCTTTGCACTTTACTCTGAACCACTCCACTCTACCCTGCACCATTCCCCTCTACTCTACTTCACTCTACTCTGAAAAATCTACTCTATGCCACTGCATTCTACACCACTCTACATCATTGCATTCTATGTCAATGCCCCCACACCGCTTTACTCAAACCCAATACACTCTACGCCACTGCACTGTACACCAATCTAATCTGAACCACTGTACTTAACACAACTTCACTCTAGGCCACTCTACTCCACTTTGCACACTACACCCTAATATACTCCGCCCTATGACGCTTTGTTCCATTAATGTAACTTTGCAACACCCCATACGCCACTCCACTCTCCTTCACACCACTCCACAACACTCTATGCTACTCCGCTCTATGACACTCTACTCTACTCTATGGCACTAAATTGTACTCCATTCTATTCCCTTCCACTCCACAACACTCTACTCCTTCCCGATCACTCTACACCACTCCACGATGCTCGTCACACCACTCCACGCACTCAACTCTACACCAGTCTATTCCACTCCATAACACTCCACTCTACTCCACTTTACAACACTCCACACAACTCTCCTTTACCCCGCTAACTTTTAGCCATGCTGAACAGCTGCCACACTGGTGTGCAAAATGGCTAAAACATATTGGCAAAGCCAATTGCTCTTGCATAGGCGCGACCTATTGGCTTTGCTAATGCTTCTTAAAATACAATATGTTTGCTTTGAATGACACCAGCAAGAGATTAGAACAATGTGAATCCATAGTTGAATCCATACTAGGGATTTTTTAAAGTGTACCAGATACGCAAACATCAAAGTTTTAAAAACAGAGGACCAAAAAAAGTTCTCTTGGTGCAGGCCTCTCTTTACCTTTTTTGTTTGTTATGATATAGGCATTTGCTATAGTGCAGAGACTCACACCCGGAGGTGAATCTTGGCGCTTTGTAACTCAGAGTCGGCAAAGTGCAGTTTAGAACAGATTGCACATCCACGTCTTTAGCTGTTTTTTAACTTAGTCGGATCCTAACACAACCGGATATGCAGAGGTAGCTTGCTTCATAGAAGAGGGGCAAGATATCAGAAGGATCAGCGACCACATCTGGAAGTGCCAATACGAGGGATCCTTAGCAAACCTTGATTTGCAGACCTGAGCAATCGAGTAGGCTGATAGTGGCTGAATCTTATGTGCAGGTAGGTTGGGAACCACTTGGTTGGTGCCTTATGAGCCAGACAACATAGTTTAAAGATGGCATGTTTTCTGACTGGTAGTAAAGGCAGGGCATTCACGGTTGGAGCAGAGGACAATCATGAAGAGAGATTGCAAATCAGTCGAGTCATCATGTTCTGCATAACATAAAGCTTGGCCAGCATAGAGTAATTTGCTGCCACTAGCAATGCATTCCCATAGTCCAAGCAACTCGTAATCAATGCTTGGACAAGGGATTTTCTCGATGCGGAGGGGAGCCATGGAAAGACTTTCTTGAGTAGACGCATTGTGGTAAAATGAGTATCACACGTTGTGCTGACCTGGTCTTTGATGCATAAAGTCTTATTCAGTTTGATTCCAAGATTTTTTGCTATCTGTTTTGGGCAGGGGGCTGGACCTAATTCACCAGGCCACCTGTCTGTCAACCACAGCTGCTGAGCCTTGCCAAACAGCACTATCTCTGTTTTTTCACTGTTTAATTGCAGGCAGTTGTTAGTCATCAAGTCAGAAACTTTCCTCATTCAGCTCATGAACCACCTTCTCACCTCATCTATATACTTCCCAAAGGAGATGACTAATTGAGTGTCATTGGCATAAGACACAATCTCAAACCCGCACTATGTGTGCGAGCGGAGCCACATAAGCATTAAATAATGTCGGGCTCAGGGAGGAACCTCGCGGTACTCCTTTATTGATCATCACGGTACGGGATCTAAAGGAGTCTAAGGGGATGGTTTGGGTCCGGTTGTGAGGAAAGTCCCTGAGCCGGTGCAATGCTCTGTAGTGTATACCTGCATCGTACAGTCTGAAAGTTAAGATAGATTGTGAGACTGTGTTCTGCTCCTTCTTCTTTCCCAGATTCCAGTTAGTAAGAGTTGAGCTTTCTCATAAGGCTCTGCCTCCAGAAAGTACCAATATGTCTATGCTACCTCTCAAAGCAGAGTATAAGACAGGAAGGAAATCAAGTGACCCAAATATCCTATGGACAGAATAATGTACTTTTCTAACTCCAGCCTTTGAATTGTTGGGTAATTTTTGGTTGTTCTTATCATAATGTTGACTAGGAAAAACACGGATAGGGTCTTGCAGCAATTGGCAAAGTAAATGAAGTGGGTGGTAAGCACTACTTTGTTTTTCCGCTGACACTTAGTTGATAGTCGGAATACGTATTACCTGCCGCCTGCTGTCCTGTTCATCTTAGGTGGGACATTCGGCTGCAGGGAATGCTGTGCAAAATGAAGTTAAACTGACCTTGCGCAAATTCAGAAAACTTCATACTTCTTTGTAAACATTGATGTTCTCTGAATGTGCCTGACTACTCAGATGGGCTTCAAAGTTTGCCCACCCCTAAACCTTAGGAATTGAGTATCTCTTGAAACAAGCATTGGCAAAGCCAATAGGTCTCATCTATGCAAGATCTAATGCCTTTGTTATTGTATTTTTAGCCATGTTGTACAGTTGCACGACTAATGTGCAGCATGGGTGGAAGTAAAAGATATATGTATTATTATGCCGTCATAGCTGACCATGTCATATTGCTTTGTTTTAATTTTGCATTCAGCCAAGCTGTGCAGCAGCCATGTTCCTTTAAGACATAGCAAAAAAAGATGACGAAGCCAAATATCACTATTATTTGGTTTTATAATTTTTTTAAGCTTTGTGCATTTGCAAGGAGTCAATGTCCACCATGTCTGGTACTTGGATCTTTTAATGCAGCCATTCCAATATTTTATGCCCCCTTTTTCTGCTAGGTGCACTGCTTAATGTGAGCCAGTGGTTTCTGGTGCTGGCCACCAGCACTTAATTGTCATCACCTGCAGTTATGACATCCTGCCACATTGTGGTGCTGTTTGTCTAATTTTGACATGAGCACAACAACAGTTGTTTACTAATACAATATACATTGCAAATGACCCACATCTGCTGCTCAAACCATTCTTACATGTTTTGGGGGCCTTAATAGTCTTCATTGTCACTTTTGTAGGCGTTTGATAGTAGTTGTGTTGGTACTGTCATTGGCAGACCTGGCAGGGGCGATGAGTGCTGCAAGCTGGAGTGGCCTACTGATGAAGGCCCTGACACTTCTTATTATGCAAATTAAGCACTGTCTCAGTGCAACCCCAAAAGAGAAGCCGAAATGTGATGCTAGACAGCGGATTATGCCAACCAATTGATCAAGCCCTTTCCCTGTAAGTGTATGCTTTTGGTTTGTAAGGTAGTATAATTTGTTCTTTGCTTTTGAATGTCCTCCTATAGCACTTGGAATGCTTCTGGATTGTTGCATCATGGCGTACATAGTAAACAAACGGGCTCTCAACCTCTGTCCTTTTCGGGGGTTGGGGTTTTGCTTCTTGACAAGAGTAAGCCTCTTTTGCATCCGGGGTAAGAGTGGGATGAGAAGAAGTTTGTGAAAGTTCAGCTACTCACAAGTGTGGGGGTTGCAAATCTTTCCAGTGCATTCACCACCTTAAATTACCCACTCCCCACTCATGGGCAAATATTTTGCCTCACATTGTATCACACCATAGTGCTGTCTATATTATCTGTGAAATTACGTGTGTGTAAATTTTTAAAAAGCTGCGAATTTGCAGTCATAAAGCAAGTCATTTTCCCCTACAAATGGCACTCACCCGAGCAAGTGGTTTTGTTGTTCAGCAGGGCTTTAAGTGGGATGAAAAAACTGGAGGTCTCTCAAAGGGGGGCGCGGCCAAGGTAATTAAGGTCGTGGCTTAAAAACACGCAAGCTAAAAATCTATGCTTAGCATAGTGTGCTGCCCCACTTATATTTTGCTGTTTCTGTCATTGCATCCAGATATATGATACAACAAGTAACATCGGGCCCGATTCACAAAATGAACTTACTACTTTTGGTATTCATAGAATGAACTTACACCTTTCGGTATTCACAGAAGTTAGGACTACTAACTTTAGGACTCCTAAATGCTTTCTGTGAATACCGAAAGTCTTAAAATTAGGATTTTTCTCAATTTAGTAGTAGTAAAGTTAGGACTACTAACTTTAGGACGCCTAAATGCCTTCTGTGAATACCGAAAGTCTTAAAATGAGGATTTTTCTCAATTTAGTAGTAGTAAAGTTTGGACTCCTAACTTTACTACTACTAAATTGAGAAAAATCGTAATTTTAAGACTTTCGGTATTCACAGAAGGCATTTAGGCGTCCTAAAGTTAGTAGTCCTAACTTTACTACTACTAAATTGAGAAAAATCGTGATTTTAAGACTTTCGGTATTCACAGAAGGCATTTAGGAGTCCTAAAGTTAGTAGTCCTAACTTTACTACTACTAAATTGAGAAAAGTCCTAATTTTAAGACTTTCGGTATTCACAGAAGGCATTTAGGCGTCCTAAAGTTAGTAGTCCTAACTTTACTACTACTAAATTGAGAAAAATCGTGATTTTAAGACTTTCGGTATTCACAGAAGGCATTTAGGCGTCCTAAAGTTAGTAGTCCTAACTTTACTACTACTAAATTGAGAAAAATCCTAATTTTAAGACTTTCGGTATTCACTGAAGGCATTTAGGAGTCCTAAAGTTAGTATTCCTAACTTCTGTGAATACCAAAATGAGTAAGTTCATTCTGTGAATACCAAAAGTAGTAAGTGCATTCTGTGAATGCCAAAAGTAGTAAGTTCATTCTGTGAATCGGGCCCATCATACCTACAACATGTCAGGAATATTGGCTATGTCAATGGTTGTTAGTTGCATAAGATAAATAAGCAGCTACTTTGGCTTGTATATAATATTGAAAAAGCTTCCACTTAAAGCCCTGGTGACACCACGACAATGTTGCTGCTCCTGAGTTTCAGAAAGAGAAGGGAAATCCAGAGAGAAAATGACTCTTTTTAAAGGATTTCCTTTCCCTTACAACACTCTCCTGGCATGACGTCATGCCGTAACTTCTGCACTAGTGAGAAGTCAGCAAAATGAGTATGTGACCATCAATGTGCCTGCTGTCACTGCAGTCCTGAAAAAAAACGGCTCACCCAATAGAAACCTGTTTCGAGCCCCCTTTAAAAAAACTGCCTGTGCTCAGCTCGGTGAGACCTGTCCCACTTAAAGCCCTGGTGTTCTGGCCTGAAAGCAGCGTGAGAACTATTTTTCCAGTCTGCAGCAAGAACCGGTGCAGTGTGACAACCCCAGTCGCCACTCACCTCGCCAGTGACATGATTAAATATGCCAGATAAGTCTTCAATCACTCGGCAGAATAACCTCCCCTCATCAATACACTGGGAACTGCCGGACTACATGATAATGACATCGTGATTGCATCTTCATTATCGAAGTGCCCAATCACAGGCCGGTAGGACAATGGCTTCCTAGCAATCAATGGCCGGCGCACGGGTCCGGTCACCCCTCGCCACGCGCAGTAAATAACTTTCAGCGCCTGACAATCAGCCACGCAATGATTAAAAGGCATGTCGAGAGCACAAGGCTGGGATTCCCTTCGAGGTGATCTGGTGCCTTCATCAAAAGCTTCTTGACCTCAAATCTGCCTCCGTCACACGATGCGCCAGATCATGTCACTAATCGTGTGTGATGGTGTGTGACAGCGCTATCAAGTGAACTCTGTTTGCGCTGTGTGTGTTCACTCCCTCGCCAGCAGAGTGCGCAAGAGACTCTCATGCAAGTGTTCCATCAACCTCATGTGAAATCAATGTCCCTTCACGAGCGTGCCCTTAACCCGTTGGCTGCAGCCGTCGGCCAACTGTCGTCACGACCACTAACTTGGTAGTGCTGCGCACGTCCATTGGCCGACGCTGCCCCACTCGTTTTTCGAACGTTCAGAACTGGAGCTGAACATTTGACGCAGCCAATGGGTTAAGGATAGCTATTTATTTATCTGTATTTTTAGGGCTTTATTCACAAGAAACTGATGCATCTCTGCGTTAGAGCAGAGATGCATCAGTTTCCTTGCGCCAGGCAAAGAAACACTTGCACCACCATGGGTGTGTCGTATTTACAATACGATATAGTAAAGATGCCAACAAGGGAATTTGTTCAACAATTAAGTTGCAGGTGATTGATCACTTAAATTCTTTTTGTATCTGATCAACTACACTCAATTTGTTCCTGCTTTTGTTATAATTTGTCCTGTGAATTAGGATACAGTAACCAAAATACTCAAAAAGAAGAAAAGCTACACAGATATTATGTTTGATGACTATGGTCTGCACCCCAGTGATGGTTGTTTGCCTTCATATTATGGACCAGATTAATGTTCTGGACACCTGTGTGCTGTGATTTATGTCTAAGATGAAGATGAGGGATTGCCCAGGGAGGAGAGGAGATTTATGGCTGCAGGCAGATCAACACAAGATCCAACTGATGGGATACCTGTACGGGGGTCCACTCAAGAAACCTAACCACCAAGGAGCCATATGTTCCTTGCGGTCCTGTCATCTTGCAATATCTTGGAACAAAATAGAGACAAGAATTGCCAGGGTGATGGAAACAGAGATCCCCACAACATCCCTGGTGGAGTGGCAGCATCCCCAACCTGTATTGTACCATAAGGGTTCCCCAGATCCCTGGTCCAGTCACACAAACTGCTCCAACTTCAGAGCCTTCAGCTCCTAAGGATAGAGGTTGGTTTTGGAGGCAAGCGATGGCCATCCTGATTCCAGATCCATTACCTGACCCCTTACTTCTCATTGTAAGGTCTGGTTGCTCCCTGAACCTAATGTCCATTTCCTCCATTGGTACCAGTGATGCCTTTCCATTGAAAGTAGATTTGATCTAGACCTCTTAGTCTAGGCAAACACAGCAACAGGTTATGCTCCAAGTTCAGTTATCTTCAGAGGTGTTTTGGTAACAATTGTTTCCTGTAATAGTCAATCGCTAGTCACAGTGGTACACCTGACAGTCAAACAGCCTTCATTTGAAGTACTTCATGTCCCTTTACAGCAAAACAATCTCGAAAAAACATATTCACTTGTCCTCTACTAGGGCAAGACCCCATTTCCACTAGATGCCCACCAGGAGAAACTCTTCAAGAAAGGTAACACTGGCTGGTTCTGATGCCAGTTCCCCTTCTGTGGCGAGACGAGACAACTTTGCTCAAACCTCACGATCAACAAAAGTTCCTTTTAGCATCTGCATGCCAACAATCCAGGTCCCAGCCCTGTCTTTTTAATGCCTATCTGATGTTCCAGTCCACTCCCTGTCCACATTTCAAGATTGCTACGTGTGTATGGGTTGCAACTAACCTTCTACCCAGGGATCTGCTAGCTTTCCAGTCAATTGTGCTCCCCAGCGAGGCATTTCACACCCGTTGAATGAGTTCATTCCTACCATTGGGGGAGGAAAGACTTGCAGAACTGGCAGTCAACGTCATAAGCAGTGCAAAGGAAAATGGCTATATCGCACAGTCATCTCCTGAATTGTCATCACTAACAAAAGGGACTGGACCAGGACACACATAACCATGATATTACCACAAGGAGAACCAACAAGTCACCTCAAGGATAAATTCTCATATTGACCCCTACATTAATAACAGCTCTAGGGACCCTGAATCTTGACTAATTTCCCAGTAGAACCTCAACAAATACAGACAAACAGTTCAACGAGCATACGCTAATCCATCCTATCTCAAAGCAAGGGAGATTCTAACTCCCTCGCAATCAAGTAATGATGCATCTGGTTACCCTCAGACCCACACTAAAAGCTACAGCATCTCAGGAAAAATTCTTCCCTCAAATTCGAGAAGAATCATTTTGGCCGTCAGTGGGACAGTGATCACCACCAACAAATAGTAACCAGGGGGCATATTACCAAGCAATAGCGATAATTATCGCTATTGCTTGGTTAGAAACAAAAATGTACCGCTGAGCTGCGGTGATTTTTATCGCAGATAAACCTTGGTATTACCAAGGTTTATCCCAAATGCGATATAAATTGCCGCAATGCATGAATATCGCTGAAAAGTCAGAGATATTCATGCATTTCCGAGCTAATGCTCTTAGCCATGTTATCCACCTCCCATTGGATAACATGGCTAAGAACTGCTCAGGGCTGGTGTTAGCTTTTGGAGATATTCGCGCTTACCGCGAATATCTCCAAATGTTGGTAATAGGAGATAGCGAAGTTAGCGACTGTTTTCAGTCGCTAACATCTTGGCACGCCCACTTTGCATGTCATTAGTGATAAATATCACTGACATGCATAGCGGGGCCAAAGATGGTCGCTATCTCCTACTAGCTGTCGCTAACTGGTGTTAGCGACAGCTAGGTAATAGGGAGATAATTTTATCTCCGCTTTCTTGGCTTTTAATGCCAAAAAAGCGGAGATAAACCCCCTTGATAATATGCCCCCAGGTCCAAAAACGGCGAGAGACACTGTCAAATTATGTGAATGAATGACACCACCATCCCACGGCCACTAAAACATCCATCATCAGGGACACTCCTAAGTGTTTTTATCTGAATGCATATATAATAGACATGGGGCCAGATTTACCAGATTGTCACGCAGCGAAGTAGTCGCAAATGCTGCACAGCTTTGCGTGAGAAGGAACGAACAGGAGAGTGCAATATTTACAGAAATATGGCACTCTCCTTCCCTCTCCCTAGTGCCAGTGCAGAAATGTGCTGCCGTGCGACACGGATACACCTTTGCACCATAGTGCAAGGGTGTCTCCATTTGAATAGCATTGGTTTTGTACTGGAAGGTACACTTCCAGTACAAAGCACTATACAGAGCCTCACTTTAAACCTTTTCTCACTTTGTATGTGTGCTGTACTCTGCAGCACACTTGCAAAGTCCGAAAAAAAGGAGAAACTACATAATTTTTCTATGATAGCGCCTGCATGAAGTGGGCATTATTTTCTGATGCTAAACCTTGTCTACTTTTTAAGTAAATAGGCCCGAGTGTGAGAAACCTTGGGAGGTTGCATGGGAACACCCATGCTCCACCCACAGTACGCCCCCTTGGTGGTAAGTAATGCAAAGCAACGCTGCTATGCGCTACTTTCCAGTGAATTTCCAGGGCAAAACAAGTTTAGTGCTGGAACCAGAATTTGAAAAAAAAGATTTTGCGTCTTTTTGTGCCACTTTTGTGATGCAAACACAGCATTAAATCTTAGTAGATAGACCCATCGGTGGGTTATTTTAAGTTGGACCAGTCTAAACCCAGAAGAATGGCTACCTCCTTTAGATAAGGAGTGCCTCTTTCCACTCCACATCACGCAGAACAAGAAAGGTTAGCCAGCCATCTATGCTTGATCTTATACAAGAGGACATTATTAAAGACAACCTAAGTTTCAGTCGGGTGACCTAATATTCTGCTGGGGCAAAATGTGTTTTGCACCAGCATAATTTTGCATAACTTCTTGCATTTTGCATTATGCAATACGTTTTAGGGTAAAATCCTTTTGTAGGAGCATGTTAACAATTCAAACAAATAGAAAGCGAGTGGGTGTTTTTGGGGACACTTGTGTTTTTTGCACAAACGTTTTAATACAAAATGCATCTTCGCGTTCAAAATGAACCCCAAGACACTTATTGTGCTAAAATATAGTGCTAAATGGCAGATTTGCATTTTGCATAACATTTCCAAAATATCCAATAATTACACAAAAGTAAATGGTCAAGGGCTGAGCAATCGTCCATCGGGATGTTTTCAAGCATGTAAATCTCTGTGCAGTCAGCATATGAATGATTCTTCTGACATCCACCCCCATGATAGAAAATAGAAGCTTGATAAACACATGATACTCCAAAAATGTAACTTGCACGCCTGTGGCATTTAATTGTAGACTTTGTTTTTTGTTCAAACAATAAACATAAATGTTGTCTGAACTCAACCCTGTCTTCCTGGAACAGGTATGTGTGCACTCACCTGTCTGCTACAGGATATCACTTTGCATCCACTGTGGGTTCGGGGCCTTCTCGCGACCGTCATCATTGTCAGAGACCAGCTTCAGATCTCCTGACTACGAATAATTGGCTGACTCTTTGTCTGCCATAGGTCTTCATATGTATTTTGTTTACATAACGAATCCATTTTGAGTACTCTTCTCTGCATTTGGTTAACTTACCACCCCTGTCTATAAAGTGCCTCCCTGAATATGTTCTCTGCATGCATAGGCATGCCTCGACCCTCTATGCACAGGAGTGAAATCACCTTCAAGGCTGTCGCCACCATCATTGAGATCTAAAAATAGGCACTTTCTGGTACAGTCAGGATTCCTTGTGGCCAATCAACCCAACTCTTAACCTGGTGGTCACCAGCTAACTCCCATCTGCCTCATTCCAATAGAGGTCAACGCAGAGTTGCCTCTGCGATGGACAGGACAGCTGAGGATGGAATGGTGATGCTTATATCTGTAATCTAAAGTTTTCCTACTGTAAGGCCTGGTCTCATACCCAAGACCATGAGAGTATCTCTAAATGTCTCTGGAATTGAGCGGGTAAGTACTCCGGCCAGCTACACTTGACGATAAGCTGGAGCGAATGTGAAAAAAACCAGGCCACCCCTTGAGCTTCAGGTCATGGACTGCTGCGGAGATGGAGGATGGATGTCCCTGCACCCTTGGTGTCATTCCATTAGGAAGCCGGAGAAATATATGAAATATATTATCTGAATTATGCCTAAGTGCCATCATTTTCAAACCATTCCCCACAACCTCCATAACTCTTTAAGTGCTGCTCAGCCTCCATCTATCTTCTCCAAGTGATCTGCTGGGTGCTGAAAACTGGATTATGAACCTCTCTGCGGCTCTCCGCGCGGGCGGTATTTATGAGATGGGGACGCCAACCCCCCCCCAACGCCTACTCTAATAGGACACTGCAGGACACTGCGCGTTAAATATGTGTGTCACGGCTAGGCTGTTTTGTTCCTTTGAATTATTTGAGGCACCAAATGAATTTTATACTCCATCGAGGGCTGTCCATGCTTGTTAAGGTGATAGTTTTGTCTTCACTGTGGCGTGCAGTTCCATCCCCAATGCTATCACTTCTCCACGGCGGCTTTTTAATCTTGCGGAAGGACCGCATTGTAGCCGGGGTTCCGCTGCAGCGGGCAGAGATCGAAAGGGACTAGGAGCTGTCTGCGACTTGATTGGCTGACTCCTAATAACCTAACCATGCACCTTTTCTTAATAATGATTAAGGACTGATTACAAGTTCAGGGCTAAATTCCGAATCCTGTCCACGTAATTATGGGTTGTCTCATAGTAATAGCAACATTGCAGTTATCCAGTGATAGATTCCAGCAGGTCAAACCTGACGAAATGTATGGGGAAAAAAAGGCATGGAAAAAAAGGAAAAGGGTTTATAACAGAAAATTGTGTGAAGAAATATTGTCTGACGTAAATATGGTATCCTATATCATTTACAATAACATTGTCCCAATTGGTGCAGATTTTCTATCATTGATCCCAATGGGGAAATTGTTTCCTAAGCCATGTGTAGGATGAAATATTTATGTCAGATGATGTGATAAGAATGATAGTCTGGTAAAACATCAAGAGAAAGTCATAGGGGCATATTATCAAGCCTGGGCAATAAAATTATCGCCGCTTTATCGGCAGGAAACTGCCGATAAAGTGGCGATAATGGGCTTGATAATATGCTCTGTGGAATTTCAATCGAAGCTCAAGTTAAATGTGAAGGACATCTAACATGAGCTTCGATTGGAATTCCATAGAGCACATTATCAAGCCCATTATCGCCACTTTTATCGGCAGTTTCCTGCCGATAAAGTGGCGATAATTTTATCGCCCAGGCTTGATAATATGCCCCATAGTTTTAAATACCGATTCTGCACGTTATGTCTCATTTCTGAATGAAAATACGCAGAATAGGAGGCCTTTATCACACCTGTTAAATGCCTCACCTGGTGTAATGTTATTCACAGAGTCTGTAAACACCTCACCGTGAGCCCCTCAACTTGTAAACAGAGCCTTAATCATCATACCCAATTGCTAATCACAAACCTTACCTTCGACCTTGTACAGTGCTCTGATGCCTTTTGGTCAGGTTGAACAATATATATATATTATATAAACACATACACATGTATACTTGGGGTGAAACCAGTTACATACTCCGGGTATGAATCACACAAACAGGAGAGCAAGGATATATTTGCAAAGTTCAAAGGTCACATCCGGATGATAGTATAGAATAATTACCTTTCCTCCTTTCTGAAGTCAATACAACCAGCATCATGTGGGCCCAGTGGAAATACGGTAAGTAGTGAAAAATGTGCCAGAAATGAGGAGAAAGCCAAAACATAGTGGTTTAGAGCTGTAGGGTAAAATGTTGTTGTGCTTATTTCCATTGGTGGCAGGTCTTTTTCTCATCTCGGGCCGGTCACTTGGAATGAACCCCCTCTGGAGCTTCGAACCACAATGGAACTTTCCTCTTTCAACCAAAAACTAAAAACATGGCTGTTCCAGCTAGCCTAACAGGGCATGCACAGATATTGCAGGCCGCCTGAAGCAGCGCCGGGACACTCTTTTGAGTAGCTGTGCACTATAAAAATACTGCTAACGTAACATAACATTTGGTCTGCCCTGTGACCACCAATAATCAATGGAAATTCTCTTTTGGGTAGCCTAGGTCGAGTTCAATTGGCGAGTCGATGAGTGGGCATGGAATCAGCCTCCTGTGTGACTGAATGTGTCTTTGGACACTGCAGTTTTGTACAGTAGCGGCCAGAACACTCAAGACTAAGAGGCATGTTATCAAGCAGGGTGTTAAAATTATTGTCGTTTAGGGGCAGAAAACGCCTGCTAAAGCGGCGATAATGGACTTGATAATATGACCTGGAGAATTCCAATGGAAGCCCATGTTCACACCAGAACATGAGTTTCTAATGGAATTCACAAGGCCATATTATCAAGCCCATTATCGCCGCGTTAGCTGCAGTTTTCTGCCGCTAAAACTGCAATAATTTTTAACGCCCTGTTTGATAATATGCCCCATAGGGTTTTTAGGAGCTCCAGAAAGGATGTTCTGTAGTACTGTATGGGTGGCAGAATGGACACTAATGTGGGGCTCCGGATACTTGGAAAAAAACAATATATCCCTCCCTCTGGAGCTAGCACGATGGTTGAACGAGGCTCCTGGAGTCGGTGTCGCGTTGGCTGCTCTAGTAGTGATCTGGTGGAGGTCGTGTTTGATCACAAAGAGCTTACACGAGCACTGATTTTGAGTTGGGAAGTAATGCAACATCCTCCATTTTTTTGGAGGGATGCTCAAGGCAGAGCAGATCCTGTTGGAATTTTACTCTGCCGCAGAGTAGCTCCGTTGTCCTCCAGTTTTAGGACTTCCTCCAAATATTAAAGGATTTTTCACGTACACACAACTGTCCATCATGCTTTTTGTGTCAAAGTGGTGGTTTGAAGACCAAAGATACACCACTCCATTGGGCTGAGCTGGAGTTGCTACCTCTCTGCAGAAGGAGGTGTGTTCATTTCACTTTTTGAGTGACAACACGATGGAGTCAGTTCTTCCAACAGAGGACCATCTACATCCCTTTGGATGCTCCCGCCTTCCACAAGCTCTCGCATCAGCATACGCAACAGTGTGGTGCGCCAGTGGAGCGTGGCGTGGAGTTGTGTGACTACAGAGCTCTCTTCTTTCTTTTCTTCCTTATGCTTCTACATGGCACGCTGCTTTCTACTATTTTTTTTTGGTACCTGTTGTTTTGTTTGCTGTTGGCACAGAAGGTTTGCTGCTCAGGGCCTCAGTAATTTCCCTGGGCTCTCCGGATACTTTCAACCTACGTGCTCTGTGTGCAGAGGTGACTGCTGCCTCATGCTGGCTTCTTAGCGAAATAAGAACCAGGCTGATACTGTAACACGTAGGAGCAATTTATTGCACTGAATCCAGTACGCGGTGAGTACTCCCTCATGGACCACTACTGCGCCATGAACATCTAACGAACAGTCCGTTCTCCAACCAGTGCGGCCAGCAACGGGGTAGTGATGCTAAATTCAAAGTCTATGTGGCCCAATTCTGTTCATCGTCAAACTCTTGCCTGCCTCATCACCTCTACGTCACTCTTCATTGACCAACTAGATATTCTTGGACTGTTTCACATATATGTCAAGTCACCAAAATGCTAGGAGTAGCGAAATGACATCACACCCACTTTGACCACTGTTGACGTCACAGAGGCCTGTTGCTGATCGGGTAAACAAGTTCCTGTTTGCAGCTGAAGGTCTCTAGGGGCAGTGCATGGAGTGGAAGCTTCAGAATATATAAACAGGCCTCTTGGAGTCCATTCTTCTCTGTGCGGCCTTCAGAACCGCTGAGTCCAGGGGATGCAGGGCAGTTATAGGGCTAGCAGTTGTCGCAAGATACGCCTACTTGACATCCATGCTACACCAACTAGTTGCCAGTCACACTTATGCATAGGTACCAAATCCCATCCTTCAGCATGACTCAGCGATTCTTTCTCTGGAAGTGCCACTGCTCTCTGTTCTCCTGACACTGCATGATTTAGCTGGTCTCTCCATGCGTCTCAAACGGTGTGTTCCTCACCCACCCTCCACCAGACTTTATATGGAGTTATACTTATATGTAATGTCCCACGGATGCACAAGACCAGAACCGGAGGAAGATTCTGCTCCTACCCTGCCGCCAAGTCCTTGATCACCCTGATTCATTGATCCTTGTGAAACCCATCTCTGTGTATGTCCTAAATGTAGGGTGACCAGATTTTGAAAACTAAAAGCAGGGTAATTCCATAAAGATAGAAGTGTGGTTACACTTTTGCATCGAGCGAGGGTGCAGAATCACGTAATGACTTAATTGACAGCGCTCACCAACCCAGAAAGCACAGTGTGACACGAAGGGGGATGAAATACAACTTTTAACAACGGTCTCATCCATGTTAAATAATTGCTTTCTAATAAGGGCTGCTAACGTGTCCTGCACTGAAATTTGTAAAAACGTGCTGGACATGTGCTAAATGTATTGAAAAGTGCTGGGATACATTGTGAAAAACCGGGAATGTCCCGCCAAATCATGAGCGCCTGGTAACTCTGGGGCATATTATCAATGCTGGCGATATGCTATTTTCGACGCTTTAGCTGCCGTTTTCGGCCGCTAAGCGGAGCTAATACTATCGCCCAATTAGCAAACTGTCGCTAATTGATGTTAGCGACAGCTTTGAGGCGATAGCGAGCGGTTTGGGGCCCGCATGCATGTTAGCGACAATTATCGCTAATGACATGCAAAGTGGGTGTTCCCAACCCGTTAGCAACTGAAAGCAGTCGCTAACGCCGCTAACGCCTATTAGCAAGGCACGCTTAGCGATGGCAATATTCACCCTAAGCGCGAATATCACCAAACACTAACACCTGCCCAGACCAGTTCTTAGCCATGTTATCCAATGGGAGGTGGATAACATGGCTAAGAACATTTAGTCGCTAATGCATGAATATCGGTGTATTCTCAGCGATATTCACGCTATCGCCGGAAAAATTATCGCTTTGGAGATAAACGTAGCTAATAGCACATTATCTCAGCGATAATTTCCGGCAATGCTTAGCGATAAAAAAAATCGTTGCTAAGCCTAGTTAGCGATAAATATTGCTAATCGTTGATAATATGCCCCTCTGTTCGAATGCCTTCTCCAACCTCTAATTCCCTCTTTCTTTTATTTTTGGTGTATTGCACAATAGCATCAGAGTCCTGGGAACATGTCAGTCTGGCATCACAACTGTGTGTTGCACGAATAGCATTTGAGTCCTGAAAACGTGTCATTCTGGCTTCAGAACTGTGTGTTGCACAATGGCATCAGAGTCCTGAAACGTGCACGTTTGGCTTCAGAACTGAACTCTGCCATGTAAATGCTCTCCCACTCACTGTACTCTACTGTCCATTAAAATGTGAGCCTAACCCAAGGGGGAAGGACAGACTTCTGCCTCGTTGGCATTCACCTACACACGTGACTTTTGCCCGATCTGCATCAGTGCGGATTGGGGCAAAGGCTTACGCGTCGCATATAGAAATTCACAAAGTAATTTGGAGCTTGTGCAGTTATAAGGTGTGTGCACACGCCTCTGCTCCATTGCAGCAGCTGTGATCAGGTCCGTGCCAGGCAGGCGGTCCAGTGCAGCCCTGATTCACTGAGAGATGTACTAGAATTTGCTCCAGTCACACTGCTCCCTCCAGTGCCAAGAACTAGATCAGGGAAAGCAGCAGTGTAGACGGGGAGCAGAAATTCCCGCTATCTTTATTGCAGACCCCTACTCTCAAAGTGCACAATCCATTTCCACCTCCAGTTTTGGGGTGGAAAAGTAATATGATTCACTGACAAGTACAGACTGCTTGGGGGCTGTACATATTAGGGCACTCCTGTGGGTGAGGCCGGTACAGGGTCAGTGGCCTTGGTGCTTAATTTGAGCCGGTAGTTTCTGGTGCTTGGCACTGGCACTTTATTGTTAACACAGGGGCTTGTGAGAGTCTGCCACATGGTGGCGCTGTCTGGCTAATTTAGAGATAAGCTCAACAATAGTTGTTTATTAATTCAGTTTTCACTAAAATGACTACTAACTGCCACCCAAGCCACTCTAATAGATTTGGGGGCCTGTAATAAGCTGAACGGTCACACTTGCAGGATGTGATAATTAGTAATTATCCCAGGGACAGTGTGTGGTGTAAGCTGTAGTGGGCTCGTGACGAGGGCCCCGGCACCAATTTCTTTACAAATGAATCCCTGAGTGACCTGCTACAGATGTTAAATGTATTGGAACATTGGGCCAACTACTGGCTAGAGCTTTGAGGGAAGAAGCAGTGGTTCGGGAGAACGGGTACAAGAGCAGGCGGCAAAGAGAGGAATTATCACTTGGACATCGGAAGTGCAGGGCAGGAAGCAAGACCATGGTCAGTTATTGGCAGAGAAGTAAGGGAGTCTTCAGGCTATCAATTGACCTCCTGGCACAACACTAGATGTAAGTGGCCATAGATAAGAGGAGTCAGAGTGGTACTCACATTCAAGTTCTCCAAAATGATATATGTTGTTAGCGATTATTAAGGATGGCCAGTACCTATAGTTGCTCGTACTTATGGAAAATTCATGGCATCATGATATTGAGGGATGTCCAAACTGTTATAATGAATGATCACAAGATTAGAGAATGTACATGTACTTGCTGACAAAAACACATATGACGTTTAAGGGAGAAAGAAGTAGCGGGGTCTGAGCATAGGTGGAAGAGCACAAGAGGATGCCAGCTCTGTTTTTACTTATATTTAATGGAATAGATGGGCTAGGGGTGTTTTTATGTGAATCAAAGGGATGCATTTTTTGAGTGATGTTTAATTTTGCATGGTTTCCCCATGACTTCCAATTCCCTTTCAGCCAGTCCATGAGATCCGCTTAATGTTAGCGCCATATATATATGTAAGGTGATCTGTAGATACGAAGATATGTGACAAAGACTTGAACATGGTTACATATGAACAGATTGGTTGTTTTGAACTCAGGTTCCCAATCCACATCACAGAAAAGTGGAGCTTTAAATATAATACTATTTATTTTTCCCTGGATTCCCATTCAGAATGGAATATACTAAAAGATGAATGATAGTGACACGTGATTGGCTGCAGAAAGCATGCAGCAACTATGATGTTTCCGCTCAGACACTTACTTTTGTAAGTCCTTTAAATGAAAACAAATATTGATCATTCCATGCAGAAAAAGCCTTGAGAATTCAGAACTCTGTGGAACATGAAAAATTCAAGTCAAGTCAAAAACACTTTATTCGATTAATTAAAATCATAAAAGCAAGTACAACATTTCATCCCTCCATATAAATACAAATATAAGTGCAAATTCATCATACAGTATACAGTAAAAATAGTAAAAATACCATAATAAGGGTTAAATACAATCTACAGGCAAAATAAAATCACACAGGGAGATCACTAGCCGCTATTCTTTTTGCTTTGTTGCGAACAGCGGCCACCAAAAATATAGCAACCCCATAAATTACCCGGGTACTACTTAACAGTTGTAAATAAGTGAGGGCAGGCCTAACTTGGACAAACCCAGCCTCTCTCAATAACGGTACTAAGAACTGTTTCCTAATATCAACGTAGTGCTCACAGAACATAATGAGGTGCATTGTATCTTGGATAGAAAAAGTGTCACAACAGCAGGGAATAGAGGATTCCAGTTTGCCCCAAACTGGAAAATGACCCAGAGTAAAATGAATTAGATTGAACCTGAATCTAATTAAAAGGTGATGGTGAAAAGGAATTGTGACAATCTTTAGGTATGGCGTAATGAAGTTGAAAGAACATAATTAGCTCTAACACAGGGTTTCTTTAACTCCATTTCCTCCCGTTCCAGAGCTAGCATACCCAAGAAGTTTTTCTTAATCCAACTCAAATAATCCTTTCTAATCAGATCCGTAAACGTATACATTTCTGGGCGTCCAATTTTAAGAAACATCTCTTTAATATAGACTAACCAGGGAATCTTCTTAACCTTCTCCAGTGCCATACAGTCTCTTAGAATAATATGATTTAATGTAATCTCACTGTTCATCCAGGTTCTTGCCCAGCAAATCAATGGGGCCAGTTTGAAAAATTACAAAATTGCACAAATGTTTATCTTTAATGACATGAGTTTAGATTCCATGCTCATCATAACCATATTAACCTTTATGAATGTCAAACACATTCCAAATTAGCACAAATCTGGCAGTCTATTGCAGCACACTGAACACTTACTAGACATGGATCTTAGGCTAGTGACTTTCACCGGAGGCATCAAACTCACTGGCTAGGTGGCAATGAAATACCATTAATAAACACCTAAGATAATTTGAGTGAGTCTACTGGCGGTCAGAAGATTCCTACTCTGGTGCCCTGAAGAAGTCTCTTTTAAGAGACAAAACGTGTTGGCTACAGGGAAGAAAAGTTTTTTTACAGAAAGAAGATATGAATAAAAATGATTTTTGATGAATAATCTGGATGAAGTCTATGCACTATATAATTCACTTTTGTGATAGTTACCTAGTCAATTGAATGAACAGTGGATGCTGATCAACTTGTGGACATGGTGTCAAATCTGCGAACTGATATTTGCACCATGCTTCTTTCTCCTTCTTTCCTGTGGCATTTTTCATGCTGCATTCACAAATTGCCAAAGCTGATATTCTCAATTTACCCACACAGACCAGTCCCTCTCTGCCCTGGGCTGTGGCACATGTCCCGCAATAGACCAGAGGCCAGGGTAAGGGGTCTCTCATTTCTGTTCATGCCCCAGCTGTGCAAAAGAGTGAACTTAGGAGCAAAACTCAGCTTGGAAACTGACAAGTACTTTGAGGAAATGCACAAAACACTTAGGAATCTTCCACTGTTAATCTCCAAATGTTTCCAGCCACCGTCGTACAGTCTGGATTTGAAATGAAAATATGTTTCGTTTTTTTATATCTGATCATTTTTTGTTTCATATTCATGTGATTCATTCTAGAAATTTGACCTTTTTCTTTAATTAAACACGCTTTATACGGTAATGTGGAAAAAAAGGGGCAATAAAGAAGCTAGCTAACATTTCTAAATGTTAATTAGACGCCAAGAGACAATATCGTCAAACAGTGAAGGGACCAGTAACATTTCTTCAGTGTCTTCCATTATTAGGAGAGTCCCCCCAGATCCTTTCCAGCCTGTGCAGATTGCAAGCCAGGAAACGAGGGTGTGAAGGCTACGGAAGAAGACAACTCATATTGTGCTGCACAGCATTTGCACAAAGCATTAGCAAAGCCAAGAGGTTAAAAAGGCGAGACCTATTGTCTTTGCCAATACACCTTAGGTTGGGTTGTATGAAACTCACTTGAAAAATTAACTTACCAGATCCTTACTGTGATGTAATGAGAATAAAAGAGGCACGTAGGGTCTGTAGAATTGATTGAATGGGAGAAGTATGCAAGTGTCATAAGTGTCATGCTCCAGAATTGGAGTTTCAAATCTGCTCAGTATTCCCAAATGACACTACCTGGTGCTGGTAGATACCTCTGACCTGGTATGTCAATGCCCTTGATTAAATATGGCAACATGGTGTAGTGCTAACTTCCCTCCCCAACTCTAAATATGTAGGTGTATTGCCTGCTACCCTTTTTCTGCTTTTAACTTAAAGAAGTGCAGGCCAATTAATCCTGAGTGATTCTGGTACAGTGCAATACCTTCAAGTGTCATATACTTTCCTTCAAATTGGCAAAACATATTTAACCCTTTGAAAGCAGCAAAATAACACAACTCTTTGAACTTTGCCACATTTTACATTTGACAAATGATTTTTTTTTTATTGTAGAAAATACATTTTGTACGTTTTTGTTTTAATGCATTCAAAGTGCAGTGTGTAATTGGCAGTGCCTGATCTATGTTTAAATGATAATAGTATTTCCCCTGGCCATAGGGATTTATTTATCAAATGGTTGCATTCTTGGAATTGCACTCTTACTTTGATTCACTTGACCTAACTGGACTAAAATACTTGATGGTTTACGTGAAAGTGTGCATGGGTGTGGTGTGTGTGTCGGTGGGCATGGGCGTTTTTTGACTCTGTACTAAGCACTTCATAAAAGCCAAACCTGCAGGCTTTGCCAGCACTTGTTGAACTTGGAACTTGTTTTTCCTTGTAATGAAACACTGGATTTCCAAACCACCCACTGGATTGTGGTACCTGTTTCAAAAATAATCTGCACCAGGTAGTCATCGGGCATGAATCATTGACGCCAATTAGAAACTATTACTACTGATCGGCGGGCAATCGGTGTACGAAGATATGTCCGTCATTAGTAGAAGTTCATCCGTAGAGATGTTGGTTCCCTTGGTTCTGGGGATTAGGTTGGAAAATGTTAAATATGCATCTACCACTGGCAATAATTAATTCCCCAACCCTATTATCTACTAGGGACATATAGGGTAGGTCATTCCAATTGTAAGTGTTCCATAATATATAGTGTACCCTAATGCATGTGTGTGTTTTCACTTGTGTTTTCAACATAACACTGGCCCTGGGCGTGGTTAGACGGACCCCACATACAGTCAGAGTCAGTTACCACCAGTACCGGTCAGCAAAGAAATAGAGGTGCACAGGACGGCTTTGCAACAGATTCGTTTTGTTATTGGTGATATTATAGGTTATTGTGTGCGGAGTTTGCAGTGTATAATGAGGAGTGACATTGAGTACCAGGAGTGAGGGAGTTTGCTATCATGAGCAGGAATGTTGCCTAACTTGAGTAATGTTGTTGGGTATCTTTATTAATGGTTTAGGTATTAGAAGTGGGAGGACTGCTTACCCATCGAAGGAAGTGTTTAGGTTATCACGACTATTAAGGTGGAGCAGCTGCAATCTTTAGTATGGTTTTCGGTTACAAGAATATAGGTTTAGCTAGCATCAGTAGAGGTATTCGTTATCCTAAGTCGTGTTCTGTATGCATACTGTTTATCATGAGTACAGTTTTGTAATCAATAAGGGTACTAGTAACCGTCTGATAACCATTAGTAGCTTTTCAGTTAGCATCAGTAATGGTGATGGTTATCATGAAAGTGGTGTTGATTTGAAAGAGGTATGTTGCATAGCACCAGTAGGGCAGTGGTTGTCAGAGTAGGGCTGTTTGTTCTCTTGAGAAGAGGCATCTCTTGTAATCTCTAGAGTGTTAGTAGGACGAGCAAGGGTGTTGAGCATCAGAAGGCTTTTTGTTTTCATGAGTAGGGAGCTGGATATCATGAGTTGCGGTCATAATCATCACAAGTAGGAGTCTTTTTTGGTTATTGTGCATCAGAGCACTGATTATCATATCCGTAGTGGTAATGGTTAACAAGAGTAGGGCAACTCATTATCATAACTAGGAGTGTTAGAATCCGTAGTGGTAATGGTTAACAGGAGTAGGGCAACTCATTATCATAACTAGGAGTGTTAGAATCCGTAGTGGTAATGGTTAACAAGAGTAGGGCAACTCATTATCATAACTAGGAGTGTTAGAATCCGTAGTGGTAATCGTTAACAGGAGTAGGGCAACTCATTATCATAACTAGGAGTGTTAGAATCCGTAGTGGTAATCGTTAACAGGAGTAGGGCAACTCATTATCATAACTAGGAGTGTTAGAATCCGTAGTGGTAATGGTTAACAGGAGTAGGGCAACTCATTATCATAACTAGGAGTGTTAGAATCCGTAGTGGTAATGGTTAACAAGAGTAGGGCAACTCATTATCATAACTAGGAGTGTTAGAATCCGTAGTGGTAATGGTTAACAGGAGTAGGGCAACTCATTATCATAACTAGGAGTGTTAGAATCCGTAGTGGTAATGGTTAACAGGAGTAGGGCAACACATTATCATAAGTAGGAGTGTTAGAATCCGTAGTGGTAATGGCTAACAGGAGTAGGGCAACTCATTATCATAACTAGGAATGTTAGTATTCATAGTGGTAATGGTTAACAGGAGTAGGGCAACTCATTATCATAAACAGGGGTATTGGTGTCAAGAATAGGAGCACTGGCATCATGAGAATATGTGTCATTAGCAGGCTTATGTGAAGGTTGTGTAATTTGCTTTTGCATAATTACATGAAATTTCAGCAAAAGAATGCAGTGATATTTTTTCTGCAAATGGTGCGTATATATGCAAAGTCGCTTAATGCCCTAATTTCTGGAATTTCATGTAAAACCTGAAATTACACTCATTATGCTGCCGCACTTTAAACTTCACCCAGGCCTAATCATTATTATATAAGGGGGTGGACTGATTTCCGTAACTTCAGTCGCTAGTTAGCATATGTGGCTTTAAGGGTTCTTAGTGGTTAGAGTCAGGTCATCTGAGGCATCACCCTCCCTTGACACAACTTCATGACCTATGAAACCATCATACAGAAACAGCACCACCCTCCCTTAACACCATTGCATGACCAATGGAACCACCATATGGAAACAGGTGTAAACAAACAGAAGCATTGACTGAAAACTGGAGGAGAAACCATAGCCCAAATGACCCAGAGGTTGCAAAACAATAGTATGTAGATTACCACTTAAATATTTGGCTAAGACAAGCTGAGTCTGTGTAAAAGAAGACAACTAACCTCTACTACAAGGTCCTTAATTGGAAATCACCCCTGGCACCAGCACTACTTAAGTGGAGAGTGCAACTACACAAGTGGACACAAGCTGTCGATGTCTCGATCCACGACTTACACTTCCGCCAAAAGAGGCCAATGGCCAATAGAGTGGGACACCACTTTACACCATGTGGACCCTAAGATAGGAGACAGGCATCCCTGAATCCCCTTCCTTCATATATTACTTTTCCTCAGCCAAGAATTAAGATTATAACTTAATCTTAACATGTCCTTCTTGATAGATTGTTCATCACAATCTAATACTTCTCACTCTTTTCTGAATTCCTCACTATGCTTTACACACGTAGCAAACAATAATTTTATCCACTCTAAAATGTTCACGCTCGAAATGTGTTCATATTGTACTAAGATGCATGTAATAGATTCTCTATGTATACCTTCCATTCTATTTAATACAAAAAAACATTTTTTTTAACTAGCCTCTAAAAGGCTTCAGTATTATCCTGGCACCATAGAATATCCAGGCCTCATGCACTGTCACTGTACTCAAGATGCACTTGGCTCTGTCGACCATAATACCTCAGTTATGTCACTGTCCCCACAATGCACATGGATTAGTGGATTGTGGTAGGCCTTGGCCTGGAATTGTGCCCTCCTAGTAGGGTTTGCAGAGTTTTCCCCACTCCACGCTACGCGTAGCATGCAAAGTTCCCAAAAACTCCGCTCCGCATAACGGAGTGGAGTCTTTTCCTCACTCGTACTCACCAACATTACGTTGGCGAGCTCGAGTGAGGAAAATATTACTCCAGATCACCCCTAGTGAGATTGCTCAATGCAGAGGATCACAGATGGACACTACCGCTTGCACTGAAAAACCTTCCGCTCGAGTAGAGGAAGCTGCCGTTCAAGTAGAACATCTACTCGAGCAACAAAAAGAAGCAGCACCCTCTCGCAATGCACATGGTGCCGCTCAAACTGATTTTCCAATGTGGGACAAGCACCCTAAATTAATAATCTGTTAATATTATTTGAAGTGCATATAAATAATGAAGAAAAATGTCAAATTGAAAATTGTACAACGCTCTGTAACTGGGAAGGAATTTGAAATTGGGTCCTAAAAATTAAGTTAGTTTCCTCAGATTAGTTCAGGGAGAAGTGTAAGTGTATCAGACAAAACATATAATGGGCGATGGTTGGCCTCAGTTGAATTTAGAAAAATTCCAGCCTTCCCATTAAAATACAATTTTTGATTTATTTGTATATTTGTTCCTGAATCATATACAACCATTTATAATTTGTGTATTTAGTTGATGAATGCTTGTTTTTGTATTTTTGTGTATAGCTTTGTGGTTCAAATCATCGAAATTGCTGAGGCCGGGATTTCCAGCTTTCAGAAATAACTCAGTGGGGGTCTTCGGATCTCAATAGTGATTCAGTGGGGGTCCCCAAATTCCAGTAATGATTAAATGGGAGCCCACAAAAGTGAAAAGTTTAAGAACCACTGCCCTAAAGCACCTAGATAAGTGGTTCAGAGGTGCATTTCTGATATTGTTACCACAATGCACACGGATCAGTGGCTCAGTGGTGCATCTCTGATATTGTTCCCACAGTGCACACAGATCAGTGGCTCGGTGGTACATCTCTGATATTGTACCCACAATGCACACGGATCAGTGGCTCGTGGCGCATCTCTGATATTTTTCCCACAGTGCACACGGATCAGTGGCTCAGTAGTGCATCTCTGATATTGTTCCCACAGTGCGCACGGATAAGTGGCTCGCTGGTGCATCTCTGATATTGTTCCCACACTGCACACGGACCAGTGGCTCGGTGGTGCATCTCTGATATTGTTCCCACAATGGACACGGATCAGTGTCTCACTAGTGCACTTCTGATATTGTTCTCACAGTGTGCACGGATAAGTGGCTCGGTGGTGCATCTCTGATATTGTTCCCACAATGGACACGGATCAGTGTCTCACTAGTGCACTTCTGATATTGTTCTCACAGTGTGCACGGATAAGTGGCTCGGTGGTGCATCTATGATATTGTTCCCACACTGCACACGGACCAGTGGCTCGGTGGTGCATCTCTGATATTGTTCTCACAGTGTGCACGGATAAGTGGCTCGGTGGTGCATCTATGATATTGTTCCCACACTGCACACGGACCAGTGGCTAGGTGGTGCATCTCAGATATTGTTCCCAAAGCGCACATGAATCAGTGCCTCTGTTGTACATCTCTGATACTATTTCTACAATGCACACAAATCAGTAGCTCCTTGGTACATCTCTGATATGGTTCACGCATTGCACAAGGATTAGTGGCTCTATGGTGCATTTTTAATATTGTTTCCACAATGCACACGGAGAAGTGGCTTGGTGGTGCATCTCTGATATTCTTCCCACAGTGCACATGGATCAGTGGCTCTGTGGTGCATCTCTGATATGATTTCCACAATACACAAAGATAAGCGGCTCTAGACGGTACATTTCTGATATTGTTCCCACAATGCACACAGATCATTGGCTCAGTGGTGCATCTCTGGTATTGTTCCCACAATGCACACAGATAAGTGGCTCAGTGGTACATCTCTGATATTGTTTCCAAAATGCACACAGATGACTGGTTTGGTGGTGCATCTCTGATATTGTTCCCACAATGTACATGGATCAGCGGCTCGTTGGTGAATGTCTAATATTGCTCCCACAGTGCACATGGATCAGTGGCTCGGTAGTGCATCTCTGATATTGTTCCCACAGTGCTCACAGATCAGCGTCTCGGTGGTGCATCTCTTATATTGTTCCCACAGTGCACATGAATAAGTAGCTTGGTGGTACATGTCTGATGTTTTTCCCACAGTGCACATGGATCAGTGGCTCGTGGTGCATCTCTGATATTGTTCCCACAATGCAAATGGATAAGTGGCTTGGTGGTACATCTCTGATATTGTACCCACAATGCATGCGGATCACTTGCTCAGTGGTGCAGCTCTGATATTGTTCCCACAATGCACGGAGATCAGTGACTCAGTGGTGCGTCTCTGATATTGTTCCCACACTGCACTCAGATTAGTGGCTCGCTGGTGCATCTCTGATATTGTTCCCACAGTGCACTCAGATCAGTTGCTCAGTGGTGCATCTCTGATATTGTTCCCACAGTGCACTTGTATCAGTGGCTCGGTGGTGCATCTCTGATATTATTCCCACAATGCACTTGTATCAGTGGCTCGGTGGTGCATCTCTGATATTATTCCCACAATGCACACAGATCAGTCGCTCGATGGTGTGTCTCTGATATTGTTCCCACAATGCACACGGATCAGTGGCTCGTGGCGCATCTCTGATATTGTTCCCACAATGCACTCGGATCAGTCGCTCGATGGTGTGTCTCTGATATTGTTCCCACAATGCACACGGATCAGTGGCTCGTGGCGCATCTCTGATATTGTTCCCACAATGCACACGGATCAGTGGCTCGTGGTGCATCTCTGATATAGTTCCCACAACGTACAAGGATCAGTGTCTCTGTAGTGTGTCTCTGATATTGTTCCCACAATGCAAAAGGATCAGTGGCTCGGTGGTGCACAAATGATATTGTTCCCACAGCGCACACGGATTAGTATCTTGGTGGTGCGTCACAGATATTGTTCCCACAATGCACTCTGATCAGTGGCTCGGTGGCGAACCTCTGATATTGTTCCCACAATGCACACAGACCAGCGTCTCGTTGGTGCATTTATGATATTGTTCCCACAGTGCACACAGGTCAGTGGCTCGATGGTGCATCTCTGATATTGTTCCCATAGTGCACGCGGATCAGTGGCTCAGTGGTGCGTCTCTGATATTGGTCCCACAATGCATCCGGATCAGTGGCTCAGTGGTGAATCTCTGATATTGGTCCCACAATGCACCCGGATCAGTGGCTCAGTGGTACATCTCTGATATTGGTCCCACAATGCACCCGGATCAGTGGCTCAGTGGTGCATCTCTGATATTGTTCCCACAGTGCACGTGGATCAGTGGCTCGCTGGTGCAGTCCATCTACCGCATTTCCAACAGTCTGACACCTTTATGCAGTCTCAGCCGCTGTGCCTGAACACAGGGATGCAAACTTACAAGTGCTGCCAAGAGCCTTATTAGGGCTGTGTCATTATCATTAAGTGTTATGATTTAATGGTGGCTTCGGGACCGAGAGGCTGCAATTACAGACATATCAGTAATCAGTGACATTCACGTCTTCCTATTACACACAGACATAATTGTAGAAGAACAGACGTCAGGGGCGGCTCGAAACCCACATCCGGCCTCGAGAGCTTAAACATTGTCTACAAGAGACAGAAATACTGGGGGTGATTCTGGGTCAGGGATAACATAGTTCAGTGGGTGGAGCGGGAGCTTCAGAGAGCCTGTTACAATGTATAGGGCACAGGTACCCTTGTTTGCTTTTAGACTCTCAGGAGGTCGAAAGCATCAGAACTTATGTTTTCAGCACTTACAGTCAAATAACTATGGGAAGTGCAGGAGTGCATGTGAGGAAATGCCCTGTTCTTACACACAACACCCAGTACAGCATTGTGGAGCATGAACACCCCAGCCTTGCAGACAGAGGAGCCAGGTCACAGTGTGGGAAAGGGATTTGTTGAAGAAAAGAGCAGGCAAACACCGCGGTTGTAGAATTAAAAATATAACATCCAAACAATTGAGTAAAAATTGAAACATAATTAATTAACTAATAGCCACTAGCATTGTGTAAAATCGATAAAGGGATGGTGGGAAGAAAAAGGACGGGCAAATATTGAACCACACAACATTTTGACACATGCAGAACAGATCTTTCTTTGAATGATGGAGAGCCACCCATGTCCCAAAGGTTTTAAAACGTTGATTCCTATTGGTTGGGATTAGACCACAGGTCCTACTTCCAGTCACTTGGCTCCTCTCCCACCTAGAATGACCCTCCCTAAATGATACCGCAACTAATCACAAAGTTGCACATCCTCTTAGATTCTTCTATATCTTAGAAAGTATAGTGGTGGTGAAAGGGACAAATTAGCAAAAAGCCTTATCAGAAAGTTTATTTTCTTATCCTAGTTGGATCTTTGTATTGACCACTCGAAGGCCTCATCGGCACAGATTGTAATAATACTACACCATCGAAGCTGGCTTCCCTGCAAGCAGATCACAACAATCAGAACATACCACTGACAAGCAAAGCTCCACTCCAACTCTGGGAAATAAGATAACCATGAAAGACACCAATCATCTGCCAACAGAACAAAGAATTGAATTCAGGGTCCAAATCTCTAGTAGCTTGCTAAAATCAAACCTAATCATCAACTCGGAATTGAGACAAACTAAAATTCAGAAAGCATATCCACACCCTCTGTAGGAAAATATCCAATCAAAACTCCTCATTGTGCACGCCCCCACATCACTCTGAAGACAATCACTATACTCTGTCTAGCCTCATATGTCTAACATCTGCGGATTGTGCTACTGATGTTGTGTAGGCATTGCCCATATCCCAGAACAACCACAGCCCACATATCTGACACTTATTCATGAATTAAATGGCATGTGTAGTTGCCAACACAACAGGCCATATAGCTAGAAACTCAGGCATACATTGAAGTAGCCAAAATACAACAATTTGTACCTGTTAAAAAAGTGTAAGTAGATAAAATATATACTCTCTAGCCAAAAGCAAATATGAAAATAGTATTTTTGGGCCAGAAAACCTTTAACCACATACTATACTGTTTCACATGAGATTCAAAAAAGTTTATTATAAAAAAGCCTTTAATTCTCCCGGTTTTGAAAAAAAAAAGCCTTTAATTAAAATTAAGCCTCCGAGTTTTCTGTTTATACTGATTTTTACAGAGAAATACAGACAGAAAATCCTCTGTTTTCCTGTCTGTATTTATTTTTAAAAGTGGAAAAATATGGTCATTTTGTGATTCTCAGCTGTTAGGCCACCTTCAGGCTTCAAGACATGAGATGCTCCAGAGAACACGCAAACAGGGCATAACAACATGCATGATTATTGCACTCAGAAAAACCAAGGCTCGTCCCGGGGTAAATAGAAGAATGAGCTTTCCCAATCTCGGTACCCTGGATTTTGTTTATCTGGACCTCTGTGGAAAGGATACAGGCATCTTCTCCCGTCTGTAATTTGTTTTATTAAATGCCTATTGGTACATGTCAGCTACCTAGTCCCTTGTCATCCAATGAAATCAAAACAGCCGCTATCCTACTGTAAAACCTCCTTAGTAAGCCTACAATAAACCTCACGTAGATGATACTGGACACAGCAATCCGCCAAAGAGCAGTGATGTGGATTGCTTGGTACAGGGCTCAATTAACAATGTGACTGAGTAAAAGAGCAGTTTTCCCGAATATCATATTTGCCAAAGATCAAGACTTTAGCTGGTTCAACCTATAGAAGAATTAAACATGCTTATGGAGAACATATCAATGAACAAGAGAATTGGTGTGGTGCAAGAACAAATAATTCAATCAGAAGAGCCAACTATCATGACTTTAGTCAATGAAGTAAAGAAATAAGCCCACCCAAAGCCAGTAGCCTCTATAGCATGGCTCTGAGATAAGTTTGTTGTTTTATTTGAATGTAATGACAAGCTCCATGCACTTGGTAGTTGTATCCAAGGTCCTCTTTTGTGTAGCTGGCGTGGGCTACAACGTGAAGCTTTAATGGCAATCTATGTAATAAGTAATTGTATCCAAAGTCCTCTTTTGTATAGCTGGTGTGGGCTACAACGTGAAGCTTTCCATGAGATAATTCTTTTTAGAGCAGAAGATTTGCAAAGATAATAATTTAAAAAAATAATTTGTGTCTGTGTCTCGGATTGAAGATTGTTGCATTCCCTTCTATACTACAAAATGGATCAAAACATATCATGTACACCTAAACATTAGTGCATTCGGAAGGCAGCCAGCTGCAGAAAAGCAACATGGAATGTATTAAGATGATGTGCTGGCCATCGAATAGCAGTGGAATTTGGGAGGTGATGATTTCTCATGACCTCATGGTGACCTATTGGTTAGGGAAATTATAAGAGTAATTCAGGGTTTGTACTACTGTCACAGCAAGACAAAATGTCTACTTGGAAGGGGCAGCTGTGACGCTGCTGTAAGATATCTGCTTGGCAACAAAGGCACTAGTTTGCCTGATGTTTCATGTTTGTTTGAGCTACCTGCTTTCACATTGTGAGCAGACAGACAGTACCATGCTGACACTGGCTCTGTGTGAAAGCAGCATGTTGTTTCCTGTTAGTGCGGGTCAGCACAGCTCACGGTTCAGAGGATATGTGATGCCTGGTGCAGGAGGAGCATCGCCTGAGTTCTCCCACCTCCTTCAGGTAGTGAAGCTGTCAGAAAAATGAAAGAAGGAGAAACAGACCATCAGCTAACATTCTGCTGACACACTCTCTGGGGACCTCGGTGAAGTGGGGGAACACAGTGTTTAACGGTGTGCCAGCCTGAGTATGAAATTTCGCACTGCTCGCAGAGTTTTTCCCACCCCCACTCCATGCTCTATGTAGCGTGCAGAGTTCGGAAAGACGCGGAGCGGAGTTTGCTCCTCACTCGCACTTCGCCAACATTAAGTGGGCACGAGGGAGTGAGGAAAATCTTACTCCAGACCACCTCCCGGTGAGATTTCCCAATGTGGCGGCCACGGATGGCCACGACTTCTCGCATTGAGAAACCTTCTGTTCGCTTCGGAAAGCTGCCGCTTGAGTAGAACATCTACTCAAGTTGCAGAAAGAAGCAGTGCTCTCTTGCGCTGCTCATGCTGCCGTTCGCACTGATTTTCCAGCGCGGGTCAAACACCTGGCGCTAAAAATCAGCTGAACGGAGTGACCTAACGCACTCCGCCGCTTGCTGAACTCCATGTAGTGCAGCAGAGTTTTCTGGTCATTTTGCAGAATTCCACGTAGCAGAACTCCACGGACTCCACAGAGCCTTAGTAACAATGGTATTCATGCTAATGATTAATGGACCTATACATTACAGTTCTATTCTTAATAAATCAGGCAGTTTGTTGACCGAAAGATCAATTGAGGTCAAGCCAAATGCCCTAGATTCTTTGTTCCTTGCAATGTTAACAAAGCTTCGCTCAGCTCAAGAGCCCAGCCACATGGAAGTGCAACTCTGTCAGGATTTTCGATCATCATGGCCTCAGTTTTTAATCAGGATGGAGGGATGCATGTAGCAATGATGCAGTCATGCAGTCAGCTCAACAAATGATTAGAAATTCAAAAAAAAGGCAATGCTTAAATTGAGCAGGTGGTAGCCTGTGCTGGCCATCAGTACTTAATTGTTTACACCAGCAGTTATGGAAGTCTACCACATGATGGCACTGTTTGTCTGATTTAGAGATGAGCACAACAACAGTTGTTAATTCATTATATATACATTAAAATAATTCATACTTGCTGCAGAAGCCATTCTCTTTGCTTTGGGAACCTGGAGTCTGCATTGTCACACTTGTAGGAGTGGAATGGTTAGAATTTGTGTTGGTACTGTCTTTGCCAGTGCTGGCAGGGGCAATGTGTGCTGTAAGCTCCAGTAGCCTCCCAATCAGTTTCCTGCCATTTATTTTGTTACAATGTAAGCACTTTAAACAGAGCACAATGGGCCCGATTCACAGAACTAACTTAAGACAAAATCCTAAACTTACTAATTTTGATATTCACAGAAGTTAGGATGTTGTCTTAAGTTTGTCTTAAAACAGACTTAAGACAGACTTAAGACACAATCCTAACTTAAGTCTGTCTTAAGTCTGTCTTAAGACAAACTTAAGACAAAATCCTAACTTCCAAAAGTAGCAAGTTTAGGAGTTTGTCTTAAGTTAGTTCTGTGAATCGGGCCCTTAAGGTCCAGATCTAGGGGTGGGTACGTTTTCCTTCTGTCAAACTTGATGAAAATTAAGCAAAGTTGAGTGAAATTTAAAGAAATTCTCTTGCTAGTATCTCATTTAAAAATTAAATATAAGCGGATATTTTGAAAAAAATAACTAAATCTAGCAAAATATAACAAAATGTATGTAATGTAAAATTCACGGATTTACAGGGTGTAGATACATTTTCAGCCAGGTCTACTTAAATCATGACTACACGTGGGAGTGACCCCAAAAATAAGGTAAAAAATTAAGCCATCATTCATGAATCGCATTTCATAATTTTCACAATATGCTGTTGAGACAGCACTATGCTGGATAGAGCCTATGCAAGAGATTTTTCAATATTTCAGCAATGAAGATAACATATAGGAAGGACGTCGATTTGGAGAGGAAAACACAGAACTAGAGATACTGATGGGAATATGACACCACAAATATGTGATATTTCAGGGAGTGTTGTGGTGGGATGGGAGAGAATTAAAGTGGTGATGTGTGTGACATAATTCTGACGACACACAGACCCACCTGAGAGTTTTCATAAGTGAGACATAAAGATGTCACTGAGACCAAGCAGAGTCTGCGGCTTGTGCTCTTTCATGCACCCTTACACCTAGAGTTGCCGGTAGGTACTTCTCTGCCATCCGTGCCTTTGTTAACACACTTGAGACAGGTGAAGTTGAAGTTCTACTAGTGCAAAACACACTCTTGCATGTCCTGTAAGTCTGCTTCCTGCAGAGCCCCTATGCCCTACCTCTGTTAAGGCTCTTTCCCTGTCTACTTAACACTCCTCGTCTAGCGCAGGGCGCTGGTAATGTGGGGTTTGACCAAATTGGTGACTAAAGTTGGAAGCTAGTAGGATACTGGCTTTACTGTAGATTTGCTGAATTTATGGAGTCACACATCTCCCATCTTACATATTTTCGTCAAAAACTTTGCAAGCTTTGTGAATGGGAACGCTTCAAAAATGGGTAGGGTTAGTGGCTGTTAGCTGGAATGGGGTAACTTTCCTGTTGATGCTCAGGACTGCTCACGTCAGAAGACAGACTGCCATGACCCAACGTGAGTCTCCATCTCCCTGCTGCAAGATCCCATCCCTGGCAGTGGCGGAGCAAAGGGGGCTGGGTCCATCGCCTGGGCGCATGAGTTTTAAGGGAGGCAGCTTCCTCCCACTTTTAACTGCCATCTGGGAAGGTAATCACCAGCATCTGCCCCCGCTCTACAATCTCGCCAGCACCCCCCCCCTTGCTCTTCTATGGGGCCACCTTGTTGTGGCAAACGCAGGCCAAAGGGCTAGCTATGGCAAAGTGCTGAGGTCCTGCCTTACCACCTGCATTGTCTCTTTCTTGCTGTTTAGAGGCCCACCAATTAGATGCCAGTTTTCACAGCATCAAGCCCTACAGCACTGTCCTCCCCGGATGTATGTCGTTACTACGCATGCTTTTACAACGCATGCCTTTACCACGCAGGTTTTACAACGCAAGTCATTACAACGACTTGCGTTGGGGGGCGCTGGATAGTGAATATTTTAATTTACTATTCCAACTTCAGTCCCCGTGGTTAGTAGGGAAGGTTTTGGATAGTAAATTAAACTATTCCCTATCCTACAGCGCCCCCCAGCGCAAGTCGTTGTAACAACTTGCGTTGTAAAAGTTGCGTGGTAAAGGTACTGCGTGGTAAAAGTTGCATTGTAAACGCTGTTCCCCGTCCTCCCCCTACACTCTCCAAACCTGGTACCTGCATGAAGAAGGCTGCAGGCCTCCATAGTCTGCCCCATGAACTCCCTTGTGCTTATCACCCTGTGTCAGGAAATCCAAATCCCCAGCGAACCAGGCACATATAACCTCACCCTGGCAGAGTCAAGAAACTCCTGACTTTGCCCAACTTAAAACACTTTGCCCACCCTACTGTATTTAACCTTACGCAGTTTCCATCTCCCCATAGCAATTGCAAATGCATCGCAATCACCAGACATGTGACTAATATGTTGGGACCTGCCTAATGTTTCTGAAGGGCCAATCAGTACACTTGTCTAATATGTCCCAGGGATTTAATGTAGGCTCCTGCTGCCCCTGTGGTGCAGAGGGGGCTTAGGCCTCTCGGGGTCCTCTATTCATCAAAAGGGCAAAAAACTGTTCTATTCTAGCTGTTAGGTTTGATCTGACAGTGGTGGTTTTGGATATGAAGGCTTGAGACTACATAATTCATATTCACTTCAAATTTTTTAAGTCACAATTTTGATATCTTGTTGATCTGTGAAACATTGTGACAGGCGAACTGGTTCACAGAGTCAGCACTGTGATGGTCCGTGTGTAGCTGTCAACATGGTTTGCAATAAGTGTTTTGATCAGTAGGTTTTCCTTTTGAGCAACTCCTTTGAAGAAGTTCTTGTCGCGTTTGTGGAGGTAGTCGTCTAAAATCTCCGCTCCTAAATCTCCGTGCAGGTTTGCTATTCTTGTGTATGAAGGAGAACCTGCTGCTATCCATAGGGCCATGTTCAGTACTTTCTGAAGATATTTCCGAAACTTTTGGCAACTGCACCACAGCGGTGAAGCCTGTGTAAATGACTGAGTTGAATGTATGCACCTTGGGCCTTATTTATGGGGATTTTAAGTGGGGCAATGCAATAGGTCATCTTACGGCGATTGCCTATGTCAAAGTGAAAGGGCAGAAATGCCCCATATTTATTTAATACTGTACATTCCTGTCCTTTTCCCCCAGTGCTGGAGTAGTTTCAGCAGCCTAGTGCAAATGCAGGCCCCCTTGCACCATGGTGTAAGGGTTACTGTGTTGTCAGAAGGATTGTTTTTGTGCAGGAAGGCGCACCTTCCTGCAAAAAAACAATCCGGAGAGGCTTTTCCATCTGTTTATGGGTGGGGCAGAATGCAGCACACAAGGAAAGAGGAATAAACCAGGAGAAATGAAGTTATTTCTCCTCTGTACGCCTCACCTCCACAGTCATAAAGTTTAGATGCTTCCCCGGGTTCACATGGTCTTGTAAATCTTTGGAAGCATAAAACTCCATGGGTGTTGCATGGGAACACCCAGCGCAATGCCCATGGAATGCCTCCAGAGTGAAGAGAAGGGCAAGGCAGCGTTTTGGGCTGCCTTGTCTAACTCCAGGGGCGGCTCCTCTGATATGGCAAAGGAACGTTGCCGCAACGAAAAATAAAATGGAAATAAATCCACTTTAATATAATTTTATTTTTCATAATTCCCAGCCGAGGTTAGGGCAGGGCATTCCTGGCGAGCATCACGCTGCAGGAGGAGCGTTTTGGCACTTGTAAGTGCGCATGTCTTTTTGGCAGGCCATCTCTGGCCAAATAGACAGGCAGACTCATGTTTTTGCAACCCAGCAGTTTACAGCCGGGTTGGAGAAAAACCCCAGGCTCCCTGGACTGCAGTGAGCGCACGTCAGCCCACTCAAGCCAATCACAACGCTGTTCTCATACTGGTATTGCCAGCATGAGAGCAGCGCTAATATTGCCCCCTGGGAGAAGATGTACATTGTTACAATGCATGCTTTTACCACACATGCCTTTACAACGCAGGTTTTTCAACGCAAGGCGTTACAACGCCTTGCGTTGGGAGGTGCTGGATAGTGAATAGTTTAATTTACTATTCCAACTCCAGTCCCCGTGGATAGTAGGGAAGGTGTTGGATAGTAAATAAACTATTACCTATCCTACAGCGCCCCCCAGCGCAAGTCGTTGTAATGACTTGCATTGAAAAACCTGCGTTGTAAAGGTACTGCATGGTAAAAGTTGTGTCGTAAAGGATGTTTCCCCTTGGAGCCTGTGCAGCGTGACCAGCATCGGAAGAGGAACACCGATGATGTACCCGCAGTAGCAGGTACAGTTTTATATTCCCCTCAGCCCCGTCTCACGCTCCCCTGAGTAGCTTCACCACCCAAAAATTGGAGCAATCATCACTGCCTAACTCCATATCTATGAGGCCAATCAAAGCCACATTAAGTGGCTTTGCGTGACCTCATAGATATGATTTTGTAGTTTGCGCTGCCAGAGTGCCACAAAAAGGGACCCTTCGGCGGTACAAGGGGCTCATAAATATGTCACCTTGTCTGTAATGGCATTGATTTAGTCCTCAGAAATGGGTAAAATGCAGACAGTTTGGTTCATCCTTTCTGGTGAGTTTTCTCAGTGTGGTTTCTCCAGCAGAGTTTGGACTCCAGTGTCATCCCAAGGTAGGAACAGTTGTTTTCCGACTTTATCTCCTCTCCACTGAGGTGGGTCTGAGGATGCTCTTTGATCCCCCTTCTGGTGAATAATGTTGCCGTGGTTTTACTTGTATTGAGGTTTATCTACTAGTCGCCGCTCTATCATCCAGCGATTTTGCTGAAGGATGTTTCAAGATTCTTAGCCTCTTCTTTTTCACTGAAAGACTGGGAAATGATGGCGACATAATCAGCATAAAGGGAGAAGTCTGTCTTTTTTAAGTCTGCAGGAACACAATTTGTACATAGATTGAAGAGAAATGGGCCAAGAATGTATCCCTCAACAACATCGGACCCAAATACCTCAACAAGAGAGTATCCTTCCACGTACCCAAGAGGAACCTCCGCTCTGCAACCTCGCCCTGGCAGATGTCCCCTGTATCCGCAGAAACAAAACAGGTGGGAGAGCCTGCTCCTGTATCGCATCCAAGACCTGGAACGAACTCCCCGTAAAGATCAGATGCTCACCAACCCTGCACACTTTCAGGAAGGACATCAAGACTTGGCTCTTTGAATGATTCGGAGCTGCCCCCCTCTCACCCAGCAACTTGAGACCCTCACGGGTGAGTAGTGCGATATATAAACCCCTCCTCTCGTACAATAGTATGGAAGTTGCAATCTGCAAGGTATCTAGTCAGTGAGCATAAGGAGCTTGTGCATCAGTCCCCTGTGCAATACTGGTCTGGTCAAATGCTTTGGCTGCATCCAGAAAGACTACTTCAATTGATTTGTTGATGTTTTATACACAGCTTATAATGCCCACCAATCTGAGAAGCTGATAATTTGCTGAATGATTTCTCCAGAAATCAAACTGTTCCTTGGAGAGAGGGGTTTTGCTAGATGCAAAGTCGCTGAGATGAGTACGAATTACCTTTTCGAAAAGCTTTGGTAGGCTAAATAGCAGACTTATAAGATGGTAGTTTGCAGGATCTCTTAGTATTTTCCCAGACGCAGGAAATATGATGCCCTATGCTTCTTTCCAGGCTTTATGGAAATACTGGTGCTACATACATGCATTGAAGATCTCAGCAAGATGATCCGTTGCTGTATTTGGCAGCATATTGAATTCCTGGTTAGCTATTTCCAGCAGCGGCCGGCACAGGTAAACGTGGTGAGCCGGGGCGCAGCAGGGGGGAAGCCGATAGACGACGGAATAGGTGTTATTTATTCATTTATTTAGGTATCCCTATTCCGTCGTCTGTCAACTTCTCCCAGCTCCCACCCCTCCCTACCTCCGCCCCACGCCTCACCACATTTACCTGTGCCTGCCGCCACTGGTAATTCCATCTCTTTCTGATGCCTTACTGTTCTTCAGTTTCTTTACAAAACTAAGGACTTCACCCCTTCAGCATTCCTCAATGTTTCCAGCTTCTTTTTTGGGGATGGAGCTCAAAGTAACAGTAGTTGAATTCTCTTTCTACATCTGTTGTCAATTTACTGCCCTGCCTGGGACTCCTCTACAGTGTTGGAAAAGACCTCTGCCTTGTCTCTAATGCCGCATTCCGCCAGGTGAGTCTTGCCTTGTATTGGTGGATTTGAATCCTTTTTTCCAGGTAAACAATGAAGGCCAATGAATATCTGTCAGAGATAGGCGACTCAGGGGCCCCTCATCTCATTCTACCAAGATGGAGGCCTGACATTTTGCGTTCCACCACTGATGTGTCCCTTGAACTCATCTTTTGTCTTTCTTTCATAAGTACTCTGATTACCTCCATCAGCACTCGCTCACTTTTTAGTCCTCTCCACCCCACACCCTCCCTCGCCTTCTTTCACTTTTTCTGTTGCTCATACACCTGTCTCATTAAATCATCTTTTTCTAGACTTTACCTTCTAAAAGATCCCTCCCCCTTCCTTAGCTGTCACCCAAAAGAAAAACAAAATATGAAAGCGACCGAGTGCGCGTGTGGCAATAAAGCGCGTCTTTGAAAAGCAGCCTGTCCGCCATCTTATTTCTCCATTCAAAAATTATAAAGTGTAATAAAAGTAAGAGCCGTCCTGATAAAAGCTAGTCTGCCGCCTGCTGCTCGCGGATGTCTGGGAGGGGCGGGGTGGCCTTTTCCCAGCAGACAGCAAATATGCAAAGGCTGATATTTAAAACCCACGATGTGACAGCCCGGGGAAGTCTAGATTTATTTATTGCTTCCTCTTGGTATTTTTTTTTTATAGTGTGCGTTTGTTTTGTTGTGCAGAAGCGGTCACATCAGACAGGCAGCGGTGTGTGGAGCGCCGAAGTGGGGAAACCGCAGCTTCCTCGCCAGTCACTGCTCCAGCTAATGGGGGAAGAAGAGTTTTGGGAATGTAGAATTTGGGGGTTGAAGGGTAAGGCAGGGGTGGTTGCTTTTTAAGAGCGAGGCCATCATAGCTCGGAATGTATTGTAGGCAAGCTGTGTAGGGCACCAGGAATATAAGCTCACCATATAGTCGTTTTTTCACTTAAAAGTGGCGCAAAAATAATCATCTTTTTTAATAATAACCATATTCAGAGAACTTTGTGACCTGCAGGTAGAAATAATAATAGTATCCGGAAGAAAATCAGCTTCTGAGATAAAAAAAACTTTGCACCAGTTGACAAGATGAAAACTTTGAAGCATATGTACAAGCTCCTGTCACCACCACAACAACACTTATAGCGACACTTATAGCGACGTTGTGGTGGCGATAAGGGCTGCGCCTTATTTACAAGGCAGAGTTAAGCCACTTAACGTGGCCTAACACTGCCATGTAAATAAAGCCCCCTTTTATGCTATGTTTAGCGTGAAAGGGGTAGGCGGTGGGTGTTGCAGTGGGTTTTCCACCGCAACACCCAATTTTGATGCTGCTCCCTATGTACAAGGGTTGCATACATAGTAGGCAGCGCCAAAATTAAGACCAGGTAAAAAATGAGGAGAAATGCCGTATTTATCCTCGTTTTTGCTTTTTCCATGTGTGCTGCCTTGTGCAAAATGCCATGGTTTGTTTATGTACAGGAAGGTGGCCCTTCCTGTACTTAAACATTCCTTTAAAAAAATGCCATTTTGTGACTTTCATGTGTGCTGCGTGAAGCATTACACATGACAGTGAGAGAATGGCTTTTTAGGATTGTTTATGTGCAGGAAGGGACACCTGCCTACACATAAACAATCCTCCCCTGCACGCAGACAACCTTGCATTATCGTGCAAGGGGGCCTGCATTGGCGCTAAGTTGCTAAACTTTGCGCCATTGCAGGGGGAAATGCAAGGCTGCATCACATTCTTGTAAATATGGTGCAGCCTTGCATTTCAGAAGTGGAGGAGAGAGGCGTAAAGCCAGGAAGGCTAACGCCTCTCTCCGCCACTTCCTTGTACATATCCCCCTTATGCCTTGATTCAAATGCATTTTTACCCCTGAAATGTGCACCCTGTTTCCTGATGTTTTTTAATTCCCAGAATGCCCATTACCCTACGTCAGCTTCTCTGTCCATTTGTTCACCCTTAGAGGCAATTACACATACCAAGCAGCGTGCTTCGTAGATACCTTGGAACACACTACAAAAGAACCCCACACTAGTTTGGAAAAATAGGCCAAAATGTATTAAATAAAACAAAAGCAAAATTACAAAAATCCAATCAGTAGAACTGGAGCTATGAATTTTTAAAGAGTAAAGTTAAAAATAGCGAATAAAAGCATAAAGTGCCAACCGCCACCATCTGGTCATGTTGGACTGGGTTAAAGTAAAAAGTTCAGGCCAACCACAATGGAGCACAGGTTGAATACACAGGCCCTGGGTTAGCCCAACTGAAGGTTTACCTTCTTAGGTTCATGTCAAGTGTCCAGTTTGCATTGCAGCGGGCCGCAAGGAGCAGGTAGAGTGTTGTGTGAGGCTGTCAGCAAAATGCGGGGAGTCAGCTGGCATCGCGGGCAGGCATTGTTGAAGCCTCACGGCAGTGGTCCCCACGAGAAGGTCCATGTTGCAGCGCAAAGAGTCAGGCCAACGGAGCTTCGCATTGTTTTGCGGTGCAAGCGACAAGGTCTCTGTGTGAATGAGCCCGCAAGCGGTTGCAAAGAGCCCAAAAGCTAGATTTCAGTGCCCATAAGCCACAACAAGCAGTTTCTTTAGAGCAGCAGCCTAGCAGAGTGGCAGTCCTTAAATCGGCGCAAAAGTAATTCTTCCTGGCAGAGAATCCACAGGTCCAGAAGTGTACTGAAGAGTTGGTGTTTGTGGTCCAAAATTTATGGCCATTTTTGCCTTTGAAGTGGGGGCTTCTAGAGTTTTCCCTTTGAAGGTCCCAGGTATCCTGTCTTCCCTGTCCTGGTTCCAGACTAAGTACAGGGGTCTGCATACCTTGTTGTGGAGGTAGAACGCAGCCTATTCAAGTGTAAGTGAGGCTGTGCCCAGCTCCGTCCTTCCATCCTGCCAGTGATGGCCCATCCAGGCACACCTAAAGCTCCCCATTGTGTATGGCTATCTAGGAGGAATACACAAAGACTCAGCTACACCCAGTCATGTGACCCAGGTACAGGCTACAGGCACTACATGGCTAAGTCAGGAAATTACCAACTCTTTAAAAGTGTTGTTTTTCGAAATAGAATTTAAATCTGGTTTCACCATAAGTTAGGATTTTAAATTGTGATTCCACAGACACCAAACATGAATTGGTTACATATTCACATTTGGAAATTACACTTATTGAATCTAATAAGTGAGGAGGAATGAAGGGAAGAGGTTTGGGCGTGACCATGCACAAAGATCCAGGTTCAACATATGTTCTCTGCACAAACAAATGTTTCCCTTGGTTGGAAGCAGCAGGGCTCAAGACCAGTCCTGTTGGTACTGGTCAGCTGGCCATAAAGGCTCTCTGGAAGCTTGTTGTGTCCCTGTAGTTCAAACAGGAGGTCAGCCAACGGACTCTTGGAATCACTTCTGTGGTTCTGGGTTCAAGGCAAGCAGGTCCAGATTTCCTTCAGGTTCATTGGATAACAGAGCAGTCCTCCTTCTGATTCCTCACACAAACAGGAGTGTTCGGAAGAGGGTAATATGAATGCGACGTTTATGCACATCCTGTTATTTCACTGTGAGCTTTCCTAAAGTACCCCTCTCTACCTAAATCCAAAATCAACCTTATTTCCCCAGTCAGAGCTCCATGTGCCCATACAGAGGCATTGCTAGGATAATGAAGAAGCACTCCCTTGGGGTTACTCAAAACCAATTCAGGGGAAGTGAACACCTACCAATGGGTTGGGAGCAAAGATGACTTGGAAGAGAAAGTGAGGCAGGCCCAGGTGTGAACCAGTAGTGCCAGTCATACAGTATGCATCCCTTAAAAGGAAAGGAAGGGACCTGGGCACAGCCGCCCAGGCTATCCTGCTCAATGTAGGGTAAACAGCTTTCCACACCCAAGCATTTTGTTCACCATTTGGGAGCAATCCCCATTAGACCACAGTGGAGATATTCAACAGTCAGGTGACACTGGACGCTGGTAGAAAGGTACAATTGCCTTAGGCAGAAAAATTATAACTTTCTTAGTGTCATTTTCAAAATACTAATTTAAAATCAGATTTTTCCAATAGGTTGTTTAAATTACTATTAAACTGAGTCTTTGAAGCATCTTTCCAGCTGTTTCCAAAATGAAGTTAAGCAATATAAGGTGTTGATATAATTCAACCCTCTATTTTTCTATGTGAGGGCTAGTTTTTCCACAATGAAAAACGACTTTGTAAGTTTTTTACTGTCAAGACATGTAAAACGTTTAATATACAGGTCATACTTTTTAAATAAGCATGCACCCTGCCCTTAGGCCTTCGTCAGGGTTGACTTTTAAGTGATAAAAAGGTCTAAGCCTGGTAAAGAGTTTATTTTGCTGCGTCAAATTGGCAGTTTTAAACTCCATCCACAGGCTGCAAGGTCAGATCTGTAGACATGTTTTACAGTGCTACTTTAGTGGGTGCTGCTGTCCACTTATAGCTTTTAATTTACAGGCAATAGGTACATATAGTATCCTATACCAGGAATGTATAAGTAAATTAAAAGTGCCAATTATGTATATGCAAATTTACTATGTTTAAAAGGGAGGGCACAAGCACTTAGGCACTTAGCAGGAGTAAAGTGCTCAGAATGCCATGGCCAACATAAAGGGGTTCAGTTAAAGATGGCAAAAATCTGGGGGAAACCACTCACAAGATGGTCATTCCAAAGGACACTCCAAAGGTACGCAAATCAACACTGCTGATTTGGTACCTTAGGAATAAGTGCCACAGACATAAAACATTCCTTTGACCTGTTGCTACTTGATCCCCCATCCAGGCTTAAAAGTAAATGTGGTGTCTAAACTAGGAATGTTCAAAGTGATCTTTAGCGACTCATATTCCGTGACTGACTTGATTTTGATCCTTTGTAAGGATTCAAGGACTCCTACTTTGAATTCGCCTTCACTTATGCAAAGTCCTTAGGTGCATTGTAAGATCATTTGCTCCAAATAGCCAGAAAAGTTTCACTCTAAAGGTATGCAGTCAAGATATAAAAAATCTGGAAACCTTTTATCTCCATACTTAGCTTTTGCAAGTTTTTTATACACAATGGGAAAGGCTTTCTTTGCACGTTAACCTTTTTTGTGGCTAAATTTATTACAAAACCGATGATTTTCTCACAAATGTGAAGTGGCGGCTTCTCTACTCGGGGGAAGGAGTGCCGCCCCACTTCTTTCTCTTAGTTCGAGAAAGCCAAAACATAAAATGGTAATAACTTCTATTTATGACCATTTTATGTTTTCTTTGCGGGCTGGCGGGTTGGCAGGGCTGCTCTGCGTGGTTTGAGCACTCTGCCCTTCTCCACTGCAGCCTGCATGGAAAACATGGCCACCAATTAGCCCCTGGCTGGGTGCCGAACCCAACCAATCGCAACTCTGCTTGCAGCGTTGTGATTGGCCTAGGGGAGGGAGCCTGGCTGCCTGCTTCCTCTTTCTGTTGGATGCAGGAGAGGAGAGCAGGAGCAGTGAGGACGCGGGAGCCAGCGGAAAGGTAGGTTATTTTTTAACTATGACCCCCTCCCCACGCACCACCCCCCTGCGCCTGCCCCCCCCACCCACCCATGACCCATGCTGGCTGCTACTGCAAATGTGGCAAAGCATAAGAGGTAGCAACCTTCATGAAGTTGTAAATATTTCAACAGAACTTATTGAAAGTTGCAAAAAAATATAATGTCTGACATTATTGACTGATAGTCAGGAGCATTGTCTGCTATGAAAAGTTTCCTCTAGAGGTGGTGAAATCTCCATATGGTCACTGAGCAGCTAGTATGTTGAAATGTTTGTGTTTGGTACAAGGCTAGAACAATGTCCATGTGGGTGGGGGTCTGTTCATCTGAAATATGGTGGCAAAATGGTGGAGGAAGAGTAGAGGTTTGGGAGAAGATGGGTGTTTAGAACATGCCAACATGTCCCCTATTGTTCTTGAGTTCTGGTGGTATCTGCAATGTGCTTCAAAGCACTGTACCCCCACCCCCTCAAGGAGAAGTACCCACCTATCCATCTTCAGAAGCAGAAAGTGAGCTCCGAAGACAAAACATCTACAAGAAACAGAAAACGCTCACTGAGGTGCTAAGGTAACTCAGTGGATTAATGCATCTGCTAATGAAATGTGTGTGTGACACGACGATGTTTCAGGCAAGGTCAACAGAGCACTTCTTCATTATGACAGAGATAAACTGACCAGTGAGTTGGACAACAATCGCAACTGATGTGTAAGTGCAACGACGTGTCATGAATTTGTTAGCAAGCAGAATGCCACATAAATATATTGTTTTCAAAACCTAAAGTTTCCAGCCAACTTGGATTGTAGAGGGTTTCTAAGGTCAAGTCCCTCCACGTCATGCCATGATCCACGCCTGGGTGTGAAACACTGAACTTTCTGTAATTGGAAGAGTTGTTTCTCTCCATCCCTAATGCACAGCAAGTTGGCGTTGCCTAGGTACCAGCTGATTAGTGTGCCAACCATAGCAGCTTTACTCCTTCCTTGATTGGTAAAGGATTTTTTGATCGAGCCATCTTACCTAGAGCTGTAATTGGATGTTTTAATAGTCAGTGTGATTTGATGTGATAGTTATGCGGAACATCAATTCTTACAAGTGGTCAGCCTTTTGAAAGGGATATTGTTAGCTCTTTAATTAGAGAAAGGGAGAATACAGTGTCCAGTTTGACTTCGACATAGGACACTGAGTTGGGAACGCCTAATGGTCAAATCCAGGTCATGATGAACGACGCCGCACGATTGATCTTTGGATTACCCAGAAGAACGAAGGCCTCCCCTCTTCTACAAAATCTTCATTGGCTCCCTGTTAAAGAGAGGGTTGAATTTAAGAGTCTATGTATAGCTCACAAGGCGATTTACGGCCATGCTCCTGTCTACATTAAAGACCGCCTGGAGGTATATAACCCAAAGAGAACACTTAGATCATCGGATTCCCAGTTGCTGGTCTGCCCCCGCTACAAATTAGTAACCAAAGGAGGGAGAGCCTTCTCCGTTTTGGCCCCCCAGCTATGGAATAAGCTGCCTGAGGGGCTACGCAGGGAAGTGAATCTTTTGCGGTTCAGGAAATCAGTGAAAACACTGCTGTTTGGTAAAGCCCTGAGCGCAATGTAAACTGGTAGCTCTGTCTCCTTGAGATGTTGAGCCAAGTTATTGTAATAACATCGATTTCCAAGCGCTTAGAGACCTGCAGGTGATTGGGCGCGTTACAAATCCAAATAAAAAAAAAAATAGATAAAGTTATATTCTGTTGAAGAAATTGGTGCATAGGTACACTGACGTCAGTTCACCCCAGACCCTGCAAAGCTACTTATTTGTCTGCCTGTGATTCACAACTGGTAGTTGAGAGGTGTATAAAGGTGGTGTCAGGTCTTTAGTTCCCTTGAAGTTATCATCTGTCTTCAACACCATCAACCATACCACCCTAGTGATAATGCTAAAGGCGGCTGATATCTAGGATCAGGGGATGAAGTAGCTGCAAAGTGTTGCAACCAATAGAATTCAGTCAAATAACTGCTCCACTTTTGGGTGCAATTCCAAACTTAGCTGTGACCTCTCACAAGGAATATACGTCGTTATCACGCGGTCTTTATCCCCGCAGGGAATTACCACGTGGTCATTACAACGACGTGTTGTAATTCTGCATGAAATTACCCCGCAATTTGTAACAACGACTTGTGGAGGGGGGCTGGATGTTGGAATAGTATAATTTACTATTCCAACTCCAGTCTGTGCGGACATTAGGGAAGGTGTTGGATTTTAAATCCAACACCTTCACTCACCTCCACAAGTCGCCGTTCCGACTTGCAGAGCAATGGTATGCGGAATTAAAACTTGGTCGTTGTAATGACCATGTTGTAATTCCCTGCGGGGAAAAAGTTTAGTGGTAAACGTTGTTTACCCTCTCATGAGAGTTGATCTAAATCTTTTTCTTTTTAAGATCTACACACGGAGTTTTGCCCACTTGTTGTAGCAGGTGGTGGTACACTTTTATACATCTTGATGATGTACAGCTCATTTTCAACCTTCCTTATGATCTCATGCAAAAAGACAAATGATTGACTGAATGCTGATCAATGTCAAACATTCAACCAGTACAGAGATCAGTGCAACTTCAGTTTAAATCCAGCCATATGCCAAACTGGGGTGGCGTGGTCAAGCCAGACACCTAGATTCTTGACCACAGGTACTGGATTCGAATCATTGCCATGGCCTCAGGCCACAGATGAGAACCCCAAAGGTGGGGGTAGTTGCCCACCCACAGCACCTTCGTCTTATCCCCATTTTGAGTAAGGGAGTTGACATTCATCAAAGATGAAACTTGTGTAAGGCAGATCTGCGATTCTCCTGAGCTGACAGGAGACCAGCTGGGTGTTGTCAGCGTATGAAAAGAGTGTGAGACCACAGTTTTCTATGGTATCTACAAGTGGCCTCACATAAAGATTAAAAAGGGTCGGACTAAGGGTGGAGTCCTGAGGAACACCAGATGGTAAAGGGTAACGCTTTGCTTGATGCTGATGGGCGTGTACCTGGAAGACTGCAGAAAAGAGCTAAGACAAGGCCGCACCCTGCACGCCCATCTCCTCTAATCTTTGGAGAAGAGTATTGTGATTGACCGGGTCAGATGCGGTGCTAATATCTAAATATTTCAACGCAGTAGTACCACTATTGTCTAACTGATGCCTTAGATATTCAATGGCACCTAGAAGTGCCAACTCCATGCTAAGGCCATCTCTTCTACAGAAGAGCTCCAAGTGTGTTCTGTGATGTGTATCTCATGTAAGACCATATTGTGAAATCAAATACGAATCTGTGTGGTATAATTAGGAGCATAGATCAATAGTTTCAACCAGAAGTGGCAAAGAGAACATTTTTGCAAAATTTACGAAGTTGGAGGTTCTCCAGAAACCCACACTTTTGACATTTTGTTGCAAAAATAGTTTTAAAAAAACATTCTACACCTGTATTAAGATTTTAGGAACCTTTGGCTTGAGCTGTTCTGTTATTCAAACAAAGGTTGGTATTCTACCAATAAAGCAGAATCCTTCACTCTGAGTATTCAGCATGTTTTACTGTCAGTAGTTGTCCTAAGCAATGCTTTGGATGCAGACATTTTCGGAGTTGGCTTCTATCTTGTGGAGCAACTATCCTATACTTAGTGCCTTGGGACATAGGGGCAAGAATGAAAACCCATTCATCTGGGATGAAAGAATCTGCCTTTATGTGGATGATGTGCTTCTTTACGTGGCCCAGACGGACACCAGGATCCCGAGACTCTTACATATATTCCAAGGGCCCGAATCACAGAATGAACTTAAGACTCAATCCTAAACTTACTACTATTTTGGTATTCACAGAATGCACTTACTACTTTTGGCATTCACAGAATGAACTTACTACTTTTGGTATTCACAGAAGTTAGGATTTTGTTTTAAATTTGTCTTAAGACAAACTTAAGACAGACTTAAGACAGACTTATGACAAAATCCTAACTTAAGTCTGTCTTAAGTATGTCTTAAGTTTGTCTTAAGACAAACTTAAAACAAAATCCTAACTTCTGTGAATACCAAAAGTAGTAAGTTCATTCTGTGAATGCCAAAAGTAGTAAGTGCATTCTGTGAATACCAAAATAGTAGTAAGTTTAGGATTGAGTCTTAAGTTCATTCTGTGAATCGGGCCCCAAATCTTTGGTTTGTATTCTGGATACATCATCAACTGGGAGAAGTACCACCTCTACACACTGTCTGAAGGTGAAGGGGACATTTCTGGAGCCCTCCCACTTCAGACATTGCTTGAGGGCTTTCAGTACCTTGGCATCTGTGTGATGGGAAATGAGAAACAATTCCTCAGGGATAAGCTATATGGCCTCCTGGATAAGCTCAGGAAATATGTGACATTTTGGAGGGCTCTGCCCCAGTGCCACTTTGGAAGGTCGGTGATGATCATGTTGCTGAAATTGGTTTATGTGCTCCAGAATACTGCGTATACTGTGCCGGAGGCTTTCTTCAGGTGGTTGGAGAGTGAGGATCCTGTAGTGGAATGGCATGGCACCCCACATAGCATTGGCAAAACTGACAAGGGGGTATATGATAGGGAATAGCCCTCTCCGATGTCCAAAGGTATGACCACCACTTGTGGAACCCGCGTTGAGTGTTGACAGACCCTTGATGGGCAGTAGGGGATACCTAGCAGCTCTCTATGGACACCAACAGCGGAGCTCCCAAAGCGCACAGGCATTATCGTAAAGGGTCTGGACACAGGCCACCACATAGCTAGGCTGGAGGCAGAAATTGACTAGGGCTACACCTTTATAGGCAGTGACACTGAGGTAGGTGGGCAGATTGGAAGGCCTTCCTTCATGGGATACAGGTGGTATATCAACACTGGGTGACGTCTGGGATACGCAGGGACTGAAGCCCCTGGAGATGATCCGGCAGGAATATAGCTTGGCAGAAATTGAGGTTTTCCATAACCTGAAAATACTGCACGCCCTGGCGGCAAACATCACTAGCCATGACATGCTCGATACTCCTCACCTCTGAAAGAAAGAGTAGTGGGGGCACCGTTGACTAAGAAAACACTCACGTAATATGTGGAAAAATTATGTCAAAATCACTGGAGAGGAGGACAAAGCTAAGGACTGACTGGGAAAGAGACATCGACTCAGTTGAGGATGGGAGGTGGCCCAGGCCCCGAGAGTGATAGCCATAAGGGCTGGGTTCCATCCGGTGCAGCTGCATTTGCATACTATACCAGGATGGTGCTCTACAAAATGGGACGGGTGGACTTCTGTGGGTGTAGCAGGGGATGCAGGGAGGTAGGAGACTTCCTGTACATGGTGTGGTCTTATGAGAGAATACAGCCCTACTGGGTAGCTTTTGGCCAGGGGCTCTATAACGTAAACAGAACAAAAGTAGATGATAATTTCAAGATGCTGATACTCAATGTTTGCGGGGATCCTCTGTAGTA